>NC_080672.1:363244749-363892988 GCF_030247195.1 Topomyia yanbarensis
AAACTTTTATTACAAACAAGTGAGCACTATTGAAAAATAATTGCTATGATATTTAGTACTATTTTTTTAGTATTTAAATCTTTATTCCACACTATTCTAATTTGTTTTCATACTAAATTATTCTTGTTTTGGATTTTTGTTATTTACGCCTTCTCTTCGCCCCCTCACTTTTTATCTTAAAAAATAAATCAATGTGTAACCTTCAACGAAGTTATGTGGCTTGGAGACTTGAAGCATGCAGAGCATTTATGGAATTGTTTATAGAAGTTGAATCTCAATTTGAGTGCGTTTTGAAATTCAAGTTAAATTGCCCAAATGTAGATAATGACGCAAATACTGGAAGGTTAAATACCTATATTTTAAAGAATGGCATTGTTTCCAAAGAAATTTTTTCTGTAGACAAATGTTATAAATGGCGAAAAACAAACGTGAAAAGAATTGACAAAAAACAAGCGTATGTACTAGGGTACTCAACATAGAACATTCAAAGGGTGGTAAAAACAAAAAGCAATGTTGGAGGTACGAGTACAACCATGAAACGCGTAAAGCCTCTGCTTCTTGCACACAATGATGATAAATCCATTGTCAATCCCAGACAGATCGGTGTATACATATTTTGTATGTGCCATTATCTCGATACGTCAAATGCGACGCTTCAAAAAAAAACCAGAAGCAATTCATGCGAGTCCCTTTGCATACATAACATCTACAAGCTGCCATCCGAAAACCCTCCCACACTAACTACACAGACATAACAGCCAGCCAGCCAGCAGTTCTCTCGACTCGTTTGGCGATTAAAATTTCAAAGATGCGCTCCATTTCTACACATTCACGACATTGACCGCCCTGGAATGTTGACTTTATTTTCAGTTTCAATGATGCTTTGGCGTCTCTTTTTTTTTTCGTTGCTGATAGGTGTATTACAATGTGCGTGTAGGTGTATGGTGCTGGGTATGCAATAATAATAAATCGGCAAAAACATTCCCGGTGATACGAATGAATCTACGTTTGATTATGAGTCCGTCTGGACAAAAGCAGTAAATTTTAATTTTGTTTCGTATGTAGTAGTATGCTAGTAGACATTTCTTAAGGTGTCTCTCATTTAAGTATCTTTCGGTGCTCTAGGCAGAACAACTTTAGCTCATGTGGATTATGATAAACTTGGTTCAAGGGAAGCTACTTCTGTGTAATGTCAATAACGGACCACTAATAAAGTAAACTAGACGCTTAGGAGGGGAGGAAACAAAACTAAAACGTACAAAAAAGAGGATTGATTTTTGACGCATTGACAAGGGATGTGGGGTCGAAAAAACTATTATAAATAGTAACATATGGGAAGGAGGTGCAATTCTTGGCCCTTTTTGGCGCGACATGATTATAATTTATGAACGGTCACTAAACTTAAACAGTTATGAAACTATTGAACTCATCGGTACAGCATACAGATTTGCAAACAAAACGTCACATGAATGTCAATGCTCGGAAGCGGCCTTGCGAAGCACTAGGAGGGTAATAAATCATTGCGAATTGTGTCCATTTGTTGATGACAGCAGCAACGCAGCAGGTGTGTCTCACATGCTGTCAACTGCACCCATATCTAGGTTTAATGACGACAGTGATTCAACTTTCCTACGGTAAAGCTACAATATTTTGGCCCAGTAGCAATCCCTCTCCTAGGTTGAGGGGTTTGACGGTATTGCAAAAATCATCAAGCATAGTGCGTGCATCAGTACTACAGAACCTCTGACCGACAATTGCTTTAAGATGGTTATTTCATTACTCCTCGATAATGGCGCATCGAGGAGACCGAGAGGGCTTATGGGCTTTTTTATGTTTTGTGTTTTTAATATTCTGCGCCTGCCCATACTAACGCATAAACAACTAGTCTGTGCGCGGTAGCGTGGCCGACTGGCGGGTCGACGTGGATTGGCTTTTGCTGTGTGTCGTGTTTGATGACATTGTTCCATATTTTAATGGCAGTATTAGTGTACAGGGCTTACAGTGGGGGTCCTTGTGTGTCCATTTATCAGTCGACTTCGTTACAGACATAAGCTAATTAAATTAATTTAAGAATTAGTGAATACATAAGTAGAAACCGGGTGCGCGACGTTCGGCATAAATACGTTAGGCATAATGGACGATTGGCATAATATACGTTAAGCATAATGGACGATTGGCATAATGGATGTTAGGCATAATAGACGATAGGCATAATTCACAAAAATATAAAATTAATCGCAAGCCTTTATTTATTGTAGATGTTTTAACCTTACCCCCGTTTTCGGGTTAGAAAAAAAACAATTTGTAATACCATACCTTCGTATGACTTTATCGAGAGACCGTCATATGAAAAATGCAAAGCGAGATATTTACCCTTACTTGTGTGGATTTTTTTCTATTTTTTACGCAGATTAGCTGGATTCTTTCCTCATTTAAGTCAACAGTTTTGGTTCAGACACATTTCAAGTCTATTGGATGAATTACCAATATAACTGGAAACAAGTTAGAATAATTCCCAAAAATTGAGTATTGGAGCTATGGAAACTTGCTGTATTATGGACTGCATCCGCATTATATTAAGGTTGATACGTTTGTGACGATACCTTTTTGATTTCGGTGACTCTTCACAGTACACGAAAAAAAGTCTCTCGTATCTGAGAGTTTCCGTAGTTCTACCTTTGATGACTTCAAGAATATAATCATTGAACTGTATCCCAGATTATACAGTTCAATGAATATATGAATATGGCTGTTTCTATATTATCTCCCATATTAGATAATATGAAAACAGCAATATGCATCATTCTTTCTTTCATGAGCTGTTCTTAAAGGCATAAATTTTCTTCTTGGGAAATTGCACCATGCGTGAATTTAAGATCTAATCTAAGTTAATGTGCGTTATTCATACCTTAATGCAAATTATATTGTTTTTAAACAAGCGTATTGAGCCTATTTTAGTCATATGCAATTTATCGGTTGTATGCCGAGAAACTAATGCAATCTGAGGTAGTTCCAACTTTTAGTACAATACCGCTTTTGTCGCAACGTACTCATTTTATTCGGGCCTTACCGATGGAATCTTAGCAATTCTATTTTACTTTCCGCATACCAAGTATTCGATCTGCTCCCTTTATTTGAGCAAAGATTTCTTCAAGGATATACAGCAGACTAAAATATTGATAAAGGATCAGCTTCCAGAGTATTTCTACAACATCAAAAAAGTTCAAATATTCACGCAACCACCCGAGGCTATCGCCTTAAAAAAATAAGTTTCTTGAAGTGATCCTTCGACAAGATAATTTATGCCTAACGTCCATTATGCCAATCGTTCATTATGCCTAACGTCCATTATGCTTAACGTCTTTATGCCTAACGTCCATTATGCCTAACGTACGTATGCCAAACGTCCGTATGCCTAACGTATTTATGCCTAATGAAGTACACCCGTAGAAATCTATTAGTTGTCGTTTTGTTATAATTGTAGTTTTTAGTACTAGTGTACAATTATTGTTATGTGTCGTATGACTATCTGTGAATGTGTTCGTCTGAATATTTGTGACAGTTGGGTCAGGAAATAGATGCATAATTATCGCTAATGGCAAATAAACAACATTTGCTGTATTTAGAGGAGTTAAAGCAGTTTGATTGTATGAAACATCGCACAGTGGCACAACTTAGAACAAAAGGTGGACTAAGTTCCAAACTTCGCCGTATCGGTTCAAAAAGGACATTTTTATGTAATTTTGGTACGCTGCATTCGTTTTTGATATTAAAACATTTTAAAAATTAACATTTACTATTCATTAGGGTGTCTAAAAAATATATTTTTTTCGAATTCGTTCTTAAAATTTGTGTATATTAATTTTCGTGTGCTAAATCGATTTTGATACTTGTAAAAAAAATGCATTATACATTAGGGTGGCTCAAAAATAATTATTTTGTTGAGAAGGTTCAAAATATTTTTAAAGACATTTTTGTGCGCTGATTTTCCTATTTTGGTTATACAAAAAGAAATTAACTTTACTACCTATTAGAGTGGCTCAAAAGCATGTATTTTGTATTTTTCAATGATTTTTTTTCAATAGTAACTTTGGAATTTATTTTCCATATTGAAACGAATCGATAGACATTTCATAATGGGGCTTCAGAAATGACTATTTTATATTTTCGGATCAAATAAGATGTGTTCGACTAATTTTGGAACGTTTAATTCATTAGTGGGTTACTTGATATGAAAACTACATTTTCTTTCATTTTCAAAATAAACATTTTGTGCGTCTTAGTAGAATATTTAATTACATTCACCAATCAACAAGATGGTTTACCATTTTTTTTTCTCAGGTGTGTTAAGTTACTTAGACTCCTTATTTCATATCTTAAATATCCCTTTTATCGCGTATATGGTTCATTTAAAAATGATCTTATTTCATTTGAATAATATCGCAGCTATATCAGCGCTATGAAAAATTTGGATCAAAATAGTCCCACCAATTGACTAGAACTCAACTGTGTTCACTCAATTTGGTAGTTATTTCGTAACTTAGCAAGAAATAGTTTCAGAAACATTTTATGACATATTTCAGACGGTTGAAAATATTTACTGATTTTTAAACATTCTTAATACCATTTGCCATCTAAAAACCAATACTTCCTACTCGGCTCCTTTTTCTTGATCACTAGTAAAACCCTTGGATGCTATTTTAAATTTGTGCATGTATTCGTATGATTATTCTAGCTATAAAGTGATTATTCAAATTCAATATCAGTAATAACCATGCGTCTCCATTCTCATTTTTTTTTTTAATTTTGTCCCCTTATCGCAAGTTTTCGCAACATTTTAAAGAGAAAATTAAAAGTTTTCGAATGAGTATAGTGTGATCGCACGCATTGACGGGTGTCGTTGTTGTTATCGCATTAGAAGTTCGAAATCAATAAAAATTCATCACAAACAGTTATCTAAACGCTAACTAAACTAACTAGTGATTTAGTTTTTGCCGATTTTACGATGTAATTTTATCACAGGGATAATTTTGGTGAAGAAATTCAAAGCAAAAAATCAACCGCTTCTTTGAAAAACGAAAATAACCGTACGTAGTTCCTATGGTCAAATACTGCAAAAAACACTTTTGTTATACCATTCAAAAAGCTGCCAAAAATTCATTTTACGTTCAAATCACCTAAAATTTCGCGAAAATGTCACTACTGGTTCAGCTGATATGAGAAAAATGCAGTGAAAATATTGCATAACCTTCATATATGGACTTAAGTCTGGGCTCGTCCCACTGAGCTTCGGTCAATTTATACACTGCTAATTAATAATGATTATTAGAATTGATTATCGTTCCTTTTATTACTATATCTATATACTATACTATTTCTATACTCATATAGGTGCAAACGAACAAACGCTCGTGACTTTCGCGATAACACAAACTTCGTAACAAACGCGACCATGAAAACACACCAATAGTTAAGTAAACGTAGCACCTATCAACTTACAAACGCGGTCTCAAGCAGTCAAACCTCGGCCCTAGCAGCCTAGACTAATGCCTTCAGTTGGACCAATAAAAAATGACACTCATATTCACTTGACCACACGTTCCATGGCGACATGATCGGGTACTCTAGTGATATGGGGAAACGGACTCTCTTCTACCATCTGAATCATACACTAAAAATGAAGCATCAGATTCACGGTACGCGCGCGATCATTCAAGAATAGGGGAAAACGGAGCTAGTTGGCGGTGTTTTCAGTTTTCATTTTTTACCGCTTTGATTTTGGTAGATCTTGCAAAATAGAACACTTTGCAGAAAAGGGCAGACTGTTGGCAACATCTCTGATTTTTATGAAAATGTTTCATACGTTGTCTTTATTTCTAGAGACAAAAATATGTGACGCGGAAAAGCCGCCAACTTACCCCAGCCCCGGGGTAAGTTGGCGGTATGTGTGGGGTAAGATAGCGGAATGCCAAAAAATAAGCAATCAAATGGAAATTCGATTACATCAGTGGTCCTTATGGAATGTGCCGATTGTCTTTTCAAGAAAACTGTATATTATTCGACACTTTTCATTATATTTCAGTCTCAATATCCCGTCATTTTGACTTCGACGCGTACTCCATATTCAAAAGCAAATTTTCGAAATTCTTCGGGCGATTGGTCGAAATAATTGTCCCCTGCATTGACGAGAGACACAAGAAAAAGTTTCTCTTACTTTGGAGAGAATTCGAGAAATGAAAATATTTGATGACTATTTTGGTACTGTAAATAGTACCGCCAACTTGCCCCGTGAGCGTCACCGCCAGCTTACCCCAACCGCACTTTTTATAAAAAAGGATTTAAAAAATTACTTTTGTGTATGGATAGGTGTAATATCTATACGGATGCTGAAAACTCTTTTCACGCACTATCTAAAAATATAATCATTCGGGGAATATATTGAAAACCACCTTAAATAACACAAAATGTTTAAAATTAAGAAAATTTACAAAGTATGCTCAAAAACACAATATCACCCACAGCTTCTACAAAACAAAATGTTTAACAACAGAAACACATTGGATAACGCGTTTCACATTACTTGAGTCTCACAACGAGAGACAGCGCTTTATGTCTAATAGAAATGGAGAAAAGGGGATTCCGCTAACTTATCCCAACCGACAACTAGCCCCGGGCTCCCCTACACGCCACATGATTATAAAATCGAAATTATACACGCAATGTCACATACACGTGCAAAACACGTTAACATACAAATGCTTGAGCCCTTCGCGACCATCCACGGCACCTACACCCGCAATCTCACAAACATAACATCCCGGTGATAGAGTAAACATCTCAGCGCTTATAAATTTTCAAACACGGTCTCAACTGTGAACCTTATAACTCCCTCGCTTGCACGATCATGAATCGGTCACTTCCGGAAGTCTCTATCCATGGTATCAGCAGACTAGGTCCATGACATTAACTGCAGCTCTTATATCCACTAGACAACACGTTCTATGGCGACATGATCGGGAACTCTAGTAATACGGGCAATGATGCAAAATTCTGCGGTCCTTTTCTGCGGTTGTAATTTTTCTGCCTACATTCTCATTTCTCTTTCGACGCTGCTGTCGTTCGCTAGTGCAGGACGCCCAGCGCTGTACGGCAGTCTGTAATCCAAACAGTAACATGACAAAAAATACTGCCCCCAGTACAGCCACCAGACGCGAGCGGTACAGCTTCTCTTTCCTTATTTTACACTTTTTAATATTTTTAATTTTGGTCTGCTTGCAAAGTTCAAACGCGGTGTCAAATGTGAACCTACAAACGTCCGTGTTAGCGCGATCATGAATCGGTCACGTCCGGAAATCATTATACTCCATCCTAGCAACTTAGGGGCATGCAGTGGGACCAATCAAAAACTAAAGCTCATCCACTAGACAGTACCTTCCATGGCAACTTTACCGGGAACTCTGGTGATATGGTAGATCTCACTTTCTTCTAGCATCTAAAAATATAAAATAGAATTTATACACGCGAAGCTACGTACACGTTAGCGCATGCTACATACAGACGCACACGCGATCGAGCAGATTAACGTACAAACGCTCGAGCTCTTCGCGATGATACACGTGCTCGCGAAATCCCTGCGCCCGCACATATCTGAACCGTACAGTGAATACCAAATTTAGAATCACGGACCGGTGCAATTGGCCTTAAACAGTATTTTAGTGGACGTCATTGCCTGTCTCATCTGCAATTGTAGTGATTGATTCTGACGGGGAGCCTTTCTTCGATCCACTCGGCCTTGTGTCCCTCGACCTAATCGCCATTCTATGTATTGACCATTGGGTTTTTAAAACCACTGGGTTTAATGACCCAGCATCGTTCGTCACTGATAAAAGGTTGACCTGAACGTTGCGCACCAGAATAGCAAAAACGCATACATTCCCATATCTTCGCGGGTCAAGCATAGTACGTAACCTTTACACCCCGTCCATCTACTCAACTACCACTTGAATCTCTAGCCAACTTGGCAGATATGAAGAGGGTCAAAACTGAGTGCTCTTACCCTGCGCTCGTAAGTATAGCTATAGCTCAACCTTGTCACCCGGAACGCTCCATATAATAGCTATGCCTAATGACTGCTAAATTCCAGTGTAAGCCACTCATATGACAGACAAAGCTTGCTTCCTTTTAAGGAAAAGCTCAGCGCAGCACCAACCAGCCACTCGAATGTAGGTCAGTTCAGTTAGCTTGAATTTGTTTTTTTTTTGCTTTTCCCTCGAGCTCAGCTCGTAATTCGTTCGTTCATCACCGAATCGCGCAGAAGTGATTCGCAACTTTGTGGTTTTGTGGGCAGGTTTGGAAGCCCCAGCAAAGTCACCAGACCGGTGCTAATGAATTCGAGCGTGCAGTGAACTCTAGTTTAAATACATAGCATCGACGACGCCCTGTCATTTTATTTTGATGCGAACTGAGGTTTTATTTCTTCTTTGGAATATTTCAAAATTCCACATTCACTGACATCCTGAAAGATTAGTTGTAAGCCCGTTATAGTGGATTTTCATTGTGCGCTCAAGACAGTCTGCCACCGGTTGCAGCTCGATGAAAAGCAAGCAGGAATATTTATTGCCGCAGTGACTCATTCTGACAATTCATACACTACAACTGCCAACCGACCGAGCCAACGAGGGTACGTGGGGACAACAAAAAATCCATATCGCTTCATAAATCGTTGTTTGCGAGAGCCTCTTCACGAATGTTTCGTCTGTACCACTCATATATGTACAAACCGAACCGTCTAAAGTGGTGGATTCAAATTGCACCGGGCAAGGGTTGATTCGGAGTAGGCGCGGCGGTGCTGGTGGTGGTAGTGGTCCCTGACGGTCGGTCGACAATCACGCTCCTTCCAAAGAATGGAAACGTTTTTGTTGTTGCTAAACGCCGTTGTTGATGACGATGATAATGATGATGATGAAGTGGGTTATATCTTATCGTGATTCGAGGAAAAAATGCGTTGTGCCACATTTATACTGAACTGTTCAAAAAACGGTAACATGACGTCAGCTGAATCGATTCCATGCGCACTGTTATCGATATGGATACCATTACGTATTATCCAAAGATCCGTTGTAGGTGGTTATAATGCAAAGCGCTGTCAACCTCTTCGCCCTAACAATGGGAAGTTTTCAGCCAACATTGAATATGCAATTATGTGCGGCGTGCAACATTTGCACGTCATCTAATTTAATGCCACCGATGCGTGTTGCGCTCATAGACCACGCCTACATGGCAGGAAACGTTGCAGAGCAAACATGTTCAGTGCCTAGAACCACCACTTAAAACGAAACACGAGAATGACCTTGCGGTCATCATCGAGCACACCCTTGAGGTACCAAGCACCCCGAGAAACCAAGCATGCCAAAACCGGTCACGGGATCAAAATACCGACTAAAAATAAATACAACACTGACTGGTGAGCTTTGGCTGGTTTTCCTCTTTTACCACGCATCCCGGGATGATGACCACTAATGAATTGGAGGAAGCATGGAGGAAAAAAAGAACGTGGAGAGCAAACGATGGCCAAAAGGTTGACCAGACCACGCCGCCGCCGGGCGGCAAAACAGCACGAGCTTGCGCTGCTGGCGTGGAATGATGGAAACAGGTTTGGGTCGTTTTTTCGGTTCAGCTGTCTCTAACACCATTACGAGTACCTACACATATGTAGATTCTGTATACACTAACAAAATCGTACCGTTTTATTGTGTTTCTTTTGGTTAATTGAATTTTGCACTAGCTGTAATACTAGAGTAAACAGATCGATTGGATCAGCGGTTCTCGAGCCACGTTCTCGTACCTCGGTCCCCTTTGAAAACACCATGAGTTGTTGGGGACCCTCCCGGTTTACCATCAATGTTGTAGGATAAATGTATAATATAGTTAAGCGATTTGTTTTGTGTGACTTCGTCTCATCAGAAACCGATACTAACTTAGTGACAGGACTAAGCTAGCGCCGTTTTTATGCTACCTCTAAAAACGGAGGCACTGATTGTATTCCTAAGCAAACCCCTAGAGAAGTGTGATGTCCTGCAAGAAAAGGAGTTCATTTTTAAGCTGATGAGAACTAGGGTAATCGAAACATTTGTTTTGGCTTAGCAAGCCATTACAAATAATCATCGAAAGGTCGAAATTAAGCAGCTTCTAACACTGCGCGAGAAGCTTTAATCTTAACCCTTTGCGATGCAGTATACGTCCCGCCTACCTCTCCTAAGTTTTTTTTTTTTTTTTTTTTTTATTCATTTCGTTTATTTGATAGGCACAAATGCGTTAGCTTGGCGGTGCCAAATTCTTTTGTTTTTACATTTTGTATATTTTAAAACTAGGAGGTTACAATGTTGAAATATTTTTTTAAAAATGAAAAATTTTACAGCTATCTTAAGACTAGAAATAAGATTCTATATACAAGAGAGGGGGCGAAAGATTTTTTTTTATGAAAAAATTTTAAAACAAGGAATTCAATAGTAATAATTTTTAGGAAATATTTACACTTATCTTAAAACTAACAATATAGTTTGGTACACAAAAGGGGGAACAAATATTTATGAGAAAATTCGCATGTGTTTTAAGACTAGGGATACAATTCTATTTACAAGATGGGGGACAATAGTTTTAACAAAGAGGTAAAATTACAACTATCTTAAAACTAGGAATACAGAATACAAATTTGAACTTTTTTAGCGGAGACTTATGCTTGGTCAAGATATTCAGAGAGGGGCTGTAGAAGCAGTTGTATCAAGGACAGGGGAGAGAAAGCGTAGATGGTGACCGGGAGAGAAGAGCAAAACTTGCAACTTTCGCTCAAACGGGAGATCAGCGAAAGATTACCGCCTCAGTCTAGTAGGTCGGATTGGCGGATGGTATTCTTCGGACCCGCGGGGAATCCTTCAAAAGTCATCGGACCTTGAGTCGCTCTCGCTTCAGTTTCCGTAGTGGTAAGTGCGACGGCGGTTACATAGTTGCAGTCTGGAGCTGATCGGTCCCACAAGGCAAGAGAAAGCTTCTAAAACGAGAAATAAAAAGAGAGGGGCTAAATTGGGATATTTGTCGTTTTTATGAAAGTATAAATAAGGGACATATAGGGGAAATCACGATTTGCCAGTATATCTCGGACTGGGACATTGGGTGGTCTACCTCGGGCCCGAAGGGAATCCTTTAACTGAGACCTGGCGTCCAAGTACCCGGCGCATACCCAGACAACGTGCTCGATGTCGTGATAGCCCTCGTCACAAGCGCACAGACTACTCTCCGCAAGCCCAATACGCCGCAGATGCGCATCCAAGGTGTAGTGGTTGGACATAAGTCGGGACATTACACGAATAAAATCCCGACCCACATCCATCCCCCCGAACCAAGGCTTCGTTGATACCTTTGGGATAATGGAATGTAGCCATCGTCCAAGTTCACCATTGCTCCACGAGGTTTGCCAACTGTTGAGTGTCCTCTGACGACAAATACTAAAAAATTCGTTGAAGCAGATTGGTCTTTCGTATATGTCACCATTTAATGCGCCCACCTTTGCTAATGAGTCGGCCTTTTCATTGCCCGGGATAGAGCAATGAGAGGGGACCCAAACAAAGGTAATTTGATAAGATTTTTCAGATAACGTACACAAGGACTCCCGTATCTTCCCCAGGAAATATGGGAATTGCTTTTTGGGCTTCATCGCACGAAGAGCCTCGATGGAGCTGAGGCTGTCCGAAATGATGAAGTAGTGATCTGTGGGCAGAGTGTCGATGATCCCAAGGGTGTACTGAATTGCAGCTAACTCTGCGACGTAAACTGAAGCGGGATCATTGAGCTTGAATGAAGCGGTGATAGTATTGTTGAAGATACCGAAGCCAGTGGACCCATCGAGATTTGATCCGTCAGTGTAGAACATTTTGTCACAGTCGACTTCTCGGAATTTATTATAAAATATATTGGGGATCACTTGAGGGCGTATATGGTCCGGGATTCCACGAATCTCTTCCTTCATGGATGTGTCGAAGAATACAGTAGAATCAGAAGTATCTAGGAAACGAACACGGCTGGGAGTATATGAAGAAGGATTAATGCTCTGTGCCATGTAGTCGAAGTACAAGGCCATAAATCGGGTTTGAGAATTAAGCTCGACGAGCCTCTCGAAGTTTTCAATCACCAACGGGTTCAGAATGTCGCATCGGATGAGCAATCGATATGAGAGTTCCCAAAATCGATTTTTTAGCGGAAGAACGCCCGCCAGCACTTCGAGACTCATCGTATGGGTCGAGTGCATGCAACCCAAGGCAACGCGCAAGCAACGATACTGGATTCTCTCCAGTTTGATGAAGTGTATGTTCGCAGCGGAGCGGAAACAGAAACACCCGTACTCCATCACCGACAATATCGTTGTTTGATATAACCTGATCAGGTCTCCTGGGTGAGCACCCCACCATGTTCCAGTTATTGTTCGGAGAAAATTGATCCTTTGTTGGCATTTCTGTTTCAGATACCTAATGTGACATCCCCAGGTACCTTTAGAGTCGAACCAGACCCCGAGATATTTAAATGTGAAAACCTGGTTGATCGTTGCACCCATTAATAGAAGCTGGAGTTGCGCCGGCTCACGCTTCCTAGAAAAAACAACCAACTCAGTTTTCTCCGTGGAGAACTCAATACCCAGCTGAAGAGCCCAAGCAGACAAATTGTCCAAGGTATTTTGTAATGGTCCTTGCAAGTCGGCAGCTTTGGGCCCTGTAACAGAGACCACGCCGTCGTCTGCAAGTTGCCTTAGCGTGCATGAATTGGCAAGACAATCGTCAATGTCATTCACGTAGAAATTGTAGAGCAGGGGACTTAGACATGAGCCCTGGGGAAGACCCATGTAGCTAAATCGCGTTGTTGTTAAATCGCCATGCGAAAAGTGCATGTGCTTTTCAGACAACAGGTTTAGCAAAAAGTTATTTAAAATTGGCGAAAGACCATGCTGGTGCAGCTTCTCTGACAGAATGTTGATAGAAACTGAGTCAAAAGCCCCCTTAATATCCAAGAAGACTGATGCCATCTGCTCTTTGTTAGCATAGGCCATTTGGATTTCTGTAGAAAGCAACGCAAGGCAATCGTTCGTCCCTTTGCCTTTGCGGAAGCCAAATTGTGTATCTGACAGTAAGCCATTTGCTTCAACCCAATTGTCGAGGCGAAACAAGATCATTTTCTCGAACAACTTCCGAATACAGGACAGCATTGCAATCGGCCGATATGAGTTGTGGTCGGAGGCTGGTTTTCCTGGTTTTTGGATGGCGATGACCTTCACTTGCCTCCAGTCATGAGGGACAATGTTACCCTCAAGAAACTTGTTAAATAAATTCAACAAGCGCCTTTTTGCAGTGTCAGGTAGATTCTTCAGCAAGTTGAATTTGATTCTGTCTAACCCTGGGGCGTTATTGTTGCATGATAAGAGAGCAAGTGAAAACTCCACCATCGAAAACGGTGTTTCGTTCGCGGTATCGTGAGGAGACGCGGCGCGGTACGTTTTCTGTACCGGGACAGAGTCCGGACAGATCTTCTTGGCGAAAGCAAATATCCAACGGTTTGAATATTCCACGTTCTCGTTGGTACTATTACGGTTACGCATACGTCGAGCCGTACCCCAAAGAGTGCTCATCGCTGTTTCTCTCGTTAACCCGTCGACGAACCGGCGCCAATAACTACGTTTTTTGGCTTTCATTAGACTCTTCATTCGCCTTTCTAACGACGCGTACTGTAGATAGCTAGCGGGTAACCCGTCTTCCCGGAAGGCCTTATATGCAGTGGACTTTTCCGCGTACAGCTCTGAGCACTCTTTATCCCACCACAGGGTGGGAGACCGTCCATGGGTATTCGCGCTGGGTACTGGTTTAGTCTGAGCTTGATTCGCACTGTCGAGAATCAAGCCAGCCAAAAACCTGTACTCTTCCTCCGGAGGAAGTTCTTGAGTGGATTCGATTTTAACGGATATCGCGGTCGCGTAACTCTTCCAATCAATGTTCCGTGTGAGGTCATATGAGACATTGATTGTTTTCGATGGTCTTGAACCGTTAGCAATTGAAATCACGATAGGCAAATGGTCGCTACCGTGGGGATCAGGGATCACCTTCCACATGCAATCTAACTGTAGCGAAGTCGAGCATAGAGATAAATCCAACGCGCTTGCGCGTGCTGGTGGTGTAGGAATCCGCGTCATTTCTCCCGTGTTTAAGATGGTCATGTTGAAATTATCGCAAAGATCTTGGATTAATGTTGATCTATTATCATCATGAAGGCAGCCCCATACCGTACCGTGCGAGTTAAAGTCTCCCAGAACTAGCCGCGGTGCCGGTAAGGATTCCGTGATATTACAAAGCGTTCGGTGCCCTACCGAGGCTCTAGGAGGAATGTAGATGGAAGCAATGCAAAGGTCTTTACCTTTGATTAAAACTTGACAAGCGACAATTTCAATGCCTGGTGTCGAAGGGAGGTTAATTCGGTTGAAAGAATAGCACTTTTTGATCCCCAAAAGTACTCCTCCATAGGGGTTTTCTCGATCCAGACGAATTATATTAAAGTCGTGGAAGTTGAGATTTATATCGGAAGTTAACCAAGTTTCACATAATGCGAAAGCATCACATTTTAAACTATTTAGTAAAAATTTAAAGGAATCGATTTTCGGGAGGATACTTCTGCTGTTCCACTGTAGAACAGTGATCGAATCGGTGACCTCGTTCGATGACTTAGCCATCGAAGGATACAATCGCTGCAAGGAGGGGCCATTTAGTAGTCAACTGCTTCAAAAATGTTTGCACTATAGGGAGAAAACGTATCAGAAGGCTTTTAAGAGGATCAGTAACATTGAAAGCTGTGAAAATTAAGTCCACTATGTCAGAAAATTTCATTAGTCCGCTACTGGACTGAGTATCTGTTTGAAAAAAGGGGACACTTGGGGTTTTTGGTGTCCCTGGAAGTGGTGGGTACTCCTTGTTAGAATTAATATTTCCAAGTCCTGGAGCAAATTGCTTCGGCTTTTGTGCATCACTTCCGTTGGATTTATTGATTGCGGTTGGCGCACTCTGAGTGGACGACACCTTGGCACCCTTACGAGGCAATGTAGGGGAGGCTAGATTTCTCCTCTTCCTGGATTCCCCTGGGTTAACCAATGATGTTCCCTCTTGTGGGTCGTCAGATTCTTGCTCAACGCCAGCCAAAAGAGCAAAGGAATTTTCGGAAGCGACAGATGGCGAAGCATTCTTTAGCATTTCTGCATAAGAGTGCCTCGAGCGATCCTTAAGGGAGCGCTTAATTTTATCCCCGCGCTGCTTGTACGCCGGGCATGACTTAAGAGCATGCGGAGGGCCCCCGCAGTAAATACACTTCTCAGTTTCTCCACTGCAAGCGTCATCCTCATGCTCTCCCTCGCATTTGCCGCACCGTTTTTTATTGCCACAATAAGTGGCTGTGTGGCCCAGTTGCTTGCAATTGCTGCAGTTCATTACCCGCGGTACAAATAGGCGAACAGGTAGGCGAACCTTATCCAGGAGGACATAGTTGGGAAGAGCAGATCCGGAGAAAGTCACCCGAATCGAGTCTGACGGAGAATAAGTTGTCTTATCATCTTCAGTTTTTGCGGAATACAATTGCTTGCATTCCAGAATTTTCACCTTTTGAAGTGAAGGGTCCTTAAAGCAGCCAACCCCGTACTTCAACAGGTCTTCGCACTTTAGACCCGGTTCGGCGACGACCCCATCGATCTCCACAACTCTACAAGGCACATACACTTTGAATTGCTTCGTAAAACGCTCGCTGCGAGCAATCTGGTTTGCCTGGTCGAGGTCATTTACTATAACGCGTATCTTATTAGCTCGAACACGTGTTATCTGAGCCACGGACGGGTAGTTGGCAGTCAGCTCCCGTGAGATTTCTAGAATATTGGGCGATTTCGTGTTGGGCCGGAAATACACCACCCAGGGTCCAGTCGAACTGGCTGGGTATGTTTTAATACGGGGAGGACTGGGGGAATCAGGGGAGGGAGTAATTTCGGGTTTATCCGGTATATCCATGGGAATATCATTCCCATCCAATGTTACTTCGCCCTCGGCCATTTAGGCACGAGGATAACACGTGGTGTAAACGAGAGATGAAACTTATATTCAGGGGAAAGGGCAGAAGTAGAGACCGATCGGGGAAAGGGAAATGAAAGAAAAAAAAATACTTAGCTTATATAGCGGCGATTCCGGCTATTCTGGTATTCACTTCACCAGCCTGGGCACCGGCGAACAAAGACTGTCTCGAACAATGGTTGACCTTCACTGACAATTTATTCTTGTTCACTTTATGCACAGCACCAGAAAACGAACTGCTTCGATCCAGAGCTCGGAGAGTTATGATCTCCTAAGTTTTTATTGGATTTCTAGTTAGCGTTGTCATAAAAATACGAATTCTTTCTTTTAAACAACTCTTAGGGGTGTAAAGAGTACAACTGGTCTGTGTTAAGTCAGACCGAACTAACTGACAATATATTGATTTCGAGAAAAACGAGTTTAAAGCTTGGATCGCAGCATTTTTTACATTATGATTGAAAATTATTTTTTGCCATAACTTTTGTTTATTGTTACATATTTCCAATTTGGCAAAAGTCGAATAAAGCTGAAGAAATTCTTTATCCGGTGCTATCATTTTCTCATTTTTTTGCGAGTTAGTCCGGTCTGACTTAACACCGATCAACTAGCACAAAAAATATGTGAATTACTTATTAGTTATAACAATTCAATCTCGACAATCTCGGCTGAGCCTGAACTAAAAGTCCTAGAGATCTAAAAAAAATTTTGCGCGATCCATTAAACTAAATAATAGATTTTTTTTGCAGAATTTTTCGCAGGACAGTTTGTTCGAAAAAAAAATTTATCAAGATATGCAAAAAATGTTTATGCAAGTTTATTATTAGGTTGGTCGATAAAAGATTCTGAGAGGGAAAACTTCTCAACCAGCATAAAAAAGAGACTATATGGCTTTTGAAATCGCTGATTACGATTCTGATAACAGAATTTGAAAATTCAAAATGGCGCCACAAAATGGCAACCATTTTCTACGAAATTGACAAATTTTGTTAAGTCAGTATAAAACTCGGTTCACGGGGTTTTTTTGGGTCGCTGATTCTGATATTACAAAATTCGAGCTTTGCTTCGCCGATTTCTATACGACGTTCTGCGCACTTTTGTTACCATGTAAAATTAAAATTATTGCTTCGCATGTTCACCCTTCTTACATCAGCGCTTTAATCGTTTGGTGTCTTTTCTCGCACAAATTGGTGTCTTATCTCGTACAAATTCATTTTATTTATTTATTTATTTATTTTGAGCTTAGGTACTTTAGTTTCGACGTTTGCCATCAGCGGCGTCCCAGGCTCTTCGCCTATATAACATATTGACATTTTTGACGTCAGAATCAGAATCAGCATCCCCGAAAACCCTCTTGTAAAACGTTTTAGGTCAATTTAAAAAAAGCATGAAATTTAACCAGGCACAGTCGCCATATTGGATCCGCCATTTTCAATTTTACATTTTCGACGTCAGAATCAGAATCAGCGACGCTGAAAACCCCCCTAAGACGTTTTCGGCTAATATAAAAAACATGAAATTTCGCCTAGCACGGTCGCCATATTGGATCCACCGGTTTGGATTTTTATATTTTCGATGTCGGAATCAGAATGAATGACCCCGAAAACCCTCTTGTAAGACGTTTTAGGCCAATATAAAAATAAAAAATTTAGCCAAGCACAGTCGCCATATTGGATCCGCCATTTGGAATTTTATATTTTCGACGTCAGAATCAGCGACCTCGAAAACTCCCTTGTAAGACATTTTAGGCCAATATTAGACGTTTTAGGCCAAATAACATGAAATTTAACTAAGCACAGATGCCATATTCGATCCGCCTTTTTTGAATTCTACATTTCCGAAGTCAGAGTCAGAATCAGTGACCCCTAAAACCCCCTTGTAAGACGTTTTAGACCAATATAAAAAAAAACATGAAATTTAGTCAAGCACAGTCGCCATATTGGATCCGCCATTTTGAATATCACATTTTCGACGTCAGAATCAGCGACTCCGAAAACCCCTTTGTAAGACGTTTTAGGCCATTTGTAAGACATTTTAGGCCAATATTAGACGTTTTAGGCCAAATAACATGAAATTTAACTAAGCACAGATGCCATATTCGATCCGCCTTTTTTGAATTCTACATTTCCGAAGTCAGAGTCAGAATCAGTGACCCCGAAAACCCCCTTGTAAGACGTTTTAGACCAATATAAAAAAAACATGAAATTTAGCCAAACACAGTTGCCATACTGGATCCGCCATTTTGAATATCACATTTTCGACGTCAGAATCAGCGACCTCGAAAACTTCCTTGTGCTATTCTTATACTATGTTCACACTACAGAGTTAAAACATGTTATAATAATTAGCAACAAGAAAAATTCCATCAAGATAGCGTTAAAACACGTTTTAACTCGTAATGTGAACGTAGTATTAGGCCAATATAGCAAAACATGAAATTCAACCAAGCACAGTCGCCATATTGGATCCGCTATTTTGAATTTTACATTTTCGACGTCAGAATCAGCGACCTCGAAAACTTCCTTGTAAGACATTTTAGGCCAATACAGAAAAAAACAAGAAATTTATCCAAGCACAATCACCATATTGGATCCACCGACCCCGAAAACTTGTATAAAGCTAAAAATAACAGCATAAACATTAAAAAATTCGCGTGGCAAACGGTTAATAAAAACAAGAATTCCTGCTTCAACGATGTTAAGTAAATATAGTTTCGGAACCCTATATACACTAGAAAAAAGTTGAGTATGAAATGGCTAAGATATATAGCCAGCCATCTTTACTCTAAAAGTCAATTTTACATTGAAATTTACTGCACAAACGTTAAAGTTTATTGTTCCTGTGTTGTATCATAACTTTGAACTTTACCGTAATCGGCTATAAAATCGAATTTATACACGTGAAGTTACATACGCGGTAGAACACGCGACATACAAACGCTCACGCGATCGAACACGTTATCACACAAACGCTCGATCCCTCGATGATATACAGGATTCTGAACCGTACAATGAGATAATGTTTAGTGGGTGACATTCCCCGTCTCGTCTGCAATTGTAATAAGTGATGCTCACAGGGATCCCTTCCGATATCCTAGCTCTACAGCTACAATATTAGTGCTAATTTATAACCGATATAGTGCAATTGCTTAATGCTTATGATTACTTGGGTACACTGGTAACAATTACTTGTTTCTTTTCCCTTTTCCCATACATTATTGTAGAATCACTGTACTGTCACAATGGAAATTTTGATTTTGTTATTGTAAATTTCTATTCGGGCAGGCTATATTGGATGAATGCAATAGAATATGATATACAAGAGAAAATGGATAACGAATAATATCACAGCATTATATTGACTAGCTGTATTTGGTAAGCATACATGCTTTAAAGATCCTTAATGCTTGAATGCTTTATATTAGCTTTATATACGTATGTAGACCTATTAGTAATGTTGCATTTTGCCTGTGATTTTATGCATTTTTATGCTATCGTGTAGCTTGATTGCATCGCAAACCCCGAGAGGGTCTTTTTATGCAATATTAGAGCTAATTCCCTCCCCTAGATTGACGGGTATGACGATAATGCAAACATTATGCATCAGTTTTGAGGAAGCTCTGATATACAATTGCTTTAAGATGGTTATTGCATTACTTTTGGGGCTTTTTATGTTTTGTGTTTTTTCATACTCCTCACCAGCCCTAACTAACGATCTGCCAACAGCCTGTGTATACTGGCGTGGCCGACTGACGGGTCGCCGTGGATTGAGTTTTTCTTTGGACTGCGTTTGCAAATATTGAACAACTTAATGGCAGTGTTTGTGGGCACGGCTCGCAGTAGTGGTCATTGCGTGTCGATTTACGGTCATCGTGCACAAGCTAATTTAAAAATGTGAATATAGAAACCTATTAGTGGTCGTTTTTTAATAATTGTTGTTTTTAATATTATGGATGCAGAACTGGCGTATATGATAGAACTGTGGGTAATCCTTCCTAGGATTCGCTGGTCACTTTCTTCGGTGTTCAATTCGTGCATTCGAATCGATTGATTAGGGAAGATCGTATTGGGTAAATTAAGGTACGATTAAATTTACCGACGCACAAAAATCATCCATTCCCGGTCAGCGTAGCAATGGAAATGACGCAAATGGTAAATAAATATTATTTCCTGGCATTTAGACAATTTCAAATAGTTTGATTGCAACAGCGATGATGTGTTCTTTTCTTCTACTTTATTAGTCTGTTTTTATTGCACATCTAGTAGTTTGTTTTTCCAGTACTCATATATACCAAAAATAATGACGGGTAATTCACACGCTTTTACTTTATCTCTTTGCATCTTTTTTCTCTGCAAGCCGTGTGGTGTCAGGCGGGCTAAAAATATTTTGCACTATTTCAGCCAAGAATAGAACCCCTGGGAAATTGCTCCCATGTCGTAGGAGGTGACTAACAACATGCTAGGAGTTTCTAGGTCAAGGTATTGATCCGTACCGAAAACTTAACCTGAACGGACCTTAAGTTTTTGCATCATAGCCTTTATCCGTTCTATATTGAGTAAATCACTGAGATGTAGTCACCTATTCTGATTCGCTATTCCCCATTGTGTACCAACGTTTTAGGTTTCTTCTGGCGGTTGTACAACAGCCGTAAAGGATGAAGTCTAATTCTACACTAAGTAACAGCATATATTAAAATACCGGCTCTTCCACGTCAAGGTATAACTTTCAAAACTTTGGTTTAAAACCCTATTTAAAAAAAGCATACTTTCAAGTAGGATTTTTTTGAATTGGCCTAAGATAAAGCTGTCGATTTACACAAAAAGTTTTTTGTGTGGCAGGCGATCTGTAGATGTATCAAAATAAGCCAGTGTTTTTTTTTATTAAATCTGAAACCGTCTACTGACAAATCTACGTTGACCAATACCTCCAAAACACTTCTTGAGGCCTCATGTAGGTCTGATACTAGCTTTGTACTACTTTTGCTTTCCTAAACGGTGGTAAACATTTGAACACTCCAGAACTTCACTCTGTCAGAAAATGTAGGGCCATCGGAAGCCAAAACTTCGTAAAATCGCACTCCTGGTCCTTTCTTTAAAATCATCCAGTGCAGTACTTTGAGTCACTTTTTCGATTTTGAACCGCTCATATGGTAGTCGGCCTTTGCCAGTATTCTCCCATCCATTCTTCTTCTGGACCGCCGATGGATCAAATGCCCTTGGCATTTAACCCAATTATAGAAACGTGTCTGATAGGGAGAGTGGAGATGCCAGCTTGTCATTAACATTTCGCAATGAATTTTCATATTCATTTGGGATATAGTTAATACTTTTTGTATGCTTGAATTGTACTGCAAACTTTGGAATAAATCATTGAAGTGTTAATAAGAAGCAATACTCCCAATGGCCGGCTGTTTGGAGTTCAAATTACTCGTTTCTTTGATCTAAAATGAAAAAACAAAGCGCGTGAGTACTTAGCTAAATCACAATATCTACCAAGATATATCCTGATTCTTTTCCCTACCTACTAACACCAATCCTATCCAGCAACACTTGTGGATGATGCAGAGAATTCCTCGGTCATAATAGTCACAAGTGTTGAACTAACATTCCTTCCAATTTCATGGGCGTGGCCATCTACATTATTAATAATACTACAATCTTAGTCGTGCCATTTAAGCCAATATATTATGATTCCTGATGATGTACTACTCCCAAGTATCATACAATTGGTTCAATATGCAATTTCAACAGGCTTCGATCAATCACGGGAAACTCACGGGCGGTCAGCTATGCTAAGCTAAGCATCTTTTTCTTTTTTCTTTATTCGGCTTGTTATTTTTCTTTTTATTACTATATCTTAGATTGGATTCATACTAACACTCAGGCACACAATCAATTCGATTTTTTCTCATATACACTCGTAATTGCTCTCATTTAAAATGTACGAACGCTTGTGGCTTTCGCGATAACACAAACCTGGTCACAAACGCGAAAATGGAATTGTAATTATCACCACATACTTACGCCCACGATCTAACCAACAATAAAAAAAACCCAGTAATTAAGTAAACTTTTCATCACTTATAAATTTGCAAAAGCGATCTCAAGCATTAACCCACCGTTCGCACGATCTTGAATCAATCCAGTTCGGAAGACCCTCGATCGTAGCAGCCTAGACTCATACCTTCAGTTGGACCAATCAAATAATAACGTTCATATCCATGAAATATCGCGTCCCGTGACAATACGGTCGGGAACCCTAGTGATGTGGGGAATCTCACTTTCTTCTAGCGTTCAACGGATTAACATACAAACACTTAAGACCTTCACGATCCTCCACACACACCAAAGCCCGGGGACATGCAAACATGAAAATGCCCCGATGATTAAGTGAACGTTTTAGCACTAATAAACTTATAAACGCGATCTCAAACGGGAACCTACAAACGCCCATGTTTGCGTGATAATGCACCGGTCACCTTTGGAAATCTCTACCTTTCTAGATCTATGTCTTAAGCTGGACCAAGGAAAAAATAATCTCATATTTACTAGACAACCCGACATGATATGGGAAAACTCACTCTCTCCTAGCATTTGAACCATACACCGAAAATTAAGTATCAGATTCATGGTCTACGCGCGATCATCCAAGAACACACGCGAATATGCGAATGGACACACGGCTATAAAATCGTATTTATACACGCGAAGTTACATACACGCTAGAACACGCGACATACCGACGACATACCCACGCGATCGGACACGTTATCACACAAACGCTTGATCCCTTCGCGATGATACACGTGGTTGTGAAGTCCATTCGCCCTCGCATATCTCAACCGTGCAATGGAGTAATGTTTTAGTGGATGGCATTCCCCGTCTCGTCTGCAATTGTAATGGGTGATTCTAATGGGGAACCCCTCCCGATACCCTAGCTCTACAGCTACATAATTAGTGCTAATTTATAACCAATATAGTGCAATTGCTTAATGCTTATGATTACTTGGGTACACTGGTAACAATTGTTCCTTTTCTGTTTTCCCATATATTTTGACAGACAAAAATATAATTTCTTGTGACTAAACGAAAAAACGGAGTGAGATTATATTTGGCATGAGATTTATGGGGTCAACTCAATTGAGCGATGTTTTGAAAATAGTCAATATTGATTCCCACCTATTCATTTCGAAAAAGCAAAAAAAACTACTATCTGTTACCTTTATGTGCACACTAAACTCTTTTCTCCCTGATAAGTAGCTGATGATATTTCAACAAGGCGTGCGTCGGTAGCATGCTTTTTTTCTACAGATATGTATGTTTACCTAATGATACCCCCAGTAGTGGGGGAAGTCATGGGTGGAACGTGTGTTTGAAACGAGCATTTCCGTTTGAAACTGGCTGCTGTCATCGTTGAGTCACTTGACTGACGTGTGTCGACACTCGGTGAGAAGTGTGACAAATTGGAAATGAGATGAACATGTTCCCGTTATCGCCCATAGTTTGGGGAGATGTTTGTCTTTAAAACTACAAATCTGAACAGAATTTACTTTGACTAGCGCCAAGTGCGGAAACGATACCATGTCCCAGGATATTTACTAATTAAAACGAAATTTATTTCATTTGACACATTCCTCTACCCAATCAAGAATTTTTGAAGTGCCAATTGGTAGCTGCGGCGCCATGCACACCGTTCGGTTCATATATACAGTTTATATTTAAGATGGTGCCAACTTGGCCGGAACGTCGGGCCTTTAATAACTTCATTCACCTTGCCGCCTTCGCAAATCAAAAAAATGAATAGTAGTAAACATTGTAAGTCCAGCGAAGATTCGTCGGTCGACTAAAATTGAAACAAGAAGTGAGGTCCACAATGTATTCAGTAGAAAAAGACAAGCACATAAATATTTTATTCATTTCCCCAATCTAAATGTAATCAATAAAGTTGAATCCGCCGAATACCACATACATATAGAAAAAGTGCCTAAAGTACTCATAATTAACGACCGCTTCACTGACTTATTTTTATACCGTTCACAAATGATTCCACACACCCACTCTAGTCACTCGATGTTTTGCTACCTCGTCTACAAATCTAATAGATCAGGCAGATTTATGAGCACCAGCTCCTAACCTCCCCATTAACGTCCCCATATTTTGAGTAATTCGCATCCCATTAATCCGGCCAACATTCTGCGGTCGTCGCGTTCCGCCACTGCGCTCGGATAAAGATGCGATGTTTTAGAAAATGTATCTTCGAAATGACAACTTGTCATCCAAACTACATTGGTTTGTGTTGTGCTGCCAGCACGAAAAAAAGCCCCGCTACAATGTGTTTAGATACTGAGCGGGCGAAGTATTTGGGAAATTTTTATCGTTTTCTCCTCCCAACCCAACCCAACCTTGATCTTCAGACTGTGCTGTACTAAGTCGAATTAGTAGGTATACATACCGAACCGGCGTGAGAATTATTTGAAAAATTACGACCTCTCATGAATGGACTGTACGCGAGGGAAACCAGACGCGCGCGCACGCGGATCGCTCGCTACAAATCTAGGGCTGGGAAAATAGAGGTGCGGTGAATTTTTCTGCTTCTTGCTTTCTTCGTGTTTAACGAGAAACTAAGCGCGATGACTAATGATACGGTCGATGAAAATTGCACTGCAAAAATCAATGAATTAATGGGACACCGCGCGGCATTGGGTGTGCTTAGGCGGCAACCCTGTATTAACTATTCGGTATGCTATTAGCGGTTGCGGTGAACTGAAATGCTTCGATTGAACACGCCAATTATCGATTTTGTAACTCATTAGTCGGGACATAGTTCGAACTTTGTTTTATGCTGTCGAAATTATGAATGAGGTTTTATATGCTGCAGAATTTAGCAAGGGCAACTTATAGTATGCGATAGAGACAAACTCGAAAACACTGAAACCGATAATTGGAGTAACTTATTGGAGGAAAACTGACAACTGTTGTTCAAAGCCTAGGCTAAAACAGCTGTGTTGAAAGGTCATATAAAAATTATTTTTTATTTCTTTTCTTCGGAATGAAATGTTCTCCTAAGAAGTAATTTTCAAAGTGATTGATCATTGGACCCAAAGCCGTAAGTCGAATAAAAAATATGAAATATATATAATTCGAAAGAACAGCTCATTGTATATCGGAGGAGAATAAGCAAATAAATTAAATTATGGAAGTATTTTTAATTTCGAAAGCAGTTAAAGAAATAATAAGATATGCTGTTACAGTAAAAGGTAAGTCGATAGTTGTTCGGGCACTTTCAAACATGCGTAACTGTTTCCATACCGAAATGAACCAAGATTTGCTCCGTTTCTCTTTAGAGTGTATTGTTTACATTCGGTCAGTTGTATGCAGTTGTCAGTGGGACTCCGGTCGAGAAGGAAGAAAATCAGCGAACAGTTCGTGAAAGGGTTGTATTCATCCACATCCAAAAACCTAGATTGCCTACGCGACTCAAGCCGAATCGCAGAGGGGAAGGGGGGGGGGGGGGTCGGGGCTACGCCTTCTCGACGAAATATACCTGATCCAAATTCGAAAAATAGTCATATTTTAATTTTGGAAAGACTATCCTGACAGGTGTGAAGAGTGGCCTAGAATTTGGCAACTCATACATAGAAATTACAATGTAATAAAGTAACACCTTTACAATCCATAATGAATTACAAAAACAAGTATCTCAAAAGGATTATATATAACGGAATTCGAACATTTCGACACGGGACTGCACAAAAACTTGTTGTTTCGCTGCAATCCTGCGTCCAGAGGGCGAAGAAACGAACTGTATTAAAAACTGAAAGGGTCAGGATTTTCCCATCATAAAAATTCAAACAAAGCATTGTTAGTTCCCACTTTGGGTAAGTCAATCCAAACCGTTACTTTCGTGCCTACAGTGAGGATTATATCGATCGTAGTAACCTGGAGTGATTATGGTAAAATTTGTAACGTATCTGTGAGGTCATTGTAGATTTTAGGATCGTCAAAACTAGTTCCACCATATTAGAAATCTTATACGAATATGATTCAAGGAAGAACAGGAACTCTTTGTTGTCAGTAACAATATTTAACATTGTCAAGATCCCCTTGTATGTTGGAGATAATGCAGTCAAGGTACGACTACACGATCTGTCACCGGATACGCCCGACGGCGCTTTTTGAAAAAATATGCTCTCTCCTCCCCTAGGTTGATGGATTTGACGGTATTTCAAACATCATCAGGCATATTTTTGTGCATCAGTTTTGAAGAGCCTAAGATGGTTATTGCATTACTCCTCGATAGTGGTGCATCGAGGAGACCGAGAAGGCTTATGGGCCTGCTTTGTGTTTCTTCGTACTATGCACCAGCCAATGCTAACAATCAATTATTAGCTTGTGCAGACATTGCTCCACAGCTTAATTATAGTGTTGGGGGCTCGCAGTGGAGGTCATTGTGTGTCGATTTATCGGTCGACTTCGTCATCGTTAACAGACTTACTGAAACAATGTAAAAGTAGAAGCCTACTAGTGGTTGTGTTGTAATAATTGAAGCTTTTAGTACTAGTGTAAATTGTTATGTGCTAGTCGTATGTCTATCTGTGTGAGTGTTCGTCTGAGCATTTGTGACAGCTGTGTCAGGGAATGGATGCAGCACTGGCGTATATAATAGAATAATGAGCAATCCTTCATACACCCAAAACGAATCGTTGAGAGCGGAATTGATTCTGTTTTTTTTCGCTCTCGAACTGTGAGCGAAAAGCTCCCAAACGATGCATTAGTGTTCAACCAACCTCATACTTGTGGAATACAATATCGTACCCCATAGCTACACACTGTTGGCTCATGTAGTGCAGTGATAACTTGAATAACACATACCATCGTCTCCATACGGTCCCATTTGTGATCACTGCTGCAATGATGCGAAGTTTATATAGCCCATTCGAACGACTGCTCATTATGTGTCGTTATGGCATAAGGTGTAAAGCAGGCGTTTTGGCGAGTGGATGTTTGTCGGTTCCAGTCTTTACCCGTTAATCTTTTTTTCTGGTAAGGCTTAGTTCCCAACACATACATACAAACAAAATATTAATAACAGAGCGGGGAAATGGTACAAAGCAAAATGCGTCAATGACGATGCTGAAATACCGACGCGGCGGCGGGATGCAAACGATATTATCTCACTCATCATAAGTGTGAAGCTTTATATACGCCATTATACTACTTCACCAGTGTGTCGTCATGGTACGGGCAATAAAGAGGTGTTTTTACCGATTAGAAGTTTGTCGGTTCTAATCTTGAATCTGATATAAGATTTTTTTACTCGAAGTTTCTGGTCACGGGCTATTTATAGTAGCGAAGAAAAGAATGAAACAAAACAAAATGCAATGCAGCCAGCAATGGTGATGAGATTGCTTGTGGTTGTTGGGAGGGGGGAATGTAAGGTGTAGAAGAAAGATACGGAACTAAATACTAACAAAGTTTCCTTGTGTGTGAGTGTGTGTCATGTTTTTTTTTGCGTGAGCGTTGCGCTCATCCCGAATTGTGCGCGAACAGCTCAATGTTCAAAAAGGATTGCTTTTGGGAATGAGATTGTGAGCCCAAAAACAGAAAATCTGAGCTCACCGTTTTGGGTGTAGGTATTTTTTCCGGTGATCAATTCGTGCATTCGATTACATTCATTCGGGAAGATCAGATTGGATAAATGAGTGTACGATTATTTTACCGACGTACGTGAATCATTTATTCCCGGCCAGTATAGCATGAAAAAAATCCAACAGAATGCAATTGTTGTTAATGGTAAATATCATTTGCTGGCATTTAGACGAGTTCAAGTTTTCGACTCGATTTTATCAGCTTCATATGAAAATTGATAGTTGGTAGTTTGATTGGCTCTATCAGACGAACCAAGTTGAATTCTAGTAAATGCTTTTTTGGGCATATATTTCTTATCCGAAAAATGCAAAACTAAAAATATTATTTTTTTTTAATTTTGTACTGTCAGACCCCCTTAAGGGGAACTTAAAGTTAATAATCAGAAAAGGTTTCAAGGCTATATCTAAGGAACAGAGAAGAATATTTTAAGAGCTTCGGTTTACTAAAAAGACAGAAAAATATATGTCCCGATTTTATCAATGTCCCTGTTTTATCAGCTTAAAATTTGCCAAAGGGCTGATAAAAAGGGGTCTTTACTGTAGTAGTTTGCTTTTCCTCTACTCAGTTGTGCCAATAATAGTATCGATCAATTTTTAAGTTTCTACCTAATTTCTTTCCTTTTCTCTCTTGATTACTATATCTATAATTAGATTCATATTAACACTAATTAGCACAAAAATTGCATAGTCTCTCCTATACACTCACAATCTCTCTCATTCCGCTATATAAACGCTCGTGGCCTTCCCGATAACACAAACCTGGACACAAACGGAAAAAAATTACAATCATCCATTCATACTTACGATCTCGCCAACATTGAAACACTCAGCTGCAACAATACTTATATATTTACAAAAAGTGGTCTCAAGCGCTAATCCATAAATATATTCACGCTAGATGACGCGACAAAAACGTTAACATACAAACGCACGTGTCTTTCGCGATCATCGCGATCTCAAAAATGAACCTACAAACGTCCGTGTTCGGCATAGATCCAATACCTTCAGGTAGACCAAACAAACAATGACGTTTTTTATCAACTAAACAACACGTTCCACGGTGACATGATCGAGAACGCTAGTGATATGGGGTAACTCATTCTCTTCTAGCATCTGAACCGAACACTGAAAATTAAGTATCAGATTCATGGTACGCGCAGTCATCTAAAAACACACGCTAATTTGCGAATGGACACACGATTATAAAATCGAATTTATACACGCGAAGTCACATAGTCGCGACAAACACGTTAACGTACAAACGCTCAAAACCTTCGCGACCATCCACGCAATCTACACCCACCATCTCGCAAACATGATAACATCCCGGTGGTCAGGTGAACGTCTCAGTAGTCATAAATTTTCAAACTTCCGGAAGTCTCTATCCTCGGTACCAAAAGTCTAGGACCATGCCTTCAATTGGACCAATTAAAAAAAGCTCTCATATCCACTAGACAACATACCCGTGAACTCTAGCGATATGGGATAATTAACTCCCTGTCAGAATATGAACCGCAAACCGATAAATAAATATCACACACGACTATGCGGAAATCGAATTTATAAAGTCACATACACGTTGGCACACGCAACATACCAACGCACACACGATCGATCACCTTAACATACAAACGCTCGAGACTTTCGCGATGATGCATGCGATTGCGAAGTCCCTATGCCCGCACATATATCTCAACTGAATATCACACTCAGCTGTCACAGAAGGATAAAGGGTCGCGAGTGGTCTATGATGTAATATCCGCAATAGAGACTGAGAGAAATGTTTTTATTTTGCTTATGTGTCGTTCTTCGTCCGGTTCCATGCTAAGAGAGCATCGGGACGAGTTTTTGGGACGCCTAAACATCAGTCCGACAAATTGACTGGACGACGTTCAGTTTTTTCGCATTGAAGAGAATTAAGTACTACCGAACTTCCGTTCATGTAATCTCTCCCTAGAACCAGTTCGTTTGAAGCGTATGAGTCCGAATGGTGTATCTCTACTGTGTACAATCGAGAAGTTTGTGTGTGCGGTGGACGTTTAACCCTCCGGCACTCGCGCAAATGGCTCCCCGAATGAGCAGCCGCTGGTGCTGGAAGACGATTTAGTTAGTTTCGGAAGGTGTTGGACAAAATACAACGGCGCGAGTGCTGGAGACTAGACTAGATCATGGCAGTCCAAGATAAGGTAACCTGGAAATATAAAATACATTCAGTCATGTTTCGGAGCACCAGGATTATTCAACCATGTTGAAAGTACGGTATGGAAAGCTTAGAATTTTTCATGTGAGTGTACATTTTTTCCCGCGGCTCATGTTGATCCACTGCTATCTTGATCGTTACAAATAACTTAAATCATGCGAAGAAACAGAGATGAGATATCAATAGGTCATCACGGATGGCGACTAAAATGTTGCGACGAGTTGCATCTAGAAGTTAAGTTGCGAATAATGTTTCGAATTAATCTCTTCACTTTATGGCAGGCTCTCATTCTGTTTTGTTTCGTAATGGAATAAAGAAAGAAAGATGAATGAAAATTAGGGAGAAACATCAGCTCCTTCATCATTTTGCCTTTCTCATATAAAGAAAGGCTATGCAATCACTGTACAAATCAACTTTTTAACCGAGTGCCAAGTTTCATATACCGTTAGATTCAGTTCGTCGAGATCGGAAAATGTCTATGTGTGTCATTTAAACTCACACAATTTTCTCAGAGATGGCTGAACCGATTTTCACAAACTTAGTTTCGTCTGAAAGGTATAACGTTCCTATAGGTTGCTATTGAATTTTTAGTTGATCCAACTTCCGGTTCCGGAGTTACGGGTTGAAGAGCGCGGTCACAGCAAATTCCCATATAAACTTGTAACACTATGTCCAAATGATATAATACATATCAAAAAGGGTCCAACATGACTTGGATTTACGGGTCTAGATCCCTAATGATCAGTCAAAGTAGCTTTCACCACATTGGCCACCTATGACGATTGTTGATGCGCCCGGGGAAATCGCCAAGTTCCTAAGCTAATATCACACATATTTCTCAGCGCATTCTCTACCGATTTTTACAAACTTAATTTCAAATGAAAGATACAGTAATACCATTGACTGCTGCTGAATTTCATTCGGTTGTGACTTTTGGTCCCGGAGTTACAGGTTGGTTAGTAAGGTTACACTGGAATTGCCCATTTAACCTTTTCATGCCCAACTTTTTTCTAGTGCATGTAGGGTTTCAAAACTATTTTCAAGAAACTCGAAAAATTTTCATAAAGGTAGGTGCTTTCCGTGCAGTGCTAGAAGCTGCTCAATTTTTACCTTCCAATGGTCAGTACAATTCTCCTAGAGTATTTACAGTCGTCCAACTGCGTGGAAAACGTAGTCAAAAAGAGTCTAAATTGATAAGTTTAATTAGTTTTCACTAATATAGCTACATAACGAAGTTATATGAATAATTCATTTTCCGTCCTAAACGTAAACGGTCCCTGGCGGTACTGCTCCATCGGAGTTCAATCAGACTAATTGCAATAACTTCAGTTCTAGAGCTGCTCCTTATAACTGTTAATACTCAAATGAAAGACAATAGTCACAACTATTAGCCTTACTTGTTTTTGTGAGCAAATCTTGCCTCAATCAAAAGTTATAGCTGTTTAAAAACGTTGTTGTCCACAAACAACATGGGCATGAATGGGCTAAGTCGGTACAATCGTAATATCTCAGAGGCTAAAAACTATTGAAATCGTCACCAAATTACTTCGATACGCACGTCTGGATCACTGATTGCCAATCAAACATTCTTTGAATATATTGTCCACTATCGATGATTCCGGAAGTCCCGGATCCCGGGCATATTCCACAATTAAAGTGACATCGGTTCTTCGGTGATGACTGAACCGATTTTCTCAAACCAAGTATCAAATGGAAGGCAAAATATGCAATTGAGTATTGCGTCGCCACCCCCCGCTTGTCATAACTCCTCCCTCCTTCATCATTCCCCTCCCCTTGGACCACCCGCACACCCGCATTTCCTTCATCCACCCCGTATACCGAAGTAAGATGAAGGATTTCTGACGACTCCAACTCTACCAACCCCCACCCCTCCCCTTCCAAACCCATTCCACCAACATTTCACAATTTTAGCTGATTAAGCTAATTCAATATTATACTTTTTTGTTTAAAGTGACTCAGCGTCTACTTTCATGGTAGTCAAGGGATCCGTGCTAGGCGAATTCAAAATGTAATAGACATTTCAACAATTTTATTGAACAAAATCAGTCTACTGAATCATAGTTTGGATAAATGAGAAAGGCACTATCGCACCACTAGGTGAATTAAAACAGGTTTTTATACACCACAAGTGCTTTAAGAGTTGCGCTCTGATCCTCTTATTTCGGTCAGAATAAAACGACAAAGTAGTTTACGTCTTTGCTATTCGTACGACTGTGATACGTTAGATGCAACAATTTCAGATCAAATTAGCACTGAATAAGTTTAGGAACGCTACTTTTTGTGCTTTAGGCACAAAAGGGTTCAAAAAGAGTTGGGTAAAATAAAACACATAACCGCGAAGTTGATGTCATCATAGCAAATCCAACTGTTAGAAGATATTGTAATGTTACCCACACATTCCGCAGATGTCACGAGTTTTCACAGGACTCGGATAAATTTTACGAAGCAAAACCCTGGTTACGAATTTGAAGGTACGCGGTTCTATATCATGTAGCCTATTTGTCACGAGGAAATTCTATGCTATCTCATTGCACCACGTGTTGTTCTACAGAAAAATGTTCAGCTTGGACTAGCATATTGAATGAAATCAGTACTGAACAGTGCAAGTAATACAATGATGGGCGATTTCCGTAAACCTATGATTCATTTTCACCTTTAAAAACTATTCGAGTCAATGAAGACTCGGTGTCATAGAACAGAAATTAAAGTCGACGACCACTGTGTTGGATCGGAGTAGCGCTTTTTCGTCTACTTCACTCATGACGACAAGAATAAACACAAGGTTTCCTTTGTTCTTGAGACAATGCACACCCAATCAAGAGGCTGCTAGTTGTCGTTCGCTTTGTTCGTTTGTAGCCCTAACTCGACCAGAAGTACAAAGTAGATTGATATTGGAATGCTTGATTAACAAGTAATATTTTGTTCTGTTGTTGTTTCAAAAATATGTAACTCTTTTCTATTTACATTTTTAACCGGGTAATTTCTTCTTTTCAATTGTAAAACATCCGACTCATTATGTTTCATCCATGTGTCAACGTCTACTAAATATCGAAACACGCCGTAAAACACACACACACACATACCTTTTAATTAGTTTTGTTTTGACAGATAGCTATCACTAAACGACGAAGGCACGCTACCCTCTATCTAAAAAAAGTTGTGTTGTGATACCTTGTTACTAGCTAGTTAGCACATGTTTCGATTGCGACCTGCTTCATGCGCTTGGTCTGTATGGTTTCTGTACGACTACGAACGGTCAATGTCAAGGACAACCGCGGGTACTGCTTATTGTAGTCTGACTTGAGCCGCAAGAGTGTGATGACACACGTGACGTCACTCACGTCGGAAATAAGATTAGCACCTAACCACTTCGATGTCTGGATATAATGGTCATGTAGGCATCTCGTGCCAAGTTTGTGTTTAGTCAAACTCAATTCATACATATTTCTGAAATCGGACAAAAATAGAATACTGCTACATGGAGTATCTAATGCTTCAAACGCAACCGTTCTCACATGATTTCCTAGTTATTAATGGGAGATCACTACGCCAGAACTCTGCTAATTTTAGAAATGTTCCGTCCTATTTCTGCCAAACAATATTAGGTAGGTACCCTGTTCACGTTATGAGCTCATCATCGCTTCCAGCCGCGAACGACCAACAACATATCGTTCTCGGCTAACCAGGCTTCGCGTTCATGTTTGATATTTCCCCTCCCCGCTTAGCATTTCGCTTTCCCTTTCAGTTTCCGCGGTTTGCTTTTTATTATAATAATCTTTGGCTAAAGAGTGTAAATTGCTACCGTTGTTGCCGTAGGCAGCAGCATCATCAGCGGTAATAATTGCATACATATTAACAACACTAGGTAACCCCCCTACCACTCACGGACAGTGAAGTGGGAGGCCAAAGAAGAAAAGTTCATTGGCGGATGGATCGACGGCGAGAAAATAACAACAAAATGCCTATTTAAACTAATTGCATTTTTGATCTGTGTTTGCCCGATTTACCGCGCGCGCTCGTTGCTCATGATCTGGGACGTCTGCTGATTGAGGGCTGCGCATTTCGATTAAATTGCAATTAAACTATTAGAAGCTACTGTTTGGTAAACAGTAATCGACCACAGTAGCTTGATAAGACTAGCAGATGAGAGCTATTAGACAGCATGCTCAATTTAGCGTTTGACTTGTGCTGATCCACTCCAAGCGGAAAGAGTTGATTAGCTGGTCTTGTTGTGAGCTTGGGTGGGTTTTAGTTTGATAAGAAGACTTCGGTTTACATTGCACTCTTCGTTATGATTTCCAAACAAAGAAAATGTTTAGCTCAGTCAACTTTGTACCTGTTCTAAGAATAATTTTGTTTAATTAAAACTAAATTTACCATTCGTAGTCGGATACAAATAATATATCGGCTTGAATGATATTGTTGAAGCTCATCTACGGAACACACTTCCACGGTACACCCTCACGACCTATATCTTCGTCGTTGGCTGTCGCTTGCGCCTTATGATTGCAACGTGGAAATCGTTTGAACATGAAAACCTGTTCTCCGCATATACTGCACCCTTTTCATCCATTCCGTTTTTTTTTCTTTTCACTTTCCAGACATACTCCGGCCTGTTCTGCGTCGTGGTCAATCCGTACAAAAAGCTGCCCATCTACACCGAGAAGATTATGGAAAAATATAAAGGCATCAAACGGCACGAGGTGCCGCCACACGTATTCGCCATCACAGACACCGCGTACAGATCGATGCTGCAAGGTAAGTTCACGACGTGAAAGGATTCCAGTTCAGCTTCCACATAACCCACCCTGATCAAACATTACCCATACAATAGACAACAAGGCTAATCGGAAATTGTGTGTGCTAAAATGTATAGAACTATCGGAACAAAGTTGAAAACGTGAAAACCGATTCGATCCGTGGGTCAACCCGACTTAGATAATTGAGTCGTTTAGAGAGAGAAAATCAAAAAAAACACCGCCGGTGATTTTGATTGCCTTCGGCCAGGCAATTGGGTACCGTTTGTAGTTTCTAGTTTAGGTATTCAATTGTGTCCACAATTGCCCAAGAGGTAAGCTCACATGACATGGCATCGCCAGGGATAAAGCTGTCTCGTGTGGGATCGGGGTACCACGGATTTTGCTTGTTTAAGAGCTTCATCGTTTACTATTTTCCGCTGGAGCAAAGAAACCGATACGCGTTGGAATCGCAAAGCGGATAGATTGGCAAACGCCGGTAACGTCATGTATCAGATAAAGGCATCAAACATTCCGATACGCCTATGTGAAATGAAACATGTTGAAGTTGTTTGTTGTTCCGGACTAGTTGACAACAGTGTGATTCGTTCCGAGAGTGTTTTTACCAGCTCACGTCGAACGGTGTGGTGAAAATGAAACTAACAAGGGAGCAATATATGACTGTTGTTGTCACAAGGCGTCATAGATTGTGCCATTTTGACATTGTGACATGTTTCCCAATTTTTTTCATTGCAAACCTTGGTTGTGATAGGGTAAAGTGCCTATTTTAGTCCTACATATTAGGGAGAGTGGAGCACTATTCCATTAATTAAGAGGCATACAATCGATGGAATACGTATAAATTGGCATCAACATATTTGATTGGTTCTTAAGAACCAATCTAATAATAAAAATGGCGGCAAAAAGGTGAAATGTTCATGCTTGTACGCAATGGAAACTCGAATCGAGTGCCATAATTGGGGCCCCTGCCATTGGAGCCAATGCGTTGAGCAAAGATGGCAGACACTGCTCTATCCAACGGCTTTAAATGGTAGGATGATAATAGAAACTGGGCGAAAATAGGCTCATTACCCTATCATAATATTTCTTATATTAGGAATGTATAGAATCCGCTCCATTTTTTCAAGCTTTTTGCGGGGCCCTGAGGAACTAATTTTTGGGTTACATTTATGTGCATTTTTTCCAAAGAACGACTATTTCCCCGCAACTCATTCTTCACTCGCTGCTGTACAAATAACAGTTCTCGAAGAATACATTTTTAAGGGTGTGCATGGAAAATTTCATATGCTTTTTTTCAAAAATTACTCTTGGACCAAAATGGTTTGTTTAGCTGTGGATTATGTTTAGTCTGCATTAAACACTATATCTTTAAAAATCATCCCAATTTTTGAAAGCCAAACTAATCGATTTTTTAAAGAAATCAGCACGATTTCCGTAACTAATCTTTATTTGCAGGGGCGGGCATAACATAGTCGGTAAATCAATTGCCTTGTACGCAGCTCACCTGGGTTCCAAGTTCCAACTCCGCATATAGGGTTAAAGATTTTTCTTAAGAGATGTTTCTAGCCCAAAGAGGCGAATGACCTTTTGGTTAAAACCTCTATAATCATAAATAAAAAATCTCTATTTGCAAACACTTTCATTGAAGATCTAGTTATTAAAATTAAAAAAAATTGCTTAAAAATTCATAAATTGAGTCATCGGTTGCGGAGATATCATGCGCATCACCAACGCTATTGTAAAAAAATATTTCGCGGTAATATTCCACGAATTTGTCGATTTTGGCATGAAAACTTGGGCACTATACCATAAAAAAATCACAAAAAAATCTTCATATTACCGAGTTCAAAGATATATCGCCCAATGATCTGCAAATCAGTTGAAAAAGTATAATTTACGATTACCACCCACTCCAAGTGCTTGTCGGTCGCGATATTGCCTGCAGATTTTTTTTTTGCAGAAGGAAAGTTCTTTGGAATAAATTAAAAATCCTTTTCCCGGGAATGAAGAAACACAATTTCCCGGTATTCGGGGAACCCGAGAAAGCTAAAAATCCCGGGATTCCTGGGATGGAACCTCTATCTTTTTTCTCCTCTTTCCATTGATAAAGGGCGAACACGAAATTATTGCGACACCGAAAATGTCATGCCAATTTTCTTATAATGTTTAAAATCAAACCAAAATTTTAGGGTAGTTTTATATATATATATTTACTTCAAAAATCAAAAGAAAGGTTAATCGGTGGAGCCTTGAGTGTAAAATTGAACGCATTTTCGCTTGATGCCCTCCATCAAAGTCTTTACAGTGTCATCCGGTACCAGTTTCTCAGTTTTTTTCCATTTTCTTAACATGTCCTTCTCGTCTTTGACTGTCTTCTTGCTCTTCCGAAGTTCCTTCATCATTGCCCAGTACTGCTCCACCGGGCGCAGCTACGGACAGTTTGGCGGATTCATGTCCCTTGGAACAAAATGGACAGAATTGGCCTCATACCACTCCAGGACACTTTTAGAATAGTAGCATGATGCCAAATCTGGCCAAAATAGCGGAGCTTCGTCGTGCTGCTGCAAGAACGGCAAAAGGCGCTTCTCGAGGCACTCAGATTTGTACATCTCGCCATTTACTGTGCCCTTTTCACGAAAGACTCACTTCTCAGTCCGCAAGAGCAGATGGCCTGTCAAATAAGATATTTGGAGGCGAACTTCGACATTTTCTTCTTCTTAAATTTGTCGTCCACATAGAACTTGCTCTTGTCGGTGAAAAACTCCAACCCCGGAATTTGCTTAAAATCGGCTTTTATATACGTTTCGTCGTCCATTACACAGCAGCCATATTTTGTCAGCATCTTCTCGTAGAGCTTCCGTGCCCGAGTTTTAGCCGTCGATTGTTGCCGCTCATCGCGGTTTGGGAAGTTCTGCACCTTGTATGTATGTAGGCTCTCTTCTTTGCATTCTGGACGTAGCTCTGCGACATGCCGATCTTTTTAGCCAAATCACGGCTTGCGACGTTGGGATTTGCTTTAATCATCCGCTTCACCTTTCCCTCCGTCTTTTTGTTCTCCGGTCCCGGTTTTCTTCCAGCTCCTTTGCCGTGGTACAACGTCAACCGCTCCTGGAACCGCTTCAGCACTCTGGAGACGGTTGAATGGTGAATGTTCAACATTTTTCCCAACTGCCGGTGCGACAGGTCAGGAAATTCCAGGTGTTTGGAAAGAATTTGTTCTCTCGACTCGCGTTGATTCACCTCCATTTTCGTTGAATCGAAAAACACGACTTCGAGTTTGACAGCATTTAAACAATACACATCAATGTGAAAGTGTGCAAAATTCGGTTGATTTTTGCCCAATGGTAAAAAAGTTATGCCCGGTTGAATGTGTCGCAATAATTTCGTGTTTGCCCTTTAATCTGTCTATGCAACTGAAAAAAACAAATGTATTCACACAGATCACCTCGACTTTACTAGTATTCAAAAAGGATATAGAAAATCGACCTCTGCACTGGTAGGTGGTTAGGTTCCAAATTTTCCCTAAAATTAGTTATTGTCTATTTTAGTTCTTATCAAGACAAAATAACAGCAATGGCAGCAGTAAATAATTTTGGCCAGCATTCGACGTCAGTTACTCCTGTGCAACGCCCGTAATCTCGCAAAGATAAAAACGACCAGCTGCACAGTGGTCCCTCCATAGGCCAAAAATACAAAAAAATATTTCGTCAAAAGCGTGTTTTTATCTCATGATTATATGGTTATGGATTGATATTTTATTGTTTCAAACTTGGTTTTGCCAACAATAAACTGTGTTTTTTAGGGTATAGAAGAATGCATAGGGTAGTTCGTTATGTACCGATAATTTAAATAATGTCGATAATCGGTTGCTTGTCAGATAAAATCTTTGTCAAACCATAATAATCAAAATAAGTATTTTTATCAGTAAACATTGCTATTAGTTGTGTATTTAACGGTAATTATCGGAATATAGTGAATATGGAGTACAGAAAAATAAGTATATTTGTATATGTTTTCGAAAAATTTAACTAAAAATATTGAGCTTGGCTGTAACTAAATTTTTCCCTCGATATCCCTCGCCAATTCTTCTTTTAAATAGTCTTTGGACAATTTAGTTCCACTTTAACAAGGGTTCAGCTGCACTTCTCTACGCCCAGAATGCCTAGAGAATTTAAAATGTTGTATATAATTGAAGAGATAATACAAGACGAAACTATTCATTTCGCATTTTAAAATTTATATTTTGTATTACTTAAAATTCGATAACTTAATTACTATTTTCCCAAAATTTCTTTTCGATCGGATCATTATAACTTGAGTTATATTTTTTTACAAGCTCATCGAAACATGCACTATTTGATACTCCAAAAATGCTAGAGTAAAACACATAATAATTAAATAATAATGATTAGTGAATAAGAAAGGCTATGCGAAATTCGGATTCAGCGACCCAACTAAAGAAATATAGTTTTGTATCGATATTTGCATTGCATATATTTATGACCGCCTCCCTTCAGGAATGGAACCACTGTGCGCTGATTAGGTGAACTTTTAACTAGAAATGGGCAAACTGATTCATGACTTTTTTGATGGTATCCAACAAGGAAAACTAATCGAAATGGTGAGTGAAACTAAAGCAATTATGTGAAAAAAAGACGAGATTCAAACCCGCAACCTTCTAGACTCCGTCCCAATGCACCAACCCTTATACCATTTCTGGAATATGATGACTTCTCAGAAAGAACATATGATTATCGCACTAGCGACGGTGATTGTACTCTGTCTGCAAGGCGAGATCACACCCAACACATTTGATCTATTTAATTTCCCCGCTAGATACCAAGGCCAGGGTTTTTATTATCGTCTGGTGTCCCATCGTACTTCGTCCTCTCGAAGGTTGCGGGTTCTAATCTCGCCTATGGGGGAATTTTTTGACATTTTCGCTTTACTCCCCATTTCGATCAATTTTCCCTATAGATACCAACAAAAAAGCTTAAAGGGGAGGGGGAGAGGTAGGTAAGGGTTTCAGCGTAAAAAAAACACTTTTTTGCGAATTTTTTTAGAACTTTGCGTGAAGCAAATTGATTAAAACTTTTGTACATTATAGTATATCATTTCAATAACATGCTGTAATTTTTCTATGCAAAAATATCGACAAACGACTCGGTGACGAAGCTTTTTGTAGAACGTATCTGGAAAAACATGACTTGCGGTGTTACCTGCCATTTCAAAACTACTTAACCGATTGCTTTCAAACTTTGCATACACATTCTATGTAGTTTTTTTCACGCTGAAAACCTTATCCACCCTGAAACCCTTACGTTGGCAGTAAATTAAAAAAAATGTATTAGTTTAAACTGCTTCAGTTTAGAGAGCGGATCGTGTCTGTTTCACTCGCAAAAAAGAATCGACACTAAATCGATTCAGTGACTCTTTTGTGAAGATTAAAAAAATCTATATTTCAATTGGATTTTGAGTAGATTTTTGATTCCATATATACAAATAAGTGCTCATGTGCTCATCGCGCTTGTTCATTTTTATCTTTTTCATGGCCATAGTAGGCTGCCCAGTTAACTCACGCCATTTGCTGGCATCTTGGTAGGATCCTGATGATCAGAGTGTAGAAATGTTAACATCCCTGAGAGAGTTAGAGAGGGATAACGAAATTTAGCTCATGACCTCCGCGCTCAGGGGAATGTTTCAGTTGGTTGCATCCTCCTTCACTCGTTCGGTGCAGCGCATTCATTCAGTTGTTTCCGGTTCAAATTCAACGTCCGTTGCAAACTTATTTTAATTTCTATGCTGATTCTGAGTGGGATTACCCGTTACAAAACAGTTACAAAAATTATACCGTTCTAAATGTTTTAGTTGTACATTCCACTAAGTCGCTCGATCATGGGTTCTTTTTAAAATAATCACTACCTTTTTTTAAAAAAAAAAGCATCGTGGCTCATTCACTATATTCCAAGAATCTATTCTTTTGATCAATTCGCGATTCATTCAGCCATTTTTAACGCCTTCGAATTTATAAACGCAATCTCATGAACGTTTATACAAACGCGTTCATGAATCCGTCACTTCCAGAAGAGCCTTGCAGCCTAGGTCAATGCCTTCAGAAGAACCAAAATGTTGCTCGTAAATACAATAAGTTTCAGGGCGACACTCAAAATTAAGCATCAGTATTACGCACCTTTACCTCCACCCGAAGCTTACCAGGGAGAATTTTCGGTATTGTTGTCACAGCCGAATATCTCTCCGTCAGAACTCGAGAAATCAGAAATAGATTCAAATATTGTTTGTTTTTGACTCGGGAAAAGATTGCGAATGACCCGTTTGCGAAAGGTTGATTTTATTTCGATATCCATTTCGCCTTGAAGCAAATCATTATCAGGGGAAGTCATATTTACACGAGCCTATTGCTCATCAATGTGGTATAAATGGGTATAGCAGAACACACCGTTAGCTTATGATGGGAACCAAAAATATGTAAACAATCCAGAAGCACAACAGATCGACGTCATAGCGTTAACACGATTCAATGGAAGTTAAACGAACGTTGTGACGAGAGCAAGTCGATTTACTCTGGTATCACACACACCACTCATGTAAGATTTATCTTACGAATACCAAAGTGTAATCTTAGCCCCATCTGTATATACCACATTGATTGCTCAGTACAGGCTGGTACCGGTGCTTAACTTGTATAACGGTATCAGGCGGTTTATAAGAAACGAAACACTGCTGCTTCACTGCTCTGTTGTCCGAGGAACGATAAACGCACACACACAATGGCGGAAAAAATGTTGAAACCTCGACAAGGCGTAGAATGCGCAAGATAACCTTGAAAGCGGATTACCACTATTCTTTATAACGTTACACTGTACGGACTGGAAAGACCGACTTATCGGTCCGAGAGTCACCGAGCGAATGATAATAAACTTTTAACACTGTAACAATATGTCATTCACGCTTAATCTGTACGGTTTTATAAATTAAATAAAATTATTATCCAATTTTTGGGGTACAGCACATTTATTTTTGAGTTACTCATTTTAGTATAAGAATAACCAATGATCCTTCTTAATTGGCTTAGTGAAACTTTCCGAATATATTATTTTCAAATTGTTGCAAGGCTTCGTGGTCAGATGAACAACGACAATCTGCTACACACATTCCCTCTATTGCAGAGAGTGAGAGTAAAACGGCCCCGAGCTTTTTCTGACAGGTTTGTTATTACAAACACGTTGATTGCTTTATAAGGAATGAAAGATCGACTAGTTGATGATGTGTGAACAAGGAACGGAAGATTGGCTCTCGTAGGTCGTCTGTAATTACGGATGAGGTACAAATTGCTCCATCTCTACTGCACCGGAAATTATTCGCTTATGGTCAATATATGCTAGCTAATCTAGGTCAGTGCCGCTCTCCAAGCTAGAACCTGTAACCAAATACCTTCCCAAAAACTTTCCATTCACTTTGCGTCACCTACAACCTTCTCCATTTGGCGCGCTGGGGTCACCAGTGTTAATTCGAATATCGTGACATAGTTTCACACAATGCACTAGTGTTAATCTCAGAGACTCCTTTCAATAATGTGTTCTGACTGATGGTAGACGCTGTATAATCAAACCGACTCCGATGATAGCTAGCGAATTAAAGACCTATTAACTTAATGGAGCCCATCCCGATGGCGGCTGATAACGTGTACCCATCGATTGTGACCCCCACCCGGTTCCGAACCCTGTATTTACCGGCTGTCTGAATATCAGCCATATCGCTGATACGCACGAGAGAACACCAGAAAATAGTTCCATCGTCCCCGCCAGCTACAACAAATCGTCGTCGCAAGCCCGAGGATAAGATTATGGTGTTTTGGTGCGTCTATCAGCGACAACGTCGTTAATTATATCCATACATGGGTTGTCCGGCCTTTTGACGCGCTTGTATCACTGCCACACGGACAGAGGGTGCATTCATTGCACACGCTGCATGCGCGCGGATGTTTAATTAAAACGTTGCTCACATTTCTTGACAATTCGGGTCCGATTGGTGCCAGACTGTTCGTTGTGGTGTGCTGTACTGCTACTGAGTAATCAGTAGCAGTAGCAAATGAATCAATACATGCATGTTCAACGGATAATTGAGTTTGATCATTATTTTTTTTCGCGTTCCTACGTCCGCCCGCCGAGAGTTTTGCAATCAACCGGTTGCCTACTTTGCTGGTACCAGAAGAGGAACCTTGATGAGTGGAATATCACCATCGAAGGTGTATTTATTTATGGAGTATGAATTAAGTGAAAGTTTGTTTTTATGCAGTTTTGTTTTGCATTAACCGTGGTCACTTCCCATGGTACTCTCGATATGGTCTTGCGTCAATATGGACTTTTTGGTAATTCAATGATTGCCCATTTTCGACTTCCTGCAGTGATTGAGTAGTTCCAGCACATAAGTCTCCATAACGAAGCGAAGGTGCTATTTGTACAATGTATTGCGATAGTTTGCTGACTCATCGGGATGTTATTTCTACATTGTAGAGTTTACTTTCCAACAGTTTCGATGACGACTGGACGTGCAACAAACTGCATGAACGTAAAGTGGCTCATAGTAGTAGCCTCCTCCCACTACGTGCTAGCTGCATTCTGCTGGGACATTCTTTCACGCAAATGCATATAAGCACAACAGTGTACGTTAATGAAAGCTGATGTTGTTGTAATATTATTCCTTTGTTTAAAAAATTAATTGTAACTTATTTTTTGTATCCTCGTTCTGTGTTAAAACAAAAATAATGCTACTAATGTAAAAACAATCGTTTTTTTTTTATTTCTGGAATTTTGTATCTACAATACTTGACTATATTTTTATAGAATAGAATAGAATTTTCATAATTTTTCCATTGTTTTATTGCACTATTATTCAAAAGAACGCCTATTTTTCTAGTTATGGAAATATTCTATGTAGTTTTTAGAAGCTTCATCATGTACAAACATAGATAGCAGCATTGTAAAACACGAAAAAATAAAATAAAAGAATAAAAACCAAACACAATATGATCGTCAAATTTATTACACTACAATAAAACAAGTAAAAGTCGTAATTGTTATAAGTACATTCTTTTTTGATTTGTGACATTAATACAATTTTTGAAATGGATAGACAACGCCGCCAACCAAATTTATAATAAAACTATTGGTTTGTTGGTTATAACTAAAACATTGTTTGTCAAGTATTAAACGTGTATTCTAGTTAAAATGACGGTACAGTATGGTTTTCAGCTTAATTTCAATAATATGGCCAGGGACTGTATATCAAGTATCAAGGAAGGTTTCTCACAAACTGGCCTTGTTTCGTGAGCTGTGGGGCATCGAATGTGTCGTTGTGTGGTAGTATGTATACGGTTCCAAAAAATAGGAGTCGTATGATTTTGAGCACGTATATTAATGATAAAAAGTTTTTTCGCATAAATTGACTAAAATTGCTTACATTGTGACGTGTGATAAGTTGTCTCCTTTTTATTTTTACCGCAAACTGCCAAAAATTCTTAATAATCATCATTCATTTCCGAGATTTTGATCTTTTTACTCTTGCCGTAAAACGTTTGTGCATTTAATTTGGGGTTGATCGGCCACTGCTGTGGATCGAGTCTATGTTCTCGCTGGAGAAGGGAAATCATTGCTAGCGCATATATGTAGTCGCTTCTTTTTGTTCTTTTTTTGAAGCTTCCCTTAAATTTAAAATCCCTTCCCATTTACATATCGTGCTAACTAAGTGCATAAATGGCCGAACTTGAAAATTATTCCAATATTATCATGGAAATCCTACATCCGATATCCTTAATTCTCGTAATACTCCTCGAATAATAAAATCCTTCAAACTCATCTGGACCTCCAGACCGGAAAGAAAACGGGAAATTTACTGTAAATTTCTCGAGAGCTGACTACTAACTACCCGACAGTAACCCAGACAACACACGATCGAGCGAATAAGATACGTGTTATAGCGAATGATCTCGAACAGGAAAATATGATTGGTTGCTGCGAGCGTTTTACGCTAAACTATTGCGTCTATGTGCCCGCCAGAATAGTGGAGATCGACGGTGTGGTTAGCGGACCAGGTCCGAAGTGCAAAGAGCCTTTGACGTACGAGGTTGGCTGCTTCAAGTACCCCTCACTTTAACAGATGAAGGTTTTGGCTACAGTTTGCATTTAGAAAAACCTGTTTTAATCCACCTAGCGGTGCAATTGTGCCTTTCTCAATCATTAAAACAAGAATTTTTGCGTTCTTTATATTTATTATAAGTTTCCAAATGTATATATTACATTTTTATTATACACGACATGACAACTATATACAAGAAAAGAAGTAAGAAGTGTAAAAGAAAAAACAGCTACATTAATATAAAATTGAAAAAAGGTGCGAAATCGTCCCAAAAAGTCGATTTTTATAAAAAAAATTTTCGAGATGTCATAAAATCTCGACGTTTCATGCATTTTAAAGATGTTTGGCATCAAAAATACGAATTCGATTTCTGAAATTTCATGGGGTCCCCCCTTGGAAAAAAAATTGAGATCCGGCTTACATGGAAATTTCATATGTTACCGGACGATTTAGTCTTTATTTCCGGAACCATATAAGCGATCCGTACAAAATTTTATAGACATCTGTGGGGATATTATAGCTATCATTTGGGACTAAGTTTGTGAAAATCGGCCCAACCATTTCCGGGAAACTGATGTGAGTTCGTTAATTTTGAAAGATGGCGGTTTTTTCCCGGGCACTTCCGGAATCGTCTATGGTGGTCAATGTAGTCAACGATAGTTTGGTTGGCCGTCGGTGACCTAGAACTGCAAATGTAAGTTGTTTGGGAGACATTTTAGCTAAATTTTTACCTTTTTTGCTTTCATCGGAGTATCGGTTTGAATCGCAATTTGCTATGTGATCGCACGCCACAACCCGTAACTCCAGAACCGGAAGTCGGATCGGGATGAAATTTAATAGCCATTTACGGGGGCGCAATACCTTTCAATTGGGACTAAGTTTGGTTGAATCGGTCTAGTCATCTCCGAGAAACCGATGTGATTGTTATTCTGGATTTGGATACTTCCGCCGGGGCTTCCGGAACCGATGATGCTTGCCAATGTGGCCAAAGATACTTTGAATGGATGTTAGTGACCTAATACTACAAATCGAAGCAGTTGTGGTGATATTTTGGAAAAATTTTCACCTTTATACATTCATTGCAGAATTTATTAAAATCGACATTCTCTGCGTCATCGTGCTCACCGTGCGTTGTATCTTTCATTTGAGACTAAGTTTGTCAAAATCGGTTCAGCCATCTCTGAGAAAAATGAGTGCCATTTTTGGTCACATACACACACAGATGCACATACACACACAATTATCCGACAAAACTAATTGAACTAAGTTGCTAAGACGCTGGATGGGTAAAAATCAAGCATCAGAAGAGCTGGACTTCCGACTAATTCGTGACGTTTGATAAACTCTGCATTGCGTTGCATTGAAACGATCATCCAGATTGCTCACTGACTGTTTTTCACTGCTGATTAGGAAATATATTCCAATCTGATCCTTATTAATACATCATGATTGAAACCATACTCAACGGAAGGACGACGATTAATAGAAATTCTTCCATTACTATCACGGAGATGGAGATTTGAGTGTTAGCTCTAGGATCCAAGCAAGTGATGCTACCTGAAAAGCATCTTTTTTTATAAATTCAAATCGTTTATTTGACAAGGCACGTAAGCGTGGTTTGTTATCTAGTTGTTTAGTTAGTCTTTGATGGTTTGTTCTAACTCTGGTCAGCCGGCTACCGAGAGTACCTTATGATTTCTAAATAAAGGCAACCAGACGCCCGAGCAAACGAAAGCCCATAATACCCCCAAAGTCATGGTTAAATTTCACCCCACTGCATGGTGTTTTGATAGTGTTTTAAATGGGATCAAATCATGAAAACACCATCACCATGGTCCAGTAGATCCCATATAACAACCACATTTAGGTGTATTTATGGGTTATTGAGACAATTTTGTGGTGCTTTGATGGTGAGGAAACTTTGCACGGACCATATTTACGGTCTTTTGAAGGGGTTGTATGGTATGGTATCTGTGCCAATGAGAATTTGCTCGGGCGACCAGTGGAGTAAAAGCGTCAATTTTATCTATGTTACTCACCATTTATTTCAACAGCATTTAGAATTACTTCAGCATTGCCCAGTGCTCATCAACGTCGATCAGTTAAAGTCGTATTGGAAGTGATATCCGACCAACTATCCAATTTTCATGGCTGAGTTTTGACATTTAGTTACAATTGCCGCGGCGGTAAATTACGAATATGGTGACTAAGTTCCTAAACTCATAAACATAAATCACATTACTTTGTCAGACAAAAAAATCATGACAAATTAATGAATAAAATATCACTACAATGTGAACATGAATCACATTACTTTGTCAGAAAAACCCGATAGTAAACTCATGAATAAAATATCACGATAAAGTACATAAAAGTTACGAGAATTGTAATTAACCTCATGACATCACGAACATTGTTTCATTATCGACTCTTTTAGTCGGTTTAGTTAAAAAAATCAGTGTATCCCTAAGTATACAGTTTATCTATAATCTTAAAAATTTAAACATGGTGATGATGATATAGGAACACACCATTAGTGCATAGAATACGCCGGGGGCTGTAGATGCTTTCACCAGTGAAAATAAAATAATATTATCAAAAGATATTATCGCTGTATAAAGGGTGAAAAACAGCGAATCCATAAACAGAGTCATTTATACGCAATCCGAAGGAGCAGAGAATCCCTTTACAATGAAAAAATACAGCCACTTCAGTTACGCAATTTCCAGTAATTGTTAAGGCACTTCCATAACGTGATAGAACGCTAAGAGCGGTTATCGAAAATGCGCACTCCTTACGTAAAAATGTCTGGGGAATCGATTGCGTGTATTTCAATTGACCGCAAAGTACGCTATCATACTTGTTTTGCCCTAATTCCCCTTTTTGTTCATGTTTATTTTTTTGCCGGCTATATAGCTTGGAAGAAAACTACCATAGTTAGTGTTTCTCATGCAAAAAAGTGCAAAGATTCTAAGAAGGTAATAGGATTATCTTTCTTCTTAGTTCAACTTTACTCAATATATCAGAAACAGGCGTAATACTGCTGATTAAAAGTAGTGTTTCTTATGCAAGGAAACAGGTGAAGATAGATAGAATGAATGCACAAAACATGTGAACCAGTTTTACCTCATTTTTCCCAAACTCAAGAGGGACATTAAACATGGCAATATACTTCGGAAATAGTCTACATGCCGTTGCACAGTGGATCCACTCCATACAAAAGCTGGACATAACCTCAAAAGTAGTTTAAAATGTCTGAAAATATCATCTAAGGGTAATTTTGGTGCGCTGAACTCGGTTTTGATTAAATTAGGACGCTAAAATGAAAATTAGACATCCTAGGGTGGTTCTAATAGTTTTTTTTTATTTCGCGAAAGTGAATTTTCTTAACTTTTCAAAACAGATACTACGTAAGTGAACAGAAACATTTTGATTTCCTTGGGTAGTCCTTAGTAACGAGTTAGATAGGGTGGTTCCAATTTATCGAAATCTGGTGAATAAAAAATGATGTAATTTTATAAATTTGTTTGTAGATGTCCAATCTGAATACCATCGTAGAAAAAATAATCCCTTCATAGCTCTTTTTTACTTATTTATAAACGTATGCGTTTAGAATAGTTATAAAAGATAGCACATCTTAAGGTGTTTGATAGAATGCCTTAAATTTTTGTTTTATTGGTTTATTTATTTATAGTTATCGCCAAAGCTATTAAAAGATGACATTTTTATTTGATTTTAATGAAGATCTCAAATCATGCCCTACAATGCTATATTCACAGTTTCTCATACGATGCATACTGCAGCTAAGCCGCTCAATACTTTTCCATTGATTTTCAATTCCAATGATGATATGAATATCTCTCCTTGTGGGTACTGACTTGGTTTTTTGTACGAAAACATCCTGAGCATACTTTGCACTGTATGTGTATGCTTTGAAATAGAGGCGTGAGCGTTTTTGCTTGAAACTCTCATCAATTTAGAAGTGAATTATTGAGGGAGATTTTGAATTTGATTGTTAATTTTGAAAGATTCAATAGGGAGTTTTCACTTGAAAATAAATGTTGCATTACTGACCAATAATTAAAAATCGGGTAAAAAAGAACACTTCCCACACTCACGTGTTTACCTTGCATCGGTCACCAGTAAAGCTAACAACCAATTCCCCCTAAAGAAATAGTATTCATGGAAAGATATGATAATAGTTGCAGTTAGTTTGCCTCGTTGGCTTGCATTTATTTGAATTTTTCTATACTGCAGATAACTGTGAAAATGTAGAAACAAGAGTCATGTGTTGCAAGACGGTTAAGGCATACTTATATTTGTATCAAGGAAATCGCCCCAAACCCTGAATTTACAAGCAGTGTTTAGAAAAGAAATTCACCGGTGAAAAATAATGCATAGCTTCATGAAATCAAAAAATACCATGCGTCTCCATTAAAAAACTAATTTTACAAATGTCCAAATATCAACCTTCGGCGCAAAACGGCGCAAGATGGCACTATGATTTTTGAAAACTAGATAAAATTCTACGTCAGTTGTACTAGATGAGATCCTTCAACACGGTTTTACCGATAAAGAGATGACACTCTGAATGTAAATAAGTCCGCGTTAAACAACATAGTTATAATGATTTTATTGGTAACTTTTTAAATACTCATTATTTCTCAAATCGAAATACACCATTGAATTCCTGAGATGATTTCCTATTATAAACGCCTATATGTGTTGTTAAATTAACGTTGTAGTACCTATTGGAGCGAGATGAATTAGAATGAACAAAAACTTTTTGTCACTCAAATTCTTGCAGATTTTCAAGACCTTGTACGGTTCAAAAAAATGTAGCACTTATATTTTTCAATCGATGGACTCAAAAATTTGGCGAATACAGCTTTAGGTAATGTACATTTAGAAAAAATATAAAAGGTGTGAAAATCGACAATAAATTTTGGAGGCTTTGGCCGGCCCGGCCCCACTGTGCGTTGATTAATAGTTGTATTGTTTATGCAAAAATGTCCTGGAAATCGATTGTAGATAGAATGGCCGCATGGATTGTGTAAATCCGTTTTACTCTGTATTCTTTCCATAATTCAAGATATAAAACTATAAAATTAAACCAGGTTTTACATTTAGGGAAAAAGTCGAATACGGCTCATCCAAAGTAGTTATTATTATGTAAAAAAATCCCCGGAAATAATTCAAAAAAGTAGAAGGACCACACAAAACTTGTTTTACCCCAATTCTTCTCATAACTTGAAGTGAAATCTGGCTCTTCATTTCAGAAAAATACTGAATACGACTGAGCAAATGTATTAATCTTTCTATAAAATAGTCCGGGGACCGCATGAAACGCGTGTACCCCAGTTCCCAGAACTCAAGTTTAAAGTTAATCCTTACGCCACATTTAAGAAAAAGGCTGAGTACGACATATCATAAGTGAAATTTCTTATTTATGAAATATTACTTATGATAAATTGATTACAGATAGTTAAAATGACCGTACGAAACGTCTGAACCTGTGTTACCCTACTTCTCCTTATATTTCGTGTTTTTAGTTAAACCTGACTTCATTTCGTAAACAGGCTGAACGCGATTTTTTTTTTGTACAGAAGTAATACTACTTTTCATAAACCGCATTCAGCCTCTTTCCGCCAGGTTTAACTTCGCAACTTGAGTTATGAAAGGAACTTAGGGTAAAACGGGTCACATGTTTCGTGTGAACATTCTAGCTACCCTCAATTGATACCCTGGACGATTTAATATAAAAAATTACTTTTTATCTGCCGCTTTCAGGCTTTTTCTGGAATGTGGGGTAAGTATAATTTCACACTTGTATAAGGTAAAACGGGTAAACACGACTCGTACGGTCATTCCAAGTATGTTCAATTGATTCCCTGAACTATTTTACTTAAAAAAAGCTACTTTAGTGAGCCGCTTTCAGCCTGTTTCTGTAATGATGAGTAAGGTATAACTTCACACATACATTATGTGAAGAATCAGGGTAAAACGGGTATACACATTTCTTGTTGTCATGTTAACTATCTTCGCCGGATTTTGTTTTACATAAGAATTGCGACTTTTGAAAAGCCGCATTCAGCCTCCTTACGAGAAGCACAACCAGGGGTGACATTACGCATCTCGATTCGATCAAAATTCTATCGACTTGACCTTGTTTCGCATTATGTATTTCGAACCGAGCTCGAAAGTAAAATTTTTAAAGCTCATGCGAAAATGCAACTTTTTAAACTTAATATTTTTTTTCCATACATCAAATACTTTCTGAGCTACCAGCGATTGAAAAATGTTCAATTTTTCTAACTTCAAAAGTTGAAAGCTCATACCTTGAAGTAAATATTATATTCAGCCATAATAAAAATACCTGTTAAATATGTTTAGCTAAAGAATGAAGAAAATAATTTTGAATGAATTTTATTTGTAAATCTGACGTTGATTGGCCCGTACGGCGTATAAAAGTTATCGTCGATGTCTAAACTATTTTTCATGAATGAAACGAAAAGATTCGTTTTTTATCAATTGTTTTATACAGTATAAATATTTTTTGAAAGGGTAAATCTATTTTTCGTACATAAAAAGAAAAAAATCGTATTTCTATGTTACAACGGATCTTTTTGGATCGATGTTGACAACATCGATTTTATTTCAAAGTGCGATTGTGTACTAGAATTTTTTTTTTATATTTGCGAAACTTATCCATATATATTTCGATAACAATCAACTAAAAACTAAATAAATTAAAACAATTCTTATATTTTACCAAAGTTGGTTTTATGAAACTTATTTGTAGCAGAATTAAAAATATTTTTTCTCAGTGTATACTCTTATTTGACAGTTTGCGCTCGAACAGGCAGTCGAAATCTAGTACCGCAATCTAACAAGCTCGAACGCTTGGTCGAATGCGATACGTAATGCCGCAATTTAGTCGAAACGACTTCAAAACGTTTCGAATCGAGTCTCTCGAATCGAGATGCGGAATGCCACCCCAGGATTAACTTCCCACTTGAGTTATAGGAAGAATTGGGGTGAAACGGGTACACACGTCTCCTACGGTTATTCTAACAATCTTCAATAGATTCCCCTGAATTTCTAACAGAAGAATTACCACTTTTTATCAACCGCTTTCAGTCTCTTTCTTAAATGTTGAGTGAGGTATAAATCCACACTTGTATTATGTGAACAAGATTTTTCTACATAAGAATTACTACTTACTTTTCATCAGCCGCATTCGGCCTCTTTACAAGAAGCACAGCCAGGCTTAACTTCTTATACTTGGATTATGGGAGGAATTGGGGTAAAACGAGTCCACACGTTTCGGGCGGTCAAACTAACTATATTCAAACGATAACCTGAACTACATAAGAATTACCACTTTGGTTCAGCCGCATACAGCCTTTTACCGAAATATAAAGCAGGATTAACTTCAAACTTTAGTTGTGCGAAAAATTGGAGTAAAATGGATGTTTACGTTTCATAAGAGTAATCTAATTTTCGTCAATCGATTCTCTGGACTTTTTTACATAAGAAATACTAATTTTTGTAAACCGTGTTAACCGAGTACACAACACAATAAATTCAGGCGACATTATTTCAGAGCTCCAGGTGGATGCCTAAGCATAGCTAATAGTTGTATCGATTTTGTTAGCTATTTTCGGCAAATTTATGACTAAGAGAAGCTACAGCAATAAAATTTAAAGACGAATTCGGTATTCTAGAGCAAATCAGTTATAAACATAGAACGGAAAACTAGGACTAGGCAGGCTCAATGTGAAGAATCTTTTGTCTTCTGCTGGTAGTAGTTGAGCTTTCTACCCAAGTTTACCGCATGGTCGTTGATAACTCATAATGTTGATAAATGCAGGGACTCTTGCGTTTCAACTTCGCCTCATCAGTAACTGACAGGTCAACTTGATCACCAGCTGGACTCTTTATCCAAAAAATGTCACCCTACTGATGTGTATTGGTTAAACTACTGATCGGGATCTATAAACAAAGTTTAGGTATGTGAGTGTTGCTTGTGAAATATGTGATATAACATCGTTATTTGATCTTGTTTCTGTAAACCGGTGCTAAGTTCTCTTTAGTGTAAGACAGACGATACATAAGAACAACTTTGTAGACCATATGGTAGTCATCGAACTAAGAAACTCCTATAGTTTAGGGACATGACTCACTTCGACACTTGTTTATTCATAAACCGGAGTAGTACCGGAGCCTCCAAACCGAGCATAACTAATCAATTAACAAATCGTCCGAAAATATCCTCCTTCCTGACCATATGCTTAAACATTGCGCAATAGAGATTTATTGAACCCTTGCGATGTTCGACTCACCCAGTTTTCAGTCGACTCACTGTGTTTACTGTAGGTATGGCGAAGTCGCCCGCCGGTGATCAGTCGGAAAACAACTTCCCAATTTGGTCATTTTGTCATTTGAATAAAATCTGGCTTCTCCACCAGTGTGTCCGTTCGCGCCGCCCGCTACCGCCAAATGACGACAGACGGACGGTGAATTATAGCTGGATTGAATTCCATTCCATGCGCGCGCACAATCACAGTGACTGAGCAGCATCACATACTATATACCACACTGACCTCATTTAAAACGACATTTCCTTAGATGGGAAAAACGAATTGGGTGCATGGTAAGATGCAAGAAGTTAAAAACACTTTAATGCGTGTCTTTTTACGACGTGACAACTGTTCCACTTTTTGCAAACTGTTGCTCTTCGCGGTAACATCTGCTCCCAGCATGGTTTTCCATGTCGGACACGTGTCACGGTTCGGGCTGTCTCATATTCTAAATGTTACTGTCAGTACATCGGTCATTAACATGTTCTTAAAAAGGTAGCCGTTAGGTGAAAATCCACCCTGTTAGATTTATTATAACGAAATCAAGCAGCTTCAACTAGTTGTCACTCTTTGTCATCACAGAGCACGAAGGCACAACACCAGATGATGCTCTGGAATTCGCAAAACAAACATACGGCACTGCTGCAGCAAAGAGTAGACATTCCATTGCTAATCCTTCACAGAAAAACAGATAAAACGATTTGTTTATTTACTTGTGTTTTTATTTTTTTCTAATTCTAGATCGAGAAGACCAGTCCATTTTGTGTACCGGTGAGTCGGGAGCCGGTAAGACCGAAAACACAAAGAAAGTGATACAGTATTTAGCGTACGTAGCCGCATCCAAACCGAAGGGATCCGTTGCGGTAAGCAAAACAATTTTTACAATTATCGATATTGTTTAGATACTGTTAGTACCGTAGACTTTGGGCAGATCCTCTCTCTGGTTTGCTGTTACACCACAAACATTTAACAGAACAATGGCACATGGAATCATATTCTAATGGAAGGTTTGTTTTACGCGTGTGTGACATAGATTGTGTATTTTCTTTAGTATGTTAGTACAGAACAAACAGAAGGTGTAGGAGAAAAGATCTAATGTACAAATTTCTTCTTATGAGTAGGGAATTGAACGTTTCCCAAGGCGTTCGGATATTGATGAAACGTGTTTTGTTTGCGGTGATTTATTGGACAAACAGTTAAACAAAGCTCACCCTGCCGTGACTTGCCATGTTTGGGAATAGTTTTGCAAAACGTGTCTACATGTTTGCCGCTATGCCATTCGAGTTCAGTGTTAGCTATAGGCACTTAGATTGTTATTGGTACAAGGATGCTAAAGCGAATCATTTCAGTCTTACTCAACATGTCAACAGTTCAATGGTCCATGGGCTGTATTGCGATACACCTTAGAAAGGTATCGTGTTATTCCACATATGTACATCTCTTTTGAACGGTATGATAAAAATATCAGAAGGAATTAAGATGTGAGTTTGAATCGACGCTATATATTAGTTATTGACCCTCAAAAAGGCAAGCTTAAATTGTGACTTAAAGAAGCATCACTCCTTAGACCCAATGCAATCAAAATCCTCTTTTTTATTGTTTTATCAGTGAGAGAATCGAAAGCCCGAAAACGCTCGGTCATTTGTATTTCAAATTACAAGTTAATTGAAACTAGAGAACTATAAATAGCCGGGCCTCTGAGGCTCCTTGCCTTTTTGAGGGTTCAGTTTTGATCTAAAGTCTTTTAAATGTTTTCGATTTCAAGATCCAATATATCTGAAAACAATTCATAAATATAATTTTCCGTTACACTATAGTTTAGAGAAACGGTTCTTAACCTGAATTCCACAAACCAGACAATGTGAAAACGGAATATTTCGGCATCAGTTTTTTAACTAAAATCATTTCTGCTGGTTTTAAATATATGTCCACAATTTTCAAACAAAATTTGAGTTCTGTCGGTCTATTCAAAAAACTTTCATGAAGCTGTGAGTATTTTTAGACATTCCGACAACAAAATAAACAATATCGATGTGCTCCATCCTCCAGTGATTAATTAATAATGAAAAGAATCGGCAAATATATGAATTATAATATACTAGTGTATTATTTGGATATTTGTCATCTGTTGGTATAAAAGATGGGGAGGTTTTATGCCTTCTGGAGAGCGAGTTTGAAAAAAGTTCAGCTCCAGAAGGCTTTTCCCTGCTCCTAAAATAAACAAAGTAAAGTATTCGAGCAAATGGTAATTGCGTCCACAAGTCATGGGCCAAATATGAGCCTCTTCCCGTGGCTCTAGTTCACTTACGAGAGTTTTCTAAGACTTTTTTTTGGTATCCAACGGGGGAAAAAGACCGAAATGGTGAGTTCGACGAAAAAACTTATGTGAAAAAAATTCCTCCCAGAGGCAGGATTCGAAGCTGCAACCCTTGGGACTCCGGCCACAAACCCTTATGCTCTCCCTGGGCTATGATGTCTCAGAAAGAACACATGATTATCCCATCGGCGACAGTGATCATACCACTGCCTCTAGAGCAAGATCATACACAACCGCCCCGATGCCACCCAACACAATTTGATCTGTTTAATTTCCCCGCTAGATACCAAGGTCCGTGTTTTTATTATTGTCTGGTGTCTGATTTTAGTTTGGTGGATGACAGAACTAATTGAGGCTGTAGATTTCTAGTCCCTACTTAGCGGAGTCTTCTAATTTTTGTTGTAATATATATAAACAATCGGAAATTTAAATTCAAAATTCAATATAAAAGCCCACAGTGGTCCTGCATACCTAAAAACATAAGGCTGTGTAGCTTATTTTATTACGTACAGATTTGTTTAAGGTTGCAAGTTGATTGGAGGTGCCCGGAAAATGTTTTTTTTTAACTTCAAAGGGCAAAATATTTTTTGAAAATGTACTATTCTTAGCATGGAGGAGAATGAGACCATACACATAATTTTATATAAATAAATGTTTTTACTACATAATCGGACCAATTTGCAGTTTTCGGCAAAGTTGATCTTTAAACTATATATCTGAGGATTTTTGAGAGGCTCGCGCCTTACGTTTAACTCCACTTATTAGGTTCTGTACACCTGGCTGCAGCTTTTTCTGTATGGAAACCCATTTTTTCTTCATGGCTTCCTCAGATTTGACCTCCTTGGGATGCTTCCGTAGTGCCTGCTTCATAATTGCCCAGTATTTTTCGATAGGCCTTACTTCCGGTGCATTGGGAGGGTTCATGTCCTTGGATACGGAAGTGACTTTGTTGGCTTCATACCCTACTCTAGGACAACATTTGAATAGTGATCTGACCAGAAGATCGTAGGGCCCTCGTGTTGCTTCTACAGATGAAACACGCGCTTCTGTAGACACTCCTTGAGGTAGATCTCTTCGCACTCCGTTTGCCACATGAGCAGATTGCTTGCCAAATCATGTATTTATTGACAAACTTTAAGAGTTTGTGCTTCCTTACTTCATCCGGAACATCAAACTTGTACTGAGCGTTGAAGAACAGTAGCCCCGGAAGCTGCTAGAAGTCCGCCTTGACGTAAGTCTTATCATCCATGATGAGACAATGAGGCTTCGTCAGCATCTGGGTGTACAATTTCCGTGCCCGAGACTTTCCCACCTTATTTTGCCATTCGTCACAATTTGGAGCCTTCTGCACATTGTACGTATGCAGTCCCTCCCGATCCTTGGCACTTTGAACGAAAGACTTGGACAGATTCAACTTTTTGAACACATCTCTGCCCGAGCATTGGAATTCCGCTTAACCCTCCGGAAGTCGCGCTTATGGCCCACTGAACGAGCAGCCGCTGGTGCCCTAAGGCGATTTCGCTAGATTTTCAAAGCAGCGTGTACTCAGTGCACTAGCGCGACTACCGGAAGGTTAAACGCTTTCACTACACGCTTGTGATCTTGATTACTAATAGAACATCCATTCTGATCGCATTTATCCTTCCGTTCGATGCTCAGAGTTTGGTACTAACGTTTAATCACATGACTAACCGTTGACTGCACGATTCTTAGTTGTTTTCCGAAGTCCTGATGAGAGAGTTGAAGATTTTCCAAGTACTTGCGCAAAATCAATTCGCGACGTTGCTTTTCGGGTGACGCCATTTTATCCAATTTTCGAAAAACTAACAGCGATAAAAAATACAGTGTAAACACTCTGAACTACTTTTAGGCAAACTTCCAAGAGAAAATACCCAATGGGTTATTTTCTACAGCGTTTTTTCCCGTGATGCAATTTGATGTGTAACACCCTTTACTAAGAAAATCGGTAGCATCCAGCCATACATCGAGTAATGATAGGCAAACACATTTCTGTTCTACTGTTCCCTGATTTGCCTTTGAATTTCTGAATTGAATTTTCTCGAATTCTTCAAGTTTTCACTTTGCATTGTGCTCTTGGCCCGCGCATAAATAAATTCTTCTGTAAAAGACATGATGCATTATCTCCATCAACGTGGCCTAGAGATGTATCTGCTTTCGTGAGTTTTTTTTTGAGAAAAGCGCTCCTTGGTAGCCTACGAAATAAGTTTTTGTTTTGTATGTGAACTGTTCATTTTGTGCCATTGTGGCGTTATTTGCCAAAGACGAAACATTAAATAAATTAAAAGGCTCCAATGTTTCTTTACCGAGGACTCTGAAAAAACTGCATTATCGAAGACTCTGACCTTCTTTTCAAAATCATATACATTGAATCGATTGGACCATATCTGATCTCCTATCGGATTAAAGATAAATATTCTAAATATTTCCAAAAATCTGACGCCGAAATATTCAGCCGTGACGGATATCTCGAAAGTGAAATCTTTTATGAAGGATTATCGCATCTACATGCCCGTTTATACAGTTGAGATTGACGGTGGGGTTGCCGATTCGTAATTGTTTCAAGGACTCTCTCCAGTGAGGGCCATCGCACAGGACGGGAAATTGTTTTTTTGTCTCTTCAAACTTATATTGGGTAACGTTTAACGAGACAGCCGGAAAATCGGAGTCTCCTTCGAGGAGGTTCGTCTGCCGTCGGCTGTTTGTACCGCGCGTCAGGTTTTGCACTAAACACAAGCAAATGGGACATTGTAGCAATAAGCACTCGTTTACATAGAAACAACAAAAAGAGCCACTCACCACGACACATTTTTACGGACTCTTGCCTCAAAGAGAGTACGACATTGACCGTTCGCATGTGGGGAAATCTGTGACTGATCATAAAAACTATTGGCAGTTGAGATTTCTTACAAAAATTTAAAAAAAATTCTCTTGAGGAGCTGCCAAATATCGAGAAAGCGACTGGCACAAAGTTGAAGCAAACAGCTCCTGGTCTTGGAAATTTGAGATCCACAATGAATTTGCAGCGCCTCGGCATTTCAATCAAAAGCTTAACTTTGTCCAGGGGTGCTCTTTGCTACTTTTTTATTGTTATGAAATTGGTAAAACGACTGATGAAGTTCGCAATATTTTTAATTTGAAGTCTTCGCAGTTGAATTTTTTTGTCGTGCAGGTTTATTGTTTAATATTGTATCCAATGTAGATTTGATAACAACGCCATTTTTTTCGAATGAATGGGACTGAAAGAGCTCTTCTGACACCTTTGGTGGAGTCTAAATTTTGCGCCTTTTTGGTGTCTAGATTTTCAGTTCGAATTTTGAAATTTTGTGTACCTGAAAATGGCACGCTTATCCCAGCTCATTTTTGACCTGTCCTCATTTATTTTATAAAGTCAATCAAGATTTCATCGTTCCTCCAAGGTTGGCGCTCTTTGCGGGGGCTAACCCGGCCAACCGCACGCTACGGGCGCAATACATGTATAAAACTACCATACAAACTCGGTTTTATTCGAAAAATACTTTGGATTAGATACTAGAATCACAGTGTGGCAAAAATTTTGTTTTCATCCTTTGGAAAATTGAATTAGTTACACAGATTTCTGTATTAAAAACTTACGGATTTACTAACTTAGTTATGGAGTTTCCATTTCGACTTCGTCTCATCAGAGTTCGGCACTAACTTAGTGACAGGACTAAGCTACCGCCGGATTGACGCTAACTCCAAAGACGAAGACACTGAAGACACGATTTCTGTTCCTGAGCAAACACCTAGTCAAGCGTGAACGCCTAACGCAACTGGCTGGTACCGAGTGATGTCTCGGTTAGCCAATTTTGGTGTTGGTTTGGATATATCGGCAAGTTGGTGTCAGTTACTGACGAGTGGAACATAAAACATGCAAAAATCAAATTCAAATCTAAGTTAGGTTTTATGCCCAACAATTGTTTATCCAATTTTGTTCCGTTGGGAAAAATGTGGCATACTCGTAGGCGTTTAGCTCTCATGCCAAAAGACAGTTCGTTTCCCTATACTCGATAGCGACCCAGAGCTTCTGTACTTGGCTAACCGAGACATCACTCGGTATCAGCCAGTTGCTTTGGGTGTTCACACATGTTGTGTGAACTGTTTGGATTTAGTGTTTAACTGGAGCAAATAAACCTTAATCTTGCCAAAAAATATACAAAAGAAATATCCTTGTAAAAGTTTGGACTTCACACGGGTATTGTAGTAAAATGAGGAAAAATGTCAAAAATATCTAATTATTCAAATAGCTCTCATTCAAAATGGTGCTATTATGCGCAAGTTTTTTCGCCGATCCAGTAGTATTTGGATTAAACTTACAAGAGTTTTCATTGAGGATTAATGTACAAGAGTTTTCACTGAGACGGATTGGGAACGTAAACTTTTTCAATTCTGAAAGGTGAGAAAATCGTGGGTTTTTTTCCTTTTATTTATTGAAGTTTTATAAAACTGATATTTTTTAGAGTTCATGGATCCATTCACACTAAAGTATTACACTGACCTTGGTTTATTAAAACATAAGATTTTGAGTAGGAGCAATTCAAATCAATGTTTGCCAGATTTTGTTCCCACACACGACTTCAAACCCGCCCATCACAAATAAAACTCTATCTTTGACAGTTAACAGTGTTGCCAAACTTTAGTAGATACACGCAACATGGTTGCCGTCTAATGCTTAAATATTATGTTATAGTATATTGCCATTGATAAAGGTTTTTTAAAATTCGGTCAGCTTTTTCGGTCAAATACTTCTTTATGTGGCAGCAAGTTGCTGGCAGTTACTGACGAGTGGAACACGAAACATTCAAATCCTACTTTTCTAAGTTAGGGCTCATGCACTCGGATGTTTGACAAAAGGTCGAAAGACGAAATATCGAAAGACAAAAAGTTTGATACATTTAAAGTCGAAACCAAATTTTTAACCTTTCATTTAATAAAATTTCTTTCGAGGAACGAAAAATCAAATGTCATCGCTACTATAGATCTTTTTCTCTGTTATTATAGTGAAACAAACATAAAATGTTTACCAATATTATATATAGAAAGAAAAATGTCGCATACCAGTCATAGTTCATTGTTTTTAAATTAGCAGAGAAATTTTTGTAATTAAATAAATAAATGAAAATATAAATTAATGAATATATAAATAAATACATAAATAAATAAATCAACATTGCCGACTAATCTGGCTAGGCCACATCGCTACGCTCAGTCGAACCTAAACTAAATTATAGCCCGCACGGTTGAATAAGCCGAGCAAACGAGTGGATCACAGGTTTGCTTGCGAGGGGCCGCCGCTTCTGACGACGGTCGGCAGTCATTTCGTCCAGCGGATCCTCAGTAGCTCAGTAGCGATCTTCAAACAAAAGACGGACAAAATCTAAAATGTTACCTATTTTGGCTGAAAATCACAAGTTAAGCTAATTTTGAGGTGCTGAGCTCATTTTTGATATCAAAAGTCATCAAATATTAAATGTATTTTTTCCATACAGTGGCATTGAACCTTTCTTATGACTATGATCTCATTTTTATGATAGATTTTCCGTTACTGTTCTCCAGTACCAACAATATCATAAAAAATTAAGAGCACTACTTTAAATCCATTGTGTAACGTGTTACTGTATATTGTCTATTTATCTTGAACAAAACACCATGCGCCTCCATATCAGTAACAAAACTTCAAAATCTCCTTGAACCCGTTTGCGCACCTAGCAGGGCCGTCTTAAGATTACGCGGGGCCCCTGGGCACTATTGGACTGAGGGGCCCCTTTAACTGAACTAGTATAAAAAGCTCGAGTATGAGTATGATCAAAAAATGATAAGTGGGATTCAAAATATAAGGAGAACAAAGGCGATTTCAGATTTCAACAACCAGGTGTCGTTGCTAGTGTCCAAATATTCTCGAAAATCGTTAGATGGTCTGAGAAAATCTCAAAAAGTTATTTGTTTTCCTGACCTATCCGAATGAACGGCCTATCACACTATATGCGGTGGTGGGAGTTTAAACTCAGGTGAACTGCGTACAGTGTAATGGACTGACCAACTGCGCTATAGTGTGCTCAGACGGTGTAATCTGTCCTTCATAGTTGCAAGACGTTGTTTGAGGATCATGACTGCATCCATCAAGAAGGAGAAATGTTGGAGTAGAGTGCACAGAAAAAAAAATATTTTACAATTTTAAGTTTATTTTCATGCACATATTTGGAGCATGAATATAAATGTAAAATTAAGTTCCACCACAAATACACACGACTTGTCGTGCTTTCTTCAACGAATTTTACTAAACCAACCTTTTCAACCTTTTCCTTATGATGTACCCTTTTCTGTTTATCTTTATTACCCTCTCAAAAATGATGATACAATGGTGGTTTTCATGATTTTCAATTGGATGAAAACCATAATTTTCCAATTAAAAACCTGTACCTGAGCACTCTCAGTAAGCATCTCAATTCTTAACATACTGAAACGATATATAAAGACAAAATTCCGACGGCAATGTTAGGATAACAAGTTTTAATATATTCCGCGTAATTCCCTCTACAATAGTCTAATTTCCCCCTGGGGGTGAATTCAGTCCGGTTGAAAACCACTGAACTAAACAGAGTTCCTACTTCGGAAAAAGCCACAATGTTTCTTTCCATCAATATTGATTGCTCTTTGCTTACAGATGGTCACATTCTGGAATCCTTGAAATCAATCGATTGATCGCCTAAATTCGCACGCATTTTTGCACGAATTGGTGGTGAGGTACATTTTTGTTACATATTCTGACAGACGTTTAGTGAATTCGTTTGTTCTGACCGGTTTGAGGGGGCGTAGAAAGCGAAGCGGTGCATTTTAATTACAGCATTCCTACTGAAAAAAATGATGATTCGAAGATAGCTCTGGTGGTTGAGCGGCAAGCCTGAATATTTCTGTGCTCAGTGGGTCTGGGTTCATTCCCAGTAGACGTCTTTGAGATCTTTTGATTTGAAAAATTTCTCATTGCATCTCCCTGCGTGATAGAAGTAAATCCGACCCATGTGAGATCTAGGCTCGGATGGTGGATCCGCTTCTAAGGTGTCGGTGATAGGAACCCAATTCGGAAAGACATCCATGGACAATAAATTCGAATTCCGACAATGATTAGCAAGTTTTTGACGTTTCGGATTCTCCTCATCAGTAACTAACACCATCTTGGTTCCAGTTAGATGATAAATCCCAACTATCACCAAAATTGGCGCTAGTTAGGCGCCAAAACCATCTAACTGGTACCAACACGGTACTAGTTACAAATGAAGAAAATCCGAAACACTAAAAACTAACTTTACGTTCGGTAGTTTGCCATCAGCACAAAAAAATTGGATTGACCGAAAAAAAAATTGTTTCGCAATAAGAAACATACAAATTACTCGAATCTATAAATAAAAGCGGAACGGCATGCAGTCATCTTGTATAATAAAACAGGAGTTGTTTATTCATCCGGCGTTTCGGCTCATGTATTTTACCTTCTTCCGGGAATCATAGATATCTGTCAGGTAAAATACAAGAGCCGAAACGTCGGATGAATAGACAACTCCTCCTTTATTATACCATGCCGAACAAAATAACATCTCATAATAAATAACGGATTTTAGCAAGGAAAAACTGAATTTTAACATTATTTTATTTCAGCAGCACAAGAATGCTCTGCTTTTGCACCATACAAGAATATTTATAAAAAAAATTAAGCTACAAAATGTCTCAGGTACTTCAAATATCCTCAAATGCATGCACATTTGCAGTGACTCTTTTAATCAAATATAGGGTAAAGCTAGGGTTGATGCGTGTAGGCACTTTCACAAGGGCATTTTTAAACTTATCTCTTGAGGTTTAACGAACCTTTGTCCTCACGACAGATTTTTTTTTTTTGATAGGGCGCAGTGTAGCAAAAACAACATTATTGGTTCTGTGTCAATCTAAGACTAATCGAGCAGAGTGAAACATGCCAAATCCGGCCAAAAAGTGTCAAACCTTCCTTTCCAGAGCGCATGAAGTTACTTTTGGGCGCTTCCACGTGAATTCGTCGGTTGACAGACCTGAATGTGACGAAGAAATAAATATTTTGCCATATTCGCAGATCGCTTGCCAAACAAGGTTTTCTAGTTAGTTCGCTAAGGTCCGGTGCCTCTTCCATAATTTGTATACGTGGTCTACCAAACGGTACATTGTTGTTGTTAAACATAAATTGAAACTTGAATCCAAATGTTGGATTGACGTTTGAATCGGTTCAATAGTCATGCAGTGCCTCGTTTCGATCAGATGGGATACGCTGTGCGGTTCATAGCTGCTACCGATCTATTCTTACCCACTAAAAGTTATGACCAAATGAGCGCGACTATTTTTAAAAATATTATCTTCAAAATGATTTTATATTAATCCTAAGTGTGGGGTCCCCAAAATTCCGGGGCCCCTGGCCCTGGCCCAGTGAGCCCATACGTAAAGACGGTACTGGCACCTAGGCGCAGAACGAGACCATTATATTCGAAAAGCAGAGGTAATTTTCTATAGAATGTGTACTATGTGACCGTTCCGAAATGTTTCGCATGATTGTACAGAATACATTAGCGAAAAAAGAATTTTTGAGCTGACCACCTCAAACATTAATAAACGAAAAATTCATAGTTTCGAGCAAATTTAGCGAATATATTATAACCACTAACCAAGTTCATTCGTTTTTCTACAAAGTGATCCTGATTGTGCTAAAATAGGACCAAAATCAAGAGAGCAACATGCATTTGAAGTGAACATAGCAATGGTGGTTTCGGAAATGAAAATCATTAAAAAGTCCGGATATTGCTACGTTTAAACTGATGTTAAAAATTGTCTTCTTGTCCAATGATCATAAAATTTTGAATATACATCATTCAAATTTAGGAAAAATATAAAATATCACTATTTCAAACATAAATTTTTGAGGTTTTGTCCGGCCTCCAGCCACTGTGCGCCGTTTCGGTTTCTTGGCCTCGCTGATACGGTTACACCGCATTATTCTGGCTATGCGATCGACAATTAAAGAATTCCGTTCAGGCTTTATCGCACACATTTTGTGTATGGTACATTCGAAATAATTTTTGGACTATTGGATATTACAGTACTATTTTCAGTATAATTGATTTCGGTAGGCGATCCAAATATGATGTGTTGTGCTCCAAATCGCAAATCTTCATTGAGAGAGGAATATAATTAGCAGATCAAATATCATATAAAGAACAGCTCATATTATAAAGAAGGAAAAACATTAATGAAATAATTTTTATATTTTCCCATATTTTCTCCTTAATGGAGAAAAATGTGTACTACCAAAACTTTTCTTTTTAGGGAGAAATGTAGCATAGTGCTAACGAATTTATGAAAATGGAGTAAAAAACGGAATTTGAACAAGTTCTAGGACATTCTGGTAAAGAGACTATATACGAAAGTACATGTCCCACACTGAATCACACCCCGACAGGCAAGCTAAAAAAACACACCACAATTGTCAATCAACCGATATACATGTGTATATTTTCACCGGAATCGTCATCATCATCGGTCTATCGCGGAGAGGGTATCAATTTCTGCCACCGTGCAACTGACTGACTGACTGACTTGGTTGACTGTGTCGTCGACTGGTTGGTTCATTGGAAATTGCAATAAAAATAATTATTTCATGGCAAACCAATTCCAAGTCAGGCGAAATCAAAACATCTCTCGCTATGAGTGAATAGATTTATGGATATCATGTATCGCACTGAGTGGAACGTTGGACGGTTGTCTCCTTCAGACGAGAGTATACGTAATAAGTCTCTTCGTTTGAATAGGATAGGAATCAATAACATCAGTCGAGTAAGGAGTGCGAAAATGTATTCAAGTGCCACCAAGCTACCATTATTTTATTGTTAATTAATAGCACACTGCTATAAACGGGCTGGCTTCGATGGTTTGTTGATGAAATTGATTGGCGGTATTCATGCTTTCCCTTTAAATCATACTGCGACGCCATCTGGTTAGCCGAGGGCTCGAAAATCTCGATACATTCATGAATACGGATAAGGTGCCTTATGGGTTATGCCTATGCGAGGATCAGTGGTTGGCTGAGCGCTATACCCAGCTAGACACTACCTCTATAATTGATGGACCCTGCCCGCCCGACCCTTCGGCGGCGGGAGTACTGAATGTACGATGTGTATACAAATGAAAATCTGGTTTTCATATTTTCTGCCAAATATGGTGGTGCTGAATTAAAGTCTACTTTTATCAATTAACTGACTGTTTTTTGTACTCACGAGCTTGTGGTTCGGTATTGAGTACAGGCGAAACCTACCATGGTCGGACACACGGACACGACACAAACACGTGATTGCAAGCAGATCTACGTCGTGTGGAGGGTCGGGAAATATCGTGTCAAACTTATGCAAGTGCATTGGAAGCTGACATTACTTCTTTTGGCGCAGACAGACATAAATCGGCGCCATATGGTGGAGGCTGTTCCCAAAGCGCACCTACTGCCGTAAGAGACATTGCCGAGAGAAAAAAAAACAACCACACAAAGGTTATGTGTGTGTTTATTAATCATTCCGAATCCGACCGAACTGATCTCCTTTTCGGGCAGACTTCTCACTCAATAAATTAAGTAATTAAAAGTGTCAGACCTCAAATGAGAACGATTTACCGCAAAGCAATAATTGAACAGTTCAATATATCCATCAAATATGGACGTGTTAAGGAGCATTTAACATCTCGTAAACATAAACAAACAACCGTCGGTGTGGTGAAGCAATGGCGAAACCTGCTTCCATCATCAGCATCATCGGCTGCGCAGCTCTATCGCCAAACGATTGGGAAATTCGATACCCATCAATAGGTGGTGGTGCTAAAGCACCGACATAGCTTTTCCATTCCATGCCCATTTTCATACACAGACGTCAACGAAAACAAGTGTCTATCTTCAATTAACACTTTGCGCAGCTGGTTCTAATCTGTAGGCGCTCCGGCTGTCATGTTTGCAGTTTCATTTTCATATTATTTAGTAAGCGTTTTATACGTACCAAATCAACCTTCCCTTCCGATTGTGGGCAGGTTGGGGTAAATTAGTTTAATTAATGCGAGAACGTTATCAGTTGAGTGAGTATGTCTATAAATGTTTAGAAATAAACGCTTTTCTATAAAAAGTTGGTTGTATTCTGGGTCGTCCAGGGCTACACTGTAAAATTACGCAAGAATACTTGGCTGTATTGCGGGAGAAATTACACTATTAGTTTGCTCCAGACGAGACGCTGTTACGAGCCGCTCCTAATATATTACAACGTAAAACATCTTACATTGTTGTTTCTCATTTAATTAAACCATATCAACACGAGATGAAGGGCTTACCTATGAGATGAAGTGGATGTGAAAAGCAATCCAAGTCAACTTTTTAGTCGTAGTTGTAACGTTAACGCTAATGCGATTGGCATCGAAAATCATTAGGATCAAATAATTTATTAGCATGTTAATTAATTAACAATTGATTCAGCGATAATGACCCGGTAAACGGTCTGCCCCGAAGTCTGTTTTGGGCTTTGCCGACGTTGGTATATATTCGTACGATTCCACTCAAAGCTGCTACTGCTTGCTGCTGATGTCTATTAAAATAGGGAGACACACCAATCACAGCGCGACCTGTGTAAGTGGAATGATAAGTGGCTTTTGAATAATATATGATTGATCCATTTTTTACGCCTGGTCTGCTGCCGAGATGAATACATTACACCAAGCTGATCATGTGCGTAAAACAAACGGTTCGCTCTGTTTCTGCTTAATAGGTGGAAGGGTGATTTGCCTATTTTAAACTTTTGAGTCTGGGTAGCACACTAAATATTTGGAAAATTACTCGACCTACAACCGATGAATCATGGCATCTAACGGTATCAATCATTTCGATTTGTTCCTTAAAGACGGTACAATAACAACCAGGTGTAGAGAAATTTTGTTTAAATCTCACAATTTCCACCATTTGGAGAATAGCAATGTCATGAAATTGGGATCGACACCCTATCACTTTTGCGGAGGACAAGTACACTTGTGTACGGCGGCTTTTTCTCCTCCACTCACTCATTGCTAATTAACTGAATAATATGAGTACAATTTAGCTATATTTGTTTCACCAAAACTGTGAATGTGGACGCACTTTTGCGTAATACATGCATGTGCAGCCTCTTCAAGAAATAATTGCATAATTGGTTTAATCTTTAGAAACTGATCTTTGCTCTTTGCTGTTTCGGGAACTCTAGGCTATTGCAGCTAAAGTATTAGTCCGTTCATGGCATGGTCCATTTTAAGCAAGATCCAATTTAACACGTTCTGGTTTTGGCAGTTAAAAGAGGTACCTTATTTCCATAAGCTAAATTTTATATGCAATATCAATTCTCAAAGGGGAAAAATTGGATTAAACCAATTTGCGCATTAAGGGCACAAGATCTATTAAGATTGATTTTTGTGTTTCGAATTCATCTCGTCATGCCCTAGCCAGTAGACAAGAGTTCGTTTTCGCTTTGTCGCCAGCAAACCAGACCTTCTGTATTTGCTTTCCGGGACATCACTCGGGACAACCCAATTGCTTTGGGAGTTCACATGTGTCGTGTGAACTATTTGGATTTTTGTGGCTAATTGAGAGTTTAGATACATCGTCCAAATAGACACCCAGTTACCGACGAGGTGAATTCGAAACACAAATGAAACCTAATTTAAATTTTATAGTTGCAGAATGTAAAACGAAATACTATACTGATAGTATTCGGAACTTAGATAATTTCAAATAATTTTGTTACGCATAATGCGAGAGCATCTATCGTTTTCACCGTCTCGAAACTTTTGTCTATCAAACGACCTACGCTGTCACATTTATCAGTTTGTGATAAGCATTGGCCGAGATGGATACGTACTAAATGTAAGCCTAAATGTGATATTTCTTGTAAACTAATATAAATACTGTTACAGGAAATTTATAACATCTGTTGTAATAAAAACTTTTATTGTAAAACGGGTTTATAAATGCAGAAATGGCATCACGGTCAGTTGCGAAACGCAACAAATTTATTATTTCGCTTTAGAATATATAAAGTGGGTGCTCCTATAGTTGAGGTGTACCAACAGTTGCAGTAGTGGGTTATACGCCTAACTAAGGTACCAACCACCAACAAATATTTTTTATCGATTCATCGCACTAAAATTATGCGACAATTAAACCGTTATGCTTCAAATTTGCTCAAATAACTATTAAAAAAAATCATTTTCTTTGAGCTTTGAGCTCCCTTGTACCTATAGTTGATCTAATGTACCTATAATTGCAAGTCCCATAAGACATCAATGGGATTTGCAACTATAGGAACCGAAATTAGCGATTGCACCACTATTGGTACATGTGCTCCTATAGTGGTACAAGCGGTTTTGAATACATAAATTGGTTAATAAACATTCTTTATATTTTTTATATGAAGTATGGATTGAAAGCTTTCGTTTGATGTTTTAACATTGCCCATAGGCCCATTCATCGATCTTTTAGCAAAAGTTTTCCTTAACCCTCTAGTGCCCAAATTTTTTTTTGGCTTGAAAAAACTTTTGGAGGTGGGCCTCGTGATGAGAAAAACGAAAATAATGTTGAAAATTCTTGGAAGTAATGGGTTTTTCATTAAATTTTTATTTATTAACAGATTAAGGCCGAAGTGGCCTGTGCCGTATACAAAAGATTCCTCCATTCCACTCGGTCCATGGCCGCGCGTCGCCAGCCACGCAGTCTGCGAAGGGTCCGCAAATCGTCTTCCACCTGGTCGATCCATCGTGCTCGCTGCGCGCCACGTCTTCTTGTACCGGTCGGATTGCAATTGAGAACCGTTTTCACCGGGCTATTGTCCGACATTCTGGCTACGTGCCCGGCCCACCGTAGTCGTCCGATTTTCGCGGTATGACAGATGGGCGGCTCCCCCAACAGCTGATGCAACTCATGGTTCATTCCCCGTCTCCATGTGCCGTCTTCCATCTGCACTCCACCGTAGATGGTACGCAGCACTTTCCGTTCGAAGACACCAAGTGCGCGTTGGTCCTCCACGAGCATGGTCCAGTTCTCGTGCCCGTAGAGAACTACCGGTCTAATCAGCGTCTTGTAGATGGTCAACTTCGTACGACGGCGAATTCTGTTCGACCGAAGTGTCTTGCGGAGGCCAAAGTAAGCATGATTTCCTGCCACGATGCGTCTACGAATCTCTCTGCTGGTAACATTGTCGGCAGTCACCAGTGAGCCCAAGTACACGAACTCTTCAACCACCTCGATTTCGTCGCCACCGATGCAAACTCGAAGCGGGCGGTTCTCATTCTCTTCTCGTGAACCTCTTCCTATCATGTACTTTGTCTTCGACGTGTTGATGGCAAGTCCGACGCGCTTGGCTTCTCTTTTCAGTCTGATGTAGGCTTCCTCCATCTTCTCAAAGTTTCGTGCAATAATATCAATGTCATCGGCGAAGCCAAGTAGCTGAACGGACTTTGTGATAATCGTACCACTCGTGTCGATCCCTGCTCTTCTTATTACACCTTCCAGCGCGATGTTGAATAACAGACACGAGAGACCATCACCTTGCCGTAACCCTCTGCGTGATTCGAAGGGACTCGAGAGCGTCCCTGAGACACGTACTACGCACATCAACCGATCCATCGTCGCCTTCACTAATTGCGTCAGTTTGTCCGGGAATCCGTACTCGTGCATAATCTGCCATAGCTGATCTCGATCGATAGTGTCGTATGCGGCTTTGAAGTCGATGAACAAATGATGTGTGGGCACATTGTACTCGCGGCATTTCTGCAGTACTTGACGAAGAGCGAACACCTGGTCCGTGGTAGATCGTTCGCTCATGAAACCCGCATGGCACTGCCCCACGAACTCTCTTGCAATTGGTGATAGTCGACGGCATAGTATTTGGGAGAGTACCTTGTAGGCGGCGTTCAGCAGGGTGATTGCTCGGTAATTACAGCAATCCAGCTTGTCGCCCTTTTTGTAGACACCTTCCATCCACTCCTCCGGTAAAATCTCCTCCCCCAAATCTTGGTAATCACCCAGTGCAGTGCTTTAGCCAGTGGCTCGCCACCGTGTTTTAGTAGCTCGCTTGGTATTTGGTCAACCCCAGCGGCTTTATTATTTTTGAGCCGGCTGATCTCCTCCTGGATTTCTTGGAGATCCGGAGCCGGTAGTGTAATGTCTTCCGCGCGTGCTCCCAGGTGCGTTACCGTGCCATCCTCGTCGTCTGCTGCATCGCCGTTCAGGTGTTCTTCGTAGTGCTGCCGCCACCTCTGGATCACCTCACACTGGTCCGTGAGAAGATTCCCGTTTGTATCTCTGCACATGTCGGCCTGTGGTACGTGGTCCCTGCGCGAGCGGTTCAACATCTCGTAGAATTTCCGTGTGTCTTTAGCGCGGTACAGCTGCTCCATCGCTTCGATCGGGTTTTTCATTAAGGCCTTAAAATAAGTAGGCCGCCTAGAGGCGGTGTTGGGCACCTGGGCGAATAGAAAACAAAAACTTTTTTTTCTTCTAGTTACTTCAACATAAGCGAATACAGATGGTTTCTTATATTTTGGACTCCATCAGAACGCAAAATACCTAAACTGTAAGTAGTATTTCTCTAGTGCTTTGGTTGTTTAATTATTGACTTCTAATTTATAGTAGGGGAGTCCAGGGTCTGCTGGCGATGGTTTCACTTATCATGTTTTATGTTTTTAATTTAAGAAGATCGTGTAAAAGTGAATGCGTTGCATAAAAGAGCGGACTGTTGTCTGCATTACAGAATTTTAAATATGTGACGCGGAAATTTACGACTATACGCACAATGATGCCACCTGGCCATTTTTGATGATAAAGTATGGATCGCGTGAGATGTTTTTTGAATAAAAACTGCAAATCAATGATACTTGTTATTATTTTTCAGCCTCAATGCTCCTGCATTTTAATTTCGGCGCACAATTTGTATTCAAAAGCTAAATTTTCGAAATTTTTCAGGTGAAATTCCGAAGTAAACAAACAAAAAAACCGTAAAACCGTTGGTTAGAGCGGCGTTAGCCATCTTTGTTCAACGTATTGGTTCAAATGGCGATTTTTGATATCGTAATGGTTCATAAGAAGAAAGCAAAGATATTAATGCCAATTCATACGCATTGCATCAATTGTATTCCGAGTAATTAATGAAATTGTGACGCACCCTTCCTTATACGACTAAAGTAGGCTCTTCACTCTAATACGCTCGAAAACTCAATATCACTTACAACGTGTACGAAACAGAATTTAATGCAACATAAACACAAGAATGGATTAAACAGTACTTGTAGTGCAGAACTAGAGGCAGCGCCATATGTCTAATACAAAAAGAGAAAAAAGATTCTGCCAACTAGCCCCAGACTCCCCTAAATATTATTAAATGATAAGAATATCCATATTCTAACTGCAACATTCACGCAAAGTTTTTAAAACATAAGTTTTTTCAGCTAAACTTGCACATAATGCTGGATTCGTAATCACTAAAGAAATTTTTTTTTCGCTCAGGTGCCCAACACCGCCTCTAGGCGCGCAAAGTATTTTACCAAAAAACCTAAACTTCCGAATTATTTCACTAAACCAATTCACATCTACAGTGAAATGCTAGTAACAGGCTACTCAAAAATGATTTTCTAGTTATTGAAATTTCCAAAAACAGTTAAAATTTGTTTAATGAAGATTACCACTAAACACAAAATAGTTTTTTTCCACGTTTTCCTCGAATTTTCAACTTTGAGCTTCAAATGCCTTTGACAGAAAGCTACGAATATTAAAATAATGTGTGTGTATGAAGGGTGTGAGCGTTGGGAAGAAATGCTAGTGCGGATGACAACATACAATCATTTTTAGTGGTTTGTTTTAGATTTTTATAGAGACCGCCTAGAGGCGGTGTTGGGAACTAGAGGGTTAAGTATGCGACTATTGGTACATCCTAAATCATTAAAAAATATCATCTTCTGATAGAAAGTAACCAATCAAACAGGTACAATCCGCTCGAACGATAACGAATAAAGGAAGCATTCTGAATTGCAATTGACATGCGTAATTCATATTTATATTTTGCTAACTTGTTAGCATAAGCGGTTCCAGCCCGCCGGCAAAAGGTAGTGGCGAATAATTTGACACATCACATCGGCCTTGCAAAAGCAGGCTATTTTCCCGGGGCTACTCTGTTTGGCATAAAGTCATTTGGCATAACGTCGTTTGGTATAAGATCGTTCAGCATAATGCCTGTTTGGAATAATAAATAATTTGGTATAATGGCCATTTGTCAGAACAGCTATTTGGCACAATGGCCATTTAGCATAACATGTACAGGATATTGAATGCTATCAAGGTCGTTTGGTATAATGGTCCTTTGGTGTAAAGGTCGTTTGACATAACGGCCGTTTGGCATCCTTAAATTTTTCCCCAGGGTAATGATCTAAAGACCATATGACATAGTTTCCAATTGTGCGTAAAGTGCAGGGCATTTTGTATAAGTATACAAGAATGCCCGGTAGTGCTACACTACCCATGATCGCATGTTTGTCCCGTTTTCTATAGGATTGCCTATCTTTATGGTACTGACTTGCGATCATAGGCAGTACAGAGTTGAGGGAATGGACTTAAACGGTAATGGTAGACTAAATGACACTAAGGTTTTAATTAACCATGCTGTAAATAATTCTCCGGTGATAAAATGAATCACCACTAAAAATGGAAAACTGCGTTCAACTATATCCTATTTGATATACTGCCCATGATCGCATATCAGTCCCATAAAGATAGGAAATCCCATAGAAAACGGGACAACTATGCGAGCATGGGTAGTATAGTAATTGCAAATCCCATTTTTTTCTTATGAGAATATTTCATAATCTCATTGACTTAGGCATGCAACTATAGGTACGTTCGGTCCCCTATAGATGCAAGCGAGCCATTTTACAGCTATTTGAGAAAAAATAAAGAATAAGAATAAAACTTTAGTGTGACGTAAAAAGCAAAAAAAAACTTTGTGATGGATGGTATCTTAATAAGGCGCATCCGGTTATAATCCAGTTGTAAAAAAAAATGTGCAAAATTAGACCATATTGGCACTTGCTCCAAAGCAATTGAAATTTTGTATGAAAAATACGTGCATTTTTTCGAATGTTTTAATTTTAAAATTCATAACTTTTGTCAAATTGCTAAAAAATATGCTGAAACCTGGGGTGACATTGCGCATCTCGAAACGAAAGGTTTATTGTATGCAAGCTTGTATGAAAAAGTCGATTCGAAATGGTTCCATAATGTATTTCCCCTGGTAAATTTCCAATACACGATAGAATGTTCAATATAATTATAATTAGAGGAGTGCGCCGATGAAAAATATCGTTATTGGTGGCGTTGGTATGATTTGGGCAGGTGTCGGCGGCGTTTCAGAGTGACGCTGTTTGCTAAAATCATCGGCAACGCAATGCGGCGTGGGATATTTTTTGATTTGGATGGGAAGTAGAAACGACTTCTTGCTTAATCATCCTGCTATGTTGGTCATTGTGTCTGCGTGTTTCCCGCGTATATGAAAAATGACAATATAGAGGTAAGGCGACATGACCGTGTATCCCTTCTAAGCTAATTGTAAAATGCATGTCGCAGTATGCAGAAGTAGAATCATGATACTAGGAGAAATGTCTTTATTCTAAGAATGCGGATCGAAAGACCCTACTTGACTATACAACTCAAAAATCACGGAAGTCGTTTGATACACTGCATTCCATATTTTGCCCACGTATCTCGCTGGAAAAAGATTTTTAGAATGACAAAATTACAAAATGGAGTGGCTTCCAATACAGGTTAAACATCGAATAGCTTTCTTAATACCGACCTATTCGGCTGATATTCGCTTGTCCAGTCTTTTAACAGCGGAACACTATATAAATTCACAGAACATAAGCAAACCGCTCGCAGATATGGCGACAGTTGAATTGTTTGCGGAATTGCCGTACGGTTCGAAAGCACCTTTGTTTGTGAACTACAATATCCTGCCTTAAGATTGGAAAGAATCACACAAAAGTGTTATATCCAATATGATTATCGTTTTACAGAGTATACAAAAATTCTGTCACTCAATACACATTTAGGTCAAATATGGAAACGGTGCGGGTTTAAATATGACCGGCGGCGCAGCACAAAAAAGGCAATCGGCGCGCTGACCATTTTTCCTGAAACCGGCGGCGTGTAAAAATCATCGGCGGCGGCGGTGTGGCGCGGCAGCGCACGCCTCTAATTATAATCATTCGAACAATTTTGTTTTCTACAGTATCGTTTAATTATTTCCTCTATTCCCGGAGGAATCAAATGATCTATTTAAAAAAACTTTCGGAAGAAGGACTGAAAATTCACCAATTTCAATTTATACCACCTATAATTTCTGTTAGTGCAAATTTGCATATTTTTTATAAAATATTTACGAAAATACGTTACAGTACGGAAATTTTCCTGCTACACAAATATCAGTCAATGCAATGCGATGGTCTATATACTTTACTCTCCGAACGATTGTAATTGATACCACAATTTCTGGAAACCTACCAGATGATACCACTGAGAACTGACATACAAGTAAAGTTTTCAACTTGTGTAAGAAATTAAACTGTCGCTTTGAAATGACAACAGCAAATAGCAACTTGCCGCTGGTCGGCGCTTCGTTCGGCCAGCAATCGCTATACGGGACTTGTATGTAAACTTGGATACAATGGTGACTCACGCATGCGAATCTGTATGCGATGGTGTTTTTCAACGTATTTTCATTTAAATGTTTACACAAGTTTTTCGGGAAAGTTTGTTCTAGCTTATATGTCTGTTCTCTGTGATGATACACCGTTTAGTTCGGGATTTTTCCACTAGGCGGTGCTAGTAATTATGCCGTTGTTTGACCCACTGTATCACCGGTTCGTAGTTTCCTAGTAGGGCGGTATCTTCAGCATAATTGCTCGAGAGGTCAATACCAACAAGGTGCACACGTAATGTTGAATTCTGCCAGCAGACAGCGACAGTGAGCATACAGTTTTCCTATTTTTTAGAAGTTCGATATCCTCGGAAAAATAGCTCATCTGGTCAAAAGCTACGGTCAGTTTGGTATTCTGTCACTAGGTAGTTCCTGTGAGAATAATATTTGGTCAACCTACTCTATACAAAGCTTCTGATCTTCGAGCTGGTTGGTGTCTTGGACAAAATTGCTCGGAAGATCAAAACCTACGGACTGGTACAAAAATAGTTTAGGATTCGGCCACCAGGTAGCGCTAGTGAATCTGTTTGTTTTTGATTTTTTTTCCTTTTTTATTTCGTCTATGTTAGTCACATTTTCTTTTTTTACATTTTAACGGCATTCAATTAGCTAGAGATTACTGGGTAGGGAAAGTTGTGAAAATTAGAGCCATATTACTCAAGTGAGAGCAAGGATGTGAAGTAAACAGATCGGAAAACTAGAAATGGCAGGGTCATTAGAACAGGCTTAATATCGTACGGGCTTAATCTTTGTCTTCTGCTAATGAGGGTCGAGCTTAGGCAGTCTAACTACGAATCAACCGAGTTCACTAGCATGTGTCGTGGTATAGATAGACGTGTTCATCTTTACCGTGTTTTTGATTTCAGAATTTCAAGAAACAGTGGTATTTCAAATTCCAATTTTAAATTAACGTATATATTTCAAAATTACGAATACATATAATTTCATGAACATTGTGTTACATGATTACTCAGTTGAGCTGAATAAGATAAAATGACGTCAGTTGAAAATTTAGTGAACTTATCTTCGAATTATCATTGCTATATCCTCACCATAGCGACATTCACTATTGTCGGATGTAGTTCAAAGAAGAGGACAGCGACCTTCTAAAAAACCTCGACCACATAATGAATCAGGAACTTCAGTTACAGTCAAGTCAAGTCTACACATACACAGCCAATACATGTAGGGATCCTGGAAAATTGAAGACGTTCGTCTACAATTTTTCTTGTCAATATTAATGTTTGTGGCACATATGGAATGTGACACGATCATTAAAGCGGCCAGGCCAACTGTGCAGCGTACAAAATAAAGATGATTCAAAATTATACGGCAATCAAATTATTCATTTAATGAAGAATTTGATCAACGAATCATTTTGGACCTTAAATAAGGAAGAAACGTGGACAACCGTACACAACCGTTTCAATTTGGTGGGGGTTTGATAAATTGTTGGGAGTGACTTTGCTAAGAGGGTTAATGTCACTCCTTTGGTTCCTGGGATGGGACAGAGGTATTTAGCCCTGCCCTGGCTAGTGAGCCTAGGTTATAGCGCCTTTATTCGCTCGGTTTTGGATTCGGGTCGCCCTAATGTCTACAAATACCGTATAAAATTAATGGTTTCGGGTGAACCTGGATCGACTCTTATTCGAAAACTTAATCAGCATAAGATTTTGTTAAAAGCTCGAATTTACTACAATGAAACAAAGGACTCCTGTTTCGACCGCCTCTCAACGAGGTTATCAACTCATTCCGCAACAGGGTCGTTATCCTGAAGAGACTCAGCATGAACTCTAGCTCAAATGCAACACCCGATTCCGACTGATTCGGTGTCGAGATCAGCTGCTGCATCCGTGCCAAAATCCATATGGAATCCATTCGATTTCGAATCGATTTCAGAATGATTTTTCTGGGTATCACCATCTAGATGGGCTCTTCTGCAGAATATATAAATAATTAATAAGATAAACAAGTTGGATCTCACCGAATTAACTGCTCAAAGTCAAGGTCAACTCGTCAAGGCATTTTTAAATGTCCAGTATTAAACGGCATCGTCTTCGTTCTTGCCGACGGCATCGATATCTTTATGTTCAGTTTCTCTAATCTTGCAGTCGGGAACAAAACTATTCCGATTATCTGTGCTGCTTGACCCGAACTCTGGATCTGGTATCCTTGATCGATCGCTGGTCATCTAGTTGATTATTGATTCTAAAATATGTTCATGATGAAAACCACGACACATGAAAATTTGCTTCCTCCTTTTCTATCACCACCTCACAGGTTGGTTTTCATTGAAACGTAAAAAACGAACAAAATATAAGCAGAACGGGCTCGCCGGCAAAAATGTGGAGTCCAATATTTTTCAAATCAAACGGCTTCACACGGTACTACACTCCGCCATCCTACTGTTCCTGCAGCGGGCCGCCTATCGTATGCTACTCGCTTCCTCAGTGCTTCCAGAAAGGCGCAATTTTAAATTTTAAATTTTAATTACAAATCTGTTATTTTCAATAGAAAGTTCTAAAATAGCAGCAGGGAAAAATTGACGTGAGAAAAAAAACGAACTGTCACGAATCAGACCTCGCCTACTAATTCCGCATGAAGATCTTATGTCTGAATCAGGAACTTCAGTTACAGTAGGTCGAAAACTGGTATGTTTACAAGCGCCTACTAGTAGCCAAATCTTGTTCTATTTGATGTACCAACTCGTAAGTTATGAACTCGGGGGCAACTTTTTCGAAGACACCAACCTGCCAATAAATAAAAAAACTTGAGATACAGTAGCTCCGAAAAAATACATTTCCACTAGTGCCGCATAATGGCAGTATCTTGAAATATTGGCTGCACTATCTTGTAACTTTACATTTTCTGAGCAAGACAGAGCTAGGGGTTTACTTAGAAACACAAATAGTGTTTCCATTTTTTAGAGCGTTAGCTTAGTCATGTCACTAAGTTAGTGTCGGATTCTGATAAGACGAAGCGGAATATCGCAAATTCCACAACTAATTTACTGCCTATGATCGCAAGTCAGTTTCATAAAGATAGGAAATCCCAAAGAAAAAGGGACAAATATGCTATCATGGGTAGTTTACTTTTGAACAATTTTTCAGAAGACATGGACCCTAGGACGTTAGGAAAACAAGCCGAAGTTCACAACTTGACATGTGCACTAGTGTCATTTAACGACAGTATCCCTAACTGAAATGTTCACCTACCAGACCCCTTTGGCCTAAAGAACAACTTTACTGAAGAGAGCAAATATGTAACTAATCAGGATTTCGAGATACAGCATCATGAATGCACTCCCTTTCCTAGGTGATGCTAAACTTTTCGGAAGCTGTTGCAATATTCAATATGGGTGTCGCAGTACTTATTAAAGCGTTTCCAAGCATTTTACCGGTAGTGTTAAGTGCTGCTTCAAAAATGGCAGCTGACATTTTCGGAGGCGTTCAGTTCTGTCAATTTCTCTATTGATGGTGCCCGTTGTGACGAAAATTTAACTTCACTTGCCACAGTTACATATTGCCTGCCAAATAAGATATTTTCATGTGAATTTCGGAATTGTGATCCAATGTTATCCTCTTTTCGAACGTTTCTAGTATTCTTAGGTCAACTGAATCTTGAATTTTGCGCGAATGTATGTTCCAAATCTATGTATGTTCCAAAAGTATGTTGAATGCGCGATGTATATTCCAAATTTATCATGAAAGCGTACAATTTTTGTTCCACGCGACTCCAATTGGTCGCAACAAAAAATACATACAATTTCTCAATACGAATTATATAAACAAAAGACTTCAAAAGAAAACTGCCACATCTGGCGAATTTGCGTATAGTTCGAAAAAAGTTGCAGGTTGTAAGAATAAGTGTAATTTCGTGCCCGACCCTTAGGTGTGGAGCATACTCATTATACAATAAAAAATTTCTGGACACCGAGAATTTAGCACATTACGTTGAAAAAATATCTAGTACTCTATGCTAAATTCCCTAACAAGTTGAAAAAATTAGCTTAAAACAACTGTATGCGTAAAGAGTACAAAACCTAACAGTAAGTCACGCATTTTGTGTTTAGATTTGTCTCTTCAGAATCTAGCACTTGACTAGGCCACCAGGCTGATACTAGACCAAAATTGGAAACACTAAATACTTGTGAACACACTATGTATACGACTTGTCTTTTTCCCATAGGAAAAATGGTATAACCAATTTGACCATAATGGTACAAGACCTTACTTCGAAACGTTGAATTTTAATTTTTCGTGTTCAACTCGTCAGTAACTGACACCAACTTGCTGTCAGTTAGTCGACGTATCAAAACTAACACCCAATGAACGTCAGTTACTAACTGACGCCAAATTGTTGTCAGTTTTGATACATCGTCTTACTGACAGCAAGTTGGTGTTATTTACTGACGAGTGGAACACGAAACATTAAAATCCAACTTTTCAAAGTTAGTTTTTGTACCCTTATTCACAAATTGGGTATTCTTTGGGAAAAAGACAGGTAGTATACTCGCAGATGTTTGGCTCTCATGCCAAAAGACAGTTCGTTTCCCTATATACGACGTCTAACTTACGATGTCTCGCAAATAAGGAAGTTCTGTTTGCTGATGAGACATACTAAAATCTATCCTGGTTTGGAGCCAAGCAAAAATGGTTGAGGTATCTCGTACCCAGCCTCATTTTTAAAAACTATTCTGAATACAAGAAAATTTTTCATAATTCACAAGACTACATTTTCGGCGGCACTTTATTTCCATGAAATTTGATCGGTTTTGATTATTTGTCATGAATTATGATCTGATTTAGGTTAGTAGGGTTTGTGCAATGTAGTCAACGTCGAATCGGTTCTGCTCATGTGGTACCGTATGACTTGTCGTCGAATGTTTTAATTTCAACTCAAAATTAGCACAACTTGCAATAAATTTCATTTAAGGTGTTGAGTTTTAAAACAATCACCCAAATACGGTAATCCAGCTGAGTTAGTCCTTGACTGACTGACGGCACACGCCATCCCAATGACTCATCGATGACCACCCGTTCGATGTAATCAGAAAATCTCCCCGGCATCGCAGTGACATTACCAAATTAGTAGAACCCGGTGTTCGTTGAGTAACCACGATTGCAACAATTAAAATACCCATCAAATCATGATGGAAATACATGCCTCTCTTGCATGGTCATAATAGCGAGACAGTGACCGTCGGTCAGGCGTCGCCAATCGTCTCGAATCGAACGGTACGCATGCATGCAACGTTGTCAGAAAGGCTCGGGGGGTCCCGAGATGATGGAATGCGCCTCTTGGTTGCTAGTGTGTCAGTCAACCCGGGTCTTCGTACTTCAGACTTTCCAATGTTCTGTGTCGGCCGGCTGCAGTCAATCGTTTCGAATCGATTATACTGCGCGCGTAAATCAGACCGTGGTGGACGTAAATTGTCAATTTTTCACTTCTTCGTAAACATGCCCATATTTCGCGTTGGTTAAGTTGATGTTTACGTTTATGGCATGCATAAATGTCTCCGGAAAGCTACATATTAGTAAGGAGCCGCGCTTTGGGATGGGTTGGACCCGTGATGGATTAAATCTTTGTGGAATTAATATCCCGGCTTTCTTCTGTTCGTGTAAGCAAATATGAGTTGTTTTCGTTGGTGACATAAAGTTCAGAGTAATGCGCCTATTTTAGCCCTATTAGGGAGCGTCCGTACTATATGGTTAATTGCTCGGCTTTACTGGCCTTAACAGACTGACTTATACACAGATTGCTTCTTAGTACACCAAAGCAGACCACGACCACAAGCTGCACATTATGGTATCTCAGAGTATACTGGACTGATAATTGCCAAAATTCACAAACAAAGCGTTAAGCCCAGATACACGCATTTACCAGGATGTAGACAATGTCGCTACATCGAGAACAACCCATAATCGCTCTGATTATGCCTATGTTGAACAAGTTGCATTGATTCGTTCACAACCAATCAGCAATCATCCCTAATGAGTGTGAGCCTCCAAGTGCTTAAAGGTACATGTTATTAATATCATACTTGAAACATCAATAATAACAACCACCCGACCCCTCCTGCCCCTTACTTTCCTTCTCCCTCCCCCTGATCAGCGACAGGAGCTCCCACAGATGAAGCACGAAAATAACGAAACGAAAAGTAAAACCCCATGTGTAGACAAGACCCACTAAACTACTGCGGCGGGGTATGCGCTCAACCTCAACGGATTTTGCAAGATTCTATAAAAGGTAACATGCGCTGCTCTGCCCCGCTAACCCGACAATCGTCGCCGTGGCCCCACTGCTTTATAGCACATTCTATTTTTCCCGATATGGAAGGAATTATATAAGCGCACTTCTCTCCCGGGTTCGGCTGCAGACCGGTTGGTTGTTGTGTTTTTATTATGTTTGTGTTGTTGTTGTTGCTGCTGCCGCTGGAGGTAACCCCGAAAAAAGCAAACAGCAAAAATTGCTACTCAGCAGCTCATGCAAGGTGAGGAACGTAACAAAAAGCTAAACATTATGAGTTTGACTCGAACGCTGGAGCCTAAATAGTGGTTGAAAATCCGGCTACGAACTGACACATGTCATCAGTCAAAGCCAACCACTCTACCCCGTGTGTGGAAAGTTTTGTCCGATATAGCTACAACCAGTATTCACATAGGTGGATTAATCTATGTTGGCTTATTCAGCAGCATAATTGACCTTCTGCGCGCAAGATAAGCAAATCATCAAATTTGCATGATTTTTTTTCGGAGCTTTCAGCATGAGTGTCAAGTAGGCGCGTGCATGAGACAGATACCGATCGGTGGAGACATGCCTTTACAAGCTGTCATTAGACACACACGAGACAGACACCTTACTTCGGTGTGACCTGCAATCATCATGTTTTACTTTTAGTTTAATTATACTCCGGAGCCTGGATAAAGGTGAAAGTGGCTATTGCCTTAAAACCATGCCCCTGACTGGGGCAGATATCTTCAACCGAGATCTTTAATTTTAAATTTATCAAAAAAAAGTGTGAAACATGTGAACCATTAGCTTAGAGGTAAAGGGACTTGGTTTTGAGATTTTGCAACTGAGGAAAAATTTTGTTTCAGAAATATAACCAAGAACCAATCCGCATAGAATCAAATGATCAAATTAAATGAATAAAAGTAGTAGCACTCGTTCATGGACATCCAAAGATAGAATATCTGCTGGTTTTTGTGTTGAGTTTGAGCTTCTGGTTGCAACCTATTTACTGATGGAAAATAGAAAATTGCACAGAGAATTAATAGATGGTAATTCCTAGAAGTAACAAATCCTTCCTAAATGTACATCTTGCTAGATGTTAATAGATCAATGCTGGTGCCGTTCAGGCCGGGACGTAGCTCGCAGCAGGAAGGAGAAGGAATGGTAGTCCTACACTTGTTATTGCTAAATGCCTTATATAATATTGCACATACTTCAAATGCACGAAAGGAATAGGGACTCGTTTAAATGTCAAGAAACAGGTCCAATTGAATTTGTTTTACAGTAGTCGACTAAACAAAAGGAAAAGCATAAAATAGTCTCTTCAATATTAATTAAAGGTAATAAAAACTGAAGTCACAACTAAAAAACTATCGATTGTATTCACGATGAGAATATGAAATAATTTAGTGCGAAAACCTTACTTTGTACGACAAACACTAGCAATTTCACGCGCGCGATGCTTATTATTCTACTAGGCCAATGGTCCTGAACCTTTTTGTACCCCTTTGGGCTCCGCAGTCTCCAGGTTGAGAATCGCTGAAGTGGACTATTACTAGTACAAAGAGAACTATTACTAGCAATCATGTTTATCACGAATATATCAGAAGAAAATCACTAATTTAATATAGTTATAAATCGAAATATCTAAAAACGGAAGAAATGAATAAGAGAGTCTCGCGAGTTTTGCATTTTAACCATTGTGTGTTTCAGAAAGTTTCGGTATAAGAAATGCCCGATTAATTCACCTATTAGTGAGTTCTAAAAGCTAAATTTTCAAAAAGTTCATATTCAGAATCCATGGGAAATACCATTCAAAAACAACTTTGCCGAAGACACTATATGTCTTTTCCTTCTTTTTATTGGAATATAAAACATGTTCCGTGGAAAATCGAATTAAATCAAATCAAAAAACAGTTCATACTTTATAAATATTTTCCTCGAGTTTCTACTGGTTTGAAATGCTCCACAAAATGATTCATTGCATTATTAGATATAAATTTCCTGAGTATTATGGTGGTGAAGGTCATGAAATGAAAAAATATTATTGCTTCAGCCAATTTTTTATTTAAGTACGCTTTGCAACTATTCTCCACCAACAGAGAATCAGTAAGGTGTGATTTATTGAAAACATTCTACTTTTCTAGGAAATACATGAAATATGGATCCAGAATACTACATAATATATGTGCATGTTTTCTGGGAATGAGATTGTTAAAAGGGGTAGACCTGCCTCTAGACATCGCTCTTGACCGCTTGGACTGCGACTACGCTCATTTAAATATTAAAATCGAGTTGAAAAAAATTATTCTGCTATTTTGGGTAGTTTATATCTATTCCAAACTACCCAAAACTCGGCATTTTTTTATTTTGAATTTTTCCAAATTTTCGTTCTTCAATAAAACGAAGAAAATGACACCTACACGGAAAGAATCCGTTCATAAGGCCATGAAAAATCTCAATTTTGTAAACCGAACGATTTTCGAAATTACCATGTTCCTAAATTACCAATAAAAAACCTCCTGTTTCTGAAATTATGAATAAAAAGCCTCGTAATCATGAAACGCTCACGTAATATGGACGCTGGTGCTCAGATCGACACTGTATATACCGACTTGAAATCAGCATTTGACAGCGTTAAAGTTATTACCAGTGTATCTTGATCTGATTCGTTGGCTCGAATGATAGCTGCGAGATCAAACACTGGTAGTAAAAATTGGAAACGTGTTCTCTGCTCCATTTCCGAACAACTCAATGCTCCTCAAGGAAGTAACTTGGGCCCACTGTTATTCACAATCTTTATCAATGATCTAGCCACGGTATTACCACCGTGTTGTCGTATATTCTACCCTGTTGACAATAAACTATACATGATCGTCAAATGCATCAGGGATTGCTTAGCATTACCACAGCTCTTGGACACTTTCAATGACTGGTGCTCCTTAAACTCGCTTGCAGTTAGTACAAGCAAAAGCCAATTTCATACGACTACTGTATTGGACATCTGCATCTTGAGGGTGTACGACAAGACCTTGGAGTCACTTTGGATTCTGCAATCTCTTTCCGACCTCACTTCGACTATATCATTAACAAGGCAAACCGCCAGATGGGATTCATGTTTGAAATTTCGAATGAATTTAACGACCCTCTTTGTCCTCGCTCACCGTACTGCGCATTGGTACGGTCGATATTGGAATCTAATTCCATAATATGCTGTCCGTATCAAGCAACATGAATAGCAAGAATTGAAGCAATTCAAAGAAAATTCGATAGGCTCACCATACCCTCATGCTCATGGTTCAATTTCACCCCCACTGCATGGAGTTTTGAAAACACCATCGCCATGGTCCGGTAGATCCCATGTAGAAACCATATTTTGGTGTATCTATGGGTTATTGAGGCCATTTTATGGTGTTTTGATTGTTGTAAAATCTGTAACGGACCATAGGCCCTTTTAAGGGGTTTGTATGATGTTTGAACCAATGAGAATCTGCTCGGGTAGCATTAAGACACCTTCCGTGGCAGGACCCTATTAATCTTCCGCCATATGAGGACCGCTGTAGATTATTAGGTCTATACACGCTTGCAACGAGAAGAACCCAAACAGTTTTCCTCGCCAGGATTCTTCTAGGAGAGTTAGATACGTTTGAGTTATTGGGTCAACTCCACATCTATGCACCGGAGCGTGTGCTCCACCAACGAAGCTCAATGCTGTTGGAACATAGGAACTCCCTGTATGGTGGTCATGATCCGATTCACTTCATGTCTGCTGCATTCAACGATGTGTTTGCGGATTTCGATTTCAACGTGTCATACACTACCTTCAAGAACCGGCCGTTAAGGAGTTTCTAACATGACAGATATTTACCGACGACATTTTAATCTGTATTTTTGTTGCTTTTTATATATTTTATTTTTGTTTACTTCATTGTATTAGTCTGTTTTGTTACATGTTAAGTTATTATTGTTTATAGTTAAGTTCTGTATTGTGCATTCAATTGAAAATATATGGGGTTTTATGCCATTTTGGGAAGAGTTAGTGTTTCACTCAAATTGGCTTTTCCGGATCCCCATATTCGTCAAGACAAACTTGGTCAGATGATAAATAAATAAATAAATAAGAAACTATTTGTGTTTCAAAAGAACTAATTCTCGTCAGAAACATACGTGGCGTTATATTTAACTGTTTGGTTGGGTTACTGCGATTATTCTCCGGACATGTTTAGTTATTGTTATGATTCTTGTTCAAAATTCGGAGATATACTGGTTTGTATAAACTACAAAAACTCAAAGTGCCGACAGTTTAACGATGTTCACGATTTCAGGAGTTTACTCACCTCTTTCGTAATTTCTCATCACTTTACCGTGATATTTTATTCATACGTTTACTATCGGATTTTTCTGGCAGAGTATCTTGATTAATGTTCATGATTTCAGGACCCTAGTCACGATTTTCGTAATTTATATTAGCGTTCCTGATATTTTATCGTAGTATTTTAGTCACGAGTAGATTGATTTATGTTTATGATTTCAAGATCTTAGTCGCGATTTTAGTAATTTATTTGCACGTTATCGTGATATGTTATTTTTTAATTACTATCGAATTGTTGCACTATGTAACGTGACAACCCCAGTTACAATCGAGGTTTTATGGCACTCTTGAAATCATTCTTAAAACTAAGAATGCACTTCTATTGTGCTATAAAACCAGAATTGCTACTTGGGAATACTAACTGAATCATATGTGACAGATCTTGTTATGTAACCCGATCAGAAACACATAACAAGAATATTTCAAAACTATATCTCCCGTTGTTACTTGTTATAATTTTCTGTTATTTTAACTACTAACGAGACCAAATTTATAACACGATATGTTATGAAAATTGCATTCTGTTATAATCTTGTTATTTCATTCTGATCGGGAAACTATATCACCAACACGATTTTTGCTCTATAATGCATTTTTAGTGCTCAATGCAGTTTGCGTTTTCTGTCCGGACATCACAATGAATAACGATGTTCGAAGTTCTAATTGTTACTTTTATCTACTGCTAGTACCTATTACTAGTCGCTAACAGCTGGACATGATATTTCATGAAAAATTGTGTGAAACAAAAATAATTTCATGAATAATATTTCAAATATTGTGAAAGAGATTCATGAAGTTATATGGGCGAATAACCATCTGGTTAAAGTCCTCAATTACAATACATGAAATTGAAAAAGATTAGGGATATCTTCTGAATTTCACAACAACGAAATGAAAGATTTTGTTCACGGATTTATGACAAAAATATTTATTTGCGTCAAATGGCCGACATTTCGAACTAGTATCCCTTCATCTTCAGGGTAAAAACGACTACAAATATTTTCTTTTGTCAAGTGGGGTAACAACAAAAATATGTGTAGTGGTTTTTGCCCTGAAGATGAAACGATACTCCATCGAAACGTCGGCCATTTGATGCAAAATAAATATTTTTGCCAGAAATCTGTGACCAATTTCATTTCGTGCAACAAAGTGGTGGTTCCAGTTTTCTTGCTTTCAAAACAACCGAAGATAGATCGTGAATAGTGTACTAGGAATCATGAACCAGTTCACAAATCCATAAATAATATTTTATGATTTTACGAATTATTCCAAGGACACGCAAGGTCAATCGTGACTATTATACTAGGTTATAGAAATCATCCACAGTCCGGCTTGAACCTTCGTTCGATTTGGTCAGCTCTTGGTGTTTACCTAGAGTTTTTCAACAGCAACAGTCTTTCTCAAGACAACCTATATTTATTCGACAATCCTTCTATTTCAAGACAAAAACGTTTTTCAAGACAGATTAAGCCTAATGGAACATTTAATTCTTCCAACATGTCTGGGCCCTCCCTGAAATTCGTTTGCAAAATATTGAAAAGAAACGGGAAAGGGGAATCGTAATATTCATTTTTAGTCATTTATTTCAAGAATTTATATTGTATTTTATTGTAGTGTATGCTATTGTATTATACTGATTATTGAACCGAAAAGATATGTGGTTTTTACACCAATTTGGGAAGAATTTGCATGAGGCTTCACTCAAACTGGCTTTCCCACATCTTAATAGCTTTTCGAACTGAGCTTTCGATGTTCCTTCCGGACGTGAAAGCTTCTTTTCAGATTGGTCGAAGTGAAGAATGTGGATAGCTTGATTGGCAACAAACGACGTCTCCTGTATCTTACGGAAAAGTTGTATAAATTTTATTCATATGATAACAAGACAGACCATTCAAGGCTCTCTTGAAAGGGTTACTGCAAGTTCATAGTTTGGATGAAATATCCAACGAATTGGAACATTTATTTGGCTTTACTCCTTCACAAGTTATTCTTATGAAGAGAACGGCTAGCGGCATTAATACGCCAGTACGCTCTGGAATTATATAGGAGACTTATTTTATTCATTTTATACGTTATGAGTTTATTAATTTGAGAAATTTAGAAAAAAGGTGGAATATTATAGACAACATTGGGGCAGAATTCAAAATCTGACGTGTATCGACGATGCCAAGGCTTTGGGCACGGCACTAAAAATTGTCATTTTGATTCTAAATGTATGATTTGTTATGATAAAAGGACGCTTGTCTGGTGAAAGAAACCATAGAAAGTTTCAAATGCGCTAATTGTCGTGGAAATCGTAAATTCAATATTTTAGTGTGCTATAATCGAGAAAAAATTATAAATTCTCGTATAAAGCAACAAATAAAAAAATTTCATACTTCATCAGGTACCTTTCAGCAAATGATGTTTAAACGTGTGAATCCACTTCAAAATAGAAATACACCTTCTCTACCTATACAAGGATCTTCTATCTCCCTCACACTATCTTACAATGGTGTGTCATCTTACGCTTCAGGAGCATGTCACAATGCTAACGAAGAACGATGACTACCTCGTTTTTTTATTCCGGTGGATTTAGGTGGCACTACGGAAGAAAAAATATTTTTTGCAGCAATCAATGTTTCAATTGATGATTACAATGCCAAATTCTACCTCCATGTTTGAAGCTTTTCAAACTGGATGAGAATTTGCTAACAAAATTGTAATGAATTATAAGTTTAATAATGATTTTAAATAATCATTTAAATTTATTAAATTGGAACGCTCGTTCACTAAAAACGTGCGAAGTCGAATGTTTCAACTTCTTGCGTACATAATGTGCATATTGCCGTTGTGTCCGAAAATTTTTTTAATCCAAATGTTACATTGAAGAGTAACTCTAATTTTGTTATTCATCGATTTGATTGGATTGTTGGATTTGGTGGAGGAATTACAATAGGAGTTAATCGCAGAATTAAACATAGCGTCCTACCGTCTCTTGACACCAAGGTGATCGAGAGTTTGGGTATCGAAGTTGAAACCGATCTTGGTATGATTTTTATTTCTGCAGCGTATTTGTTCTTTCAATGCACTGGTGAGCAAACTAATTTCTTGAAAAGAGACATACAAAAACTTACAAGAAATCGGTCAAAATTGTTTCGCTACTTTTAACGCTGAACACCCATTCTGGAATAGTGCTGAAAGCAATTCCAACGGTAAACTTCGTTTTAATGATTGCTCTGCTGGTGAATGTTCAAATCTTTTTCCAAATGAACCTACTTGTTATTCGTCTTTGAGGAATCCATCAACAATCGCTTTGGTTTTGACAGATGAAAGTCACATTTGTAGCGAATTGATTACACACGCTAACTTTGATTTTGATCACCTTCCAGTAACTTCTTTCCTTTCTCGAGAAGCAATTTCCAATTTCATAAGTCCAGTGTTTAATTATCACAAAGCGAATTGGGAAGGGTACAAAGCATCATGACTTACAAAATAAAACTGACATCTATGCAGTATTACAAAATTTAAATGATTCCAAAGTTGATGCTACGAATTTATCAATACCAACAACACAGACAAAATTTAAAACACCTATTATTGACGATAATCTTCAGCTTCTGATACGCTTGAATGGTCGAAGACGTCAATATCCATGTTCTCGTGATCCTGCTATGAAATTTATCTATCAGGATCTACAAAAAGAAATTAAGCATAGATTCACATTCATAAGAAATGCAAATTTCACGAAAGAGATTGATCAAATCAAGCCATATTCTAAACCTTTCTGGAAACTTGCCAAGGTTCCTGGAAAACCTCTGAAACCCATTCTAGCTTTGAAAGAAGATGACCACATGCTTCTCACAAACGAGAATCGAAAAAGTCGAATATTTCATTCTAACAATATCCTCTAAGAGAATATAATATCACAAAACTCTCAGAGATTGAAAAGAGCCCAGCACGTGATTCTCCCGCTACGAAGAAACGCAGTAACAGTTGATTCAAGTACAGCAAGATTTGTCCTTCTGTACGTGAAGTGAAACATTTTTCAATCTACTGAGAATGATGGAATATTCGAGTTATTTCATTTTAATAACACTGCCTTTTGACAACACCTATGCTCAGTCAGCGCTGTGCACTTATGAAGTTCAAATTTCCACGTGCATACCTAATATTTTCAGCAAAATTCAAATCTACTAGCCAACCAGCATCGAACGTTAAATCAGCATCAAATGTTGAACAATCACATCGAACAACAGAGAAGACGAATTGGCTAAACAATGAAAAGACCCACCATCTTTTCAATTTGCCACTGACTATTGCTATCTTAATAGGAGTTTTAAATGGTACCACCTGATACAAGACTACCGTTTGTCTTGTAATTCAGTTGGTGAGAACCTCACACAAGATTTTTTGAAAGTATTTCAAAACTATCAACATTGGAAACGATTTTACAAGAAAGAACTTTTTTTTGGATCAAAATTTCGAAAACCAGCTACGTCAGCACCTCGATCTGTATATGTAGAAAGCCCACACAAAATTGGATGAAGAAATAGAGTATCGTACTGTGTATATAGCACCTCTCGGTTGTGAAACAATAATATATCAATTTAATATATTAATTTACAATAATTTACTTAATATATTACGACTTACCGTCGTGAAATATCCGTTACTTCACCTCAGGCACATAAGGGTCACTCTGCGAAAATGAATCGTTTATACTACCGGACTACAAAATAATCGAAAAAATAAATTGTATTTAGGAATAAGTAACCAAATATCAAGATCCTGAATTGGTTCTCGAGTGCTATCTAAGTTTTTTGTATTTGCCATAAAACTAGTTCCCTACTTTTCGCATTGCGGTTCAAATCTGTATTGAATGTATTTTGTGAAAATCCACTTGTTTCGCATTTCTGCTCATACAGATATTAAATTCAAATTAAAAAACTGAAAATGTGGTCCAAAAAATGATTTGTCGAAAACGGCAACTTACTAGAACTTCTCATAAGAACTTTTAGCAAGTTACTGTTCTCGGTAAAGCAGAATGCGGTTAACATTCTGTGTAAACTTGTATAGGATTGGTTTTCGTTTTAAGTAAAATAGTCATCTGTAATATTAATAGTAACCAACTTTTTCCATACTAATTTCCCTAAAAACTTTAAACGCCATGCGAAAAGCCGGAGAGCAACCAATCGCCCCAAACATTTACACAGTCATTTGGGACCATAGAAGGAAATTACAAAAGGGCTATGCTAGAAAAATGGAATATGACTCGACTGTCAATGCTTTGTACTGTTACTTTCTTGCCTTTGAAGGTAGATATGTGATCTTAAAGTTCAACCGAGAAAGCTTCAAAAGCGGCCATCTTTGAAAATTAAAAGGCAGTCTTTTACACCCTAATGAAGATGAATCAGTAGTACAACAAGTCCCGAAAATCAATCGCATAAAGATTGATTAAACAGTAGCGAAAAATGCTTTTCTCGATTTCAAAAAAGGTTGGTTTTCGAGGCATTATCAGTTCAACTCTAAACCCCTTTTCAGGAGACTGTGTTTAACCTAAAGCTGTCCAAGCGTCATGAGTAAATGTTTGAGTGTAATTCAAACGAAAATAGATACCCAACCCAAGCGTTTGTATGTATAGTGTAAGAATTGATGCAGATGGGATTTTAATGCGTTAGTTATTACCGTTCCGAGAATTAGTCTTATTATTAAAGTCATGGGTGCGTTTTGACTTCGTCTCATCAGAAACCGACACTAACTTTTTGTCGGAATAGATTAAACCGCCGACTTGGCGCTAAAACAGTCTTTGTGTTTCAATCGAACGCCTGGTCAAACGTGATGTCCCGTCCGAGCAGAAGTTCTGTTTATGCCGATAAGACACAGTGAAGCCGAAACTTGTCTTGGCTTGGCAGGCCTATGCAAAAGCATTATGCTGTATTTCACCCTAAGGATAAAAATTGGGTGAACACCAAAATTTCTCACCAGGTGGAAAATTTTTGGTGAAAGTGTGTTTTAGTTTTAGGGATTTAGCGTCAAGCCGGCGCTAATCTATTCCGACAAAAAGTTAGTGTCGGTTTCTGATGAGACTAGAATTTGCACTCTTCATGTACAAAGACTGGTTTTACCAAAAATTTTCGCCCTGGTGAGAAATTTTGGTATTTACCAAATTTTTCTCCTTAGGGTGAAAAATAGTATAGTAGTCTTATAATCTTTTCGGTAATAATCGTCCTCCTATTTCAACAAATAAAGTTACGAGTAACTTTTTTAACACTTATTGTTTAATGCATTTTCTTAATGAACTAGTATTACTATTACGACCAAACTGTAAGTGCAACGACGAATGATTCGCTTTAGAGCATATTTGTATAAGAAGTCCGCTGCTAGGAGCTTTATTGAGCCAACTGTAGAAAACGATTTGTTGCTACATGTTTCCCAACGTTGTTCTGTTTAGTTGTACTTTAGCCTTGTAGTATCTTGTATACCAATTCCATGTTCTTTAGGTTTACGACTAACTAATTGTAAGATACAACATTCTATGTAGATATGTTTCCTTCTAATTGTTTGATTTGGGCTTTGTTTCCCTACGTTTTTCTTTTTTTATTCCATATTATATCCTGAACCACGCTGCCTCTGCACATACATCACCATCAACTGTCTAAAAATCGTTTGCAACAAAAACAATGAATATATATTTCCTGCACCAACACCTACGCTCCATCTGTTGTCGTTTGCTATACTTTGTTGAAACCTTGTGTTTTGATAAACCTGCAAATCCTTCGAACCGTGTGTCGTGCGTATCGCGTTTTGTTGCTTGAACTCGGGACCCGTGAAACAAACGAACGCCTTACTACTACTATATATCTTCTACCTACCACTTGTATCACCGCTACGTTTGCCGGGTTTCGATTGTCATGAGCAGGCACCGTCACCAGCACTTATTATCGTAAGTATAAACTTGAACCTTAACCTTTGTACGCTGAAAATAAATTCAGCAAAACAAAATATAAATTCAACCACTAACCATATGTTATCTTCATCTCAATTTTTTCTGGCATTCTTCAAAAAAAAAACAATCAAAATCTACTACAAATCGAATACACACATACATCCGCGCGTTCACCAAATCGAATCCCGAAACTCATCTGAATGTATGTGGGTGTGCGTACCCCCGTACCCATAACGTACCTAACCAATGCCGTGTCGGCCGAATCCGAATCTGTTACCACCAACACCGATCGTCCGACTCGAAAAACAAACAATCGCTTCCAAAATATTGTGCTTCTAAACGACAAACCTCGAATAATTATTTGAAATTAATGAAAAACGCGGCCCTGGTCTGCTATTTGCATACTACTTACCAACAAACATAAAACCAAAACACAACTCAACCGAAAACCCTCCAAAAATCGGCAGAGTGGTCACTCATCAAGCCTATCGGTAATGTATCTCAATTGGTTGTTTGCTAAAACTGAGTTATAAGATGTTTCCAAGCTTGTAGAATAGTTGGTCTGCGCTGTTGTAATGTAATTTTCTTTAATTTTAGTTTAAAAAAAACACCGAAAGTCGGTTATAGTTTTATTTGTTCTTTTCCCTTACTAATCCGTATGAAGTGGTTTTTGACCCAGTACCGGCACCAACTGTATTGAGTAGTAGAATTAGTAGTGTACTAAATTAGAATTAAGGGATTATATCTAGTTTGACCATGTTTTATACTATTTTATGTACCATATTGTGTTTCTTGGTGATGCTATACCTAACAGAAAAATTGGCTCTGATTGAAGTTATTAGTATCTGTACAATATTTATTGATGAAAAGTGTTCTCTCTTTAAATGGTATATATCCACCTAAACAGTTTCAGATATATCAAATTCGTTCTCCGAACAATGATGACAGCGGTCATCCAGCTTATGAAACTGTGACAATTGATATCAAACAGTAAGGAATACTAGGGTGGGGCATTGTAGTGTGGAACAAAGTAAATCCTTTTGGGACTATAAACAAACGAACAGGATTTGGGGTCATTTGATTATTACCTGGCATCCCGCATTGCATTGAAAATATGTTTGAAAATTAGTATGAAAAAATATAATTTTTGCATTTTCGTTACTGGAGCCGACAGTCTCCTCCAAAGTATTCAATCAGGTATGTGGATGCATAGTTCGGGAATTCTAATTCGAATCATCAAACTTTGAACAGATATAATTTTGTGTATAGACATTCTAGCACGGAACTTCCTTTGAGAATGTTGTTAAACACCTCTTGAGCTGGATTTTTACGCTATAAGTTTCGTATTTTAGAAAAACTGTTATCTCTAGAAATGAAAATGCCAAAAAATTAGGTTATCACTCGAGTATCCATATAAATTGAAAACTGTAATACGGAATGCCTGGCCAAGAGGTCTCCAAATGTTACATATTTATTTGGGACCCCAAAAACAAAAAGCGTTATTATGAAAAACATGATCATGTTTTTCTACGTTAATACCTATTTTTATTGCCCACCCGCGTAGCGTATTGGTAAATCGATTGCCTTGTACGCAGCGCACCTAGGTTCGAGTCCCGACTCTGCGCATAGGGTTAGAAATTTTTCGTAAGAGATTTTTCTAACCCGAAGAGGCGACTGACTTTAAGGTTAAAATTTTTATCGAGAATGATCAAACCAAGTGTCGTTTCGAGTCACGGCCCAAAAGATTTTTTTCCGGATGTCAGTTTAGTCGAGCACAACCCGGATATAATCCAAAATTTATGACCTCTCCCATATTAAGGATCTCTTTACTTGGGTGCTTCATTGTACATCTTCAGCATCTCGCAGTTTGTCACGTCAGGTTTTCTTCAAATGTCAGCATGTTTGTTCGTTTGGTATAGTACGGGATTCAGACATGTTGTACCATTCTCTATTATACTTTAGAGTGGATTAATCGGTTGTCCGTACAGATACGATATCTTTATAAACAATGTTTTGATATTAAGATGCGGATTTTTTGCGGAATTTTAATCCTTCTGGACTCGAAACAGGTTTTTTGTGAACAAAATTATTGCCACGCTATTGACACTAAAAATTGTTCGTCTTGGTCCGAGTTCGAACATCTCAGATAAGTGCCTTACTTCCTGTACCACCAACTAGCACCAGATTTCAACCATAGTCTGATGTGTTCAAGATGTAATACAATCTTGTACGGACCTTATATGAACGGACGAAGATAAAAGTTAAAAGAGTCCATGCCATGCTTCGAAAAACTCTTTTAATTATACACTGGAACCTCCATTTACGATACAAACCGGGGGTTCGTGTATTGAACTAGTTCGTAAAAAAGTGTAATCGGATTCACAAAGATCACACGTATAGTATCGTACAGAGCCATCCACCGATAGGCCTCCATTTACCGATCAATTTGACGGCGAAATTGTTTTGACTCGAATATTGCACGGAATTTAGAAATTATAAATAAAGTGAAATATGGAAATAATATGTATAACATCAATATAATATACACTTTCATTATTCATCTTTTCATATTTTTCCAAATCATTATATTTGAATGCTGTATTAAATCCGTTGCCATTTTACCGCTTTTTTTCTCTTAACTCAAAGCCAACTGTTAATAAAACTGTGTAAGGACAATATTTCTAAGTGAATTATACCGAAACCGAATGAACAAAGTCTGCAACACATGTTTGGACCTAATTTGTTTGTCGGTAATAAAAATTTATAAACCTAGAATTTTCGGCAAATGGATATCTATTACTTGTAATGATCGGTGAATGGCACTCTAGAATTGTTGGGCTTTTCGGCTATTTTGCACTGTCTGCCAATTCATTTACAAATTTGCGTATTTTTTCTTGATAGTTGATTAAATATTCTAGATGAAAACGAAGATCGAATTGAAATGCCTTTTAACATTGTTTTTTAAAGAGCGTTGGAAGTAGAAATCGCTGTTAATTGATCGGTAGATGGGTCTTGCACGGTACTCAACACGCTAAATAGTAGCCACGGGATAATTGAGCCTGCAATGTTCAGTCAGTGCCTTGACTAGAACACTACAATTGTGTTTTAAAAAATTGCAACAAGCATCGTCATTTTTGGACTCACATCTGGCAGAAAAGTTTTTGTTTGAACACAATTTTGCAATCTACGCCTATGGTTGGCGTGTGCAGATTCAGCCTAAGGGCGAATCTTGTGCTTTATCCAAATTTTCGACTATGGTAGAACTGGTTCTGGACCAACGAAATCAGTCGCAGCGCTCGCTCTAGCCAATTCGTCCGCTCGTTGATTTCCAGTAAAACTGAAATGTCCAGTTACCGGGTCGATCTCGAATCTATCGAACCAAGTGCTTTTAGGGCAGCCTGACTGTTTGAGCAAAATAGATTCTTTTACCCTTTTGAAGTGCCGATTGTACACCGCACAGAATCGCGAAGATTTCTGGTTGCAATACGGTACAGTATCTACCAAGCGAAAAAGATGGGTGAAATCTCATTTCACGACAATAGACACCAGCACCGACTAGGCCCTTCAACAAAAAACCGTCAGTGTAACAAACTAAGTTTTCTTCAGCCAGATAACCATTCCTCTCAAGGAGGAATTCTCACATTGTAAGTTTTAAAAGGAAAACTACATGTAAGTGTAAGGTCACTGGGAGCAAGTCTATATTCATCCCAAGTGATAATTTGGAACCAAAGTCTTGTGTGGCTAGTTGCACGATCTATTGGGTTACTGTTCCAGAGCCCAGTAACCTTATGACGATATGCACAGGTAATTGCTTCATGTTTCAGAAACACATATAGCAGTTTTATGTTCAAGAGTGCCTCCTGGTCAGCAGTACGTGTTGTCGTGAACGCATCAGTCATTGCCATCTATTTAACTTTGATTGGATTGTCGTGAGCTGATCCTTCTGCCATCACACAAAACACCCGTATGCTAGTATTGGTCTAACAAAGGTCGTGTAGGTCACCTGAATCTACTTGGGTTTGAGACCCCAAGATTTGCCAAAAGCCCGAATTGATTCTTAAACCTGCTGACCAATTTAGTTTTGAGTCAAGAATTACTCCAGCGTACTTAACTTGATCTACGACAATTTCCGAGACAAAGAACTGCAACGGACGGACTTCGGTTGTAATCCTTTACCATGTTTTATTTGAAGTAACTAATAATCCAACATTTAAACATCATAGCTCAACAACACATAAGGCTTGCTGCATCAAATCAAAAAGTGTGTTAATGCAGATACCGGTGATCATTATATGATAATCTTCGGCGAAACCCAAGCTCATTAAGTTTTCACAACACACTATCAGCGACAAGGTTCCATAGAAGTGGTGACAGCACACCACTTTGAGGATATTCTCAGATACAGTTTGACCAACCCTACGGATTTTCCGTAGATCTAAGAATTCCTGTCCTTTCTACGGATATGGTTCAGTTTTCTGGTACATTGAGGAAACCAGATGAGTCACATACCGATGATTAAAACGAAACGCTTGAGTTGCTTTTGAGTACTCTACTTGTCTCAACGAGACGATGAATCTGAATCAGATAATCCTTTCAAACACATATGCTACGACCGTCAGCATTGAGATGCATAGCGGAGGTCAAAAAGCAATATTTAAACACCATGTGGGTAATAAAATCTTTCAAACCCTACAAATTATCGGGTGTGGATGGAATACTTACTGTATTCATTCAAAAAGGGCTTCTTCTACCACATACCAGTGCGGATTTTTAGATAGAGTTGCAACTTAGGGTACATGCTGGTATGCTGGACGGATGTTAGATAGTGTTTATACAACAGGCATGACGTAACGTTGACCAGCCAAAAGCGCACAGATGTCTTTTCTTCTAAAAGATATGAAAAAATATTGGAATCACGCATAAGAATTGAATTTCTTAGCAGGTAACCGTTGAATAATAAACAGTTTGTTTATCGGCTGTTACGGCACTGCACAATCTTACCAAAAAGGTTGGAAATGCCTTGCAAAACGAAGCATGCGTTATATCGCTTTTCATCGATATTGAAATGGCGCCTTCGACAATACTTCCTTCGATTCTATTCAGCTGCTGAATCAAAGGGGACAGAGCGTGCCACTGTCGAATGGATTACTGAAATGTTGTGTGGCCGGACTAGGACAGCGTCGTCGATAAGTCGAGACTAGAACTACGAGAACCCCTAGAGGATGTTCTCAGGGAGGACTGCTGTCACTCCTTCTGTGGACCCCGATAGTAGAAGAACTCCAGAATGAACTAGATGGTCTGAGAATTGAAGTGACGGGTTACGCAAACAACATAGTCAAGAGTGTTAAGGGAAAGGATGAATCTACGATCTTGGACCATTCTCAAGCTGTTTATAACAGCTGATGTGACATGGCAATGATGTAAAAGGGAGAATCTTAGAGAAACCATTATCGAATTAGCTACGGAAGCAAAACTTCTCGAAGTAAACTGCTGTGGAATCTGCACATCAAAAGATCTACGGAAAAGGCCTTAAAATACATGATCGCTTGCCAAAGTCTCTATGGGAAAAAGGGGCTTGAAAACAAAAATAATGTACTGGCTATCAGACCAATGGTTACATATGATTCAATGGTGCGGTAGCCCAGAGTGAAAAGCAGACAGGCTTGCCTAGAACTATCAAAGGTATAAAGAGCAATCATAGGGGCCTTGACATCAGCTCTAACAATTGCCTTGGAAGCAATGCTAAACCTAGCACCCTTGCATATCCACAGTAAAAACGAGGCAGCAGGTAGTACCTTACGGATCCATTATCTCTATCGGTACTTACCGGGGAATTTCACGGGCCACCTAAAAACCCGAACCTTGTCTCGGAACTGTTGCACGTAAATACATCCACTGATAGCATGCATAGCAATAAGGCAAGTCTGATCTTTCATTCGAGATTGTCGACCCTATTCTGCGCGACGTGTGACGTGAGACGACTAGTCTCACCTCACTACATGACTTTTTTCACCCAATTCTGAAGAGTCACTTCGGGTGACGTAAGACGCCCATTTAACCGTAATGGGGAATCTCACCTCATTCGAGTCGACTCTCAAAATCGGGCGAAAAAAGTTACGTAAAGTGAGGTGAGTTTAGACACCTCACGTCACGCGCCGCGCAGAATAACTGAACTGAACTGAATGTATGAACGGGGGCCATCCGATTCCAGGATACGCCCTAGACTATAATTCTGATGGCTGAAAATGGGATTGGTTGTGGGAGCAGATGGCAGTGGTCCTTACTATAGGTTCTACCAGGCTCTAGATTCTACACCGTCAGTCGAAGGTATATGAAATTGAGACCTGTGCCAGAAAGTGTCTGCTTAGAAGCGACCTAAGGGAAGAAGTTGGTCATACTGTCAGATATTCAGGCTGGGTTAATAGGTTGGGTCTATAGCTGTCAGTGAATTTTGATGGATCTGGCAAGTAAATGCAAGTTCACTTTAATGTGGCTGTCTTCATGACGATTTGTCAATAGCTGCCAAGCAATTGACTTTAGAAAGATCCCATTAGCATATTTACGATCTTTACAAAATATTAGATCAGACCCAAGCTTTCCAAGATATCATAAATATGGACATTGTGTGGTCTAGTTGGGATTCTTAAGGAATGTTCTGATCAAACAACATGCTCGTTGTCTTGGCTGCCTTTGCAACACACGCATAATTCACTAAAAGTGATCCCCTGGAAGAGATGTGCATAATGTTTATGACCTGCGAACATAGATAGTCCGGACTTATACGAAAATTCTCTTTTGAGAAGCATGCGCAAAAGAATTAATATCTTGCGTACATGGCTGAAGCACACTGTCATATATTTGATTTGCAATTGACACTCGACAAGTAAACTAAATTTCCATTGACTAATTGGTTCATATTCTCGTGTCAGACAATAAGAGATCTCACAGAAAAGAATTTCGATTCCGGGCAATACGCAAAAAACGATACTGTATTCGTTCCACGTTAATAATATGAGTATTCGCGATAGAATGGAAACAGTAGCTCCCATGCTCAGTTAATGAGAGTATAGCTATTTGATACAACCTTTATAAGTTTCCCTGGTGAGCACCCTACCAAGATCAAAATTATGCGCGAATAAAATTATTTCCTTTTTGGTATTTAGTCTATCGATGCTTGATGTATCCTCTTGAAATGCATTTAGAGTCGAACCACCCTTCTGGCACGTAGCGATCGTTCTATTTACTATTAGAAACTGAAGATGAACTGGACCACGCTTCATTGAAAACCAGCTCAATTTCCTTCTTGGAGAACTCGATACGCGAATTTACAGCCAAAGTGCAAATATAACCCACGCCATAATTCGCCATTTGTATTGGTGTTCATGAATTGGCAAGATATTTATCAATGCCATTCAGGTAGATGAGGCTTAAGAAAGAGCCTTGTGGAAAATCCATGTAGCCGATTCAAGAAGTTGCCGTATCGCTATGAGAAAAGGTAGTGTGCGACAACAAATTATACGAACAACATAACGAATAAGATAAAAATTGCTACAGAATCGTAAGCTATTGTATTAGCCAGAAAACATTTGCTCTTTAGAGTGTTGAAAACTGTGACAATCGTTCGTATCTTTCCCTTTGCGAATGGCAAATTGAATTTTGATAACGCGCCCTTTAGCTTCACCAAATTGTCTAGGCTTAGTAGAATGCAATCGGCCGATACGAATTGTGGTCAAAAGCTGATTATCTCGGTTTATGAATAACAAGCAATGTTACTTGTCTCCAGCCCCGTGGATCAACACTCTTCTGCAGAAACTAGTTGTATAAATTCAATTATCGACGCTTTGCTGGATCAGGCACATTCTTCAAAAGACCCAAGAGGAATTAATCGTTGAATGTGAGTGAATTGCGTAGTCACGCACAATTTTCTGCATAGGAACGGAGTACTGGCATACGTTTCTTGCAAAGTCTAAAGTATATCGCCTTGAATTTCCTCGTTTGTTCGAAAAAAATCAATGATTGGTTTGGTGGCATGACGATGTTTACCCAAGGTTTTGTTCCAATTCTGAACGAAAAAGATTCGCTCGTACCTATTACTCAAGTGCGGGATCTACACCATCGTCAGCAACCTAATCCAAGTCCACAACTGAACAGAACTTTAGTTGTTTTCTTTTCAGACAAAGTAGTTGCATGCATGGCCAGTAGACTGCCCAGAAAAATGATGAATTTTTGAAAACTCAATCGGCCCACCCCTGAGTCGATTCCTAGTCCCACCAGGAGTACTTGCACCAAATTTGAAGCAAATCGGACAAGTCTAACTACGGGACCAACGTACCTGAAGTTTGTATGGGATTTTTCAACAATTTACATGGAGAAAACTCACTAGTTCGTATTTTCGTTACTAGCTGGCACTATATGCATCGTATTATCACTGTAAGTGAAAATAAGAAAGATAATTTAATTGTCTACAACTTTGTCGAAGACTGCTAGTAAATCCGGCTTTGTTAAAAGAAGTTATTAAACTTTCAACGAAGTTATGTCTGAGTCAGTTTTGCATGGGGCCTAGCAGTGTATGGTTGTGTATCAGTACTCGAGTCCCGCGAACTATACATTTTTGTGAAATAAGGTTTAGATTTAGCTGAATAGTATGCTTACAAGAATTGTAGTAAATAATACGAGTTATGTTTTGGTTAGAACATTTTAGTTCCACCTGTGACCGCATAGAGGGCGTCATCACTAACTTTTCATAGAAGAGAGATAGAGTATCAAGATGTTTGGAAGAAATACTCAAAAATGCCTGTTCTACAACTTTGTAGAAGACACCAAGTTTATATCTCTCTTCGTTGAAAAGTTAGTGTTGGCGCCCTCTATACGGTAACATGTGGAACTAAAATTTTCTAATCAAGGCATGACTCGTATTATATACTATAATTCTTCTGAACATACCTTTGAGCTAAACCTAACGAGTATTTCACAAAAATGTATAGTTCGTGTTAATCGAGTACTGATACACAACCATGCAAAACGGACTCAGATATCACTTCGTTAATAACTTCTTTTAGCAACGCCGTATTTACCAGCAGTCATCGACAAAGTTGTAGACAATTACATTATCTTTCTTATTTTCACCACTTAATACGATGCATGTAGTGCCACCTAGCGGCGAAAATGCGACCTGGTGGGTTTTCTCCATGTAAATTGTTGAAAAATCCCATACAAACTTCAGGCACGTTGGTCCGGTAGTTAGACTTGTCCGATTTGCTTCAAATTTGGTGCAAGTACTCCTGGTGGGACTAGGAATCGACTCAGGGGTGGGCCGATAGGGGTCATTTTTTCCCTGTCACTCTAATGGCCAGCTGTCGTCTGCCTTGCTTCATAAGCCTTGCATTATATCAGCATGTTTGTAGACACCAATCAGTCTCTAATCTATTTCCTTTACCACGCCTCATATTCGTACAGAGCAACAGAGAGAGAGAGAGAGTACCAGCGATATGTACGGAGAATGTTTTGTGTGTGTGTCCCTAGGCTACGTTACTTCAGCTGTATACGCAAATCGTGGAAGATACTATTTACAGCCACAAATGGTTTCTTATCACTCGGCTATCTTCGTTATCACATGTCACTAGTCTTCCAAGATATATGAACTCGTCGACAACCTCATACCGCGTCCATTTCTATCTCGGAACCAACACCATTCTGGTGACCTGGTTCTCTATCAAGTATTACTTTATTTCACCAGAGTTTATTGTCAGTCGATCAATATTGGCAGCCACTCTTTGAAAAAGCACAAAAGCCTCTTCCACTGCTCTACGATCGACTTCAATTGTGTCTAAGTCACCTGCAAGCCACGAAATATGTGAGATCTTTTAATGATAGTTCCTTTGCACAACAGATCTTGGCATCGCGCTTTCCAGCAATGCTGAACAACGAATCAGGCAGTGCATCGCTCTGCTTCAATACATCTAACGTCACAAACGAGTCGGATGTCTATTTGACTATGCTGTAGCTTGTTTTTGGTCCAATTTATGCAGTTTGTGGAGAAGTGATGTTCAAGCATTATCTGGCCCCACTGTTCATTTCATTGCACTGAATCGTGCGCTGCCTCGAAATCCACAGATTATAAGGCAAGTTGTATTCCCAAAATCAAGCGTTATTCTTCTAGGTAGTTTCATTTTCTATTGAAATCGAGAGCCATTACTTCGTTGTATTGGATCGCATTTGTGTATCAAGTTTCATTGGCGCTAAACGTTCCGGAATGTCAAACATCTGATTCCTGAATGAAAATCGCACTCTAATCATCATAGATAACTCAATATAGATCCTAAAAACTTCTTCGAACATGTTCAAGGATTAGAACTTGAATTCAGTAACAATTATATTGCATCAATTTGAACAAGATCTTCTAGATCTCAAAATATGTATCCCAATGTTTGTTTCATCTCCTTTATCAGTGTCCTGTCCTATAATACCTACTTTCTCCGACTTTTCCAATGGGAATAATCTATTGAGTTCATCGATAACCTATCACACTAACGTCAGAACGTTAATGAAGTTCAGTTATAGAGTTCGATAATATTTAATAAATTTGTTTAGCAAAGAAGAAATTATCCACGTTTTCAACCAAGAGTTGATATTGGCTCAAAATAGGTAGCAATAGCATTTCCCATTTGTCTTCAAGAGAGAAAACTTACATCGTACATTCTAGGAATTCGCGTTGTTCTGTACTCCAAATAAACGAACTTTATGAACTTTAAGTTAAACGTTCTAGATTGAATACCAGTCATATCTTTCAGTAATATAATTCGAAATTCCTGCGCATTCCTGATCAAATGCATCAACCGGTTCCGATTCGATTGGTTTCGGAACTCAATCGAGCAAAACATGCATGATTGTCTATTTGATGTCAGAGTTAAGGAATACCATGAAAATGAACAAATCTTGAGTGCAAGGAAGTTCTAAAATTATTGGGCGTACATGACAGAAAATTGAATGAAAAAATCGAATACGTATTATTTCTACTAAGCTTCCGTAGTATTCTGAAGAAGTTATGAAATTTTCGTAAATTTCGTAAGTTAATCCGTAGATCCCTAGAAAGGACAGAAATCCGTAGATCTACGGAAAAATCCGTAGGGTTGGTCACCCTGACTGAGGATGTCCTCAAAGTGGTGTGCTGTCACCACTTTTATAGAACCTTGTCGCTGATAGTTAGTTGTGGAAACCTAATAAGCTTTTGTTTCCGACATGTGATTTCGTCGATGATTATCATATAATGTTCACCGGTATTTGCATTAACACACTATTTGATTTGATGCAGCAAGCCTTACGTGAGCAATAATGTTTTAATGTTGGATTATTACTTAATTCAAATAAAACATCAATGGTGAAGGATTATAACCGAAGTTCGTCCGTTGAAGTTCTTTGACTTTGAATCAAAATTAAACCATCTTCAAATAATGATGCCTTCACGACAACACATTGGCATTTTAGGGAGACTTAATTTTACAATGTACCTTTATAAGCGACACACATCTGTAGTCGACGGACAGTTCGACATTTATTGTATTTTTGATAATAGAATCTATGATTGCTTAACAGTAAAAAACCATTTTTATTTAAATCTGATAAGCCATTGTTGGCGTCATATCAAGATAACGCCTTAAACCGCATTCCTGTGGTTGAAAAAAACATTGCATGTCAATTCACCACTGTATTACTATTAGATACTCAAGAAAATATTGAATGCTTATTAACACCGTGGCTTGTGGTTAAAACCTCTTCAACACAGTTTTATTTATATTCATATTTTTTTAACCTGCACCCAAATGAATTGAAAAATAGTTGTACACTTTGTTGTTGCAATCGATATCAGCGCGGTGTCCCGTTTAATTACTAACGATCTCGTTATTTAATTTCTGCTGCACCATCCCACGTTGAACTGTATAGGGGGAACTGGAGCAGCAACTTCTGCAAGCGAACCCGATCCTGGAAGCTTTCGGTAATGCCAAAACGGTGAAAAACGACAACTCATCTCGATTTGTAAGTACCAATAATTACCTACCAAGAATGCCTTATGATTCGCTCGTTTAACTACCTTCCCGCCTACTTTCAGGGTAAATTCATTCGGATAAACTTCGACGCTTCCGGGTACATCTCCGGTGCCAACATCGAGACCTACCTGCTAGAAAAGTCCCGTGCCATTCGCCAAGCGAAAGATGAACGTACATTCCACATTTTCTACCAGCTGATCGCGGGGGCTTCCCCCGATCAGCGGGACAAATTCATCCTGGATGACATGAAAACGTACCCGTTCCTGTCCAACGGGAGTCTGCCCGTTCCCGGCGTGGACGACCATGCCGAGTTCCAGGCTACGGTTAAGAGTATGCATATCATGGGCATGACCGAGGAAGATTTCAACTCGATCTTCCGTATCGTCAGTGCCGTGCTGCTGTTCGGTTCGATGAAGTTTAAGCAGGAGCGCAGCTCCGATCAAGCCACGCTACCGGACAACACGGTCGCACAAAAAATCGCACACCTGCTGGGACTGAGTGTGACGGACATGACCAAGGCATTCCTGACGCCACGCATCAAGGTGGGCAGGGATTTCGTCACCAAGGCACAAACAAAGGAGCAGGTGGAATTCGCCGTCGAAGCCATCGCCAAGGCGTGCTACGAAAAGATGTTCAAATGGCTCGTCAATCGAATCAATAGGTCGCTTGATCGAACGAAACGGCAGGGTGCATCCTTCATCGGTATTCTCGATATGGCCGGTTTCGAAATTTTCGATCTGAACTCGTTCGAACAATTGTGCATTAACTACACGAACGAAAAGTTGCAGCAACTGTTCAATCACACCATGTTTATTCTGGAGCAGGAAGAGTACCAGCGAGAAGGTATTGAATGGAAGTTTATCGACTTCGGACTTGATCTGCAGCCAACGATTGATTTGATCGATAAACCTGGCGGTATTATGGCTTTGCTAGACGAGGAGTGTTGGTTCCCCAAGGCAACTGACAAAACGTTCGTGGAGAAGCTAGCCACCGCTCATACAATGCATCCCAAGTTCATGAAGACCGATTTCCGTGGGGTCGCTGATTTCGCCGTAGTTCACTACGCTGGCAAGGTCGACTACTCTGCTACCAAGTGGTTGATGAAAAACATGGATCCGCTGAATGAGAACATTGTTTCGCTTCTGCAAGCATCCCAGGATCCGTTTGTATGCCAAATCTGGAAGGATGCCGAGATTGTTGGAATGGCTCAACAGGCGCTTACCGATACTCAGTTCGGAGCCCGCACCCGTAAGGGTATGTTCCGAACAGTGTCCCACCTGTACAAGGAACAACTGGCCAAACTCATGGATACCCTTCGTAACACCAATCCGAATTTTGTTCGGTGTATCATCCCGAATCATGAAAAACGTGCTGGAAAAATTGATGCTCCTCTGGTTTTGGATCAGCTACGTTGCAACGGTGTCCTCGAGGGTATCCGTATTTGTCGGCAGGGCTTCCCCAATCGTATTCCCTTCCAAGAATTCCGTCAGCGCTATGAACTACTCACTCCGAACGTCATACCGAAAGGTTTCATGGACGGTAAGAGAGCCTGTGAGCAGATGATCAAAGCCCTCGAGCTGGACGGTAATCTGTACCGAATCGGTCAATCGAAGATATTCTTCCGTGCTGGAGTGCTGGCTCATCTCGAGGAGGAACGTGATTACAAAATCACCGACCTGATTGTCAATTTCCAAGCGTACTGTCGAGGTTTCCTAGCTCGCCGCAACTACCAGAAACGTTTGCAGCAGTTGAATGCCATCAGAATTATTCAACGGAACTGCGCCGCCTATTTGAAGTTGCGTAACTGGCAGTGGTGGAGACTGTACACCAAGGTAAAACCTTTGCTTGAAGTTACCAAACAGGAGGAAAAGTTAGTCCAGAAAGAGGATGAACTGCGGCAGATCCGTGACAAGCTGGATAACTTGTCGAAGAGCTCTCAGGAGTATGAGAAGAAGTTTCAACAAGCGGTGGAGGAAAAGACCCATCTGGCAGAGCAACTTCAAGCGGAAATAGAATTGTGTGCCGAGGCAGAGGAGGGACGTGCAAGGTTAGCTGCCCGCAAACAGGAACTGGAAGAGCTTATGCAAGATCTTGAAGCTCGAATCGAAGAAGAGGAAGAACGCGTGAATGCCTTAACCAGTGAAAAGAAGAAACTTCAGATCAACATTCAGGATTTGGAGGAACAGCTCGAAGAGGAGGAAGCTGCCCGTCAAAAGCTTCAACTTGAGAAAGTTCAACTTGATGGCAAGCTGAAAAAGATGGAAGAAGACGTTGCCTTAACCGAGGACCAGAATCAGAAGCTGCTCAAGGAAAAGAAAATACTGGAAGAACGTGCCAACGATTTGTCCCAAACTCTTGCCGAAGAGGAGGAGAAAGCCAAACATCTTGCCAAACTGAAATCGAAGCATGAATCTACCATCGCCGAGCTAGAGGAACGCCTGCTGAAAGACCACCAGCAGCGCCAGGAATCGGATCGGTCCAAGCGGAAAATCGAAACCGAGGTTGCCGATCTGAAGGAACAGATCAACGAACGGGGTATGCAGATCGAGGAAATGCGCCAGCAGTTGTTCAAACGAGAGGAAGAACTGGCCCAAACGCTGGTTCGAGTCGACGAAGAATCGGCGTCCAAGGCGGCCGCCCAGAAGGTGCAACGCGAACTGGAATCGCAGCTAGCGGAAATTCAGGAGGACCTGGAGGCGGAAAAGTTGGCTCGCTCGAAGGCCGAAAAGCAGAAGCGTGACCTGAACGAGGAACTGGAAGCGCTGAAGAATGAGCTGCTGGATTCGCTGGATACTACTGCGGGTGAGTGATTAGGTTCAGATAAACCTTTTATTGGACATGGGTCATTCAGTATAATGTATATTGGGCATAAAGGGTCGTTGACATAAGGGTCATTTAACATAATTTTGAGAAATGGATATATTGAAGGACATTTGGCATAGTTATTTTATAATCACTCAAAAGGAGCTAATGTGAAGCAATGCAAAACAACATTAACAAGCGTTCCTTCTTTTAAGCTATTCTTGAATGCAAAGGGAAGCCAAATAATTTAGATCAGAATGCGAAAAGTAATAAAATATTTACACTGGAACCTCCATTTACGAGCCAAACCGGGGGTTCGTAAATTGAATTAGTTCGTAAAAAAGTATTCGTTCTTTGGGGGATTTAATTCATTAAAAAAGTTCACATCACATTTTCACATTACAATTCGTTTCCTTTAATGATTTGTAACATAACAATATGGTTATTTTTGAACGGGCTTGACGAGTAGATGGTGGAAATGGATGTTTAGAGCCATTTTGAAAGCCAAGATGGCGACTTTCTATTAAGTCATATTCTCGGTAACCCTAACTACGGAGATTTTTGGAACGGACATGACGAATAGATGATGGAAATGGATGTTTGGCGCTATTTGGCAATCCAAGATGGCGACTTTCGGTTCTCGATAACCCTAACTCTAGGTATTTTTAAATAACCCTAATAATATGGGTATTTCTGGAATGGGCTTGAGATGATGAGGTGATGAAAATGGATATTTGAAACCTTTTTGAACTCCAAGATGGCGACTTAAGCAATATTATTGATAACCCTAACAATACGGGTATTTTTGAAAACCAAGATGTTGACTTCCGTTCGAGCAATAGTTTTGATAGCCTTAACGATATGGGTGTTTTTGGAACGGGCTTGACGAGTAGATGATGAAACTTAATGTTTGGCGCCATTTTGTAATGCAAGATGGCGACTTCCGGTTTTGCAAAATTCTTAAAAATCCTAACTATATGGGTATTTTTGGAACGTGCTAGATGATGTAGGATTTTTAGCGAAGTTCTTGATAACCCCAATTATAAGTATGAGTTACGTAATTTTGAAGGCCAAGATAGCGATCCCGAGCAAATTTCCATGGGTTCAGACAGCATACAACTCCTTAAAAAGACAAGTTGCACAACCACAAAAACCCCTCAAAACGGTCTTAATAAACCATAAATACACCAAAATATGGTCTTTATTTGAATCCTACCGGACCATGGTGATGGTGTTTTCAGTGGGGTCAAATTGGACCATGACCACGGGACCCATCACGGAAATACCCATATTTTTAGGTTAAAACAATTTAGCTAAATCGGAAGATGCCATCTTGGTTTTCAAAGTTGCTTCCTACATCGATATACATCATCTTCAATTTTGAAGTGGCATCCGACATCGATATCCATCATATACCTGTCAACCCAATCCGAAAATATTTTAGCTATAGCGGAAGTCGCCACCTTAGTTTTTGAAATGGCTTCTGACATCGATCTCCGTCATGTACTCGTCAACCACACTCCTAAAATACCCAAATTGTTGAGGTTATAGAGAATTTATCCAAACTGAAAGTCGCCATCTTGGTTTTCAAAATAGTTTCTGGCATCGATCTCCGTCATATACTTGCCAACCTTACTTCCAAAATACTCATATTGTTAAGGTTATAGTGAATTTATCCGAACCGGAAGTCAGGATTTGCAATGGCTTCTCACGTCGAATTCCAGAATTCCAGTATGTACACGTCAACTCCATTCCAAAAATTCTCATATTGTTGGGCTATAGATAATTTATTCAAATCGGAAGTTGCCAGTTGGTTTTCAAAATTGATTCCGACATCGATTTCCGTCATGCACTCGCGAATCCTATTCTGGAAATACTGGCATTGTTGAGGTTATACAGAATTTATACCGGAGGTCTTCAATTATGAAATGGCTTCCGACATCTATTTCCATCATATACCGATCAACCCCACTCCGAAAATACTCAAATTGTTGAGGTTATAGACAATTTATCCGAACCGGAAGTCATCATCATGGATTTTAAAATGCCTTCTGACGTCAATTTCCGCCATGTACTCGTCAACCCCATTACGAAAAAATCCATATTGTTGAGGTCGCAGAGGATTTATCTAATCTGGATGTCGCCATCCTGGTTTTCAAAATGGTTTCCAACATCGATTTCCGTCGTGTACTCGTCAACCCCATCCCTATAATACCAATATTGTTGAGGTAGCAGTGCGTTTAGCAAATCCTGAAACCGCCATCTTGATTTTAAAATTGCATCCGACTTCGGTTTCCATAAAGTACTCGTCAACTCCATTCCGAAAATATTCGTATTGTTGAGGTCGTAGAGGATTTAGCTAAAACGGAAGACGCCATCTTGGTTTGCAAAATGGCTTCCGACATCGATTTCCGTCATGTACTCGTCAACCGCACTCCGAAAATAACCATATTGTTGAGATTATAGAGAATTTATCCAAATCGGAAGTCGCCAACCTGATTTTCAAAATGGCTTCCAACATCGATTTCCGTCATGTATTGTATTGTTTATTGGGGTTTTAACCTCGATGGATCATTCGTCCGTAAACATTTGAATTTTTATGGTAACATTTTAATTGTCTTAATTCTACTTTCTTTTGTTGCCATGGTTGGCAAGATGCGGATTGGTCCGCTGGGCACCGCCCGGGAAGCCTCCCGCAGCTCGGAGGAGTGCAGACAATAGGTGCCCGGCACCCGAAGTGGAAGTTTTGGTGGGGTCTAGGCAGGCTTCCCATCCCCGAGGGGGGGGCCATGAGGAGTTTTCGCTCTCTGGAGGTTGTGTTGGGCTATCAACGACCTCTTCAGCAACGGCGAGGGGTGTGACAGGGGGGCCATGGCTAGTGTGTGAAGTTTAGGACGATTTACTATTTTGTGGGATCGTTGAAATGACTACCGCTTCGCGAATTGAGGCCGGGATGTAGTGTCTTGCCCGTAGGTCATGGAGCTCGCGGTAGTTGAAGAGGCTGTGTTCCTCTGTTGTCCTGGTCCAGCATGTGGTGCAGATAGGGAGTGCTACATTCGAGGTTGTGTGAGCGTGCGTGTGTCCGGTCCGCAATCGGGACAAGACTTTCTGCTGCTTCCAGTCTGGGCGGTCGTCCCATGTTACGAGTATCCCCTTGATTTACTGCAGATGCCCTTTGGAATCCTGCCAGTGGTCGATGAAGCACTTCAGCGAAGTGCCCAATGATGTCTAGGGCTGGCGCTTCTGTGGATAGGGTCCTTCTGGCTCTCCGACCCAGCGCTGCCAGGTGGTCTGCTTTAGTATTCTCTGGTACACTACACTGCCCGGGGATATGGTACATAGTATGGTGAGTAGATCGACGTTCATCTTGATGGTCTGGACCAAGGAGTGTCGGGACTGTCGGCTCTCAAACGCGCGCAGTATCAAGAGGGAGTCGGTGAATATCGTGGTTGTTGTGTCTTGAGGATTTCGAGACAGGGTCAGGGTGATGGCTGCACCTTCGGCTGAAAAGGCCGAGCACTCCTTCCTGGATCCATCGGTGTAGATCCAAGTATGATTCGAGAATCACCGCTCCACTAGCTGATTGTAAACTAAATAGGCGACTTCAGGGACTTCTCCGGCCAAGATCTTCTGGGACAGCCTTGTGTCGAATTGGGGGGGATCTGGTCGAGGTCATACCCGGAGCAGTTGGGCTGGCATGTGGCGGCAAATTCGACGTACATCTCTCTGGCTATTCTCATCGTTGCCGAGTGCGCTCGAGGACCCTTAGCGCCCGCCGGAGGGTCATTCAAGCGATCTTCCAACGAAATGGAAGGATGCCGGCCTTGACGCAGGCGCTTTCGGCTGAGGTACTGGGCAATAGTTTCGATGCAGTCCGGATGGACCCGTGGTACAGAGGGGCCAATGTGCTGTCAGGTTCCGGTAATCTAAATGCCGTAATAAATACGGCTCCGGTTGACAGTAAGTACCATATTCTGGTTGCACTTCGGGCGCATATTATCAGCACCAATCGTGACACATCTTGGTTTTCAGTTTCCGGAAGTGAGGGGCGAAGGAGGCTTTTTATAGGAGATTGGGGTGTCCGCTATCCGGATCGGTCGGTCGGTGGCTCGATGGTGGGTTAGGCATACGTGGGTGTTCCAGCTCTTGGAGGTATACATTCGGAAACCGACGAAGGTTGCCCACCTGTATGAGCTTGAGCTTGTACGACCATCCCTGGCTGCTACTCCGTTATCGATCTGGACTAGCTGAAGTTGCACAGAGAATCAGTGGATAATTATTCTTTAGAATAGCGAAACATGTCAATATGCAACTCCTGGTAATCCTAAAGTATTTTATTGAACAATACCGGCGCCGGCCAGGCCCGAACGTAGATCGCGGAAGGAAAAGGAAGGAATGTTAGTCCGACACTTGCTTTTGCTAGAGGCCGTACATACTACTACTACGCCCTCCACAAGTATCACGGGAGGAGGAGATATTTGTTAGTAAGTATAGAAGTTGGATTTTACGTCTTCTTTACCGACGCCAGAGAGGTGACTCCCCTATCTGGACTAAATATCGATCCATCAACTCATGGACCGGGGACCAACGGCTTTACTTCCCTTTCGAAGGAAGACGTGACCACAGATTTTTTTCACCTCAGAAAAATCTCAACGGCCTCTGTTGGGATTGAAATGTAGACCAACTGGAACGAGTGGCGGTCACGGTTGACGGAGGTTGCCCACCTGTATTCGGCATTAACTGCAGTTTGAAACTTTATGCGGGAACGGGCTTGAGTCCTCCCGGTCGCGACTAGCACGATGTCATTCGCGTAAATGAATGTGAGGGTTGGAAAGGGTAGCGTCTCCAGCAGCTGTCCCGGTCATGTGATAGAGTTGGGATGAGGAGTCTTCCGGAAACCTACAGCAGGCAACAGTATAAAGCATCTGTGAGTTCTTCCTTGCCTCAAAACTCTATGATTTCCAGCCTTGGTCAACGACGGGACAAGCTACTACTATACTACCAAAACGTTGGTGGTATCAATTCAACCATTGAGGAAGATCGCCTTGCAGTCCTCTATAACAGTTTTAATACGTGGTTAAACGATGATACGCTTTCCAGTCAGGTGTTCGGTACTGGATATGAGGTTTTGCGTTGCGATCGGAACTTTGGAAATAGCCGAAAATCGTAGCTTGAAGGCACGAGTTGTTGAGATGACTTGCTGGGAATGCCTCGAACAGGTCTGGACGATAATTCAGCTTGGTGACCGTAAGTTGTATTTATGTGCGTTGTACGTCCCACTCGACCGAGTCCATGACATCAACTATGTTGACACACACAGCAGTTCAGTTTTTACCATCCTCAAAGTTGCTAAATCGGTTGAAGAGATCATCGTACTAGAAGATTTCAATCTCCCCAGCATTTCGTGGAAATCTTACCGCAATGGATTTCTGTACCCCGATTCCGATCACTCCGTTCTTCACGAGGCGAGGCTTCTTGACAGCTACAGCTCTGCCACGTTACTACAAATTAATTCTATTGCCAACAAGAATAAACACCACCTTGATCTTTGTTTTGTCAGCGATCAAGTTTCTGCTACATCCGTAGTGATGGCTTCCTCTCCTCTAGTAAAACCAGTAGCACATCGCCCACAATTCATCACCACGATCGATCGCACCCTGGCGCATGATTCCAATGTTCCTCCGATCCTCGTCTCATATGACTTCCACAAAGCTGATCATCGCTGTATCGCAGACCTCTTCTTCACTCTCGATTGGCTAAATATTCTGGACCCCGAAGATACCGCTGTTCAAACATTTACGAACGTTTTGAGTTATGTTATTGACAGGCACGTCCCGAAGAAATTTCATCATCAACAAACCGGCCCTTCTTGGCAAACGATCACGATGCGACGTCTGAAGTCAATTAAGAGAGCTGCTCGGCGGAGGTTTACAAGGTATCGCACAATCCCACTTAGAAACTATTACGTCAGTCTCAACAAATTTGTTTCTTTCGATATCAGCAAAACATTCAGCGTAATCTCAAGTCGCACCCTAACCGTTTCTGGAAATATATGAATGAGCAACGCAAAGAATCCGGACTGCCGTCATCTATGACTTTCAACGGCCGCACAGCTACCACATCCCAAGATATGTGCGGAAGTTTTCCGGAGAAATTCGAGAATGTGTTTATAGATGAGTCCTTAACATTCGATTAAATTGAGCTCGCTGTTAGTCAAATTCCGGTCATGAGACAAATTCTAAGCGCTATCGATGTCAATGAAACGATGATTACCAGAGCTTGTTCTCGGCTAAAATTGTCTTTCAATCCGGAACCCGACGGCTTCCCTTCAGTACTTTTGAAAAGGCACATTGACGTTTTAGCGACTCCACTTCTTCACATCTTTAGAGCATCTATTGCCAGTGGGATTTTTCAATCCTGCTGGAAGGCCGTGAAAGTGCTCCCAGTCCATAAAAAGGGTAATTAGCGAGGCATCAATAATCACCGTGGAATTACCTTATTGAGTGCTGTATCGAAGTTGTTCGAGCTGGTGATTATGGAACCTCTTCATGCTCACTGCAAGCAGTACCCAACGGATGATCATCATTCACGTCTGGGCTTTCGACAGCGACTAACCTACTTTGCCTAACATCCTACATAACAGAGAGTATGGAAGGTCACGCTCAGACCGATGTTATCTACACAGACCTATATGCTGCTTTTAACATAGTGAACCATTATATAACAATCGCTAAAATGGAGAGATTTGGAATACACGGTAGTTTGTTTCGATCCTACCTTATAGATCGAGAAATAGTGGTTGTCATTGGAGATTGTCAGGCACCCAAATTTACTTCTACGTCAGGAGTACCACAGGGAAGTCACTTGGGACCGCTGATGTTTCTGCTTTACTTCAACGCCGTTTATCTAGTTCTGAAGACTCCACGCCTGTCCTTCGTAGACGATCTCAAGATGTTTCTTCTCATCCGAATTCGGAACCGGCTCCGACCCGGAATTGGCGGTTTCCGAGGAAACGTTGTTTGTAACGGCCAAGGTTTCAGCGGATTCCCCAGCAGTCGAGCTACTGGAGCGATGTAGTATGCCTTGTCTATGTCTAGTGCGACGATGCCGGTTTGTAGGGCGTTCCGCTCTTTTTGGTCTAGGGCTTCCTTCAGAGATGTGTGCCCTTGCCTATCCGAAAGTTCCGTCATGTACTTGTCAACCCCAGTAATATCTATCTTGTTGAGGTCGTAGCGGAATTTGCTAAACCGGAAGTCACTGTCTTGATTTCAAAATGGCTTCCGACATCGATTTCCGTCATGTACTCGTCAACCCTATTCCGAAAATACCCAACTTTTATTAGTAATAGTTAGCTAAGAATATATTAAATTGTATACAACTTAACACGGTACCTTACGTACTCAAAATTTTGTAATATTTTGAGTCTATGGAATTTTCTTTCTATACAATGCCTTTTTAAGAAATGAATTTTGCTGATAAGTTTTTTTTAGTTCATTCTGGTCAAGATTTTTCTGAGGGATGTTGTATCTGTGAAACTGGCTTGCTAGGGCCTGCTTTTCGAAAATAAAGTGTGTCAAATAATATCAAGTTTAAACACAGTAAAAATTATGCCAAATGTCCATTATGCTAAATGACCACAACGGCAAACAACCGTTTTCTTTAAGATAAAAACGATGATGTCAAATGTCATATTATACCAAATTACTGTCAGTATGATCATGCCTCAAAACTGTCAAAATGACCATTGCACCAAATAACCGTTATACGAAATTTCCATTATTTCATATGACCGCACAAAAATATTTATTATTTATAACTAATACACATGTTTCCATTGTCCTTTGCCATCCCCTATCAGCTCAACAAGAGTTACGCTCCAAGCGGGAACAGGAAGTGGCAACTCTCAAGAAAACACTGGAGGATGAAGCGGTCAATCATGAAAGTCAAATGTCCGAAACACGCCATAAGCACGCCCAGGAAGTGGCCTCCATCAACGAGCAGTTGGAAAATTTGAAGAAACTGAAAGGAAGCTTGGAGAAGGCGAAACAGACACTGGAAGCGGAGAATGCCGATTTGGCCACCGATTTGAGGAACGTCAACCAATCGCGTCAGGAGAATGATCGTCGCCGGAAGCAGGCGGAAACGATGGTTGCTGAATTACAGGTGATTTGCGCTAACAATGGAACTTTTTTATTGGCTTTCTGATAATTATGCAACCGGTTTTATTTGATTCGATTTTTTATGAGTTTCGCTTTATTTTTCGCATGCGATCGAACGACTATTTTCGTTGCTTCGTAAATTATAATTTGTGGGTTCGTTCCCGCACAAACAGGATCAAGCTGAGTATTTGCATGTACTGTTTCAGTTCTAAATGCTGTTCCGTTCTTTCGAGCGCCGACATATGTAACTAATCTATCTCTTATTCCTAAAAAGGTTAAACTTGCCGAGGTCGAGCGAGCACGATCCGAACTGCAGGAGAAGGTAAGCAAACTGCAACAGGAATCGGAAAGCATTACCCAGCAGTTGGATGAAGCAGAACTGAAGGCATCCGCCGCTATCAAGAGTGCCAGTAGCATGGAGAGTCAGTTGACGGAAGCGCAGCAGCTGTTGGAGGAAGAAACACGTCAAAAGTTGGCACTCAGTTCCAAGTTGCGACAACTGGAAAGTGAAAAGGAATCCCTCCAGGAACAGCTGGAAGAGGATGAGGAGGCCAAGAAAAATTACGAGAAAAAGTTGGCCGAGCTGAACTTCGCCATTCAAGAGATGAAGAAACGATCGGAAGAGGAGTGTAAGTATTGAAATGATATAATTTTTTCTGATTCTAAAATATCGAACCTCTATGGAAACAGCCGATTTTGCCAAGGAACTCGAAGAATCCAAGAAAAAGATGAACAAGGACTTGGAGACGCTACAGCGTCAAATCCAAGAGCTACAAGCTGCCAACGATCGGCTGGACAAGAGCAAAAAGAAGATTCAGAGCGAACTGGAAGATGCCACCATCGAGCTGGAGACGCAGCGCACCAAGGTTCTAGATCTGGAGAAAAAGCAAAAGAATTTCGACAAAGTGCTGGCCGAAGAGAAGGCAGTCAGTGAACAACATGCCCAGGAACGGGATGCTGCCGAACGGGAAGCTCGTGAGAAGGAAACAAAGGTTCTGTCCCTAACGCGAGAGCTGGATGAGGCGTACGAAAAGATTGATGACCTGGAAACCAAACGAAAGGCGCTACAGAACGAACTGGATGAGTTGGCTAACACACAGGTTTGTTGTACTTAACCAATTTTCTAAGTCAAACAATATTTTTCTAACATTCACCATAACAACAGGGTACAGCTGACAAAAACGTTCACGAGCTGGAGAAGGCAAAGCGTGCACTGGAGAGTCAATTGGCGGAACTGAAGGCACAAAACGAGGAACTAGAGGACGACCTGCAGCTCACCGAGGATGCCAAACTGCGGCTGGAGGTTAACATGCAAGCCCTCCGTGCACAGTTCGAACGAGATGTGCAAGCCAAGGAAGAACAATCTGAAGAGAAACGACGTGGTTTGGTGAAGGCACTTCGCGATCTTGAGGCCGAGCTGGATGAGGAACGCAAACAGCGAGCTGCTGCTGTTGCCGCGAAGAAGAAGCTCGAAGGTGACCTGAAGGACATCGAGGCGACGCTAGAAATGAACAACAAAATTAAGGAAGATGCTCTCAAACAGGCCAAAAAATTGCAGGCCCAAGTCAAGGATGCCATTCGAGATGCCGAGGAAGCTAAGGCAGCTAAGGAGGAGTTAGCGGCCGTTAGTAAGGAATCCGAACGCAAGGTAAAAGCCTTGGAAGCGGAGGTCATGCAACTTTCGGAAGACTTTGCCAGTTCTGAACGTGCCAGACGAGCGGCCGAGGCGGAACGCGACGAGCTACTGGAAGAAATCAACTCCAATTCCAACAAGGGCTCGCTTATGATTGACGAGAAGCGTCGATTAGAGCTGCGAATCGCTGGTCTAGAAGAGGAACTGGAAGATGAACAATCTCAAAACGAAATGCACGTGGATCGGCTCCGTAAGGCACAACTACAAATCGAACAACTCTCCACCGAACTGCAAGCGGAGAAGTCCAACTCACAAAAGTACGAGAACGTTAAAACTGGTCTTGAACGTCAGAACAAGGAACTGAGAGCCAAACTATCGGAGCTGGAAACCGCCCAACGAACCAAGGTGAAAGCAGCAATGGCCAGCTTGGAAGCCAAGATCGCCAACCTCGAAGAGCAGCTTGAGAGTGAAGCCAAGGAACGGTTAACGGTGCAAAAGTCCAACCGTAAGCTGGAGAAGAGGATCAAGGAGCTCACGATGAACATCGAAGACGAGCGACGGCATGCCGATCAGTACAAAGAGCAGATCGAAAAGGTAAATCACAAAATCGTATTCTACCGTGATCGAATCATTTTACCTTGTGTATTTTTTTACAAACAGATGAACAACCGCATGAAGATTCTGAAGCGAAACCTGGACGAAGCGGAGGAGGAAATTCAGAAAGAAAAGACCCAGAAACGCAAGGCGCTACGAGACTACGAAGACATGATCGAAAGTCACGACGCGCTGTCGCGGGAGGTGAATTCGCTCAAAACGAAGATCAGGTGAGTACCGTGCCTCGAGTTTCACTGATCATCCCGTCCTCTATCAAGAAATGTCAAAAATCTAATTTATTTTGTTGTTCAACTTGAAACCGTCTACAGTTCACGAAAAGACTGAAGTTGCGCCCATCCTTCGCCTCGGCGGGGGAAATCGGCAACGCGGCAAATCAGTTCCACCTCGTAAAACCCCACAGCAAGTCATACTAGCAGTTGTTTTATATCCTGATCCCTTAGCGTTAGTGTGATAGAAAATTTCCGTTGCTTCCGATGGCTGTTCAATATACACTTCAAATCTCAAACGTGACGCTTTAAGGTCAAGTTTGTCAACGTCAAAGGTAATTTTCAATCTTCACCACAAGTCTTGCTTGATCTTCGGATGAATTAATGCATTATTCGTTGTTTGTAAAAAATAATCCTCTCAAAGCCGGATCTAGGCCTAGTTGAAAGCTACCCTAGGTAGATGATGCACTATAATACATATGTGTGATTCGCGAACAGTGTTTACCTTTGCATGTTTCTGACGAGTTAATTTTGGTGTTCTTTTCTAACCCTGTTTGGTATCTAGATGAAGCACCTGGCACTGTTTTTCTCCAATAAATTAGTTGCAATCTTGCGAAACATGAGAGCTGCCAGTGTGAAATTTGTTCCCCAACCGAGTGATGTTATTAACCTTAGCATGAATTCAATATTAATTCTTCAAAAGAACTAAAAAGACATTTTGTGAGTATATATATTTTCTTCAATATTCCGATGTATCGTCACCATTCATTGTAGTAATTGCTGCTACTGGTACTGGGTTTGTGGCCTTCGACTGGCACGGTCCATTCTCGTTGATACGGTTGACTTGTACATGTGTACATGTACACTGCCGTGATAAGCATATTTGTCCCTTTTTTAGGGATTTCCCTATATGCATGGGACAATCATGCGTAGAACGGCAGTACATGTCTGTCCATAATCACAAGTCAGTCCCGTGTAGATAGGAAATAGAACATGGGACTGATTTGCGATTATGGACAGATGTGGGTCCAGCTAGCTAGTCGCCTCTTTTGATTTCGAGTGCAGAGCTCAGAAATATAGGCATGCTCGAGTGAGCTTGACTGAGGAACGAAATTCAATTTCCACCCGCCACACTGAATTCAGTTATTTTCGCCTTAAATTCAACTTCAGTTACAAACAGATTGTTGTATCTATTTGTATCTAGCTCTGAGTGGGATTATTGAGCGTATATGCACCAGTCATTGATTACGTAGTTCACTTATGTTCGAAAATGTAGAAGATGCACCATTCTGCTTTCAATTTGTCCGTATATAACAAATGAATACTTTGGTTGGTGAATGAATTTTATTACCTCTGCACTGAAGGCGCAAAAAAGCTTCAGTCAACTTGGAAGTCAATGAATAAGGGAATGGGTGCTAGGTCATTAGGCCGATAGCCGTTTGGCCAATTGTCGTTCGGCCAAATGTCGTTAGACCGAAAACTATTCTGCCGAATGGGTTATTGGGCCGAATGGGTCATTAGGCCGACTGGGTCATTAGGCCGAATGGGTCATTAGGCCGAATGGGTCATTAGGCCGAATGGGTCATTAGGCCGAATGGGTCATTAGACCGAATGGGTCATTAGACCAAATGGGTCATTAGACAGAATGGGTCATTAGGCCGAATGGGTCATTAGGCCGAATGGTTCATTAGGCCGAATTGGTCATTAGGCCGAATGGGTCATTAGGTTGAATGGGTCATTAGGCCAAAATGGGTCATTAGGCCAAAATGGGTCATTAGGCCGAATGGGTCATTAGACCGAATGGGTCATTAGGCCGAATGGGTCATTAGGTTGAATGGGTCATTAGGCCGAATGGGTCATTAGGCCGAATTGGTAATTAGGCCGAATGGGTCATTAGGCCGAATGGGTCATTAGACCGAATGGGTCATTAGGCCGAATGGGTCATTAGGCCAAATGGGTCATTAGGCCGAATGGGTCATTAGGTTGAATGGGTCATTAGGCCGAATTGGTCATTAGGCCGAATGATTCATTAGGCCGAATTGGTCATTAGGCCGAATGGGTCATTAGGCCGAATGGGTCATTAGGCCGAATGGGTCATTAGGCCGAATGGGTCATTAGGCCGAATGGGTCATTATGCCGAATGGGTCATTAGGCCGAATGGGTCATTAGGCCGAATGGGTCATTAGGCCGAATGGGTCATTAGGCCGAATGGGTCATTAGGCCGAATGGGTCATTAGGCCGAATGGGTCATTAGGCCGAATGGGTCATTAGGCCGAATGGGTCATTAGGCCGAATGGGTCATTAGGCCGAATGGGTCATTAGGCCGAATGGGTCATTAGGCCGAATGGGGCATTAGGCCGAATGGGTCATTAGGCCGAATGGGTCATTAGGCCGAATGGGTCATTAGGCCGAATGGGTCATTAGGCCGAATGGGTCATTAGGCCGAATGGGTCATTAGGCCGAATGGGTCATTAGGCCGAATGGGTCATTAGGCCGAATGGGTCATTAGGCCGAATGGGTCATTAGGCCGAATGGGTCATTAGGCCGAATGGGTCATTAGGCCGAATGGGTCATTAGGCCGAATGGGTCATTAGGCCGAATGGGTCATTAGGCCGAATGGGTCATTAGGCCGAATGGGTCATTAGGCCGAATGGGTCATTAGGCCGAATGGGTCATTAGGCCGAATGGGTCATTAGGCCGAATGGGTCATTAGGCCGAATGGGTCATTAGGCCGAATGGGTCATTAGGCAGAATGGGTCATTAGGCCGAATGGGTAATTAGGTCGAATGGGTGTTTAGGTCGAATGGGTATTTAGGTCGAATGGGTATTTAGGTCGAATGGGTATTTAGGTCGAATGGGTCATTAAGTCGAATGGGTCATTAAGTCGAATGGGTCATTAGGTCGAATGGGTCATTAGGCCGAATGGGTCATTAGGCCGAATGGGTCATTAGGCCGAATGGATCATTAGGTCGAATGGGTCAATAGGCCGAATGGGTCATTAGGCCGAATGGGTCATTAGGCCGAATGGGTCATTGGGCCGAATGGGTCATTAGGCCGAATGAGTCATTAGGCTGAATGGGTCATTATGCCGAATGGGTCATTAGGCCGAATGGGTCATTGGGCCGAATGAGTCATTAGGCCGAATGAGTCATTAGGCTGAATGGGTCATTATGCCGAATGGGTCATTAGGCCGAATGGGTCATTAGGCCGAATGGGTCGTTAGGCCGAATGGATCATTAGGTCGAATGGATCATTAGGCCGAATGGGTCATTAGGCCGAATGGATCATTAGGCCGAATGGGTCATTAGGCCAAATGGGTCATTAGGCCGAATGAGTCATTAGCCAGAATGGGCCATTAGATCGAATGGGCGTTTTGACGAAAACTTCAATCGCGACATCTGTCTTAAGTAGCTCAATTTTCTATGCAGTAAAACAGTAAGAGATTCGTCTAATTGAGCCACACAAAATTTAGCTCAAGCCGAAAAGTTCTGTAAGCCCCGCAGTATAAACTTTAGCTTCTTTATTAAACATTTGGCTTTGCCTGCGGCCTAATGTTCTTTCGACCTACTGTCCTAATCATCTTCAGCTGGACACCTGTCTGACATCGCTACCACAGCAATCACAGTTTTGTGAAAATTGAAAAGAACAGCTCGTGATTTAAAGAAGGAAAAAAATACACAATTGATTTTTCCAGACTCAATAAACGCATCGATCATGTGATGAGTATTACAATACGTCACGACACGAAATGATTTCTACTGATACTGCTAATTGTTATGGGCTGCTATATCAGTGACCTTAAGTTAGGTTTAATGGGAGTCAAATGTTACTCTTGTTCGTGAAGTCACTGGCACTTAGGGCTTGCAATTGAATTCTAATTATGGACTCAGTACTACTGTTAACCTTCTGGCAGTAGCGCTAGTGCACTGAGTGCACGCTGCTCTAAAAATCTAGCGAAATCAATCGTCTTAGAGCAGCTGCGGCTGCTCGTTCAGTGAGCCCTTTGCGCGACTTCCGGAGGGTTAATACTTGAAATTATCAAATGTGTATATCTATATAGACACCAACAAGCCCCTTGATTCCAATGGTGATTACTTAGACCAAGTACATTTAAGGATAGATAAAAACTTAGCTTTTATCGTACTTCCCTTCAAGTGGAAGCCGAATACACTCGCCAAACTGTTAAGAATACGCTAAAGATCATAAACATCGCGCTGGCTACCACAGTTGGTTCTTCTGAAAGGTAGTTCACTCTGAGGAAACTCGGCATCGATTGTAACCCGTAGAAATGCGGGGTCCTTGTAATGTTGACACCGTTAGAATAGAGGAGGAATTTTACTGAGCGAAGATGGCTTCCTTGCGGGATGCCGGTTGTAGCAAGGTATGGTGCAGATTGTTAGTCCTTAATGCTGATTTGCGGTTGCCAACAAGGTATGAACAAAAACCACCGCATGTGTCCATGAATATCCAGTTTGTTCAGCTTCGCTATTGTGGTATCCGGTGGGCTGTAATCTCTCAAAGTATTTCAGCAAAGAATTGACCCACTGGTTTCTGTTCCCATGTCGTAAGAGGCGACTAACAACAGATGTGGCTGTGGTCCACTGTGGAGGTTGATAACAGTCTATTATATTTCTCCGGACAAACCACTCAAGAGGCCGTGTGGCATCCGTCGAGTTGAAGTATCTAGTAGATTATTCTCTAGATGTAATGGCAGCAACCTCTGGTGACGGCTGTCGTATGGTATGCAGACTCGCTCAGTTCGCTCCACGGTTTGTAGGATGACGGCAGTAGGGTTCAAAAATGCTTTTAAACCATTGAGCTGGATACACTAGCTCACAATTTCATTAACTCTTCATCTGGAATCATAGTGCTACATCCTTGATTCGACTAGATTCTTCGGCTGATCTTCCTTGGATATAGCTTCAAGTGCTATTCGGAAAAAGTTTTGTATTTCGCTTAATCGTTTCGAAATGTAAGTGTGGCACGTACGTATAGGCATGCTCCATATGCCAAGTCGGAGGCGTCGGCAAATCCATGCAGTTCCAGCTTGATCGAATCGTTCCACAGAAGCTTTCTGTGGGTCATTTCGTTTAAGTCATCGTAGTTCGTAACTGACACAGAAAACCAGTCCTCAATCGGATTCCACCTCACGCCCAAAGCCTTTATGATCGTTTTTGAGTTGTTGTAGTTCTTCTGGAAGATCTTGCACGATGCCCAAGTGGTTAGTGCATTATTTGTGAACGCTCAAACATCCCTTCGCCAGTAGGCCAGTGAGTTCTTCTTGGAGCTGGCATGCTCCAGCTAGAGAATCGGTACCTGCCGCGAACTCTTCATCATGATCAACAGCAACTTACTTGAGTGCCATGGTTACTTGAAATGGCTATAATCCTAGACCGTACGGTACCGTTTGCAGCTCCCTGGCGGTCAACATCATTTTTCTTGTACCACCAGAAAATGGGTTGGTACTTCGTGTCTTGTGGATGCATGGCAACCTGCCGAAAAATGTTCCCCAACGTAACGACCCTTCTTTGTTCTTTTGGTGTGTGCGCTGAAATTGTTCCAGGCACATGTTATCGTCCGCCGCAGGGATCAGACGAATCTCGTCGCAGGCTTCAACCTTATAGAAACTCTTCAACAGTTCGATAAGCTGCTAAAGATCGCATTAGGTGAATGATTTTGCCCGTTAACAACTTACCTTGTACTGAACGAACTGATTTAGTTTTTACTTTATTTGCTATTATTCAATTTGGTATTGAATTTTGAAGGTTGAATTCTTGCAGTACTGACTAAGGTTTTTTCGATTGGAACAGTTAAACGTATGCATATGATTTTGCTTTGATCGACCATATCCGAAATAATGACCAATGTGTGATTCCTTCGTATTAAAAAAGGTAATTTTCCGGTACGGATAGAACTGCGCTTGGTACTATAACAGTAAAGCATTACTTCTTAATTTTATCGTTCAGTGTGCATACGAAGTACTAATTCAATTCACACGGTCCCAGCAGATATTTGGGATGACACTTTGATTGCAATTGTATTGACCCCTGCATTGTTGTGTGCTCTTTTACTATCACCCTCTGACCTAACAAATCCCTAGAGTTAGAATATTATACTACAGTTATATGATATCTGCTTTCTTCCCTCTTATCTCCAAACTTTGCAGACGCGGTGGCATCGGCGTGAGTTCGTCCCGCCTAACGACACCGAAGCGCGAGAATGACTCAATCGTACAGGATGAGTCGCTCGACGGTGAGGACAACAGCAACTGACCGACGATCACGTCTTCCAACTATCTTTCCAACTATTACTAGGAACGAGTGGAAATCAGTTGGAATTATTTTAATAAGCAAACCGCTCCAGGAAACAGAAGCAACAGCAGCAGCAGCAAAATCGCGAATTGAGCGAGTGAAAGCGAGTGTCATTTTTTTATTGGGAAATAAATGCAAAAAACACAAACTAGCTGGGTGTATGAATGAGTGAAAGTCGATGACGCAAAAATTATTCTTTGTTGTATTAAACTATTTCGTAAACAGTACGAGGAAAAAGGATCAACAATCATTTTCCCTAAATTTGCATGTATGTAGGAGCAAGATATGAAATAGCAGTGGGGGAATGAAATGCCCAACCAGTCGGAAAAAAGCAGAGAAATCGTTTTTAGCAAATAAGCGATGAACATTTTCCTAAATCAAAAAAAAGTAAATAAAATAATGAATACAAAAAATCAGCTTCATAAAAACAACAATTACCATTTCACAGACTAATAATTTACCGAGTATATCAAACTTACAAAAATTGCATTAGTAACCGAACATTTGATAAAAAAAAAATAGGGGCGAGAGCAGGATTTCGCCGGCACCGGTGTGTAGGACGAAGATTAACACATTTTAGCAAAGTAGGATGGAAGCAGGATGTTTTTATACTATCAAAATAAAGAAAAATATTCATAACAAGTGAACCGCGGAGCATTTAGATACGTTTATATATGTTACGAAAATTTATTGTTTTTAATTATTATTAAAGTAAAAAAAACTTCATTCTTCACTTATTGTCGTATGATTAAGTTTCACACCTCTGTTTTCCGCCTTATTTTTTTTTCTACATGCGGACAAAATGCACTTACTTCAAATACAAAAGCATTAAGCTCACGAAACATGAGAAGATAATAATTCCATTTTTAGCACTTTTGAAGTAATGAAATAAGCAGAAAGAATCGTGAAAAATCTGTAGCTGCCTAAGTAAAGTTCGCTTTTTTATTATATAATATTAATTAACAAGAAGAAAAGTCTCTAGTTGAAACTGAAGAAACCGTTGAATAAATAAATAAAAATATTGCAAATAAAAAGCTATAAAGTGATGTCGACTAATAACTACTAGGCGATGACGAGTCCCCGTACTGAACAAGACATTTTCAACCTTTTGCCGTGCTTCGAGCGATTTTAAGTTTCTGCACCAGAGAGCCATCGAGCGGAATAAAATTTTTAAATGTATGTCGCACCGAAATACTTTACGCAGGGACATTTTGGGAGCCTCACATGTGAGATGGATATAAATCATTCTAAAGACTACCATAAAACAAATAGTTGCACTTAATTGATTGCAGCGTGTCGTTGAAAATGAATCAGCACTAGCTATGAATCGGAGCTGCTACCAATCCATCTTTTAACAAAACGCAAAAGAGCTACAAACAATTGAGCGAGCGCAGTGCAACAATTTTTTAACTGTCCGTATCCCATGTGATCTAGACGTTCAAAGAGCATCAAACAACTAAACAGAGCGTTTGTAGTGGCAGAAATCGTTACGATTCAAGACCAGAATGAAATGAACAGACTTAGGACAATATGAAACGAGCTGAAATGTCTCAACAGAAAACCTACAGGCGGAACTTCCTAGCGGACGCCAGACCAACGTAGCTGTAGGAAAAGGAAAGAACAAGATCGACTACAGCAAAACGACGTCGGCAAAATTAGAAAGTTTTCAATTCAGGTAAGTAAACCTCACTGTACATTTCTTCCAAAGCACTTTAATTAAAAAATAACTTCACTTTGAAGTCATGATCGGGCCATATTCTCACAGTCACGTCACCTAGTGACTAGAAGAAAATTTACTTCCAGTGACTAGGTGACGCAAACTGTGAGAATAGGGCCCCTGCTATACAACAAATTAATTTTGAGCAGAAGCAATGAATGGTTTTGAACTACTTGTTTATACAGTTCGAAAGGCTCTGAAGCTTGTACAAGGAAGCTATACAAGAAGTGGAAGCTGCCGAAATCGTCCAAAAAATCTTTGTTTGGCAAGTGATCCGTGGATCTGATTCACCCCTAATAACACCCGGAACTATCAATAGACAAACCTAAAGGGGCGAATAAGTGCAAAAGTGCAACAGTTGTTTCCGAGTCCTTCAACGGAGCAGATTGATTTAAACTTCACAGTGGTGTTCGCTGTGTAAGTTTCAGTGAGTGAAGATTCGTCTTTGTTCGTTTATTAGCAACCGTTCTGTTGGTGCCGGTAGCAAATCCTGTACATTGTTTTCGCTGGAGTGGACCAATCGACGTTTCTTCAGATAAGTTTTGTTTTTTTCCTATCGTTTGCTTTCTTCCTTTTCCCCTTCTTTCTACCTACCATGTAACCTAATAATAACCCAACTGAGCCGTAAAAATGGCATCAAATCGGTTCTATACTCGCGTATAGAACAAGGGTAACTGAGCTTATAGGCATCATATTGTACATGAGTGCTGCTCAAAAGCCACTTTTGGCGATCTTACTCCCAATTTTCCACCACGCCTATGGAGGAATGCCAAAACAATTTGTGTAGTGGGTAGAACCCACTGGTGGAAAAATTTGTTTTTTCTCCTATCTTTTATGATCGGGTGAGAGTGTTTGATTCTTTCAATGCATCGCACTAAACTGCAGTTTATCTATCGTAATCTTTCGTATCATTGTATGGCTCAAAGACTTTGTCCCCCTTTACTTTGTTTTGACAAATCTCCGAAGCCAATACTCACTACTACTCAGTATCCGGCGGTTACTCAGATAACACGTGTTCGGCCAAACAAGATACAAGTTATAGTGAATGATATCGGCCAGGCAATTTCACTACTGTGCTTCGCAAATTCGCCACTGTGCTTTCGCTGCCGACAAGAAGAACCCAGCAAACCAGCAATCGTATATAAAAGTTTACAATGAATTACAAATAATGACAGACTAAATCAATATTACAAATAGTGCAAGCAAAAATTATGTTTTGTTGTAAAAAGTTCACATAAAATGCAAATCTGTGATTGAAATACAATGTTGACTTGAAGTTATTTATTAGTCCACTACAACTTAAAACAAAATTGTATATGCGGAATAATAAAGACAATTTTGAAGCATTGTATATAAATTAATTTGCAATTGGATTAAACTGCAAAATCGTTCAAAAAATAGTCACCTCCTTATAGCACTTCGCAAATTCTCTACCAGACTAGTTCAATATTTGAGCAATAAAAAATGGTTTGAGTACAGAATGTAGGTTGTGATTTGACAGGTATAGAAGGTATCATTGGAGTGCCATATTTAAATTGCATTATGGTATTTTTAGATCGTAATCACAAAGCGATAAAAATGATCAAATATAATCGTTGCTTGACAGTGTATAAATAGATGAGTACATAGCGGCTATGCTGGGAATACGAAGATCTCAGGTTCGAAACTGGAAGTAAATCGTATCAGGTAATTTTAATAATTGATGTTCCAGTAACTCCAAACTTACCCATGAAAAACATATCTACTAGTGTGGGCATAACTGTGTCTTATGAAGGAATTATGGAAATTCCATCCTGATTTTTTTATTTTCATAATATTATTTTTAAAAAAATACTTCTTGTTACCACATTGGGGACCTTAAGCTGCATAAACCTTCATGTGTGATTGTAAAGTTGATCACATATAAACTCAAAATGATAAGCTAGATGATTGTACAATGCTTCTTATGAGATCAAAATTCGTCGTAAATCACATAGTTCTACTATACCGATTTGTTGTACGTATATGGCCTCCACGTTTGTTCACATAGAAGAGATCTGCGCATTTTATACAATCAATTCATACCGTTGAAGAGTGCAGTTAATCAAATTGCAACTTATTAAAGTGAATCAAAATGTTGGTTGGGAAAGCTGGTGCAAGCAGTAGTGGTTCCTATTTTCACCTACGCTGACGTTGTCTACTACCACGGACTCGCTGCCAGTCTTAAAGAGCAACTACATCGATGGTATAAGTCCGCCGTTCGCTATATATCCGAGATTGCTTGCTGTGAGCGCTTTACGCGAAAATGTAAAGCATACGTGCCTAGAATGGCCGTAAAAATCAATGGTGTTGTGTCCGAACTGGAATGCGAAGATTAGGGCACGGGGTTGGTTGCTTTAAGGACCCCACACTTCAACATGTTAAGATCTTTGAATGCAAATATTTGTAAACCGCAAACACCGAGGGGGCACGACTATCTACTTCCGATCAGGAGAGCTTCGGATGACTTTCGCCGGGACTTCTCTCTTCCCTATTACATCCTCCTTGACAAAGTTTGTCTACCTGTTCGCCTGTTTGTACCGCGGGTAATGAGCTGCAGAAATTGCAAGCAGTCACCTATTGGAGCAATAGGAAACGGTGCGGTAAATGCGAGGAAGAGAATGAGGATGACTTTTGCGGTAGAGAAAATTAAAACAGTATTTACTGCGGGGGCCCTTCGCATGCTATTAAATCATGTCCTGCGTACAAGCAGCGCGGGGATACAATTAAACACTCCCTTAAGGAATACTCGAAGCGCTCTTATGCAGAAATGCCAAAGAATGCTCCGCCATCTGTCCTACCCAAAAACCCTTATGCTCGCTTGGCTCGCGTTGAGCAAGAATCTGATAATCCTCAAGAGGAAACATTTCTCGTTAACCTGGAGAGTCCAGGAAGATGAGAAATCTTGCTTCATCTAGACTACCTCGCAAGGGTCCTAAGATGTCCTCCTCTGAAAGTGCGCCAACAACATCTAATAAATCCAACGGAAGTGGAATGCTAATCTTTTTTTGGATCAACGCTAACTTATAGTTTTTCGATGGTACTTAACGAAAAACTGAAATCGTATTTCTTCTCCATAAACTTTTGTTGGTTTCTCCCAGATCTTTTAATTTCAGTCCAGTGAACTGATTTGGGTTGTAAGTAGCGGTTTGGCCACTACTCGGGTTCTGATTTTTGTCAGGGCGGCCTAGGTGCCTCTACAAGAATTTGGGATGTTCCATTTTCGGATACACCAATAAAAAAGTCAACAAATAAATAAATTTACCCTTTTACCGTTTATTCTCCCATCGTTACGCTTCTCTGTTGTCACTGGATGCTCTTGCAGGTAGGTTGACGGACTGTTCCTTCTGACCGGCCGGGATGCCAACGGCCGCGTTTACTGCTCCGGCAGCGGTCCTTGGCTCTTAGCTAGGGAGCTGACCAAAGGCTCATTTGTTGAAACCACCCTAGCGAGGATGGCGAACTACCGCCGAATCGATTTGGTCGACGCAAGTGATCCCGGAAGTCACCGTAGTGCGCTTCCCTAGGGGAACCTTTGTCATCCCTGCTTCGTTCTCCTTTACAATTAACTGTGGAGGAGAGCTAGGCTCGTTCGACTGATTTTTCACAGCGAGAACGGTCAGTGTTTTGCTGCCTTGGCGCTTAGTCGGGGAAGTGAGAGGTTAGCTATCCCCTTGTTTTTTTACAATGGAGATGTATTTACGCACTGACCCAGTACACTTGCTTAGTAGCTGCCAAGCTACCGGACGGAAGTGTACTGGAGTGTCGGACTCGACCAGGATTAAACTACCTAACGGATAATACCGACTAAACTCCATTGGGCTCCGCCATCTTTCTCCCAGGAACTACCTCGCGGCATTACTTCTTGGGGGGATGGCAGTACTTAATGTACTCACTCACTCTCGCTCACGCACGCACACATCCAGTATGAGGCTTACATTTGGATGCTCGCTCTGACACTCCATGTGAGGCTTACTTGGATGCTCACCCCTGCCACACCATGTGAGTCTGACTTGTGTGCTCACCTATAGCATACCATGCGAGGCTGACTTGAACGCTCACCTCCTCTGCCAAATGCTATGTGAAGCCAATTACCGTTTGATTTAGCAGTGTTCCTAAAAAAAAGTCAAAATTGTTGCCGGTCCAGCGCACCATATTCTCTGCAAGCTGCAGGCAATCTGAGTGGTTGCAGTCGAGACAGAGTTCCACTTCTCCACCGCTTGGCACATCCTCTGTATAAGCCGCAGACGTCTAGCATTGCTCTTCTTTCAACGTCGAAACGAGGACACACGAACAGTACGTGTTCTGCAGTTTCGTCGACACTTGGGCAGTCAGGGTGGACTGGGGCCTACGCGTGCCCAAACCTGTGGAGATACTGTCGGAAACAGTCATGGCCTGACAGGAATTGTGTAAGATGAAAGTGAACTTCCCCATGGGGTCTACCCACCCAGCCCGATATGTTAGGTATCAGGTGGTGGGTCCACCTACCTTTCGAGGAGTTATCCCACTCGCGCTGCCATCTGGCGACCGATGCCACCCTGGTATGCTCACGGACTCCTCTATTGCCACGCAACTTAAAACACTCTTCGTCCTCCCGGATGACCAGCCCTACTGCCATAATGCTCGCTATTACGCAGGATGCATCGAGTGATACCGTGCGGTAGGCAGATATCAATCTGAGACACATCAAGCGGTAGGTGCTCACAAGTTTCCGAAGGTAACTGGTTACTTCCAGTGCTCTCGCCCAGGACGGGCCGCCGTACCTAAGGATAGATACGGCAACGCCTGCCAGTAGCCTACGTCTACTCGTGCACACCTTAGAGCTGTTGGACATCATCTTCGATAATGCCGCAATAGCCGTCGAAGCCCTCTTGCATGTATAGTCGACATGGTTGCCGAAGGTCAGCTTGTCATCTATGATGACCCCAGGAATCTTCAGACTCCGCTTTGAAGTTATCGCGACTTCTCCCACATGGATAGCTGCATGTTGTACCGACTTGCGGTTGTTGACGATAACCACCTCCGTTTTATGTTGGGCGAGTTTCAGGCCTCTCGCGCTCATCCATTCCGCCACAGTGCTAATCGCGTGTGCTGCAGTCAGTTCTACCTCGGGGATTGACTCCCCGTAGACCGCCAGGGTTACATCATCGGACATCGAAGCTGACGATCTTCACACCAGGAGGGAACTTTAGTCTCAGAACCTCGTCATACATAAGGTTACATAATACCGGGCCCAGGATCGTGCCTTGCGGGACTCCTGCGGTAATAGGAACGCTTCTCTGACCGGCATCGGTTTCGTATAATAGTACACGGTTCTGGAAGTAGCTTTCCAGGATCCAGTACAGACCCACCGGTAGGCTAAGCCGGTGTAACGAGAGCGCGATGGCATCCCAGTTTGCGCTGTTGGATGCGTTCTTCACATCAAGTGTCACTAACGCACAGTACCGAATACCTCGCCTTTTTCGTTTGATCGCTTTCTCGGCAGTCATTACCACTGAGTTGATAGCGTCCACCGTGGACTTACCCTTTCGAAAACCAAACTGATTACTTGACAGGCCATCCGTACCTTCTGCGTACGGGGTTAGCCTTTTGAGGATGATCCTCTCAAGCAATTTGCCAGTCGTGTCGATCAGACAGATTGGTCTGTACGCCGATGGGTCGCCTGGCGGCTTCCCAGGCTGCGGCAACAACACCAATTTCTGCCTTCACCATCTATCGGGGAAGCGGCACTCGTCAAGGCATCTCTGCATAGCTAGCCTAAACATGTTCGGGTTTGCTATGATCGCTGCCTTGAGAGCGCTGTTTGGAACTCCATCCGACCCTGGAGCTTTGTTCATTGCTAGGGAATTAGCCCCTGCGAATAACTCTTCATTCGTCACTGGGGCCACCATTTCGGCCGCGCCCACACTGTCTCGTGGTCAAGTGGCCAGGAGCTTGTGACTCGAGACGTGAAGAGTACTTCGATAATCGTCTCCAACCGGTCCGGAGACCGTTCTGGGGGGGAGAGCCCCTTTTGGCCTTGGCCATCACGATTCTGTAGGCGTCACCCCACGGATTCGCGTTGGCACTCTCACACAGGTCACGAAACACGATCTCTTGCTGCTTTTAATGGCCTTGTTAAGGGCTAATTTCACAGCTCGAAACACTTCACGGCGGTCCGCTCTTACCTCCTCGGTGCTGTCTCGCTGCATCCTACGTCTAGCTCTGAGGCAGGCTGATCGTAGCGCTGCAATCTCGGCACTCCACCAGTATACCGGGCATCTGCCGTTTCTTGGCAGGGTTTTCCTCGGCATAGTGGCGTCGCACGCGCGTGATAGGACGGCTACCAGCGCATCCCCGCTTAGACTGTCGGTGTTGGCCTCCAGTCCCAGGGCCGCGGTGAAAGCTTCGATGTCGAAGTGATTGGACTCCCACCCGCGTACCTGATAGGGATTTCCCGCCCTCGGATGCTGCACACCATAGTTGATCCTAAAGCGAATTGCTAAATGATTGCTAAGGGTGTAGCCCTCGTCTACCCTCCGATCCATGCCTGGAACCAGACCCGGGCTGGCAAACGTTACGTTAATCCATGCCTCCACCCCGTTTCTACGGAATGTGCTAGCGGAGCCATTATTGGCTAACACAGCGTCGAGTTTCGCAAGCGCCTCCAGTAGCACTTGGTCCCTGCTATTTGTACAGCGGCGGCTCCACTCTACTGCCCAAGCATTAAAGTCTCCCGCTATAACTACCGGTTTCCGGCCCACTAGGTCGTACGAGAGCCTGTCGATCATCAGGTTGAACCGTTCTATGAGCCACCTTGGTGGAGCGTAGCAGCTACAATAGAACACACCATTGATCTTGGCAATCGCAACACCCTCGGCGGAGGAGTGTATTACCTCTTGAACCGGGAACCGTCCCGTTGTACAGATTGCCGCCATCCCAGACCCGTCCGACACCCAATAGCCCGTTGTCGACAGGGATGTTGTACGGGTCGGATAGGAGGGCGACATCTGTCCTCGACTCCGAGACTGACTGCCACAACAGCTGTTGGGCAGCTGCACAATGGTTAAGATTTAGCTGTGTGACGTTCACGGCTTCCTCTTATTTGCCAACCCCGAAGGGACACGAAGGTCCACCCATAGCATGGTTACGAGCTTGCTTCTTAGCGGTGCAGATAAGGCATTTATGCGCCTTAGTGCAGTCCCGCTCTTTATGACCCTCATCGCCGCAGCGACGACATAATTTGCTCCTGTCTAGTCCCTTGCAGTCGTACGACTTGTGGCCGGATTCTAGGCACCGATAGCACCTATCCACTGATGGAGGCTGGGATATGCTAACTGGACATACTGACCAGACGATCTTCAGTTTTCCTTTCTCGGTAACATTTTCAGCTTCCGCATTCAGTAGCCTGAGGTAGGCTACTTGCGTGCCAGAGGGTCCCGCTCTCAAGCGCACAGAGGCTTGCTCGATTATTACGCCACATTGTTCTGTGACGGCAGCGACGACATCATCTGCGGTCGTGAACTCGCCCAGTTGCTTGCACTGGAGAGTCATTTCCGCCCCTAAAGATCTCACCTGGGCGCCTTTACCCAGGACCTGTGCGCCTCCCTTTAGCACCAAGAGCATTTCGCCGGTGTTGGTGTGTCTCACGCTGCTCACGTCCTGCCGAGGGCCGAGAGGCTTTCGGCCGCCCGCATTGACTTAAGGATGTCAGCATATTTGTCCTCGTCGGTCTTTACCCACAAGGCCTCGCCTCTGTCCTTGGCCTTCTTTGCGGGTCGAGGTGCATTCGGCGTCGGCTTCCTCCTACTGACCAGGGGTTTTCGCTCCCCTGTCCCGGTTGCGCCGGGTTGCTGGTGCCTTTTTTCTGTCCGGTGGGGTCATTTGCGCCCCGGTTTACATCCCCCAAACGGCGTTTGGCCGTCACGGTTGCACGCCGTTTGGCGTTGCTTTTTGCACCCTCGCCTGGTACTTTCTAGGTCGCTTCAAATTCGGCCGTCTTGACCCTGCCCTTCGAGGGGAAATCAGCCGCCGCTTGGAGCAACTTGGATGCTTCATAGAGTGGGAAGGCCCCTGTCTAGGTTCCTATGTCGGCCTTCTCTCTTCCCTCCACCTTCATGACGTATACTTCCTGTTCTTGTCTTGCGACTCGAACAGCTTTGCGGAGCACCAGCAGGCTCTGTTTCAGATCCTTGTTGATGTTTTGTTTCGCATTTGCGAACTCAATGATGGTATCGAGTTACTCCACAACTTTAAGCATCGCGGGTAGTGGCCCGTCCAGCGCTTTGGTAGGGCTATTTCCTACCACCGCTGGGGAGTGACTAGTGCTGTCGGATGCAGCCCCCGTCGCTTCGCTACCTTCCACCCCCACTGGGGGGAGACCTCGCCAAACCACCTTCGACAAAGGGGTTCGGCACCTCCGTTTTTTTGGTTTTTATTTTTGTTTACTTCACTCATATTGTTCCCACGAGTTGCGCGAGAAAGAAAAGTCCACCACGCCAGAGCTCCGCAGTAACGTGGTAAGGGACGCTTACTGTGGGGTTTGCCCAGGTACCCCGCAAGCTCCGTTAACGATCGAGCATCTTTTTCACCCACTCGACCACTCATCCCTCGGCACGGGTTGTTTCACGCCTTGGACTTGGGGTTATGACTTTTTTTGCTTTGCGTGGTGAGCGCGGCCTAGATCATCACAACCGTCCTCCTTTACCAGGGCTTTGGACCTGTAGCTTTGGTTCTCAATAGTTCCAAGCTCGTAGGTTATTAGGGACATGCTACTATTGAGATCCGTCATTTGCTAGCAGAGTTATCCCCTTGTGGCGAATCAACACCGTACTTGTGTGCGAACCAGGGGCCGGCACATTGTAATGAAATTTACTAGCTAGCCTAAAATGCGCATTCACGTGCGTGACTCGTGGACGTTGGTGTTTAGTTATGGTATGGAACTTAATCAAGCATGTATGTGTGAATAAATAGTCCATTGTATCGTTAATGCCGGCGTAGCGGATAACCTCTACGGTGTACGCCCTTTAACACTGCGATCAGCAAGAGCCCAACTTTAAGTCCCAAGCCGTTCACGGGATCCGTGTCTTCTCCCTTGATGATAGTGTTGCTACTGCTGCGGAACAAAACGCGCTTCTTCCGGCTCGCTGGACATTCGGTTATACGATGAAACCACCTTCTGTCTGCGGCAGCACTTTTTCGATAAAAGGTTTCTTGTGCTGTGTGGAACCTCAAATTTGCTGGCAAAGTTGTGCAATGGAATACCGTGCAGGGGGGCTTTTCGAATTACTCCAGCTGCTTCTGCTACACACGAACGTGACCTTTACGGCTGTCCGGATCGGTTGAACTGCCTTGGCAACTTCACCACTGCAAATGGAAATGCGACCCTCTGGTGCAATGGACAATATTTACTGACTGTTGCTCAGCAGTTTATTCTGTTCGAATGGCTTTAGTTACCTTGAATGGACAGGAAAAGCTTGATTTCTGCCTCCTGGCGCTATCGAGAGTGCTTCTGTGCAGCGGAGTGCACGTCCTCCGCATTTAGAACGAAACTACACTACAGGAAAATTCACGCGTGTCCGAACCAATGAAACTGCCATGAGACGAAATTGTCTGCTGTCAACTGCTTTCTCAAGACAATATTTTACCCGACGTTCTTTTCAAGCCACTAGTCCTTCAGTATTTTCTTCGTCTTTGGTTCAGCAAGTGTCACCCTCATTTTGATGGTTTAATTTTTATTATTCACATATTATCGAATCATCAAACTTGACTAATTTTTAACTAACGTAACAACCATAACAACTTTCGACGGTATAACTTGCTGTCCCACGCACGCTCTTTATCACTGGTACTAGTGGTGAGAAGCTATCCCGAAAAAAGGATGGAATATTCTGGGTGTCTGTGCACTACCGTGAACAGACGAAACGAAATTTACATCAAAAACATAAACAAACATAACTAACAGCGGTGAGATATGTTGCAAATAACAAATACACTCTACGGAGTGTATACAAAAATTTGGTATATTTCCACCCAGTGCTAAATTGTTACCACAGATAACAGACGTTTAGGCTAGAACAAAATTTCTTCAAAAACCTGTGTAAACTTTCAAATTGATATACGTTGGAAATCCGTGTTTCACTATTGCCATCTGCGCAACTGTTTGCTACACGTGTTTGACAGCTGCACTCTAACTGCATTGTATCGATCACTGCGCCATCTACAATCGTTTGCCAAATGTGTTCCAGACGGCTGATTTATTCGGAATTTCAGTAGCGGGTATTTACACACGATTCAAACCGAGCCTAAACGTCTGTTATCTGTGTTGTTACCCTGACGGGTTACAGGATCAAATTTGGAATGTAGTTTCAAGGGGGCCTAGAGAAGAAATGCCTTCCTGATGATGGGGATCTTTATACCTGTTCAATTATACGAAGTTTAATAGTTTCTGGAAATTGAGTTCTTGTCGACCGGTCTCACGAACACTAATGCAGTTTCCTTGTGTAACAAAAAATCCAATTTACTTTTGCCGTCTTTGTTTATTATTTTCCACCAGCTTGTGAAGTAGTATTTGTGTTATGTGGCGTGTACGTACATGAGCCGTAGAAAAGTGTATTCCCGAGTGTAGGATTAGGGTGGCTTTGTTTAAGGGTGGGGAGTTTAAAAAATAAAAGGGTCTTAATAAATGGAAGCACAGATAACAGACGTTTAGGCTCGGTTTGAATCGTGTGTAAATACCCGCTACTGAAATTCCGAATAAATCAGCCGTCTGGAACACATTTGGCAAACGATTGTAGATGGCGCAGTGATCGATACAATGCAGTTAGAGTGCAGCTGTCAAACACGTGTAGCAAACAGTTGCGCAGATGGCAATAGTGAAACACGGATTTCCAACGTATATCAATTTGAAAGTTTACACAGGTTTTTGAAGAAATTTTGTTCTAGCCTAAACGTCTGTTATCTGTGATGGAAGTATTAAATAAAAACATACTTCATTTGCTTTGCATTAGTCCAGCATGCTTTTGTCGACTTTGCTGCGTTTTATTCATTATTTTTTCACGAGAAAACATAGTTTTACCACAAGTACACATAGAGAGACGCAGTCTGTCTCAGTTTCTACACTTTACGGTTGGTATTCTTTTACAATGTAAACATTAGATAGTACTTTTCCGTATAAGTAGCGTTCCGTATATTAATAGTGATTAGCCTATATGTATGATACTCGCCCGTCCTGCCGAGTCCAGCATTCCACTTAGTTTTATTTTCAGCATTCCACGAGAAAAAGCTCTATGGCAGCAAGCGGTTGAAGCACAAATAAACATAATCTCAATTTAAGCAGGAGCTGGAATATGTGAGCTCGTAGGTACAAGTTAGTCCGACCTAAATCATCGACAGGATGGGCTATCATAGGAACAGCAATGGCTTATTTAAAATTAAATTTAAATTCGTGACAGATGTTGCAGCAGATTGCACGGCCAGATGGTTTCGATCCGTTCCTTGACGAAATGGAACGGCAGCGAGAACCAGTTAAGTGTGGTGCTAGCGAAAATACCCATCGTTTCCGGATACTGATGGGTGAGCAGTGCCAACAGAGCTGTTATCGAGCAGAGACCGGCTGTGAACAGAATGAAAAAAGGCAGTTCTTTCTTTGGATAGACGGATACTTCGTGAAATGCTGGCAACAGCTCCCGATCGGCACACTCCGTGCAGGTGGGGTACGGATAGAACAGATGGCCTCGTTCGAGTGGGTATGGAAGCATCCGGAATGTTCCCTCCCAGGTACAGTGCAGCAGGTTCAACGCCCCTTCGACGTTTTTCCAGTGCTGCAGGTGGAAGAAAGCATAGGCTAGAGCTTCCGAGTCTCCCCGCTTCAGAATGTGCTCCGGAGGGAGAATTAGTTGTTTCATTTCGAGCAGATACTTGGGGACATGGGGATTGAACTCCACTGCTCGGTGAATTGCTTCCACGGCACTCATCTCGGCAGGCGTCAATCCCCGCTTGGAAGCAATGTCTGGTGAAAATTTCTCAGCTACTACACGTGCTTTGAGCAGAGCTGCAGTATAGCAAATAGTTGCCGATTTCGGCAACGAAATATCATCATACTTGGCCAGTACAGCCTGACAATCTGCATAAGCTTGCATTTCCAGTAACGCCTCGAGCAAGTTTTCATGAATATTCAACACGTTCATAATCGGCGGTATCTCTTTGGTGAGATCACGAAACATTTTTACAGCTTCTTTTAATTTACCCAACTTTCGGGCGCACATTGCTAGCCGTCGTTTAATATAGATTAGTACGTTCGTATCCCGACGGAAAAGGCCTTCCATGATGGAACCTTGATGTTGGACAGCCTGTGATTTTTTATAGTTTCCTTCGGCAACTTTCAAAGCCGTCCGTAAAATCCGCTCCGCATCGACAATAGTCGTGGCCTCCTCTTCTGCCAGCAGAATGTAGGCCGGAGCACAGTCTGGATTGATTTCAATAGCATTATTGGCCGCCTTAATACGAACCACTGGGTTTCTCTCGCGCCACGCCGTCTGCATGATCTCGTATTCCGCTTTTCCAGCATCTCCTAAAATAACGAGCTTAACATTTTCATTCAACTACTCAAACGAATCGTGAACTAACCTTCACATGTAAAGAACGTCTGATGGTCCTGAGCCGAAAGATTCATATCATAGAAAGTCAGCGGTTCTTTCTGAGTTGCCCAATAAAATCGCTGATACTCCGCACCCCGAAGGAGATTCAACGGATTACGCCAAACTTTACACTCTGGCATGCTTTGCGTAGTCGGTGTGGCGCTGGTGTTATTTTCAGCTGGCGTTTCCCCACCGCCGATCCACGGGCTGATGTGGTTGATGGAAACTTGTTCTACGAAGAATAAACAATCGGTCGATGTTTATTGAAGCATAATTTGAGAAAAAAACTCACCGATGAAGGATGTTCCATATTTACGAAAGTACCACCATTCAAATATCAAAATTAAACCGGAAATCAAACTGGACGTTCCGGTCAACGCTACATAGAATTTAGGAGTAACTGCAAAGGAAAATCATGAAGTGTAGTAACCATTGACCAAACAGCTAAAAATAAAATAATCTTACGTGTACTGAGAAACACGGACGAGTCCCACATTTTGAAGTGGAGCAGGCCGGAAGATATTTGTAGATATTAGCTCCTCTAGTCGTCCAGTTCCGTTTTGTCGGGCGGCTGCACTTGCAAACAATTTCAATTAAACAAGAATTCTGTGCAGAAATGGTGTTTTTCTATTTCACAGAATTGTACAAGAAATAGATAAAATATTTTTCCTAACAAGGCCGATGACACTCACAACATATCCATCAGTTTCGGAAAAAGCTTTTTTGTTTTACAACAGAGAAAGTGACAGCTGTCTCTTGGCTTTTACTTTGATCACGCAACAATCTCGCAGCTGCCGGCCAGGCGTGAGAGCTGAGTGAGGAGATGGATTTTGGTAGCATCAGAATCTCACAGTTACAATCAATAAAAAGGGCCAATTAGTGTAAAATGTTATTTATTTATTTATTTATTTATTTATTTATTGTCGTCAAACAAGAGTAGACCGTTTTGTTACAACGATAAAATATAGTATACACTTAAAACATAAAATACTAATAACTAAACTAAACACTATCTGGTTTACATAGCACTACTTTAGGATGTTCTTTATAAGCGAATAGAATTGAAATATTTTTTTAATTTGCTTTTTGTCATTGTTAAGTCAATAGCTTCGCAGTGCTTGTTGTAAGTTGCCATCATCTGATTTAATGGTCCAAACTTGGCATAATTTGTACGATAATTGTTTGTTATAAATGTATTTCGGATTCGTAACTGCCGGGAAGGTATATAAAAATTAAGTTTAGATAGAAGTTCGACTGAATCAATACGACACGAAATTATATCGTTTAGAAATGAAACCATTGCATATTCTCGGCGCTCTTTTAGTGTTTGGATGTTAATGAGCATACAGCGAGCTTTATAAGATGGGAGAGGAAATCGTGTCCAACCTATTTTGCGAAGTGCAAACAATAAAAATTGCCTTTGTACTGATTCTATTCTTTCTTCATGTGTGATTGAGAAAGGTGACCAAACTATGCTACAATATTCCAGTATTGACCTTACATACGAGATGTATAATGTTTTAATTGTATATGGATCATTAAAATTGTAACTAAAACGCTTTATAAATCCAAGCATGTTATTTGCTCTATTGATGATTGTGTTGTAATGGTCAATGAATGTTAATTTTGAATCTAGAATGACTCCCAAATCTTTAACTCTTTCGCACTTTTGTACCACTTGATTTCCTAGAGTGATTGAAATGTCAGGTGTAGTTCGTTTCCTACTAAAAGTTATTGCATTACATTTTTTTACGTTTAGTTGCAGAAGGCTTTTGTTACACCAGAGGTAAAACATATGTATTTCTTCCTGTAATATCTTTATGTCTTGTTCGTTCCTAATTTCTAAAAAAAGCTTCATGTCGTCGGCATAGATAAGAACTTTTATGTTTTTGAGAATGTATGATATGTCGTTTACGAATAAAATGAACAAAAGAGGGCCTAGATGGGAGCCTTGAGGAACTCCTGATGTGACTTGAATGGGATTCGATTTCTTCCCTTTAAATCTAACTATTTGTTGACGGTTAGTTAAATATGATTCGAGCCATTTGAGAAGACCTGATTCAATTCCTAATTTTTTCAGTTTGAATAATAGCAAGGGTATGTCGATACGATCAAATGCCTTGCTAAAGTCCGTGTAAAGAGCTTCAGTGTAGTTTCCATTCTCCATTGCAATCAATGAGTAGTTAACGAATTCTAGTAAATTTGTATTAGTTGAACGTCCTTTGAAGAACCCATGCTGCATGTTAGTAATTCTGTTTTTGATTTGATTGAATAGTTTTTCGTTAACGATTGCTTCAAAGAGTTTAGGCATACATGACATAATAGCAATTCCACGGTAGTTACATATGTCAGATTTTTTGCCACTTTTAAAAATGGGTACCAGGTACGAGCTTTTCCATAAATTGGGGAAAATGCCAGATTCAAGCGACATGTTAAAAAGCCAAAACAGAGGAGCTGTGAGTTCCAACGCTAAGTTCTTCATAAATACGGGTGGGATCCCGTCAGGTCCAGAACCTTTGGAGGCATCTAGTTTGTTTAGAGCCTCCATAATATCTTGCACACTGACATGATTGACGCCAATGTCTGTGGTGAATTCTGGGAAGAAACCGAAATATTCGCGATCACGATCTTCTTCAGAAAATGTGGTATAGATGTCTTGAAAGAAGGTTGCGAAAAGATTGCAGATTTGTTCCGCGTTGACACCGACATTTTCTTTAAGTTTCATTTTTGAAGGGAAGTTTTCCGATTTTAAATTATTTTTAACATGATTAAAGAAATTTTTTGGGCAAGATTTTATTTGAAGTTCGGTTTTTGAGTTATACTCTTCAAATGCTATTTTAATGGATAGGTTTAGTTGATCGCAAATGTCCAAATAGTTAAATAAGTTCCTTTCATTTCTGATTTTTTTATACTTTTTGTGGGCCTTTTGTTCACGATTTTTTAAATTTTTAATTTGCTCGTTATACCAAACTGGATATTTTGTGTTGCCTTGTCGCCTAATTTTTTTCAGTGGTACTTGTTCAACTATTATATCAAACAATTTTGTGTAAAAGACGTCTACTGAATTTTCGATACTTGTTTCATTTCTAAACAACGTTTGCCAATCTATACTGCTTAGTCTTTGTTTTATGTTGTCAAAATTTGCCAATTGAAATTGAAAGGCCTCTTCGTACTCGCAGTCATCGGGTCTTTTGTTATCATGTACAAATACAGAAAACTCTATTGCTGTATGAAACGCTTCATTTTTCCATAGTGGAGTTAATGATTCGGTGACACAGAAGTCTTCAAGAATGTTTGTGAATAATAAATCTAAATAACAGTTTTGCTGATTTCTAACATGATTAATTTGGTTAAGTCCTAAACTTGCAGTTTTGTCAAATATGGCCTGCAGAGTTTCGTTATCCCCAACGACTGGAAGTAGAATGCTTTCATTTTCAGTGTCTGGAAAGAAGTCAATGCTTCGTTGATTGAAGTCACCATAAATATGAACTTTTACCTCTGGGGGGAGCTTGGTTATAATGTCTTCGGCAATAAGAAAAAACTTTTCAAATGTATCTTTGCGGGCATTATTTGGGGGGAAGTACACAGAGGCAAATATATGTGTTTCACCTGCCAGATGGGTTTTAACCCACACATGCTCAAATTCTTTAAATTTCCTTGTAGTAATGATTTCTGCATTAAATTTTGATGTAATTGCTATTAAAACTCCCCCTCCTGACTTCTTTTCAGACATATGAATGTCTCGGTCAGCTCTAAACACATTGTAGCTGTTCCCGAAAACTTCTTCACTTCTAACACTTTCGTCCCAACTAGTTTCTGTAGCCAAAATAATTGTATAGGAGCTACTTAAAATATTCTTGTGAATTTCATTCATTTTCGATGCACTTTTCATTCTATTAAAATTTTGACAGTAAATTAAAATTTCTACTGACGACTCTACTTGAGGAATCGAGATTACCTCTTTTTGTTGTCGTTCAAATGGCGTCGAATCTTGGCAAACTGCGGTGTCCTCGTCATTTCCTTCTTCTAGGGAATGCGTCAATGTCGTCGAAAACACGAATGTTGAGAATGGCACGCCTTACACAAAACTGTTGACAAGCGCTCCGATGTTGGGTGCATTTGCATCGTCGACCGTGGTAAATCATCCACTGGATAGGGATTCAATGTCGGTCCTCTTTGAAACTGAATTGTTGGCCTATAGTTCGTGGGGGGGGTCCTGAGAAATGATCTTTTGCAGCCGCAAGAAGCACTCTATCCGGTGGCAGGAAACTATTGTTGTAGTGACTACTCGTATGGTTTTTGTTATAGTGGGTGTTGCCGGCCCTAAATGTGATTCTGCGATTGGTATTACTCGTATGGTTACTATTAACTGGCTGTCGTGAGTGGCGCGCTGCTTGCTCTTGATGAGGTCGAGGAAAATTTGTGGTGCTTTTGTTTTTTCCATTAACGTTATTATTATTATTTCGCCTCGATCTTTTTTTACGTCTTCTAGCCTTTTCGGCCTGTTTTTGCTGGTTCAGGTTTCTTAGTTTGCGTGCATCGTAATCGCTCCAGTCTGCTTTCCATACTTTCCTTGTACCCAAAAAGCGCCAACCTGAGTTATCGATATTTTTGTCGTTATTTAATTCGGCTTCCAAACTGGGGCATGAATCAAGCGATGATGTAGCGTTTTGACTTGCCGTTATGTTTGATGAAAGCGCCTTAAGTTCGTCGAGGATATCAATAGTTAGCGCAGAATTTGTGAAGTTTTGACTGGTGGATATGTTCGCTGACAGAGACTTAAGCTCGTCAAGAATATCAATCCCCAGCGTCGGGTTTGACGTCATAGTAATACTAGCCGCTGTGTCCAGAGACAGTTGATTAAGCTGGTTTATTTCATCATTCATGGTGCGCAGTTCAGCTGATAGCTCTGACGTTACCGTTTTCAGCGTGCTATAGACATTATTTTTCGTTGTCGTCATTGCTGTATCGAATAGCGAGGTAATGTGATTTTTAATGGCAACAACACTTCGAGTCAAACTGCTGTTTTTGTTTATTGCTATCAATTCCTGTTTTATTGTTGTAAGCAAAATTTCTAGGCCATCGATCGCTTCGTGAACTATGTTAGGCTTCTCCAGTTGAAACGCGAGCCGGTGCATTACTTCCGTATTGGCTTGCAGTTGTGATTCCAGAAGTTGTTGTTGTTCAATAAGCCCTTTGAACTCAATCTTGGCCTGCATCAATTCTTGACATGATTCACAGCACGGTAATAGATACGAGTTGATGTCCACCCTCTTGTCCTTCTTCCGCAGTGATCCCCTCGGAACAGTCACTCCAATGCAAGCGGCGTGGAATTTTCTTGGGCAACCTATACACGTCCACATAACTGTATCGGCGGAAGTGTCGAAAGTGCAAATTTCGCAACTCATTATGATTGATGTACACACACGAAAGGCTGAATTAATAAAAAACTAAATGAAATATCGCGCACGGCACCTGGATCGAACGATAAAAGCGTGCGAACTTGACGACTTGTTGTGAACTCATTAATTAATTACAGTATTAGATAAAACATGTGCAACCATGTCCAGACTGTCAACATATTTCTTTATTTTAAATTTAAATTTTATTTTCACGTTTCCTGAGTTGGAAAATACATTGTTGCAATCACGAAAATCAGCTTTATCGATGTATGTAATAAAAAAGAGCTTTTTTCTCATTTAATGACCCAATTGGGTCATTAAATGAGAAAAAACCTTTTTTTATTACTTACTTGATACTTGATGGGCAACAATTCGCTTCGTTGAATCTACGCCGAGTGAAGAATTCTCCTCCACTGAACCCGATCCTGGGCCAATCCCTTCCAGTCACCCTGGACATTGAGTGCTTTTAAGTCCTCTTCCACTGCAAACAACCATCGTGTACGCGGCCTGCCACGGAGTCGTCGGCCTCTTCCCGGTTCTCTACTGAATATTATCTTCGCCTGTCGTTCTTCCGGCATTCGTGCTACATGACCAGCCCACCGTGTTTTTTATTAGTTTGACAATATCCACTCCTTTATATACTTGGTAAAAACTTGTGATTCATGCGACGCCCCCAGATGCCATTTTCTTGTTTACCGCCGAGTATTGTTCGCAGCACCTTAAGTTCGAAGACACCGAACGCTCTACGATCAACTTCCTTTGACGTCCACGTTTCATGGCCGTACAAGGCAACCGGAACTGTCAATGTTTTGTGCAACGCGAATTTTGTCTTCATCTGCAAACTACGGGACTTCAGCTGGCTACGAATTCGGAAAAAGCCCTATTTGCAGTAGCAAGACGCCTTTTCACCTCGCGGGAAACATCATTATCGCACGTCACTAGAGTTCCAAGGTACACAAATTCTTCCACTACTTCAAATTTATCACCACCTAACACCACTTCACCAACAACATCACTATTGTACCCAAGTAGTTCTCCAGCTATCCTGTACTTCTTCTTGCTGGTGTTGATTGTGAGACCAATTCTTGCTGTCTCCTTTTTAAAAGGCACGAATGCCTCTTCCATGGCACGGCGGTCGATTCCAATGATATCAATATCGTCCGCAAATCCTAGGAGCATATGCGACCGAGTGACGATGGTACTATTCCTTTACACTCCTGCTCTCCTGATGACACCTTCAAGAGCAATATTGAACAGCAAATTTAACAGCGCATCACCCTGCTTCTATCCGTCTAAGGTTACGAAGGACGTCGAAATCTCATCCGCAACCCGAACACTTGATTTCGATCAATCCAGCGTTGCACGAATCAGCCTAATCAGTTTCGTCGGAAAACCTTGAACTGCCATTATGTGCCATAACTCGTTTCTTTTCACTGAATCGTACGCCGCTTTGAAATCAATAAACAGATGGTGTGTCTGCAAGTTGTATTCCCGGAATTTATCTAGGATCTGTCGCAGGGTAAACATTTGATTCGTTGTTGACCGGACTTCACAAAAACCACCTTGGTAAAAAGCTGACGAAAGACTCCTCCAACGGCCTCAATCTGTTGAACAGAATACGTGACATAATTTTGTACGCCGAATTGAGGAGCGATATTCCTCGATAATTGGCGCACTCCAGTCTGTGTCCCTTTTTGTATAAGGGACAAATGAGGCCCTCTAGCCAGTCAGCAGGTAGTTCTTCTTCTTCCCATACCTTCAAAAGAGTACGGTGAAATATTTCGTGCAGCTGCTCACTATCGTGTTTGAAAAGTTCGGCCGGAAGCTCGTCCTTTCCAGCAGCCTTACAGTTTTTTCAGCTCTTCAATTGCCTTTTTCACCTCTTCTAGCGTCGGAGGCCGTACAGCTTGTCCATCGTCACTTATCCTTATTCTGTTCGTTGACGCGCTAACATTCTCTCTATTCAACAATGTCTCGAAGTGCTCTCTCCACCAGGCTGCTACCATTGCTTTATCTGTCAGCAAGTTACCTTCACGGTAACTTGCTGACAGATGCACATGACGGGAGACGGCACTGTTTTTCTCCGTACGCCATTGACAGTTTCCTAAAATTTCCACATATCATTTTGTTCCATACTGTTTTGCGCCTCAGTAATGACGTTCTCCTCATACTGCTTTTTCTTTCTGCGGTGAATTCTTTTTTCGGCTCCTCTTGCTTCCTTGTACCGCTCTCTGTTCTGCCGGGTTCCAGACACTAACATCCGGCTTCTGGCAGCATTTTCTGGGTCGTCTCTGAGCAGTACCTATTACTACTCGCGCTGCTGTGCTCACCGCTCCGTGGATTGACTCCCACAGATTGTTAAGTTTGTTGTCTACGTTGATCCTCTTATCCGCTAATCAATCTTCTGGCGGTACTCGTCCGTCACACCTTCTGCTGAGAAGTGCTGGATATTGAAACGCAACGGTCGCTGAGTTCTTGAGTTCGCTACGGTTGATAACCGTGCTAGAATCTTACTGACGAGATGGTGGTCAGAGTCGATGTTTGGTCCTCTGAAGGTCCTCACATCTATAACATCCGAGAAGTGTTGGCCGTCTACCAGGACATGGTCTATTTGATTGCAAGTTTCGCCATTCGGATGTATCTTTGCGTGCAAAGTGCTGCTGATGACCATGCCTCTAACTGCAGCGAAGGTCACTAGTCTCAGGCCGTTGTCATTGGTTACAGAGTGAAGGCTCTCCTTACCAATGATTGGACGGAAAAAGTCCTCTCTACCGACCTGAGCGTTGGCGTCCCCGGTAACAATATGCACGTCATGCTTTGGGCACTCTCCGTATGTTTTGTCGAGACACTCGTAAAACGCGTCCTTCACGTCATCTGGTTTATCGTTTGTCGGTGCATAAAAGCTGTAGTTTAAGAATTTGCCCCGTACCCTCAATACACAGATTCGCACGTTAACCGGTTTCCACCTTATAACACGCTTCATCTGCTTGCCGATCACTATGAAACCAACTCCATGTTCTGCCTTTTCGTCGTCACTATAGTAGATGTTGTATTTGAAGGAAGCGATTGGATTCATCGCCCTGAATTCACCCAGTCAAAAAGGGCAAGTTGCTGGCTAATGGGGGGCTATTTGCCAACTCGGATGCGCTAATTGCCCTACAATCTGCCAGCAAATTGCTGGCAATTTGGGGGCTTTTTCAAATGCAACATTTGGACGATTTGCGGCCGTCATTTTTTTGCCGCTCTTCCCGCCATTTATCGCCCTTAATTGCCTAATATGAAAATTACAAATATTACTTATTCTCGGATTCATTATCTACTCACATAAACTTATCAGTAAACTTGGTAATCACCACCAAACTATAGGAAGAACCGATGGTTAAATTGGTATAGCACACCAAAACTTACCACAATCTGACTTTCATTAAGACTTTATGTCAGAGAGGTAAATAAGGACAAGTCTGTCTATGCCAGGATACATGCTGGTGAACTCGGGTGATTCGTAGTTATGCTGCCTAAGCTCGATCCTTATCAGCAGAAGGCAAAAGTTAAGCCCGTTAGATATTAAGCCTGTTCTAATGACCCTGCCACTTTTAGTTTTCCGATCTGTATACTTCATATCCTTGCTCTCACTTGAGTACTATGGCTCTAATTTTCATAACTTTCTCTACCCAGTAATCTCTAGCTAATTGACGAATGTCGTTAAAATGTAAAAAAGTTGTTTGGTAGTTGAATCACAGACTAACAGACATAACACTATGAGGGAATTCCCTCAAAAAACATCGATCCGGCAATTTTCCCAGAACACTAGCTCCACCTTTTATTCACAGTCCCAATCACTCATTTACTGGTGGGTTACCCCTCAGGTTTGGGAACAATTTTTCACTAGTGGTCTATCCCCCATATGCTTGTTCATATGCCAGTGGCGCCATAATTTCAAATGTGGCCACAGTCCCAACTACAAATATATTTAAAATGACCGTTAAAGCGGGCGAAGCTTTGTTTTTGAGTGTTATGTCTGTTAGTCTGTGGTTTAATTATAATGATAGGAATATAACAGTATTATTTCCATTGGTGTTACTATTTGTGAGTATTACTGGAATAGATTGAAAATAGTTCAAAACATTCCTAGAATGGTATTTATTTATACGGGTGTGTTTTCACATAAAAGCAACGATTATTTTTTGATAGATAAGAACCAAGAAGTGAGTCGCTTAGAACGATGTGCCATATACACTATATTATTAACGAAAACACGATATAAGAATACGATCCACAGTAATACACAATCATTTCACTCGTTATCACATGTGTGGCACCCCAGTCAAAAAAGGCGGACGAACATGGTCAGGCGATTTAAATAGTTTGACGTTTGACTCAACTCGCCTGTGCTAATTGCCCCTTGGAACAAATGCGATTTGCGAATGCGATTTAAAGGCAATTTCAATACTTAGACAAATTTTCTGGCGGCTAAAATGGACTTGATTGTTTTTTGCGTTTTTCAAACATGGCGGTTCATGTTTGGCTTAAGTATAAAATTGTGTTTTTTTAATAATTGGCTTGTTCTCGCTTGTATTTTGTTTGTCTAGTGCACTTCATTTAGCCATCGAATGTTGGAAATTGTGGAGTCGTTTGTAAGTTTTCGCGTGTTTCAAACATGGCGGTTCATGTTTGGTTTTAGCTTTGGTGTTCTTACTTGTATTTTGTTTGTCCAGCGCACTTCATTTAGCCAACGAATGTGGGTAAATTGTGGAATTGTGTGTAAGTATAGAAGAACAATATCCCCGACGTAAAGTCTTAATAAACGTCAGATTGTGGTAAGTTTTGGTGTGCAATACAAATTTCACCATTGATTCTTCCTATAGTTTGGTGGTGATTAACTATTTTTTTAAAATTTTCGTATTAGGAAATTAGTGGCGATTAAATGGCGCGTTCCGTGAGCAATTTAAGGGCGGGTAGGGCGGCAAATCGCTCAAATGTTGCAATTAAGATCGTATTTGCCGGAAAACTGAAGGGCAAGTAGCGCATCTGAGTTGGCAAATAGCTCCCGTGCATCCACCCGTGTTTTTGTTTTCTGAACACAATGGCACTTCGTGGCACATTGCGGCACATCCCGAATAGAAATGTACAGCAACAAAACTATGAATTTCGCTGTGACAGTACAGCAATTTTTCAATAATTTACAGTGAATTCTAGTGTTATGCTACAATATAAAAACAATAAACTTTGACGTTTCTACAGTAAATTTCAATGTAAAATCGACTTTTACGGTATAAAAGGGGGGTGGTTATGTATCTTAACACTAAAAAATCGATTTTTTCCATACATTTTTCTCACGTAAACAGTAAAATTTAATGTGAATTTACTGTATCGGTTTTTTGTTGAACAATAAAATTGATTGTTACTTGAAATTTTATTGTATATCGAGAACAGTGCGTCAAACAATTATGAAACAGTAATAACTATAATGTTTATTGTTTTATGATTGTTTGTTTGCGCAAGCACAACTCTATTTGTGCTAAGACACTGACGACTGACCCCTTGCCAAGAACTTTAATGCAAAAAAAAAACAAGAATCATGATACACCCTGTTACGACCAAACAGTGACTTTGCGTGAACTAATGAGTTAATCTGGTGAATGATAGCTAGGTGAGATGAGAAGGTATGCTGTGACGATGAGAAAGATGAACTCGAACTAGTGCGAGAGAACGATGAGCGGCGCGGCTAGCCGGCGAAAAAAGAAGCAGAGATGCCAGATTTGCAGACAAGTCTGCAAATTCGCAGACTTTTAATTTAAGCTGCTGATTTTTTCGATGGCGCAGATATTTGCAGATTTTTCCGTTTGGTTGCAGATATTTGCAGATTTTTTAGTTTGGTTGCAGATATTTGCAGATTTTTGAATATAAAGGCTTTTGGTTACACTAGCTTTCCTCACATTTTTTGTTCTTCCCAGACTTTTAAAATTATTACTGCAGACATTTGAAAACAGTACCTGGCATCTCTGAAAAGAAGATTCTTCCGTCAGTCTCTTGAGATTCGTTGACCTGTTCGGTGCTGTTGGTTCTGCGTTTGTGTAGTTTTTCATAAACAAAAAAGTGTATCTATTGTGCTCATCGCATTTTTCCTCCCTCTGTTACCGCGCTATCGTCGTCAGCCGGTGGTTTTCACTGTGAGAATTGTGTACAGTTTGTAGGCTTAGCAGTTCAGGCGTTTGTGCAATATCGTTGTTTTGTTCAGCACGTTCCCTCGTATTTTGTGTGCTGTGATTATTCCGCTGACTGCAGAAAGCTTGAAATTGTATCAAAACATAAAGCGACGAAGAACAGTTCAGTAACAAGTTGTTGGCGATATAAATCCGGTAAAACGCAAGGCGTCAGCCTTCCGGAATCAGTGTTATTTCATTATCAAGTATTATAAAATTGATCACTGTTAGTTTTTTGAATAGTGTGTCGATTTTCCACAATTTTTATATGTAAGCTTATGTAATTTTCTATTAGTTTCAATTTTTACTTACCTACTTCTCAAACCGATCCGTTCATGTGCTAAAAAAGTTCTTTGTTCCAAATGGAGTGTAATAATAAGCGATAGAATAATAATACATCCAAACCGTAATTTGTCCTTGAACTTATATCCAGACGATAGAAGGCACCACAAAAATACAAAACAAAACATTGCGTGTTTCCCGTTAGAATCAGTGTCTATAGGGAAAATTCTCTACTCGTAAGGCGTAGTTATTGGCGCGGGTGTGAAGATGGGTGGAGAGGATAGTGTTCATCAAAACGACAGCATTGGCAAGCAAGCTTTGACCGGCGATGAAAAGCTTTTGGCTCTGAAGCAGCAGCTGGTGAAAAGACCGTTGCCGGATGAGTCCGGAGGAGGAGCGGTAACATCAATCACGAGTTCGGCTGCGATCCCAACCGCTGACGGTGGTAACGAGAGCAGCAACAATAGTCTGGTTGATTCGCGAGGTTGCGCCAAGCCGGTGAAAAAGGTAAGATGTGATTAGGTTTTTTATCTTGTTCACGTAGGGGAAATTTGTGTAAATCGATTTATCGTTTTTGAAAATAGCCAAATTGCAAACTATCTATTGTCAGATAATATGAACCTTATTAAATTTAGGATAAGACATCGTAAGGTATAGCTTTGGGACAACATTCATGGTTTCTGTCTCAATTGGTGTCATTGCGTTTCTTTCGAAACAATGTACACATAGGAGACAAGCGAGTAGAAATAAGATGATACACTGAGCTTTTTTTAATGACACGGGTTAGACACGATACCCCGCGATTTCTTGAATTTTTGATTATAGAGGTTTTATCCTGATGACACAATGTTTTTTGTCTTATTCGACAGGTTATACTTTGAAGAATACTCAAGTATCGCAATATAGCTATTAATAGGTAGTATCCCTAAGTTTTGTCGATATTTTGTTGTTTACTTTTTGATTTCTACGTAATAACTATCTTACAGTCTTTCGTAATTCTAAACTCTTCCTAAATGTCGTTTGCCATTTTCCTATTATTCCATTGCAATGTTTTTACCGAACTGCTACAATTTCACAATCATCGAATAGAACATGAAAAAATCTCATAATTTATGCTGCATCTTACAGCCTCTATACCGTCGTAATCAACTCCAGCAGAAGCGCGCACAGCTGACTGCCCAAAATGGAATAACACGCGCAACACGTGTGAAACGTTTTTTTGTACTTCTCAGCGCAACTCGAAGAAGATGGACGTGCATGCAAGAAGCGATAAAATTGCAGGCAACGAAACAAAGCCAGAAAAAAAATAAATCCAACACAAAAAACAAGATACGGCGATGCCTTGATCTCTTGCTGAAAACGAGAGAAGTTGAATGAAAAAAAAACGCCCGAGGAAGGAACCCGTAAATCGCACATTAAATCGAAAGATAACATGCATTGCTGACGTCTTTTCACCCGGATAGTTAAAACAGAAAGCAGTTCAAGTGTAGTCACTGTTATAATGGTTTACTAGTTGAAAAAAAATGCTAGAGGGTTACTTTAGCGCTCCGGATTGAATCCATCCAGTACTGTCATTGCGAAACGAGCTTAAGGGGTATTACCATAACAAAATTTTGAAATTTGTTGTTTATTTTATTCTAAATCAACGTAAAAGGTCGGCTTATTTATCTAAACTATATTATCCAGCGGGATGTGAGCCGTTGTTAGTTAATAGATCCCTTAGATTGTTATAAACAATTTTTCCCAAAAGGTATCTTTTGAAATGTGTAAATTGTCTTCACATAATGTTTTTGAATCCGTGCGTCGTTCTCAACAAACTTCTTGTATACAAGGCATTAAAACATTTTGTTTTCTTTAGTTTCAGTGTAAATTTAGAAAATGGCATTTCCAACTGCAAAGCACCTTCTATTTTGATTGTTGATTATTATGTTTTATTTATCTGAGAAACAATTCGGTTGTTTATAATGGTGTGGTAATTTGACTGAATCAACACTTGCTTGCATTTTTCGCATCTATACAAACGTTTTCGTCGGTGGTAAGTTTCCTCTGAAACTCGAACTGAAAAATAGTTGAGTTCCCAACTCGTTCTACTATACGAGTAGCATGACAGAACTTCCGCTTTCTAAGGCAACGTCATAACACACCAGTGAGATGTTCATATTCATCAGCATTGCACGCCACCGGAAGACGGTATTTTTGTTTTGATATACATACCAAAATAAAGCAATGGGTACATTGAAACCACATGCAAGATGGGATCATTCGCTTGCGGAACGCAAAAGGATGGAAGTAAATGTTGCATGTTCTTTCCTTTTTTTATTTCGACTAATATGTAGTCACATGTTTTTTTTTACTTTTTATCGACATTCAAATAGCTAAAGATTACCGAGTAGAGGAAGTTATGAAAATTTGGAGCCATAGTACTCAAGTGAGAACAAGGATGTGAAATATACAGATCGGAAAACTAGAAGTTGCAGGGTCATTAGAAAGAGGCTTAAAATCTTACAGACGAATCTTTTGTCTTCTGCTTGTAGGAGACGAGTTTAGGCAGCATTACTACGAATCGCTTAAGTCTGCCATCATGTCTCACTGCAAAGACAGACTTGTCCCTCTTTATTGGTAAACTTGAGCGATTCGTAGTAATGTTACCTAAGCTCGACTAGCTGTGAGCTAGCCTGATATCTATAATAATTTTAGAATTGGGTAGTAGGACCACAAGATAAGTATTTTTAACACTCAAATCAAGCTACAACCTAGTCTTTCCCTATATTGAGTCGTAGTACCTGCAACAGTACACTCGCGGGCTGTACCTAGCTTCAACCTCTTAGGCTCAGCTTCGCCGGACCGCTGATCGCGATCTCGATCTTCTTTCAGATGTCCCGTGTATGAATATATATCTATACATATATGCATACCTGTATACTTACGCACATACATATACATATATACACACTCATAAACCATGGGGACAGCAGGGACAGCATAACGAACAAGTGCAACAGCAAGTACAACCGCAACAGCAGCAGCGAGAGCAGCCTAGCGAGGCCATACAGAGCACGAGTGGCGACATACCAACTGGACGCCAAGGAAAGCTAGGATTTCAGGTGCGCACACCGAAACCAAGAGTTACCCAAGAAGACCAGCAGTCTGGGTTACCTAAAGTGACGAAGTTGAGGCAACAAATTGAAGAACTCTACGAATTCGTGAAAAGCAAGGGCAACGTGCACGGAAAGATCAAGGATCTAGTGATTACCATCAAATCCGCCGTAGCAGCAGCCGAATGCGAACAGGTGGCGTTACTAGAGCGAGCTGAAAACGCGGAAAAGGCGCTGAAGTCCACAGCGATAAAAGAAGCGGATGCCTATGAGACACCGAAGGATGACCGGTATTCTCGTTGTGTGAAAAGAATAAGGGAAACGCCAGGAGAGGAGAAGGAAAGAAGCCCAGGAAAGTCGGTGAAGGACAGCGAAAAAGCCGACAATCGCAGAGTGAATGGCGAACCGTAGAAACCGCAGAAGAGAGGAAGAAAAACAGAAAGAAAAGGAATAAAAGAAGAAACAAGACCTTCGGCCATGCCATCAGAAGCAGAGGGGAGACGCTCTAGTCGTCAAAGCAAACTAAGGCGTGACGTACGCCGCGATGCTCAAAAGGGTGAGAGAGGATCCCAAGTTGAAGGAGCTGGGGAGAACATTATAAGAACCAGGCGTACTCAGAAAGGCGAAATGATGTTCGAGCTGAAGAAAGATCCATTGATCGAGAGCTCGGCCTACCGGGAACTTGTGGCAGAAGCGGTGAGAGGAGCTGGGAACGTGAGAGCATTAGTTCAGGAAGCAGTGGTCGAGTGCAGGAATCTGGACGATATCACAACGGAAGACGAAGTGAGAAGCGCGCTAATAGAGCAAGGAAACCTAGAGAGGAGCAGATATCAATAAGATTGAGGAAGGCGTACAGTGGCACACAGACAGCAGTGATACGCTTATCGCTAACCGCAGCCAACAAGCTTATGTCGACCGGTAAGATCAAAATCGGGTGGTCGATGTGCTCGATGCGATTGATCCCTAGAGCCACTAAACAAATGGAGAGGTGTTTCAGATGCCTGGGTTTTGGCCATCAGGCAAGAAACTGTAGAGGCTCCGACAGATCTGATCTGAAGCTGGATGTAAGGCTGTGCAACGAAGGTTCCGCTAGCACATTCCGCAAAGACGGCCGGGAATCCATCATAGACGTAACATTCTGCAGCGCGTCGCTGATGGATAACATGAATTGGCGAGTTAGTGAGCAGTATACACATAGCGACCACCAGGCTATCCACTACACCATTGGTCGGCGGAATTGTACTGCAACGCGGAGAGTGAGGACTGGCGAGCGGAAGTGGAAAATAAAGGACATCGACCTTTTTGTGGAAGCACTTCGTGCTGCCAGCGTCACTCCAATTCCGAGCGTCGAAGAGCTGTCGGAAACAGTAGCGAGGGCGTGCGATGTAACAATGCCGAGGAAAATGGAGCCGAGGAACTACCGGCGTCCGGCGTACTGGTGTAACGAAAGGCTCAGCGTCCTCCGGGCTGCCTGTCTAAAAACCAGAAGACGCTTCAAAGAGCAAGATCAGAGGCGGTCAGAGAAGAGTGTAAAGTAACATTCCGGGCGGCCAGGGCTGATTTTAAACGCGAGATAGTGCTAAGCAAGTCCACCTGCTACAAGGAGCTGTGCAGAGAAGTAGACGCTAACCCCTGGGGCAATGCATATCGTGTCGTTATGGCCATGATCAAAGGTCCAATGACGCCAGCCGAAATGTGCGCTGACAAACTAAAAATTATCGTGGAGGGTCTTTTCCCGAAGCACGACCCAACCGTATGGCCGCCTACACCGTACGTTGATGCAGACGGTGGAAATGCTGGTGACAATCAAGTTTCCAACGACGAGCTCCTTATAGTGAAGCGAAGAAAGCTCCCGGATCGGATGGTATCCCCAACGTGGCACTGAAGACTGCGATCCTGTCGTTTCCAGACATGTTCAGGATAGTCCTACAGAAATGTCTGGACGAAGGCTACTTCCCGGATAGATGGAAGATCCAGAAGCTGGTGTTGCTGCCAAAACCAGGGAAACCACCAGGAGATCCAGCATCGTATCGGCCTATATGCCTGCTGGATACTCTTGGTAAACTTCTAGAAAGGGTCATCCTCAACAGGCTGACGACCTACGCTGAAAGTGAGAACGGACTATCGCAGAGGCAGTTCCGGAAAGGGATATCAACGATGGATGCCATCCGCACAGTCATCGAGAGCGCGGAAAAAGCGTCGAGGCAAAAGAGAAGGGGAAACCGCTACTGCGTCGTGGTCACGATCGACGTGAAGAACCCGTTCAACAGTGCTAGCTGGGGGGCCATCGCCGCAGCGCTACACAGAATGAGGGTTCCCGACTATCTATGCCAAATCCTGTGGAGCTGCTTCCAGAGCAGAGTGTTGTACGAAACGAGCGAAGGGCAGAAGTAAATGCGAGTCACAGCGGGCGTGTAACACTGAAACGGGATGTACGATGGAGTCTTAACGCTGCAGCTGACCAGGAAAGTGAAAATTGTGGGTTTCGCAGACGACGTGTCACTAACGGCGATGGGGGATACCTTTGAAGAAGTGGAAGTGTATGTGACGGAGACAATAAACGCGATCGAGCACTGGTTACACGGGGTCAAGCTGCAGATAGTTCATCACAAGACGGAGATGTTGTTGGTCAGCAACTGCAAAGCGGTGCAGCGGGTGCAGATCGACGTCGGAGGGCAAGTGAGTGCATCGAAGCGTGCACTGAAGCAATTGGGTGTGATAATCGACGTCTACTGTTTCGTTATCGATACTACGATATGGGGTTTCTGCTTGGGGTGTGCATTGAAAATCAAGCGCAACCGTGAAAAGCTAAAGAGGACATTCCGGCTGATGGCCATGCGAGTCACGAGTGCTTACATATTGTTCTTTTTTTTTTTTAACTTAATGTATTCGTAGGAGACAGTATGCGTTATCTCCAGGAAGATCCCCGTCTGCATCACTCTGGCTGAGGGCGTGGAATACTACCAGCGGGGAAATGCACGTAATGCAAGGAGACTGGTCCGAGCAGACTCGTTGACTAAGTGGTAGCAAGAGTGGGACAACGCGGAGAAAGGAAGGGGGACGCACCGACTCATCCCAAATGTGTCGGCTTGGATCCGTAGGAAGCATGAAGAGTTGAACTTCCATTTGACGCAATTTTTGTCCGGGCAGGGATGCTTCCGGAAGTACCTGCATCGGTTTGGACATGCCTAGTTAGCCCAGAGTGTGTGAACGTGCAAGAGACATCGGAACGCGTGGTCTTCGAATGCCACAGGTTCGAAAAAGTTCGTAGGGGTACATCTGGTGTGACAGTGGACAATATCGTTGGAGAAATGTGCCACGACGCGCATACCTAGGACGCTGTCAACAGAGTGGTTATGAGCATACTCTCCGAGCTGCAGAGAAAGTAGTGAAGGAACCAACAAAATCGCCTCATTGGTTAGAACGCCGCCGTAAAACCACAAATCAGGCTTCGGGAGAAATTTCGCCGCCGAGGAACTCTCCGACAGTGCAGACTGGGTCCACCGCCGGGGACCAGTTGAGTAGTACGCGATGTAGCCCCGGGTGCGAGTCGTCGGGCGCCAGTGAACCGGACGTCAGGCTCCACCGGAATCGCTGGACCGACCTCGACACCCTACCGGGTAGCTCGTGAATAGGCTAGGTCACCGCCGGGGTTAGACCGAGTAGACTGCGTCGAATAGGTAGCAGTGGGTCGGTGGGACACCAGTGAACCGGACGCTACGCTCGTCCCGGAATCGCTGGATGGACCTCAGTACCTAATGGCTGGCACGTTGATTAGGCTAGGTCCACCGCCGGGGACTAGATCGAGTAGATCGGGGCGAAGCGGGGAGCCTAATGGCTCACGGAAACGAAAATGTGTACCGGGATAAATCTACCGCTTGGTTTCGAGGGATCCTCTCTCGCCAGGGAATTCTCCGTTGGAGTAGGCTTGATGCATCGTCGGGGACTAGACCGAGAAGTTCACGAACAAGTCGGAAGCTCAACGAGTAAGTGGTACTGAATGGTGCGAGAAGGGAGCTGCGGTGCTAAATGGCACAAGGGAGCCGAGTTGTGGGCTGAATGGCACAAGGAAGCTGGAGGGCCGTCCAGATTGTCTTCGTAGGGGACGAAACCTATGTCGCGACTCACAGCTAGCTTTCCGACTGCCTGCTGGCATGCAGAAATTGGCGGTCTGTGTGGATGGTGAAGAAGTGACGGTGTGTCAAGGAGTGGTGCTGTAATTCTACAGAGAGATAACTACTAAGTAGTTAAATTAGAGTGGGTGCTAAGCACATTAAAAACCCCTCCCCGAAGTAATGCCGTAAGGTGGTGCCGGGTGGAATCAGGTTCTGGGCAAGAGCAGTGGTTTTTAACAGGTCGGCTGGTGGCAGCCCAAACCCGTTCCCTGAGTAGGGTTTTGTACATTTTTCTTGCATTCTTATTCTGATTGATTGGTCAGGCTATTAGCTTGTCTAATCTGTATTATAGTTTATTTATGAACCTATTTTTTAAACCTTGGAAATAATTGTTTTTCCAAATGAATGTTGAGCTTGGTGGCGAAAAGAGATTAACAAGACGAAAGATTTCATCAGGTGCAGCAAGTGATATAAAATTCGTGTTATTTAATGTATTAACATTTTGTACAGAACGGATAGAGTTTTCGTGTTTAGCGACTAAACATTGACTTGAAAAACACTTTTTTTAACTTAATGCAATCACCCAAAAGTTTGGAAACTAGTGTTATCTATAGATTCTCACTTTTAGTTGTTCGAATGTCCAAAACACCATCTACAGGCAGAAATGTTAACTAGTTCCAATATAAAAACCTATGTTACACCGAAAAAAAAACTTCAGGAGAAAGGTTACTTTGGACCCCTCGATGGATTATTTTCATGTTGGTCGCAAATGAAAAGGGACAATTCATTCTTTCATATCCCGAAGTTTCAGAGATGCTGATTTTTTGCGTAAAGTTGTTCTACCAAACCCACCGTGCCATATAATAATGGCGCAATTAAACAATATTTTCTAAAATTTAATCACAAAGTACTGAAAATTTAGCGAGTTTTGCAGTGTATATCATAACTCAAAATCTATACTGGACCAATCGTTTTTAAATTTTGCATTTTTTTTTCACAGGTAACCAGAGGAGCTTTTATTTTTTACTCAATTATTGAATTTTTCGTAGCATTTTAAAACCTACAAATCTTCAAGCTCATTCATCATTTGAAAGTCATTCTTTTCGAAATAATAAAATATTCAAAAGAATATTGCAAATAATTACGGAATATTTTTATTAATACAGTAAAGATTCGATTTTATCAACTTGGGCTTTGTCTACCCCCAATGTTGTCCATCCACGTTTGTCAGCTTCTCGACCCGATTTGGTCAGACTCATATGAAAATCCGTTAGATGAGCTCTAGCAGACAAACGAAACCAAATTCGAGTACTTTTTTGAGTATATTTTTCTTATCTTATAGATGCAATTTATGCAAAAATAAAAATATCACTTTTTCAGATTTTGCACTGCGATGCCCCTCTAAGGGAAATTTGTTCTAAATAATCAGAAAGTGAGGATATATGTAGGAACTAAAGTGGAATATTTTCGGTTTATTAAAAACAAAGAAAAAATACGTCCGGATTTTGTCAGCCTAAAATACACTCAGGGTTGCTAAAAACGGGTCCTCACTGTATTTGTATTGCATAAGTTCGAATGTAACATTCTGAAGGACAAAGTATGTCAAAAAAAAAATTTTTGAAAACAAAGGGTTTGACAGGTTTGGTATATACTAATAACTGTAGATAGTACAAATCGATAATGCTCAAGTCATTTCTATCATTTGTTCGAAACTTTGCATTACTCAAATGTAAATTGAAACTATACCTTAAAACAACAATTTTAATTAAATGGCTAAAGCGCTGCACTGGGTGATTACCAAGATTTGGGAGGAGGAGATTTTACCGGAGGAGTGGATGGAAGGTGTCGGGTGTCCTATCTACAAAAAGGGCGACAAGCTGGATTGCTGTAATTACCGAGCAATCACCCTGCTGAACGCCGCCTACAAGGTACTCTCCCAAATACTATGCCGTCGACTATCACCAATTGCAAGAGAGTTCGTGGGGCAGTACCAGGCGGGTTTCATGAGCGAACGATCTACCACGGACCAGGTGTTCGCTCTTCGTCAAGTACTGCAGAAATGCCGCGAGTACAATGTGCCCACACATCATTTGTTCATCGACTTCAAAGCCGCATACGACACTATCGATCGAGATCAGCTATGGCAGATTATGCACGAGTACGGATTCCCGGACAAACTGACGCGATTAGTGAAGGCGACGATGGATCGGGTGATGTGCGTAGTACGTGTCTCAGGGACGCTCTCGAGTCCCTTCGAATCACGCAGAGGGTTACGGCAAGGTGATGGTCTCTCGTGTCTGTTATTCAACATCGCGCTGGAAGGTGTAATAAGAAGAGCAGGGATCGACACGAGTGGTACGATTTTCACAAAGCCCGTTCAACTACTTGGCTTCGCCGATGACGTTGATATTATTGCACGAAACTTTGAGAAGATGGAGGAAGCCTACATCAGACTGAAAAGAGAAGCCAAGCGCGTCGGACTTGCCATCAACACGTCGAAGACAAAGTACATGATAGGAAGAGGTTCACGAGAAGAGAATGAGAACCGCCCGCTTCGAGTTTGCATCGGTGGCGACGAAATCGAGGTGGTTGAAAAGTTCGTGTACTTGGGCTCACTGGTGACCGCCGACAATGATACCAGCAGAGAAATTCGTAGACGCATCGTGGCAGGAAATCGTGCTTACTTTGGCCTCCGCAAGACACTTCGGTCGAACAGAGTTCGCCGTCGTACGAAGTTGACCATCTACAAGACGCTGATTAGACCGGTAGTTCTCTACGGGCACGAGACCTGGACCATGCTCGTGGAGGACCAACGCGCACTTGGTGTCTTCGAACGGAAAGTGCTGCGTACCATCTACGGTGGAGTGCAGATGGAAGACGGCACATGGAGACGGCGAATGAACCATGAGTTGCATCAGCTGTTGGGGGAGACGCCCATCTGTCATACCGCGAAAATCGGACGACTACGGTGGGCCGGGCACGTAGCCAGAATGTCGGACAATAGCCCGGTGAAAACGGTTCTCAATTGCAATCCGACCGGTACAAGAAGACGTGGCGCGCAGCGAGCACGATGGATCGACCAGGTGGAAGACGATTTGCGGACCCTTCGCAGACTGCGTGGCTGGCGACGCGCGGCCATGGACCGAGTGGAATGGAGGAATCTTTTGTATACGGCACAGGCCACTTCGGCCTTAATCTGTTAATAAATAAATAAACTCTACAATTGTTCAGTTGTAGCCAACATCGTGGCAGTGACGGCATTAGACTACATATATCAACACCTAAACGTAAACCCAATGTTGACCTGTGGGATTCCGACCATACGCCACAGAATAATTCAGAAGGATGACGCGGACCACTCGCCGCCGCCGCCCCGGGTGAGGTTCCATTCGACTGATGACCGTAATTTGACTGGCGGCGGACTGCCTGTGTCGGGTTACATTTGCTTGCCTCACGCGACCTATACTGCAAGCATGAATTATTCACACGCATAGAACAACAACGGTAAAGCTGTACAAGAGCTTAGAATGTTCTAAAGCTGCCACGCAATCCATCGGATGTGATAGCTGTATGTGATTTTTATTTGGCTTTATGAAAAAAGGCAACCATACAAAATTAGACAGCATTATGTAATTGATCAAAGTTTGTTTCATAAAAGAAAGTCAATGCGAAAACACAGTACGATCGTGCTTGAAACGATTTTAGTTAATTTGTTCTGTTTCATTCACTATCTAATGTGCTAAGATACGGTTCTGAAATATACCAAGATATGAAATTATGTTTAATGTATCGAGATATGATGTTATATATCAAGGCCTTAAAAAATATAACAACACCTTTCTAATATTTTTTCGTATCACTTCGTTAGTTTCTGCCGTTTTCAAAATAAATTATCGGAATCACAATTTTCTTTTAAGGCCTTTCGTGAACAACTGATGCTCTACAATTTCAACGAAACAGTAGTAAATCTTGAAACTATTTTGGGATCCAAAATTTTGTTTGGGGCACAAACATCCGGAATAGGTGTATGTAATAAGTTTCTTCCTTGAAATAATGACCATGGCAGGGTTAAAATCAACACGATTCTCACGTTTGTAGCAGGCCATATAGCACACCAAATTGTGCTTTATCAATCAGGCCATAGAAAATCGCTATCGCCCATTTGTTTTCCTCGCGTTTTCTTCCTTCCGAGTACTGCGGTGATAAGATAAATTTCTAACTTCACTAAACATTACCATTCGATCGAGGTGATAATTTGCGATAAATTTAATGCACTGTCAACAATGTCATTAATGCGATTCATGGGGCTATTACGGCGCTGATAAGAAAAAAAACCTCAGTGGAACGTGCCTTCACTTGCACCTTCCGTGGCTCCTAGCTTAGAGGCAGGTTGGTGAAGTAAGCCGTGTTTGCAAAAAAAAAACACATTTCAGTTCATTGCTGACACGTACCACATTCGCAGATTTACTGTTGGAAAATCCTGCATGAGAAATGAGAATCATAATGTGATGTAATCTATCTGCATTAGGAAGCCTTAATTCAAATCCATTTGATACAGTAGATTTTTTCCCCTTTACATTTTTCTACGATCAGGCTGTTTAGCTTTAAGAAATAGTTCCGCTGGACGTGATCCCAGTTAAACTCATTCCGGAACTGGTTCGGATTTCTGAATGGAATCAGTATGGATTACAACTCAAATGCAACAACCGATTCCGACTAAATCGGTTTCAGAATCGTTGTTGCATTTGAGTTGGAATCCATACTGACTCCATTCAGGATTCCGAATCAAATTCCTAATGGTTTGATCGGGATGGTGTGCGGTTTAGATCGAATGAAAATGTTATCGGTTTAAATAGCATTCGCTTGTTGTTTGTAAACTTCAGTAACATTGAAACATTGAAAAGCAGTTTTGCTCTTTGTTTCACCAGTTTTGCTTACAAAAACTAGTAGGGCTAATAACTGGGACTATTAGAATTTATTTGAATACTAACAATTATTATTAGACTTGTTCCAGTACACGCTTCTTGCTTCCAGTTTGCTTCCAGTTGCTCCGAAACAAAAGAAAAATCTTCGGTTTAGTCCGGTTTTGCTTTTAGAAGAACAGTTGCGAATGCAGGAATAATTTCTGGATTAAATATTCGTGTATCAGTTAAAAGTTTGTTCTTTAGACAGAGCATAGAAGCACTGTTCTTAAGGGAAATAAGTGTACACGGAAAAAAGTATTCCCACATTCGTAAAAAATTTGGCATTAATTAAGGAACAATCATGTTTTTACATTACGAAAACAAAATGATGATTCTTGATTTATTCATAGATTTAGGAACATTCGTTGCAGTCCGACTAGACGACGGGAACTCGTGTATGATGCAGTACTCCTTAATCACTATCTGATTTTAGTGGTTGTGAATAACGCGTTTACATAGTCAGAATTGCCTAATTTATTTTCCCTGTGAACCGTTTCACAAAATTTGCAATATTATTCTTTGATCGATTCCAGCTTCGTGATCTGATTCCTGACTCATAATATTTACATCAAAATTTACCATTCCTGTTAGGAAAAATTTCCAACATAATAATTTAAATAGATTATGTTGCGTTTAGTTATACGTTTCAAATATCATGATATTGTTCATATACAGATCCAATTTTATCAGTCCCCGATTTGATCTACTACCGATTTTGTCAACCCAAATTTCCAGTTCATCTTAGTCAGAGCCGTCAATATGGTGCACCCAATCAAACAATAGAATGATAAAAAGCTGTAAATATTAGTCCGCCACAGATTTTTTTTCCATTACCATTCGCATTGAGTCGTTTGGAGCGTTCGGAGCATCGTCTCAAAGGGCTGTACAATATCGAGAAGGAAATATTTGTAAGCTGTACACGGTTGGTGGATTACGCTTGAATCAGTTTGTGTCGTTACGTGCTACTCAGAGGCTATTATTTTCATTTTCTATGGCTGGAAAACAGCATACACATTTTAAAACCCCCGATCAAAGCTCGTTGGTTCCGATTGGTTCCTGCTAATTTCATGCAACGAAGCGCAAATCTTGAACAAAACGAATTGTGATTTTAGTCGAATGCTGCTAGTTCATCTTGTCGGATGCCCGGAGACTGCATAACAATACCGAGAGAGAAGGCGATTATTAAGATGGGGCCGCCTCCGTGGACTGACTGCGCTAGTTAGTTTGTGCAGCTTTGAGCTAGTAACGGGGCACGGTGTTCCTAAAACCGTTATTAACTAAATAAATGACCATAAATTTGGCATACGGCATTCGATAGATACAGTATCCAAGCATCTTCTCAGTGAATTTCAAAATGATCCATCGATGGATTCGAGAGATATGGCGATTTGAAGTTTTATGATACGTTTCATAAGGCTACCCACGGGTTTGGTCCAACCTCTATAAACAAAAAAAATATTTGTCTACTTATTTAGTACATGGCATTCGAAAGATATAGTAATCAAGTATATCCCTTGCAAGTTTGAAAATATTTCATTGACGGAATCGAAAGTTATAACGTTTTGGATGTGGTATGCGGTCATAGATGGGTTTTCTACCAGACTTCAAGCGTGAATCCATGTTTGTCCATTGACTATTTAGATCGATTATACGTGTCGCGGTTTTTAAAGGAAAAACGTACCATTTAATTACATAAATGTAATGAACAAAAGGTGTTATTTATACGATGCACTGAACAAATATGAAAATAGGGTTGTTTAACAAACGTTAAATCTAATGTGTAAATTTAAAAAAAAAATAATAAAAGTTGGAATGTTTACTTCAAAAGGCCATATCTCAATGGTTTGTTGACCGATTCTTATTATTTTTTCATTATTGAACAGGGAGACGTTTCATCGTTAATTTTCATTAAGAAGAATACAAAATAGAGTTGTCTACATAAATAAATAGACAATATAATTGGTCTCAACTATATGTATTATAATTATTTAGTGATTATTTTTGTATTAAAAATAGCGGCCTATAAATTTTTATATACTAGTTGATTGCAATTGCTGTTTACTACAAATTAAGGATATATGAAATGTTAAAACTAACACAGTCGTGATTCGCTGGTCGCTCAATTTTTAACAGGAGCCGCTTTTTAGTTGGACCTCCGCTAGTTGGTCCATTGTCGACATCTGAATGTCAAATTCTCATGTTAAATTCAATTCGACAATAAAACTGACAATAGTTAGAGATATGAGCAGATGAACTTGTACTAATAACATCCCCTTTGATCCCCCTACTAATAACATCCCCCAGTTTTAACATCTGTCAACCCAACCAGCGAATCACGATTGTACAAAATTTCCAACAAAAACCGTATCATAACATAAATTGATCTGAATCAGCAAATACCTTCATATTTTTGAATATATGTATTGAATTTATGATTTTATTTTCCATGATTTATAGTTTGCGTTCGTTGCATTCAACTAATGTATAGAAATTGATAGGTCGTCGTTTTGAATATAAAGATATTTACTAAATAGTGATAATACATATAGTTGAGGATAATTAAGTTGTCTATTGCTTGAAGTAGCCAACTCTTTTTTATATTTTTCTTGATGAAAATTAACGATGAAACGTCTACCTGTTCAATAATGAAAAAATAATTAGAATCAGTCAACATACCATTGAGATATGGCCTTTTGAAGTAAACATTCCAACTTTCACCAATTTTTTTAAATTATACATTATATTTAACCTTTGGTAGACAACCCTATTTTCATATTTTATCAGTGCACCATATTAATAACACCATTTGTACATTATATTTATATAATAAAATGGTAAGGGTTTCCTTTAAAAATCGCGACTCGTATAAACGATCTAAATAGTCAATGGACAAACATGGATTCACGCTTGAAGTCTGGTAGAAAACCCATCTATGACCGCATACCACATCCAAAACGTTATAACTTTCGATTCCGTCAATGAAATATTTTCAAACTTGCAAGGGATATACTTGATTACTATATCTTTCGAATGCCATGTACTAAATAAGTAGACAAATATTTTTTTGTTTATAGAGGTTGGACCAAACCCGTGGGTGTTTGCTGGTAGCCTTATGAAACGTATCATAAAACTTCAAATCGCCATATCTCTCGAATCCATCGATGGATCATTTTGAAATTCACTGAGAAGATGCTTGGATACTGTAGGGGAACTGTGGGTAAGATGGACATGTGGGGTAAGACGGACACATGGTTATTTTAGAGATATAACATTAAAACTTCAATTGTATTGTATGTGTACCCTATTATTATGGATAGCCTTGAATTTTGAAACACTTAGTAGGCCTTGAATACTGCTAAACGTGCACAATTTAAGCAAATATTGATAATCAGTAGTGCAGTTTCGTGTGGATGTAATTTTCGAATTTCCGATTTTAAGGTTTATCGAGGAAAAAATCAATTTTTTCGAGGATTTTTTCCTTTATTTCGATAAAGTAACTTTTAAGTGACCTCTACGTGGAAAATAACAGGTAAGTTTATTTATGCGTGAATAAGTATAAACGTTTAAAAAATATGTGTACTGGTGGGGCAAGACGGACAGTTTTGATTAATTCTATTGATTGAACTTTATATGAATGTCTCGCGTGTAGAAACGAAACTCTAGCAGTTAAACGTGGAGAACCCTCCAGTAAGTTGAAGTCTCACATACAGTAGACTGCTGGATGTACGTTAATGTGACTGAGGCTAAATACGGAATTCCTAGAACCTGGAAAAGTTAGACGACTTAGTGCAGTTCCCATACTCTGGCTGTGTGTAATCGAGGAACTGATGTTACCAATCACGCATTCAATATATAACTTACCAGTTTTGTATAAGTGATTGTGACTGATCGTTGGAACTGATTGTATAGCTTTCTGTATGACAACGACAAAAACAATATTATAGGGTTACTGTGCCCTAATTCATCTTAGCTCCTCTATTCATCCCACCCATTTGAACGCATTAGTTAGAGCAGTATCTGCTATCTCTATTCAACGCATTAGTTCAAATGGTAGGATGAATAAGCGAGCGTTGTACTCGACTTTTCATTTCGCTTAAACGCGAGTATTTTACATTTTCCAAGCCAGATTTTTTATTCATCTGCTTCTTAGAAACGAAGCAAAGATGTTGATACCTATTTAAGCGCAATCCAATCACTGTAAGCCGAGTTATCAGAGAAATAGTGTGACATCGTGGCTAATGAGATGAATAAGGGCCCGTCTACCCTAAAATGCATAATTTGCTTCAAGTCCAAATCGAACCCCAAAAGATTTTCTTTCGCCTCGAATTGAACGTATATACTAAGAAGAATCACAATCTATTCAAAACATCCGTTAGAAACTGTAAATTTTAATATTTTGTGTTGTGATTATCATTTCTGCAATATGTCCGTCTTACCCCCCACCATATGTCCGTTTCACCCGCAGTCTGGAAAGAGTGCAAATATTTCATCGTTTTCAAGTTCTTTAAAAAATATATATTTGTTGATTTTTGTAACATAATCCCTCTGGGCACTCGAAAGCCAACATATGGAGCTACAATATAGAGTATTACATGTTGACAAAAACATGCTCTTAATATGTTATATTTCAGTATATCCTTAATATGTCCGTCTTACCCCCAGTTCCCCTATCTGTCGAATGCCGTATGCCAAATTTATGGTCATTTTCTTTAGTTAATAACGGTTTTAGGAACACCGTGGGGGGCCAATTGGAACAAATATCGCCGACTCGGAGAATATTTTCTTAGGCAAACAAATTACACCTTGCCAGCGCTATCAACACATACACCAATTATGTCAGAATCGCATTAATGAACAACAGTTGACCCATCAATACCAACGCCAATATCCCAGCAATCCATTAATCGTATAACAATGTAGAAAAAGACTCGTAAAGATGTCTACAAAGAGTCAAAATCGTTATGACAGTCGATTTTAGTCTGCAGAAATTGATGTGCAATCGCATATTACGAAAAACATGATTGGAATACGATTTTCCATTCGAAATCTCATTGATGTTCTAGTTAAATCGCTTTCGATCGGAGTTAGTCGTAGAGCACGGACAACTTATATTCATGTAGCTACCAATATTTAAATCATTACAAATCGTATTTTTGCTCCCATTTGATCGCATTTTACATCGATCAATGTCGGAATAACAACTTAATAAAGTCGTTGTGGTCGATTCTATGTGTGGGAATAGTCAGTGTGCAGCATAAACATATCGACGACCTCGATATACATCATAATGACTTCAAAAAGGTAGACACGACTTAATATATCACTACATATAAGACAAACGATTTCGCGAATTTATTTACGACTTATCTCATATCATTGAAATGAGATTTCTGCATATATGGCGAATGTTTATCGGAATAGAGTTTCTCTGCTTGAAGACTACATACGATTACGAAATATTATCACACCAATAACTAAAATAGTTCCGAGTAATCAGTCCTGCTCTACAGTCGAAATGTCGTAAGTTCGAATCCGGTCTTAATATCAATGTGCCCATGGGATGGTTTGGTATGTCGCTTCGTTTTGCTTCCCAGGCCCATTTTTAACGTATTTTTGTTATACTGGAGATTATTGATGTGACTTATAACTGTTTTTAACATTTGATTTTCTTTGCCGACGAATCAGAGTTATTCGTATGTAGCGTTCCGGAATCGTATACTAGTTATGGATATCGTACATAATCTGAGATTGTTTCGCATATCCAATCGTAAATACATTATCTAAAATCACTTTCATACTAGAAATTATGGCGCTTTATGTGTATATTGTTGTCAGAAATCATCAATTTTAATAGCTATGTACGTATATCGCATCCGGTTTGGTACGCATATGTCGATGTTGTGCGACTTTTTGGGTGGTATATAAACACGTATTATTCAGTTGCAACTTGGATATACCATCAAAAAAGCTGGCTGGGTACTAATGGGTTATATTTAATTGTGAGGCACCCTTTACGCTATATTTCTTCCAAAGGGGAAGAATTTGAGTTAAAACCGTTTAAAACCGAGTTAAAAAAGTTTCCTCCATTAAGGAGAAAATTTGGTAAACCACATTTGCGTGAAAGGGCACAAAAAATACAACTAAATTGGTTATGGAATTTGCGTTTCGACTTCGTTTCATCAGAATCCGACACTAAGTTAGTGAAGGACTGGGCTAACACCGGAGAGCGACGGGTTTTTGACCCTAGTGAGAAATTTTGGTGTTTACCAAATTTTCCTCCTTAGGGTGAAATATAGCATAGGGTTGAACAAAGCCTTAAATGTTATCAAATCAGGCTGAAAATCACAAATTCTGCTAATTTTAAAGTGCTGAGTCCATTTTTAATGGTCAAAGTTATAAAAAATAAATTATTTTTTCCAAGCCGTATTATCCACCCTTTCTTATCATTAATATCCCATTTTTGTGATAGATTTTCTTGTATTTATAGGTATAGGGGTATAGGGGGTTGGTTTACTTTAAATTTTCGAATTATTTTGCATTAAACACCTTACGCCTGCATAACTGTAACAAAAAATTAAAATCTCTTTTAACCACTTGGTGCAGCGAGGCGCAGAACGAGACCTTGACATTCGAAAAGTAGAGTAGAATGGGGTCAAATAGGTATGGGGGTATAATAGGTATAGGGAATTATCTTTACTTGCCTGAATTAAATACACGGTAGAGAACGTCGTTGACGACTGTCATTTCGGCTGTTAGTGTGGATCAGCTGTATTAGTTACTGCCTCGTTTATGTTTTCGTGTGTTGCTCTGCGGAAACGCATTATCTTTTGTCCTCAGTACAGTACATTTAATCAATGTAAAAAAATGCCACGAGAGTTTTTTCTTGCGTAAAAATTAATGCTGAACACGAGCTTTGTGTTGGTTTTTTGATATTTTTGTTTTTGAAAAAATATGGACATCAACATGAAACATACGCTTGGGGACACTATAAGTCACCACTATAATGTAAATTGGAATTATTTTGACAGGAAAATTATGCGCAATTTCGTGCGAAAAATGCCAAGACCATGAAGTGAAGAGGACATAAAGAACGCAATTGCATCTGTTCAAGATGGCACCAGTATTCGATCAGCCTCTAAGAAATTCAAGGTTTCGTTCGAAACATTAGTTGCTCGTTTGAAAGGAAAAGTCTGATCATCAACGCGTCAGATATTTCGCGTGAGTTAACAATATAATAACTTAAGGTGTTGTTGAAGTAGATAATCGAAAAAACTTGAGGGAAAAAGAGAAGGGAAAGGCATCCAAAAAATGCTCCGAAGCGCAAACATGATCGTCGGACAGATAATCAACCACGTGAGCCGTAACGCACAACTTCAATTCCACACTCTGGCGACGACTAGGACACTGAAGAAGTTATTCGCAAGTACAAAGTCAGACACAGCTTCTGAAAAATATGTTTTTTCAACATTTCTTTCCACGGTTTCGTGATTTTTCACATCATTTACCACTTCCTGAATGACTTCAATGGAATAATGTAATTTTTAAATAATCTGCAGTATTTATACTCTTCAAATAAAAGTTGAACCGCTGACTTTCTAGGGGTGTACATTGTTTTATTTAACCCCAGAACGTTGCACTGGGGTACAAATGTACCCCCCGCCTTCTTTGGAGCCGTGTGAAGACGAGAATTCGGCATTTATCGACCCATGGCCCTAACCATAATTCAATTTAGAGTTCCTAGTAAGAGTAGGAAAAGGTGGTATAGCCAGTTTTTTTATAGCCTTCGTGGAAGCAGGTATCAAAGTTGTCGTGGGGTACATTTGTAACCCTTTGTACGGTTGCCGTTAGTGTTTCGTAAGGTTTCGCGCTGCCAGTGGAAATGTGACTCATGACTATACCAGCAAGCATAATTTTTGCACAGTAACTGCTGTAACAGTAACGTTGCGTGTTACCAATGTATTACTGGTAAGAAATATTTTCATTTCAATTTCCATCCTATTTCGTGGTATTTTCCAAACCCCGATTTTTAAACTTTCACTCTTGCAAATAATTGCACTTTTTCGAAAATATCTAAATTCCATTTTCTACCGTTTCTAGACCATTCTTTCAACTTTTAGAATCATTTGATTTTTTTTTCAAATCGATTGAAAATTCGCCAATTTATAGAAATGTTTGTAAAAAAGGCAAAACGGCGATTTTTTTACTTTTTTTTATTCAAGCTAATTTATGTATCATTGATTAAATAAATTCCCTACTTTCACTTACACAGCTCGTCGCTGTTGTGCTATCTTATGACAAACGCCATTTTGGGGTAAACTGAGTTAGATATGCCACATTACTCATCTAACGAATCTCTATAAGATGGCGCTTCCAGAATTTTGAAATTTTGCTTGGTTACTGAAATATAGCGAGAAAAGTGATTAGAAATTGTGAGTTTTTTGCATCAAATCATTATGTCTTGGGATTGGTTCAAGTTATGAAGTTTTAGTTGCTTTTATGTGTAAAAATGTCGTAGGAACACAATGGCATAATAATTTTCAAAAGAATAATACATGTATTGGGAGAAAAACGCAGTTTTAGCTTTAAACTGGTAATATAACATATTTGGCAACACTGTAACCAAAAATAACTATTTTTTCTAGATTCCCTGACTCATTTCCTTCAAAATGCATCCAACCGATTGTTTACAGACCAAATTAAACCAAAGATATGAATAAAAGTTCCTAATTGGTGATTTTTTCCTATGGAAAATTCTCCATGCACGATTATGACACGTCATACAATTTTTTTCATCAATACACACCTATGACACGTGTGAGTGCGACTTTTGTTTACATTTTTAGTGAAAACTCGCAACATAGTCAACCGATCTTCGTAATATTTGAGAGATTAATACAGAATAGGTAGAAGCATCAATTGTCTTCTCTGATTTGTTTCTACCATTTATAAGTTTCATGATATTCAATCTCAAACTTTAAAAATCGTTTTTCTCGAAATGTGCAAAATAGCGCTTGTCATAAGATAGTACAACAGCGACGAGCTGTTTTCGTAGATAAAAAACGACATATCCTTCTTGTATTATACATTTCTTTTGTTTGCATGTTTACCTGCGAAAATTGCAATAAAACGCGTGGGGTACGTTTGTACCCCAGTGCAACGTTTTAGGATGGAAAACGTGCACTTGCGTTCTCGGGTTAACCTCGAATATAGTGACCAATCGTACCCCCGTACTTTAAAAACATCGAACAAAAGTATCTTGGATTTAGCTTGAAAAATAGTAATAAAATCATTATGGCCAAAACGTTGCCAGATGTATAACCTGTCCAACGAATGCTTGTATGTCAAATTCAGTGCAAAAATAGCATCGCGCAAGTTCGCCAAAAAAACTGATCTACTTAACCCAGCTCTACTCTAGAGATAATTTCCCATAGAATGTATAATATTTGATCGCTTCGAACTGTTTCGCCTGATTGTACAGACCACATTGGTGAAAAAAATATTTTTGATCAGTCCACCTTAGATAAACAGAAAGGGCGAGTATACTACAATCGTAAACCAAGTTCTTTCATTTCCCTACGAAACGAAACTATTTGTGCTAAAATCGGATCAAAATCAAAAGAGCAAAATGCATTTAAAGTGAACATAGAAATTGTAGTTTTCAAAATGAAAATCATTAAATATCCTAACATAGTTACGTTTAAACTACTGTTAAAAATCGTCGTCATTGATCATAGAATTTAAAAATATATGAGCAGCTTGGAAAAAAACATAAAATATCATTAATTAAAACATAACTGTTTGAGGTTTTATCCGGCCTCCGGCCACTGTGCATCGGATTGACGCTAGCCCCCAACAGAAAACAGACACTACTTCCCAAGTAACAATTGAAGTTTTATAGCACGCTACAAGTGCAATCTAAGTTTTATGAGTGGCTATAAAACTACGATAAAATCCCAATTGTTGCTAGGGTTGTGTTCCTACGTTGGCGCCGGATTCTGGTGAGCCGAAATCGAAACGCAAATTCCATAGCCAATTTAGTTATAGGTTTTGTGTCCTTTCGCACAAATGTGATTTTCCCAATTTTCTACTTAATGGAGGAAAATTAGTTTTTTATCCAAATTTTTCTCCTTTGGGAAAAATATAGCATAATTCTTCAAGGTGTATACCGGATAATAAAATGTGAAACCGATTCGGACTTTGAACGGATTCTGGAAAATCTTTGTTATTGGATACAGGAAATTGTTTCCGAACTACCATCGCGCGGTCACAGGTCATTGGTTATCGGTCAAGAATGGTGGCAAATCACAGCTTCGCATTGCACAGTGGCTCAAAACAGCGTTGGAGTCAAAACTGTCCATACTAGCGATTTCACATATTCTACAATGTTTGTGTGTGTAAAAAGCGCCATATTTTGGTAATATTATTTTTTTTTAAATTGATCATAGTAGGCTACAGAAAATTTAACTTTTGAACCGAAAGAGATAGCGCTTGGCTGTCTTCGACAAAGTTGTAGAGGAGAGTATTTTTATAAATTTTGCAGAAGACATGTTGTCTCTGTCGCTCATAGTAATCGAGTTATGAGAAGTTCTCTATGGTGAACTCCTTCATTTCCTATTTTTACTTATAACTTTTTTATTTCTGATTTTTTGCATTAACAATGTTCTAAGGTATTTTTTATCATCATAAAACACACAACTTTTCCAAAGAGACCAGATATCTTTGAATGCTGTGTAAAGACTTATAGCTGATTTTACTTTAATTTTGGCCTGTTTTTGAACCCGTGTAACTTCACTATCGGTGAAAATTGTGATTATGCTATTAATTATTCTGATAGGACTAGGTTTCACCTACAAAACGAAGGTAAACTTGTTTGTCCATAGGTACCCGTTCAAAAGTTATACACTTTTGAAAACTTTATGTCTGGCCCTCCTGAAGTCGCGTGAATGGCTCACTGAACGAGTAGGCGCTGGCGTTCAAAGACGCTTTCGCTTGATTTCCTGAGTGAGGCGCACTCTGTGTACTAGTGCGTCTACCGGAAGGTTAACACTGATATTGAATGATTTTCCAATAGGTGATATACAATTTCATCTCGTTCCGGTTTATACCGTATGAATTTTAGTTTCAGGATATGGATAAAGAAGTAAAAGTTACACATTTTCCATATAATTTCTGCATTAACCGGCTGGATATTTTCAAATATTTTAGACTGGGGTGAAAGCAATTGTATGCATAATCTTTTTTGCCCTGAAGCTAACATTCATACGATAATCTGCACCGAGATGAAATTGTATGTCACCCGTTGGAAAATCATTCAATGTCAGTGTTAACCTTCCGGCAGACACGCTAGTACACAGAGTGCGCGTCACTCAGGAAATCAAGCGAAAGCGTCTTTGAACGCCAGCGCCTACTCGTTCAGTGAGCCATTAACGCGACTTCAGGAGGGCCAGACATAAAGTTTTCCAAGGTGTATAACTTTTGAAGGGATGCTTATGGACAAACAATTTTACCTTCGTTTTGTAGGTGAAACCTAGTCTTATCAGAATAATTGATAGCATAATTCCAATTTTTGCCGATAGTGAAGTTACACGGGTTCAAAAACAGGCCAAAATATAATCAAAATCAGCTATAAGTCTTTACACAGCATTCAAAGATATCTGGTCTCTTTGGAAAAGTTGTGTGTTTTATGATGATAAAAAATACCTTAGAACATTGTTAATGCAAAAAACCAGAAATAAAAAAGTTATAAGTAAAAATAGGAAATGAAGGAGTTCACCATAGAGAAATTCTCATAACTCGATTACTATGAGCGACAGAGACAACATGTCTTCTGCAAAATTTATAAAAATACAACAACAACTCCTCTACAACTTTGTCGAAGACAGCCAAGCGCTATCTCTTTCGGTTCAAAAGTTAAATTTTCTGTAGCCTACTATGATCATTTAAAAAAAATGATATTACCAAAAGATGGCGCTTTTTACATACACAAACATTGTAGAATATGTGAAATCGCTAATATGGACAGTTTTGACTTTAATGAATTAAGTACCTCAAAACGCAAATGCATTGATTTAATATTGTCGATTCATGCACCAAGATCCGATGTACCGAAGATAACAACGTGTAAATCATAAAAACGGACAAATAACTTCCGTGTTTCTTCTATGTAAGTATCGAATAATTTAACGTCAATTACCAGTTTGGAAGACAGCGCACAAACAATTGTAGAGAATCGACGTTCGCTGCGCTACTCAATTACTGTTGTTCTTGTCGATTTTAAAATTTGATCGTGATATTTTACAATTTGTTGGCCAAGGTTTATATATTTTACTTGGTTTGTTGCGCCACTGGTCCAGTTTTGTCAACTTTGCTATCGTCATACCCCTCACTACACTACGCAGTAGGTATGTTGGTTTGTTTTTGTTTATGATTATGATCTCACTCTTCCGTATAAAAATTTCAATATTATAATTACCACTATTGATGTAACCTCATCCAGTAGATAAGGTTTTACAAGCGCGGGCGATGAACACGTGCAGTTCACGTCTTGCAGCTATCAAGTATATTTTTTTTATAAACACCCCCCCTTCCCCCCTTTCGGGCATCCGAGTTACACCGCCGCCCTTTTACGATTGTTACATCAATTATAGAAGCCGACAGCTACCTACTCTCCGTTTAGGGTACAATTAACTATTGATGGGCATTTGATACGAATCTTTGTATCATACCATTTAGTGATTTAACACTTACCGGCAATAGCAGCTATCAATATAAGTATAGTTACCATCTGGAGGAATGGGGCATGGGAAGTGAATGAATATTGAAAGTGAGTAAATAGGGGCAATAAACTGATGGACATTATGAAGTAGCAGACTACGAAATCTGATACGCTCAGGTATCAGTTTGATCGATTTTCGAATTAACTCGTCGAATCGATATAAACATTTATAAAGCACTGTTTATTCATACATAATAAATTCGTAAACAACTTAACCGTCTTGCTGAATACTATCCAAAATTAGACCATTTTGTATCCGTTCAGACATTCGATTGCTCGCGTCCTATGAATCCATGGAATGGTAAGATTTTCTTCCATTATAACTTAAACATTCACAACAATCAATTGAAATGGATATGCCACCAGCAGTGCAACAAAACATCTCCCATTGCAAATTATGATTAATTATGATTGCCATAATAGAGCACACTTTTCATGCACTTACAGTGTATCAAAAAATTGTCCGTACAGGGATTGCTCGCATGCGCAGTTGTACATTAAACACATTAAGTTAAAGAATAAAAACCTTAAATTTGTTTATTTATGAACTAAAATAACTCCTTAATTCTATCAAAACATAAATATAAGAAAAATTCATTCAACTGTAAAACAAAATGAATAAAATAAACATCTCTTCCAAAATCAATGTCAAAGAATTGTCCGTACACGACAAGAAATGTTATTGAACTGACTTAAAATACAAAATTAATACTTTGTATGACCACCTTTTGCTGCAATTACGCTCTGCAAACGTCTTTTCATCGAGGAAGCCAGTTTTTGGGTTGTTTCAGGTGAAATTTTCTGCCATTCTTCAACTAGAACCTTCTTCAGCTGGTTCTTATTTTGAATCGGATGTTCCCGGATTTTTCGTTCAAGATGATCCCACAAATTTTCTATGGGATTTAGGTCCGGTGATTGGGGAGGATGTGGGAGCGTCGATTTTACATTGTAGAGCAACCATTCCTTGACAATCTTCGAGGAATGCTTGGGGTCATTATCCTGAACAAAACAAAGCGAAAATTATCTCCATGGCCCAATTTCCGCGCGCTTGCTTTTAAATTGTTCTTTAAAATGTCAAGATACATGAATCTATCCATGGTAGATTCGATAAATGTCAAGTTTCCTGGACCACTTGCACTGAAGGCACCCCACACCATAACATGACCACCGCCGTGCTTTACTGTCGGCCGCAGATTTTTCGGATTTAACTCAGTATTCGGTTTGCGCCACACTCTAACCAATCCGTCAGTCCCGAAAATATTAAATTTGCTCTCATCCGTGAATAGAACGTTGTTCCAAAAATCCTCTGGTTCTACTACATATTCTTGAGCGTATTCCAACCGCTTTTTGATATTTTTAGCAGAAATGAACGGTTTTTTACGCGCTACGCATCCTCGATATCCTTTATCGTGGAGGGCATTGCGTATTGTTTGTGGGTTAATGTTGTCGTACCGCAACAGGCTATCTGCAAGCTTAGGAGCACTCTGTTTAGGATGTTCCTTGATTTCACGTAAAAGTATGCGAACGTGACGATCTGTAAGCTTCGGTTTGCGACCTCTTCCGGGAGCAGTCTCAAGAGATTTTGTTTTCTTGAAGCTCTGAAGTACATACTGCACCGAAGATCGTGGGCGATTCACAGTTCCTGCAATTTCGGACAGGCTTTTACCATCTTTCTTCAAATCAACGATCAATTTTCGGATGGCCAGCGGAATTTTAGTGTGAGAATCGGCCATTATACTGACAAAATTATCTAACACGTTTAAATTGCACGAAAAAACTAAAAAACATCGATTTTATCGAATATGCTGTAAAAATCACCAGAAACTTATTCTACAGGACACGACGCGGGTGCTTGTTTCTACCTGTTTGACACATACTTGTTTACTTCACAAAGTTTTGAAACGGTCGTAAGTGTACGGGCAATTTTTTGGCGTCGGTTTCGTTGCTTTTTTGAAGCTCGCAAATATTTTAACAAAGTTATTGGTTTTCAGCATAATTTGACATTTGAACTACAAAACGGACTGCAATCTGCACCAAATGGCCTAAACTATCAATTGAGGAGAGTCCCCTTAATACATTTTTCTAATGATTTATTATTGGAGTAAATGCTGTACGGGCAATTTTTTGATACAGTGTATTTCCACAAATCCAGCGGTCTCCGTCTGGCAGACAGGCATCTCTGACTGAACTTCCTGAATGCGCGGTTCGATAGGCTCAACCCAAACTCAAATTCAACATTTCCCCCGACAAACCATCATCATTGCATACAATACCACATTTACAATATGTTTATTTGTTTTCGTTCGCATTTTCCACATAGCAGATAGTATCATTATCAGCGCCCTTCCTGCTTCCCCCCCCCCGCTGCCATAGTTTGAACGGAGTTGGTTGGTAGGTAGGTATATCCATTACCAGCGCGATCATTTGAACAACCCATTTTGCATTCTGCTTGTTCGCATTTCTGTTTCACACCAGATCTGAGAAATTATATCATTGCTTACTTCCTCCGAGATGAGGTACCATACATTTGTTTTGATAAACGGAATGTTGAATTCCATCTAACAGTGGAGGTCGGGAAGATTTGCCATGATTATTGGTGATGGAAAACGACAGCATCACTCGGCCAGCAGAGAGAACACAAGTCTCCAACGGATTTATGTTATAAAGTATTGTAGAGCGTTTTACCACGAAAATGCTTTTAAACTTGCTCATTTGTTGAACTTATTCGTAATTTCTTTTTTATTGAACTTTCTCTCTGAAGTCTCTTAAAATACCAATAGTACTTCGCACGGAACGTTTTAGCCCTATCGAGCCCAACTTTTTTCTTGCGCATGTAGGGTTCCAATATTATTTTTCCTTTAAATTAAAATTTTAAATTAATTAGGGACAAGAAACACGAAAAACCAATTTTGGTCAAGATATATGCTTCTCTGGTGGTGCTAGAAATTTCTCTAATTTTACTTCTGATTATCTATACAATTCTCCGTGAATATTTGCAATAGCCAAATTGCACAAAAAGGGAGCCGAAAATATCCTAAATATGATATGCTTAATCATCTTAAAAATATTTAATCTTAAAAATATTTAAGAACAACAAAGTTATTTCAAAATTTCAATTTTCACCGTTAGCGTAACGGCATAGCTTCGGTTACTGATTTTTGTGAGCCATTCTTATCTAAACCAAAAGGTATAACTATTTGAAAATGTTGTTTATAAACAATACATGATGGAGTTAACCTGCCCCAAATCCTGCAAAATTAGTTAAAATGCAAAAAAATCGATTGAAGATAATTAAAATAATCGCGCGAAATGATTTGATATATTTTACTTCAATTATTCCATAACTCTCTTCGTTCGTGTACTTTATCAACTATGTTTTATATAGTTAAATGTCAACAGTGCTATTTTTGAAAATGAACCAGCTTGGTTATGTGAATATTTTTTTCCTATCTCATTTTATTGCAAATATGCCATAGTTTTCATTTTAATTAATTTTTTGCCGTAAGTAATTTTAAATGTTCATTGATTTGATGGCATTGCACAGTGATCCGAATTCACAATTTAGGAAGAAAAAAATGTTTGTGGCTTAACCTTATATTTTAGAGCTACGATGTTTTCAGGACAAATAATCAGTATGGAATAGGCCATCTTGAGATGTAGATATTATTAGGGTTGCTCTTATTGTTAGGGTGTTTCAAAAAGTATTTTCTGAATGTGAGAAGATAAAACATTGCAGTCTTCAGCAACATTGTAGAGGAACTTGTACCAAGCAACTTTTCCAAAGACGTCATTGCTGTATCTCCAAAGGTTTTCGTTTTCTAGCTATTTTAATTGAGCAACTTAGGGTGTTCCCAGCAAAAACATTTCTTTTGCTGTAACTTTTTTAATTTTTTATTTCTCATAAACGGTATCTTCAGACAACTTTTAAAGCTCATCGCTCTCATTTTTTCTTTTCATAATAGAAGAATTCAGATATCACTTTTAGAACCGAAGTTATATGAATATATTAATTATAAAATAGGTCCTTTTAAAATCTTTGTATCTAAAATTGGGGCAAACGAAAATAATTTCTTCTTCTTGCATTTGAAAGAGAATACCTTCAGACATGTTTAGAAAAAAATTGCGAAGGTGATATTTCTGAAAAAGAAAATTAAATCGAGTTTGAAATTTGTTATTTTACTACTAAAAATGCCTCATGTAGAGTCGAAATTTCTCAAATGGGCCACCCAAATTAGGTGATATCGCAATTTCGATGGAAAATCCAGTTTTTTTGGTAGCATTTTACCGCGAATTTTACCGGAACAGTAGCTCCACCTTTAATACACGGTCCCAACCATTCATTTGCAAAAGGTTTTTCCCTCAGGCTCAGGGACAATTTTTCACTAGTGGTCTATTCCCTACATACTTTTTTTTTCGAGAGTTGTGCTACTGGAACTGTAGAGCTAGGTTCCAGAAAGGGCTCTCTGTCAGAATTACATACTACAATTTGCAGACGAGACAGGCAATGTCGCCCACTAAAACACTGCTTTAGGCCAATTGTAGCGGGCCGTGATTCTGAATGTGATATTCATTGTACGGTTCAGGTATGTGCGGGCGTAGGGACTTGCGATCGCGTGTATCATCGCGAAGAGCTCGAGCATTTGTACGTTAACGTGTTCGATCGCGTGTGCGTTTGTATGTCGCGTGTGCTAACGTGTATGTAACTTCGCGTGTATAAATTCTATTTTATAACCGTGTGCCTTTCGCATATTCGCATGTCTTCTTGGATAATCGCGCGCGGACCGTGAATCTAATACTTTATTTTTGGTGTACGGCTAAAATGCTAAAATAGAGTGAGATCTTCCATATCATTAGAGTTCCCGGTGATGTCGCCATGGAACGTGTTGTCTAGTGGATATGAGCTGTATTTTTTTTATTGGTCCTACTGAATGTATGGACCTAAGTTATTAGGACAGCGAGTAATGGATTCCGGACGTGACCGATTCATGAGCGCGCGAAAACGGACGTTTGTAGGTTCGTGTTTGAGACAGCGTTTGAAACTTCGGGAATGCTAAAACGGGTGTTATTAAGTTTGCGCGATTGCGAACGTAGGTGTGCGTTGTTAATCGCGAAGGGCTTAAGCGTTCGTATGTTAACGTGTTTGTCACGTGTGCTCGCGTTCATGTGACTTCGCGTGTACAAGACTGGATTTTGTAACCGTGTGGCCATTCCTATATACGCGTGCGTTCTTGGATGGCCACGCTGACCTTCATTCTGATAGTTTTCGGTGTACAATTCACATTCTGACAGGGAATAAGTTACCCCATATCACTAGAGTCCTCGGTCATGTCGCCATGTAACGTGGTGTCCAGTGGATATGAGAGCTTTCTTTTTTTAATTGAACCAATTGAAGGCATGGACCTAGTCTGCTGATATCAAGGATAGAAACATCCGAAAGTGACCGATTCATGATCGTGCGACCGCGGGAGGTATTAGGTATTAGGTTCACGAAAATTTATAGGAGCTGAGACATTCACTTTAACACCGGGATGTTATCATGAGCGTCACTTTTTTGATTGGTTCATCTGAAGACATTAGTCCAGACTGCTAGGACCGAGGTAAGACTTCCGGACGTGACCGTCTCATGATCGCGCGAGTGATGGGTTAATGTTTGAGACCGCGTTTAGAAGTTTAAAGATGCTACGCTTACTTAACTACCGGAGTTTTTTCATGTATGCGAAATAGCGGGCGTAAGTATGTGTGGATTATTGCAATTGCATGGTCGTGTTTGTGGCCAGGTTTGCGTTATCGCGAAGGCCACGAGAGTTTGTACCTATATGAGTATAGATAGCGTATAGTAGAAATATACTAATAAAAGAAATCATAACATGCCGTATAAAGAAAAAAAGATGCAAAGAGCTTGATAAGAAGTGTATAAATTGAACAATACTATTTTGGAATACATAAATAATGGAAAAACAAACTGCAAGCAAGATGTACAAAAGAAACAGACTAATGAAGTAGAATAGAAAAACACATGTAACATGCAATCCAACTCGTCTAAATGCAACAAATGTTGTACATTTATCATTAACGACAATTGCATGCTGTTAGACTTTCATCATGCTATGCTGGCCGGGAATGGATGACTCACGTGCTTCGGTAAATTCATGTACCCTAACTTATCCAACCCGACTTTCCCGAATGAATAGAACCAAATGCTCAAATTGATCACCAGAAGTGTTAGCAACTACTACTCAGACGAACACATACATAGATAGACATACTACTAGCACATAACAATTGTACACTAATACGAAAAACTACGATTATTACAAAGCGACAACTAACAGGTTTCTACTTATTCTACTTCATTAAATTAATTTAATTATTAAATTAATTTAACTGGTATGTGCACGATGACGAAGTCGACCGATAAATGGACACACAATGACTCCCACTGTGAGCCCCGTCCACGAATACCACTAATAGAACAATATTTGCAAACACGGCACACAGCGGAAGTCAATCCACGTCGACCCGCCAGTCGGCCACGCCACCGCGCACAGACCAGTGATTTAGCGTTGGTATGCGCAGGTGCATAGTATGAAGAAACATAGAACATTAAAAAGGCGCATAAGCCCTCTCGGTCTCCTCGATGCACCACTATCGAGGCGTAATGCAATAACCATCCTAAAGCAATTGTCTGTCAGAGGTTCTGTAGGACTTATGCACGCAATATGCCTGAAGATGTTTGCAATACCGTCAAACCCCTAAACCTTGGGGAGGGGACAATTTTTCACTAGTGGTCTATCCCCCGTGCACTTGCGCATATATCAGCGGCGCCATAATCTCAAATACGTCCACAGTCCCAACTAAAAGCATATTCAAAATGACCGTTAAAGCGGACGAAGAATTGTTTTCGAGTGTTACATATTGTTCGTGATTTTATAGGATCCAAAAATTTTTTAAACAATTGTTTATAAAAAATGACAGATCTGTTTCGTTCTAAAACAATACCACATATACTACTTTTAGTACCTACCTTTTCTAAATTAAGTGTGGAGACGGGCATAACGTAGTTGGTAAATCGATTACCTGAAAATGATTTTTGAAACACCTTAACGATAAGAGCAACCCTAATACCATCTACATCTTGAGATGACCTATTCCATACTGATTATTAGTCCTGAAGACATCGTAGCTCTAAAATATAAGGTTTAACCACAAACATTTTTGTCTTCCTAAGTTGTGAATTTGGACCACTGTGCATTGTAAGGGAACACGTATCTGCTGGGTAACACAAATCCACCTGATATATTGTAGCATGTTCACCTTTTTCGTGGTTTTTGTCATTATTCGTTCACTACGCTCACTATGCCAAAACGCATCACATCAAGAAATATTCAGACGCTTGTGTACAAATATTCCCTTGCATGCAATTTTAGCCTATTTCGGATGAACTTTCAAAAAATATTCCGTCTCACCGAAACCCAAATGCGCATTAGAATGAAATGGATAGATACGAATGTGTTAAGAGGAAAGAGTATTCTTAAAATTCAAGCGAGAGAAATGGTTGTCGAAAGAGTAGTATTTGTAAAAATACGTACTTCCGACTACGAATACTCGAATCACTTGACGCCTATCTGAGGATTTACAGAACTGCAACTCGTCCATTTCGATCCTGATCGTGGAAGAGGCAGCAGTGTGAAGTTCTTTTTTTAGTATCGCGGTGTGTTTTAAAAGGTAGTTTGTTAAAAATGTGAGAAGTTCTTTTAGGATTAAATTTATTAAAAAAGTTCCTTTCCGATAGGCATAGCTAGTGCGGTCAGTGAATTGTGCGGTCAGAAATACAAATTTGAATTCGCTACATTTCGTGCGAACTTGTGTGTGAAAAGAAGGTAAGACTAAATAATTATTGAGTTGTGTGATAAAAAGCTTCAAAGCGTCGAATAGCCGATCGACGGCTTCTTCTCTTTTATTGAAAGTTTGGAGATTTTTCGCCATCCGTGTTCTAGCGACGCATACGCTCGGCACGCCGCCCGTCTCGTTTACCACCCTGCTGACCCCACGTTCCGGCTTCGAAAGTTCCCGACGCTTTTGGCAAAAGGTCGGAAGGAAGCTGCAAAATCATCAACGCGCTTCGTTAGAGCGACGGCCATCTTCATCGTCGGAAAGTTGGCCGAATTCAACACCCAGTAGGCAAAGGCCTAAATAGCGTCATCATTGCGACGCCATTGTAGACGCCGTTCGTCGCCATCGCTGAATAGGTTTGCGATAGGAAGTCGGTGCCGAAGCCGCAATACCAGTCGGCACCCAGCTGAGATGCAGCTCTACTAGATCGACGCTGTTCCTGAAATAACGCATGTAAGTTAAAAATAGATCATTGATCCGTGCACGTAGATCCATACACACACAAAACTCAAACCTTCGAAAGCTTTCTTTGCCGCTCGAAAGCTAAAGCCGAGCGCGCATTTGTACTGCTCAGCGCAGCTTTATCCGCTAGCAGGAAATTTTGACCGCACATAGGTAGAAAGGAAAGGGGAAAGCTAGAAAGGGAAGGAACACGAAAAATGTAAAGCTTAATGAATATATGAAACCTAGGTTAAGAATAAAATGCCGTATTTTAATCCGTCCAATAAAATGTTTTCCTGTTAGTTAGTGTTACCTGAAATGTTTGTATTTTTTATGTTGATTAGCTTTCCCATGTAGTGAATTTGGTTCGAGAAGATTTCTCACGTTTCGCGTCGTTTCCGTAGATTTGAATTTTCTTTGTGTTTGTTTTACTCCGATGGGCTATCGGGAATTAGTCCCCACTACTACTTACAAAGCGAGAGGGAAAGAGTGTTCGACTGAGTTCTGCCTGTGATGATAACTGATCGTTTTTTTAGTGCATGAGCTTTCGAGTTGGTATAACGATCATTTCTCTTGCGTCTTTGCTAAATATAGTAGTGGCTCCATCTATACGCGAAACGGAGTGCATCTTTTCACATTTTGTGTTTACCTACCGTTCCTTTGCGCCATTTCGGGATCAATTTCTATAACCTGCCCTGAGGTTAGGTTTCATGCTGGGCAATTCTAACCTGACGAGTGGTCCTCTTCGGGGGTGGCGCTAAAGCTACTCGTTTAAAACGTCCTGAGGAGCGTTTTGGTAGACGGAAACCGTAAACGGCCATTTGGCCCGCTACATTTTGGCGCCCAACGTAAATTTTGGGGTAATTTTTTTCCTGTTGCGCGCATCACATTTTGGCATCCAATTTTAAAAAAGGCTAAAATTTTGCGGACTCAGGTAATGCAATTTGCATCTTGAGTTAATCTAGTATTGGATTTTTTTTAGTTGTGTTTGGGAACTGCATTTTCTCAAAAAAATACATAACGATTTCGGGTAATTTTTTTTCGGATTTGTTGAAATCAAAAGAAAAACTGGGCATTTTTATAACGTTTATTCTTCTGTTTTTTTTTATATTTGTACATGCGTCCTGAATATACTTAAGATACAAAAAATTATTATTTCTAGTTTCTGTACATATATTCTTCTATGATAACCTTAAATTTATTGGTACACATTATTTTTTTTTAACTTAATAAAAATAAGGCAGTGAAGTAGGTGAGTGAACCTAATCTGAATTGCAAATTGGTTGAATTTAACTTTTGAATTTGGCAAAGAAAAATGAAATTTCCAAATCCAAACCATTTACTAAATGTCGAAGTGGACTATGAGTTACTTCTGCGAAATCGTACGACAGACAGACAGAAGACAAGACAGTCGAAATTAAGACTTTTACGTCGACTATTTTTGCAAGATCAGAAGGAAAGCAAAACGTATATGCCTCCTTACAGATTTGAATTTGAAATAGATGATATCCTTGATCAAGTTTATCTAATTGAGATAGAATTGCTGGCAGGAGCGAACGCGGAATTGATATCGCGGTTAAGGCATTATTATCTTAGAACCCTTAGGGGAGAACCAAGATATTTTGAAACTGAGAAATCGCGTAGGGAACTTTTGACGAGAATCAGCAAAATTCTTAGAAAAGCTTCCTATGAACTGCAAACTACGTCAGAGGAGGAATCCCAGTCTTCAGCAGACGAAGAGGTAGACAATGCTCAATTAACTAGATTATCTGGCTACGTCGATAAAGAAGAGGCAGTTGAACCTTCATATGAAGATTTGCTGCAGAGGATTATAGAACTCGAAGCTTTGATAAACCAGGTAAAAATTAATAGTATTGAGGTCGAGATAGAAGCTAATTGTAGTGTCGAGCTAGAAGGTAGTCGTGAGGTTGAGCTAGAAGTTCGGCCTGATATCCCAGTCATTACGGAAGAATCGCCATGTAATCTTCCTAATGCACACAAAGTAGATGAACAAACTCAAAGTTTCTGCGACAATTATGATACCATGAATTCGGGTATGGAGACATTAGAAGATAGTAATCAAGTTGAAAGCCAACTAGAACTGCATATTATTAGATGCGAGCAACCCAACCGCGACACTGCAGAAGGCATGTTAATTCTGAATGAAATCGGACATGGAATTAATTGCTTCGATCAAAAGCTTTTGAAAAATAACAGCGAGTCAATAAACTTGTCCAGAGGATTGTCTAATAACGTAATAGAGTTACTCAAAGTCAAAAAGCTAAACGATTCCCTTAAGGTCAAAAGTGATTTTGGAAAAAATGGTGAATATTATAAGGAAATGCAAAAGTTGCACCTTAACTACAATTGGGACAATTATTTCCGAAATCTAACACGGTTGGTGTACCGTCCGCTTGATAGAGGAAAACCAATAAATATAAACCTTTCCCGTAAATTAAGATCTCGCCGTAGTCAGGAAATTATATATACAAAACACTGCTACGAGCTTGAAGATTCTACTGGAAAGCGACTTGGCGTCTTCTACGGGAACCACCTGAAGAAGATCCATTTGCCCAAGTAAAACATTCTCAGCTATGAAACTCTTCGGAGTGACAAAATGAACTCGTTTCATAATAAAACACCTTCGGGTCAATACTGAAACATTGTTATGAAGTAACAACACTCAATTCTCAGCTATGAAACTCTTCGGAGTGACAAAATGAATCCGTTTCATAACAAAATACCTCAGGGTCAATACTGAAACTGTGTTGTACAATAACAACATCCAACGATTTCCAGCTATGTAGCTCTACGGAGTAACCACATAACACTTTTATAGAAAATACCTGCGGGTCAGTATTGAAATCGTGTTGTAAAATAAGACCCACTTCTTCCAGCTATGAAGCTCTACGGAGTAACTACATGCACGTCATAATAAAACACCTCCGGGGTCATTATTGAACAATAAAGAACAACACCACCCATTCATTTCCAAGCTATGTATCGTGAGAGACAAGAACTTCAAAAAACACTTCAAGAAAGGAAACCCACGAATACTACTTGAATCATTTGCTTTGAGATAGCCAAAGAGGAATCTGTGCGTTGATTTCAAGAAAGTAGTAGGATTCATGAATGATAAGAACGAGCCAAGGCGATGACCTGTCAACAGTAGTTAACAAACGAATGTTTAAAGTGAGCCTGGCGATGACTTCGAAAAACAAAAAAGTAAATGTTCCTATAAGAGCGAGAATGAGCACGACTCTGAAGCTCTCATACGTCGATTCTTGGAGTCATTCTCTAGGAAACCTGATCTTCTTCGATCACAGTAAAGCGTGATCAGACCTCACAAGAAAAATATAAGATGGATTTCAAGCTATGTCAACTTCATGCGAAGCAACCAAGAAATTTAAAAAAAAATCCATCAAACCCCAAACGGAGAAGAAATAATCAATAAACAAACTTCCCCATGTAAATACTGTAAATTAGTGATTAGTACGCGCCTAACGCCCTACGTTAAATGTATTGTTAGTTTAAGTTTCTGTTAGTTAATTGTTCAGACTCACGATTAATTCATTGTTTCTTCTTCTTATTTTTTATCCAAATCATTTGCATGCCTTCAATTTAGTATCTCTTCTCTTCATAGTTATTTTTTCAATATTTTTCTCTCCGTTGTATTTTTAATGTAGAATACATTTAAGGTTTCAATATAGGGGTCCCGTTTCAAAATATCGGCTGCGGCGCCGCGTCAGATTTTGAACGTTAATAACTTTTATCATACTTAACAGAATGATTTGATTTTTAGGCCAATTTGTTGCAAATATGTTCCTCTATGCTGTATTAAAATTTGAAGTATGTATAACATGTACTAATAACAAAAAAATGCGTTTTGAAAAATCTTTCGAAAACGACTCGGAAAAGTGAAAATTTTCAGCCCATCCCGCACAGAGCCGTCGTTATGGTAGACCAACCGAACAATAAAATAATGAAAAGTTTATATATAGGTCCACTACATGTTTGTTCGTATGGTTATTCGCATTGGGTTGCTTGACGAGAGCACTTGGTGGGGGAAAGACGGCATATTCCTTTGGTTAGGCCATTAGAAGCCGGACGGAAAGGAAAGGCTCATGCACGGCACGAGAACGAGGGAGAAAGCGATAGTAGTGCATATTAGCGCGATTATATAAATATCTGTCGGTCGGTTTTTCTCATCGTTCGTATTCGTTCAAGCACTAGCAAGCAGCCAGTCCACCGAAGAAAAGCAGTCGGCGATGACGACGGCGGAAAAAGTGCCCCAGCTACTGGTGACTCATCGCAACCCGATCAGGAACTGTCGCCCTGCAAGAATTTCGCCCCAACTAAAGGGCAACAGAGTAGGCTATCGTTCCAGCGTCTGGGTCGTGAGATTGTGCAGGACTGCAAAGTCGAGCTACGCTTACAAAGCTCAGTCGTAATGATGCCCCGAGAAGCCAACGATGCCTACTTGGTCGGTTTGTTCGAGAATGCAAAATAGTGCTTTCTAGCTCACCGTGTCCGCGGGGAGTGCGTCTGAATTATGCTCCCGCAATAAAACAATAAACGGTTCTTTACAGGACCAATTAATTGTGTTCTAATAAGAATTAAACTGAAATTTACATTTTATGGTGTATAACAAGTAATTTTCAGAAAGCAATATAAGAAATACGATGTGTGGAAAGAAAGAAAGAGAATTTAAATTATCCTCTCGCTCGTTTTCGTGCACTGCTTTTCCATTCCTTTCTGCTGCTACTACCATCATAACTAAAACGAATGTGCGTGTTCCCCCACCATCTCATGACCAGTGTTGCCACAATTGCATGTCGCTATTACAATTTGAATTATTTTATTGATCCTCTCTAGTATTGATAAAATATAGAACGTGCAAAGTACACTAGTCGCATGCTTTTATTCGAACTTTTTGGCAGCCTCCGTTGATTAACTGCATAAATCGATTTGTTTGTGCAGCTCCTTGCTAGTAGCAAACTAAATAGCCTTTATCAGCGCTAACAAATAAAACAAAAGAATTTAAATTTGTGAAAATCTTTTCCTTCCTTCTTTTCAAATCTGCAACATTCTTTGAAAATATTGTTTGAATGTTGTTATTGAAAAACTGAACATGCAAGTTTGCTAGCACTGGTCACTAGATTGAAGGCGATGGAAAGACAGAATATTCGTTTTGGTTATGCTAGTATTGGTAGCCGAACGGAAAGGAAAGGCACAGGAATGGCACGAAAACGAGCGGGAGAGCGATAGTAGTGCTTTCTCGTGTTTTCATATATGAATATTGGTCGGTCGGTTTTTCTCATCATTCGTATTCGTTCAAGCACTAGCAAGCAGCCAGTCCACCGGAGGAAAGCAGTTGGCGATGATGACGGTCCGCAAAAGTGCCCCAGCTACTGGTGGCCCATCGCAACCAACTACCGATCAGGAACTGTCGCCATGCTAGTATTTCGCCCCAACTAAAGGGCAACGGAGCAACTAATCCGCTGGCTAACATTCCAGCGTCTGGTTCGTAAGGTTGTGTATTACTTCAAAGTCGAGCTACGCTTACAAAACTCAGCCGTAATGAAGCCAGTGATGCCTACTTGGTCGGTTTGTGGGAGTGGGCGTAAATTACAATAAAAGCAACGGTTCTTTTCAGGACCAATCAATTGTGTTCTAGTGAGAGTTAAACTGAAACTTTTATTTTAAGGTGTGTAGCAAATTTTCAACAAGCAACATAATACGTTGGGTAGAAAGAAGTAGCTTGCACAAGGAACAAAAATTTAAATTATCCTCTCGCTCGTTTCGTGCACTGCTTTTCCATTCCTTTCTACTGTTATTATCAGTATTACCAAAACGAATGTGTTGTTGCATGTGTTTAAGAGAAACGTTGAAGTCGCATGCTTCTATTCAAGCTTTTTGGCAGCCCCCGTGAACTAACTGCATTAAATGATTTTTTGTGCAGCTCCGTGCTAGTAGCAAACAAAATGGCCCTACCAGTGTCTGATTCATGAGATTGTGCAGGATTTCAAAGTCGAGCTAAGCTTATAAAGTTCAGCCGTAATGGTACCCGAAGAAGCCAGTCTTGTCGTTTTGTTCGAGGCTACAAAACAGTTCGCCAGGCACGTAACTATCATGCCAAAAATATCCAACGATCCAGCGCATCACCATCAACACCAACGCCGATACCAAAGGTTCTTTTCAGAACCACCATTATTACCATAGAGAATTATTTGAAAATTTCCCATTCTAACGTGATTCTGTTGAATATTATTAGATTTAAATTAACGTCTCGAATTGAAATCACGACGCTCCGGTTATGTGACAGACATTACCCACCCATCTTTTTTTATTGTGACCACGACACCCCTTTTCAATATTTCTGAATGAACAGAAGGTCGAGTTTGGAAAGTTTGTAACTTTCATTGTACTTAACCAAATTACACAATGTTCGCACTAATGATTCAGAAATATGATCAGGAATCTTCTGTTAGATTTGTAAGTATGTATAATTTACATGAATAAAGAAAAATTGATTTTCAGGAATCAATTATTATCTGTTCTTCCATTGGCCAGTACTACGCGACTTCCTCATGCTAACAATTAATTTCATCGTTAGCCATCTCCCTCACCAAGGCCAACAACGCCAACAAAACCGGTCCTTTTCAGGACCACCATCATTTTTGTAAAGAATAATTTGAAATATTCCTCGCCCAAATCAGATTTTGTCCGAAAATCCTAATGAGTATCAACATATTTGAAGAACGGGTTCCTTATGTATTCTACATCTCTCCGGTTATGTCGCAGACATTACCCACCCATCTTTTTTTATTTTTGGCCATAATTATTCGTTGCATTCGTTTACATTTTTTATTGTAATGGTAGTCGCATTTCATCCATCGTTAAAACCATTTTCCTCCTGCAATCTACCTGAAAAGAAGGAAAAATCGCCGGGTTCCTGGAAAATAATTGCTCAAATAAGCAAAACAACGACACGACACATAAATAAAAAAATACTTCCCTAAGTTTTCGGCTGGATTTTCCGTGGTTTTCCGACGAAAATTTACGGAAAACCATTCCGCAACAGTCCGGGTACTACAAAAATAAACAAAGCCGCCATCACTGTATTTCATTTTGACATTTGTTTTTCATTTTTGTTCCGTTTTGTTGGCAATGCACTAAGAGTGAATGAGTTACGGGAGTGAGTGACGATTTGCTCCCAGTATGCGTGTGAGTGATTGAGAAGTAAATTGGTATTGTTAGTTTCGTCGAAAATATAATATTTTCGATTTGACGTTTTGTGTTTATGATAAACAGTTTTCGGATTATTATTTCTGGAGGGTTTTTCATAGCGCAAGACGAATTTATTGTGGAAAATGAATGCAATCTGAGTTTCGGAGTATACTCTGGAGGGATTGCCATTCAGGATTCACAGGTTTATTATTATTGTGGAGAGTGAATGCGATCAGAATTTCGGGATTAATTCTGGAGTGATCGTTATTCAGGATTCGCAGGTTTATTTTTATCGTTTATAATGTGGAAAACGTACATGATCATTAATTCAGATATTATTCTGGAGTAGATCATGATTCTGGATCCACAAGTCGCGGTTTATTTTACAGATTATTGTTTTCAGTGGTTCGGCTAATTCATTGCTGAAGTGAAAACAATGTTCTAGTATTGTTATTTTCTGAAATTTTCATAAATTTCAGCGAAGTAATCTCTTTATAATTGTTGTATGAATGTTTTTTTTTGCGTGTTGATGTTTGAATGAGTTTGCTTGTCATATTTATTTTGGAATTTCATTTTCAATAGCCAATTTTTCAACTCAGTAAAATGAAACCCTACGAAAATTTGATTGAATTTTGCAATTCAATCAAATTTTCGTACAATTAATAGGGGATGATGTAGCATGTTCACCTTTTTCGTGGTTTTTGTCATTATTCGTTCACTACGCTCACTATGCCAAAACGCATCACATCAAGAAATATTCAGACGCTTGTGTACAAATATTCCCTTGCATGCAATTTTAGCCTATTTCGGATGAACTTTCAAAAAATATTCCGTCTCACCGAAACCCAAATGCGCATTAGAATGAAATGGATAGATACGAATGTGTTAAGAGGAAAGAGTATTCTTAAAATTCAAGCGAGAGAAATGGTTGTCGAAAGAGTAGTATTTGTAAAAATACGTACTTCCGACTACGAATACTCGAATCACTTGACGCCTATCTGAGGATTTACAGAACTGCAACTCGTCCATTTCGATCCTGATCGTGGAAGAGGCAGCAGTGTGAAGTTCTTTTTTTAGTATCGCGGTGTGTTTTAAAAGGTAGTTTGTTAAAAATGTGAGAAGTTCTTTTAGGATTAAATTTATTAAAAAAGTTCCTTTCCGATAGGCATAGCTAGTGCGGTCAGTGAATTGTGCGGTCAGAAATACAAATTTGAATTCGCTACATTTCGTGCGAACTTGTGTGTGAAAAGAAGGTAAGACTAAATAATTATTGAGTTGTGTGATAAAAAGCTTCAAAGCGTCGAATAGCCGATCGACGGCTTCTTCTCTTTTATTGAAAGTTTGGAGATTTTTCGCCATCCGTGTTCTAGCGACGCATACGCTCGGCACGCCGCCCGTCTCGTTTACCACCCTGCTGACCCCACGTTCCGGCTTCGAAAGTTCCCGACGCTTTTGGCAAAAGGTCGGAAGGAAGCTGCAAAATCATCAACGCGCTTCGTTAGAGCGACGGCCATCTTCATCGTCGGAAAGTTGGCCGAATTCAACACCCAGTAGGCAAAGGCCTAAATAGCGTCATCATTGCGACGCCATTGTAGACGCCGTTCGTCGCCATCGCTGAATAGGTTTGCGATAGGAAGTCGGTGCCGAAGCCGCAATACCAGTCGGCACCCAGCTGAGATGCAGCTCTACTAGATCGACGCTGTTCCTGAAATAACGCATGTAAGTTAAAAATAGATCATTGATCCGTGCACGTAGATCCATACACACACAAAACTCAAACCTTCGAAAGCTTTCTTTGCCGCTCGAAAGCTAAAGCCGAGCGCGCATTTGTACTGCTCAGCGCAGCTTTATCCGCTAGCAGGAAATTTTGACCGCACATAGGTAGAAAGGAAAGGGGAAAGCTAGAAAGGGAAGGAACACGAAAAATGTAAAGCTTAATGAATATATGAAACCTAGGTTAAGAATAAAATGCCGTATTTTAATCCGTCCAATAAAATGTTTTCCTGTTAGTTAGTGTTACCTGAAATGTTTGTATTTTTTATGTTGATTAGCTTTCCCATGTAGTGAATTTGGTTCGAGAAGATTTCTCACGTTTCGCGTCGTTTCCGTAGATTTGAATTTTCTTTGTGTTTGTTTTACTCCGATGGGCTATCGGGAATTAGTCCCCACTACTACTTACAAAGCGAGAGGGAAAGAGTGTTCGACTGAGTTCTGCCTGTGATGATAACTGATCGTTTTTTTAGTGCATGAGCTTTCGAGTTGGTATAACGATCATTTCTCTTGCGTCTTTGCTAAATATAGTAGTGGCTCCATCTATACGCGAAACGGAGTGCATCTTTTCACATTTTGTGTTTACCTACCGTTCCTTTGCGCCATTTCGGGATCAATTTCTATAACCTGCCCTGAGGTTAGGTTTCATGCTGGGCAATTCTAACCTGACGAGTGGTCCTCTTCGGGGGTGGCGCTAAAGCTACTCGTTTAAAACGTCCTGAGGAGCGTTTTGGTAGACGGAAACCGTAAACGGCCATTTGGCCCGCTACAATATCTTTGTATTGCGCAACGTAATTTCTTCGTTTGCTTAGTGCTTATTTGACCAACTAGGACACTAATCCATGGGGTGTTTAATGTGCGTAGGAAATATGCATGGTTTTGGCAGAGCGGAATGACCCGGCCAGCCTATTTGATGGTATATCCAAGTTGCAACTGAATAATACGCGTTTTATATACCATCAAAAAAGGTCCCACTAAATGCACAAAATCGGCATATGCCTACCAAACTGGAGGCGCTATATTGTACATAGCGATTGGAATTGATGATTTCTGACAACAATATACACGTTAAGCGCGAATATTTCTAGTATGAAAGCGATTTTAGAGGATGTATTTACGATTTGATATGCGAGACAATCTCGGAGTATATACGATATCCATAACCAGTATACGATTCCGCAAAACTATATTCGATTAACTCTGATTCGTTGGTAAAGAAGATCAAATGTTGAAAACTAATTAGGCAGCATAACAAAAATATGTAAAAAAGCGGGCTCTGGGAAGAAAAGACGAACCGATGCAAAAAAAACAACCACAGGATACCTTGATGATACTAAGACCGGATTCGAACTTGTGATATTGTGGAGCAGGACTGACTACTCGGAACTATTTTAATTATAAGTGTTGCAATATTTCGTAATCATATTAAGTAGCGATACTCTATTCCGATAAACATTCGCAATATATGCAGCAATATCATTTCAAAGATACGAGATAAGTCGTAAGTAATTTCGCGAAATCGTTTTTATTATATGTTGTGATATATTAAGTCGTATCTAACCTTTTGAAGTCATTGTGATGTATATCGAAGTCGTACATATGTTTATGCTGCTTTCTGACTATTTCCACAAGTAGGAACGACCACAATGACTTTATTAAATTGTTAATCCGACATTGATCGAAGTAAAATACGATCAAATGTGAGCAAAAATACGATTTATTATGATTCAAATATTTGTATCTACATGAATATAAGTTGTCAGTGCTCTACGACCACCTCCGATCGAACACGATTTAACTAGAACATCAATGCGATTTTGAATGAATTTTTGGTCGTATTCAAATGATGTTTTTAGTAATATCCGATTACAAATCAATTTCTGCAGATTAAAATCGACTGTCATAACGATGTTGACTCTTTGTAGATATCTTTACGAGTCTTTTTCTACATTGTTATACGATTAATGGTTTGCTGGGTGGAACCGTGAAAGTGATATCCATTATTATAACATAATGTGCATTGGGAATTTTTTAAAAGATTTACTATGAACAAAAACAATGTTGCCAAAAACGGAACCCAGTGGTCTTAATCATATATCGAAACTATAAATATACAAGAATCGAAAACAATTTTATACATGGACTTAGATGCGTTTTTTCAACGGTTTTTCGAGTGGCAGTGTATTCATTCATAAATAGGCTTTGTAGTATGTACCTATTAGTAGAATCAAAATAGGATGGGCTGAGTGGAAATGAATCACGTGAAGTGGAAATGAATCAATGAATTGATCGAACGTAAATAATAAACTTTCGTTATGCTTTCCATCGATCCGCGTAAATTTGTTGCTATGAAAGTTTTCGTCTTTGCGCAACTAAAGTACAGATTGCTATCATGCAGGTTACGCACGCAACCGCTAACAAACAGTGTTGCCACATTGAAATCTGTGTTTCGGTAAAAATATCTTTTTACCATCTGTGATAACTGAAACAGGAAAAAAAATCTGTCATAAATTTCCGAAAAATCTGTGAAATTTTTATCAACATGCCAAAAATCTGCCATCTGTAAATCTGTGATCAAAAATTGTGAAAATTACAGAAAACGTGTGAATATGGTAACCCTGCTAACAAATTAGGTATACCTACCTACACATTCACACAAATCAAAATGAGTCAACGCTGATGATGATGGGTAGAGCGAAAGAGACAACTAGTACCCCGACACTATGATAACAGTGCACAGTGTTTTAAAACGTCGTTTTCGTGCTCAAAATTAATAGCGTCTAAACCGTTAACTTTAGAAATATAGTTTGTTCGGAGAAGTTGTTGTTCTTATGATTGCGCATCCACAGGAGTATTCCGTTTAGTGATTAATTCACCTATAAGTGACATACGAAAAATATTTTCCGAACTAATTAAGATAGAGACTTTGTGTCTTCGGCAAAGTTGTAGCAAATGTTACTGCAAAATAAATTGCCGAAGACACCATATATCTAGCTTTAATAGTTTATGAGTTATGGAACATATTATATGGAAGACCCCTTAAAATTAGTTTTTTTCTGGATAACTTTTTTAGGAATTCTCCTATCTTCTTGCATCTTCCACAAAGTTATATGGAGTATCGAAACACATATTTTTACCGAACATAGTTACTTCCCATCTGTTGAATTTAAAAAGATATTCCAAATTTTACGATATTTTTGGGGTGACTTCCACCTTAAATAACTCATTAAGGAGCAAAAAGGAGCAAACAACATCATAACATACTGAAAGTACAAATTTTTATCTTTTATATAGTCGTACGATTGTTAGTCGACGCGATTCTCCCCGAGTGTTATGTTCAAAACAATATCTCATCGCAGTGATATAAAATGAAATATTCAAGCGCGCTGTTTATCGCAGCTTCATCCTTTCATGGTAAATTCCATAAAACATATTCGTCGATGTCCAAAAAAACGAAAAGAGAACTTTGGCCACAATCAAGATTAAAGTACAAAACGGAGTATATCGTGCGTTCGAAAAGTGTATCAAGTAAAATTTAAACAATCAGTTGATACTGGTAAGCTTGAAAAAATGATGGAAAGCCCACCAGAAGGTTTGTTAATGCCTTTCGTGACATTTATAATGGAGCTTGATAAACGTCACCTGTTCACAATGTGGATCCTGTTGTGACTGAAGCTCGGGGATGGATAAAAAAAGTAAAAACGATTTTTAGAAGGCGCTAAAGCTCTTCTAGCGGAAGAAGAAAGGTTTGAAGATGAGGGAGAAAACGATTATTAAAAAAAAATTATTTATCTTATTTATAATGGAAATATCGACATTATTAAACACATCCAAATCTACACTTCGATTTTTGAAAGGCAAACTATATGCATTGCATGTTATAGGCGAGCGTGTTCTATGCAATTTACCATAAAAACACGAAGCTGTTTGACGCAGTGAGCTTGAATATTTCATTTTATACCACTGCGATGGCATATTGTATTGAACATAACACTCGAGGAGAATCGCGTCGACTAACAATCGGGCCACTATATGAAAGTAAAAAACTAGTACTTTCAGTATGTTATGATGTTGTTTGCTCCTTTTAGCTCTTTAGCGAGTTGTTTAAGGTGGAAGTTACCCCAAAAATATCGTAAAATATCCTTTTAAATTCAACAGATAGGAAGTAACAATGTTCAGCAAAAATATGTGTTTCGATGCCCCAAACAACTTTGTAGAAGATTCCAAAAAGATAGAAGAATGTCTAAAAAAGTTATCATGAAAAAGCTAATTTTAAGGGGTCTTCCATATAATATGTTCCATAACTTGTAAACTATTAAAGCTAGATATATGGTGTCTTCAGAAATTTATTTTGTAGTAACATTTGCTACAACTTTGCCGAAGACACAAAGTCTCTATCTTAATTAGTTCGGAAAATAAATTTCCTATATCACTTATAGGTGAATTAATCACTGAATGATATACTTCTGTGAATGCGCAATCATAAGACCAACAACTTCTCCGAACAAACTATACTTCTAAAGTCAACGGTTTAGAATTAATAGAATTTTGAGCACGAAAACGACGTTTTAAAACACTGTGCAGTGTTTGCAAATTGAGCTCGAATGTACAAGCGATTTTGTGTACGAATAATTGTGTTCGAAATTGTACATAAAAGTGTGCTGGAAACGAGCACAACACAAAAGAAAGTATAGTGTTTGAACGGACAAGCTCAGTCGCGTGTTGGACCGCACTGGGAAGCGTACCTCCACAGCCAGTGTAACGGACTTCTAACTCAGCTACACTGGCTGTTAAAACACAGTGCTGTGATCTGCTCCGCCTGTCGTTCAACGGGCAACTGAGCTTGTCCGGCCAAATCCGTTCTTTAAATAGTCGATGATGACGTCATTCATAGAAACGTAGCGCGCTAGGTACACAAATCTGTCGTGCCGGACTTGGGAAGCGCTACACACCTAGATAATATAGTGTAAATTTACGTCTCCTGACCCTGACATATACGAGCATAAAAAATGACTTAGTTTTACGTTGGATTTTAATTTTACATGACGTTTAATTTCGTAAATCATGTAATTTTACTCGTCATACAGCGTTTGTTCTGAATGGTAGGAAGTGTAATTTTATGTCATTGCGCAGGTAAAGTATATGTTTCATGTAAAATTAAACGGAACACGGTAATGTTCCGTCATTTCGTAAATTGCGGTTTGTTGAATTGTGTCATGTTTGCAATTACGTCAACGATAAAATTCAGATTTTTTTGGTGTGTATCTTCTGTGTGTAAATGTGCGATATTTTGATTAGTTTGTACATTATTTAAATTTTTAATGCCATCATATCAAAAATCTTTGGGTTTATCTATTGGAATCTATCCTTAGGAGTAATTCGGTGCGATATGCGCAAAAAAATTTAAAAAATGTATCGTGCGATGGTTGAATTATATGCGTTTACAATTGGACCGCTTTTCGTTACTTACCATTTTTGTAGAATTTGCAAAGTGCACCCCCATATCGAAAACAAAGGCGTAGTCCTACGTCAGAAATGAATTTATTCCAATTTGCAAACTCACAAGCAGCACACATACACGTCGCATCCTCCAGTGTTGAACTCAATCCAAACCCACCCTACCAACCTTCCCTTTCTACCCACATTGCTAAGATTGTGTGTACACGACTCGAACTTATCACATTTCCATTTTCATGTATGCAAAGTTTCAACTCGCGCAGTATATGAAAAACTTTTCACACAGCAAGGAAACGGGTGCATGTTGTGCACGGTTTGACTATGTGCGTGTTGCAGAAATGCCATAACGCCACGATGTTGTTCGTTTGGAATGCAAGCATCGACTGACTGAAGCAGACGTGAAGCACCTCTATTTATAACCTCGTGGTATTTGATTGAGTCGCTAGGTGCTCTCTATTGAGGGCTCTGACCATAATAGACTAACTCATGTATGGGAGTTTTAGCGTTTTCCGATATCTATTCATTTGAACGGCGTTTTCAATTGTGTAGTATTGATATACATAAACCTTATAGCAATAGAACAAAATTTCAGTTAATATTGAATTGTTTGGTAGTTACAAGTTACAAGATGGAAATCCATCCATTAATAACAAAAATATTAGTGTTCAAAATAGTGATGCCAAACGTGGCATCGCTTGATTTTGGGTTTTTAAAATGACACCCAGTCCCAGTTAGTCTACTAAGACATTTTCAATGTCAAAAATCACTTTTATTTCAGTAACGTATATTTTTGCATTTATTTTATGACGCAGCCTGTACTTGCAAATAATATACCCTCGAAATACAGTAAAAATAGTGATCCTCGTTAGACACGAACTGGTCAGCTGACACCAGCGCATGTAACAATTCTTCCAGCCGCTGCGATCTCAAATATTATCACCATTATTAAAATATTTATGAATGCAAATGTGTTCTGCATGCACAATGAATTGGTACTGACTCATTACGACCCAATAAAGTATTTATACATCAGAAAGCGAAATGGTACTCACCAATTATTGCGCGTTAGTCGGTCACTTGGGAGATATGCCAGTCCCGCGAAGGAAAAGAATGCAAAAACCCATGTGCCCAACAATGGTTACGATGAATATGCCACATGGAATGGACTTGAAGCTAGTTAGTGATTGATATATTATTCCGGTCATTTGTTGATTTTTCATAGAATGCTTTCACACCGTAGTCCGAATAAAAATACTTTTACTATGAAAAGTGTGTGAATATATGGCAGTGATTAATCATTTTTACTGCTTCAACACCTTATGAAATCTTTGGATATGCAAAAAGTACAATGTACGAAACATTTCCTGAATATCTGTCATTTATTGGAGTTTACCTCTAAAAATAAATATTTTAGTGCTCATTTATACTTTTATCGTATCAAATTACATGGTAGAATCGATGGTCAGAAGTACCGTTCATACAACGTTTAATTCAAAATATAAACAGCTTCATAGCACACATTCTGTGGGAAAACCTTATTTTGTTTGGTTATACGTGTAATTGTTCACACCGTCAGTCCATGCAACGAGCCGAGTAACCTACTTTGGTGGGACAACTAAACACCACGTAACAAGATACGTGCCACCATGCACCCGACCTGTCCAGTGTGCATTGTCTGAACCATTGTTTATTAGAGGGCAAAGCGAAACCAAAAACAAAACCATCATTTTTCAATCGTATCATGCACGTGAGTTGACGAAACTAATGATGATGATTATGATAAAGATGCTAATGACGACCAAAATATGTAACAAAATAATTGTCAGCCTTCTGGAAAGCGATTTTTTTGTGGTCTCCAAATGTGGTTGCACAAACTCAACCATTACTATGTCACGTGTCGAGCAATGAGCTTGGATTTACCTGCAGGACATGCAGCTTCGTGTGAATGTTGCTGGGTAGCAATGGGGGCAAAACATGCAACTGGCTCGGTTCGGAACGACAACCAACATGTGGATTTTAAACCCTCCGGCAGTTGTGAAGTGCTACACATTCAGAAATTATCTTAGAGCACCACCAGGCGATTACCTCAATGTTGACATTGACGCAACTTCCGGAGGGTTGACGTGTGTTTGCTACATTCTTGACCCAATCATTAGTTGTTTAGTAGAAATGCTTACGCGATTACACTTTCACGGAAATTGACATTTTGTACTCTTGGACCCATAACCTGACTTATACTACGTTTCTAAAGTGCACAATCGGTCATTTCGGCTCAGTCCAGATATATCCGCGGTCATTACTATTCCAAATCCGATGTACAATTCCAGACATACAGTGATTAAACGTACTTCGTTTACTATTTAATGAGCCCCATTAATACCTCGTCGACTTGTCAATACCGTACTGACGACCGTGACACTTCTTACCGTGATCGAGGAAACTGCAGCTGAACTTGAGTCGCTCGATCGAATGTGGTGATAATTGCAGAATTTCTTACACTTCAAATGACCCTGAAATATCATTGTCGAACCTTCCTCCCTCTCACGCCTTTTGTTGATGGGGCCCAAAATCAGATACTCGGCCCCATCGACACGGGTGGTTGGCACTGGTAGCTGACATTGCTGATTGATTACTATATGTATGTACCTACTGTTTTGGGATAATACGTTCACTTTCAGCTTTAATGCCACGGGGTGTGATGGTACCAATTGTACATTTCCGGTGACCCTGGGCGAAAAGAAGTGCACTTGTACATAAGTTGTAGCTGAGTGAGTTTATTAAATTACTGCATTCGCCACCGAGGTGACGATGGTGTTAACACCGCGACGGTTTGCAGACGGTCGTAATAAATTATAATCGACCGGTGAAGTCAAGGCAGTACGATGAAAGGCTGCTGGTTAATTAACCAATCACCATTAACTAATATCAATTAATAACTAGTTTTTAGTTTTGTTTGTCAACATATTCTGGGCTATTAACAGTAGTTACAGTAGTTATTATATGAGTATAACAAATACGATCAGTTGCTCTTGTGGATTGTTCATTGATTTCCAGTTATTGTAGACTTATCCTACCATTGTTATTGTAAAGGTCTACTTTATTTATGTTTCAAATTACACTGTAACGCTATCTTAATCACTAAACTGAAAAAAAAACTTTGCTGTACCACTAGGTTCTGTGACTGGCTTCGATCGTTTCTCGTTCATCATCAGCCCTGGACTTCCGCAAGGCAGTACACTCGGACCACTGTAATTTTTTCTGTTTATTAACGACATTACCGGTAATTTAAGTCCCTGCGGTAAACTATTTCTCCGCTGACGATCTTAAAATATATTTCTTAATTCGTAACCAGTCTGACTGCCTGGTACTGCAAACTGTTCTGAATGCTGTTGAGAGTACTGGTGTTCGCGGAGTATGATATGGTTTTGTGTATTTCGACATGTAGTGTCATTAGCTATCGTTGCACTAGAAATATTTCTGGAAATCAGCTGAACTACTAGGACAAATGCACCTTTGCGCGCCATCGCGTACTCTTCGCCGAGTTATGCTTCTTCCTGAAACGAGACGACCTATCTATGCTACCAATAGTCCTGTCATGTAGGTTCAACGAGTTCTCCGAATTTTTTAGTTTTGACCGCACCGCATTTGGATTTCGGACCCCATGCTGTGACCAGATAAAACTTGTGTCCGAGAACCTGCCTGACATCCACGTTGACAACTTTTTCACCATATTTCAAACGCCGGGCTTTAGATGTTGATGTGCAGGATGAATTTTCTTATCACGTTCTTCATCTAGCACAACTTTTTCCATACTGTACTTATTTAGACGAAACTTTTACTACTGAAACACGCGTATTTTCTAAACAAATTGCTTGAAAAGCATTTCAAACCCTATAATTTGAACCAGCCCAAACTAACGATCAACCATTAAAGAATTGTAGTTTTTAGTACTAGTATACAATTGTCAGGTGCACTAGCACGTATGTCTATTTGTGTATGTGCTCGCCTGAGTATCTGTGACAGCAATTACATATTCTCTCATATACACTACAATCTCTTTCTCTCTCATTTCAAATATACATATGCTCGTGACCTTCGTGATAACATAAAGTTGGTCACAAACGCGAACATTTAATTGAAATCATCCACACATACATACGCCCGCAATCTCGCCACCTTTAAAACACACCTGGCGATCGTGAAACGGTCACGTCCGGATGTCAAATTCCCGGTCCTAGCAGCCTGGACTCATGCCTTTACTTGGACCAATCATAAAAAATGTTTCACGTTTTAGCATATACAAACTCGTGGACCTACAAACACATGTGTTCGCGTGATCTTGAATCAGATACGTCCGAAAGACCCTAGCCTCGGCCCTAGTGGCATAGGGCCTCCAGTTGAACCAATCAAAACATGACGCTCATATCCACTAAACAACATGACGACATGACCGGGAAGCCTAGAATCTCACTCTCTTCGAGCATTCAGTAGAGCTGCTCGGGTTTCAATTTTTTCTAACCCGAACCCGAGAGCTTGAAAATTGAAAAACCCGAACCCAACCCGAGCCCGAAATACTAAAATTTGAAAAACCGATATTATACAGGAATAAAAAATATAATAGTTGAGCATCCGAAAATTAACGAATTCTTGCGATTTAAAAAGTGGTAAAATTTAGTACGGTTATATGCGTCATCTATTCGTATCACGAAGTAAAGCAAAAAAGTTAATCCGAAAATTTCAAATTCGAATAACCTGATCCCGACCCGAACCCGAAAGCTTAAAATTTCAAAAACCCGGACCTGACCCGAACCCGCGAAATTCAAATTCAAAACCCGGAACCCGACCCGAACCCGAGTGGTTTAATTACAAAACCCGAATCCGAAATGACGCTCATATTCACTAGACAACACGTCATGGTGACACGACCGGGAATTGTAGTTATATGGAAGAAACTATTCTTTTCTAGTATCTGAACCATACATTAAAAATACCAGATTCACGGTCCGCGTGCGATCTTTCAAGACTACACGCGAATATGTGAATGGCAACACGGTTATAAAATCGAATTTATGCACGCAAAGTTACATACACGCTAGCACACGCAGCAAACACGTTTACATACAAACGCTTGAGCCCTTTGCGATTATCCACGCATAACGACGCCCGCGATCTCGAAAACATTATAAGGTCCCGATAACTAAGTGAACGTTTCAGCACTTATAAATTTTCAAACGCGGTTTCAAGAGTTAACCTACAAACGCCCGCGTTCGCGCGATCTTGAATCGGTTACGTCCGGAAGTCCCTGCCATCGGCCCTAACATTGTCATTCAGTCCATGCCTTTAGTTGGACCAAAAAAATTACGCTCATATCTACTGGACAACGCGTTCCATGGTACAATGGCCGGTAACTCTAGTGATATGGAAAAACCTACTCTCTTCTAGTGTCTGAACCGCACACCGAAAATTAAGTATCCGATTTACGGTCTACGCACGATCATCCAAGAACAATATGCGAATCGAAATTATACACACGAAGTTACATACACGCTCAAACACGCTACATGCAAATGTCCACGCGATCGAACACGTTAATGTACAAACCCTCGAGCACTTCGCGGTGACACACGTGATCCTGAACCCAGCAAACCACAAATCGTATAACAATGTAGAAAAAGACTCGTAATGATGTCTACAAAGAGTCAAAATCTTTACGATAGTTCAATTTTTTCTGCAGAAATGATTTGTAATCGCATATTACTAGAAAAATGATTAAAATACGACATTTGGTGCAGAATCTCATTGATGTATTAGTTAAATCGTGTTCGATCGGAGTTGTGCGTAGAGCACTGGCAAGCTATAGATATATAGCTACAAATTTTTAAATTTTTAAAAATCGTATTTTTGCTCACATTTGATCGTATTTTACTTCGATCAATGTCAGATTAATAACTTCATAAAGTCATTGTAGTCTTTCAATGTAGGAATAGTCAGTTAGCAACATAAACACTTGTACGACTTCGATATACATCACAATAAACTTCAAAAATTTAGATGCGACTTAATATATCACAACATGTAAGAAAATCGATTTAGCGGATTTACTTACGACTTATCTCATATCTTTGGAATGAAATTGTTGCTTATATAGCGAATGTTTATCGGAATAGGGTTTCTCTACTTGAAGATAAGATATGATTACGAAATACTGTCACATTTATAATAATTGAAATAGTTCTATGTAGTAAGTCCTGTTCTACTCCTCTCCAAATGTCGCAAGTTCGAATCCCATCTTAATATGAGAAAGATCTCTATGAGTTGGGTTTGGCAAATCGGTTCACAAATCAGCATTCGTTGTTTCTCCCCAAACCCCGCTTTTTACTACGTATTTTATTATACAGGAGATGACTGATGTGCTCGACTACTGTGTTTATAATTAGATCTTCTTTACCGACGAATCAGAGTTAATCGTATATAGTATTCCGAAATCGTGTACTAGTTAAGTATATCGTAAATAATCTGAAATTGCAAATACATTCTCTAGAATCGCTTTTATACTAGAAATAATTGCGCTTAACGTATATATTGTTGTCAGAAATCGTCAATTCAATAGCTATGTATGTATATCGCCTCCAGTTCGGTACGCATATGCCGATTTTGTGTGACTTTTTAGTGGGATATAAACACGTATTATTCAGTTGGGACTTGGATATACCATTAAAAATGCTGGCTGGGACTCCAGCGTCTTCTTGGCGTAATGGGAAGACGCCTTGACCGGCCAGAAGACGTACTTCCCATCCGCGTGGAACCTCTTTTAAGAACGGTAGAAGAATTTTCTCAAGACACTCCTCCTGGTACATTTGTTTATTGATGACAAGACTGCTCGGCTTGGACCACGGCTTTGAAATCCCTCTGTCCGATATGGCGATGTACAGCATAACTTTTTGTTTTCAAATTTATGCTAAAATTTATATTTTATTTCGAGGGGTGTGGCCGACTTATCGTTGGAATAGTAGCTGTCATTTTCTGGAATGTCTTCGAGAGCGGAATGTAACTTTCGTCGTCCAGCACGAACAACGTCCCCCGGTAGTTCTTCGTCATCCACCGGCACTACGATTTCACGATCGCTATCTGCTCGTCCGTGTGCTCGGGGGACCGAGTCTTCTTCCGACAGATGATGTCCTCCATCTTGAGGGTTCGGTGAATCAAGGTATGGAAGCAGCCGCTATCGGCCTTCCGCTCTACGCTCAGTGGTGCCAGGATCCGCTAAACTTTACGTTTTCGTCTCGAAAGTGGTCTACCGTAACCATTTTTCCACGATAACCATGCGTTTCGTAAAACCGTACAACACGCTCGTGGAGTCCAGAGAGCACTTCTCTTGGAGAGAAACAATTTTACGCTCTTTGCTTTAATTACAGAAAGCTATTGAAATCATTCTCATTTTTTTATTGAACAGTCAGGAAACAACCACAGTAACCCAACCAAACATTCGAGTGTAGCGACATTTTTTTTTGCGTGAACTAGCTTTGTGGAAACATGACGAGGTGCTTCATTGATTGATCCATACCTGCACTATATTGCGACAGTCTTTAATGAAAATACTGAGTCTTTCAGGTATGTATACAAACATCGAAAATTTGGAGAGCTAGGTTATTTTTCCCTAAAAAAAATCACGAAGGACAGTTTCTATAACGATGTTTCTATTTGCCTCGTTGCCACCCCCTTAACAGCGTATAATCAAGCAGGAATCATTAGTTGATGTCAAAAGTGATTAATTATTTTGTGTGATCTACGAATCTAATGGATTCTGAATCAAATCACAGAAGGCGACGAGGGAGAGTGCGTCACAAGCACTTCAGATTTTGCATCACATCAGCACGATAAAGTTCTGGATTATCTGTCGGGGAGTTACTGCCATCCAGTTCTGTTAACGTACATACACGCATATGTTGCAGTACCGGAAACATCGATTATTTTCTCTACACACGCGCTATGTTGATCAGATGCTGGAAGAATGAGGCGACCACTGTTGCAGACAATCATCGCTCATTCAACAAACCGATGTTCGGGTGATGAGTTTGAAATTGCAAATTATGTAGGGTGAATCTCCACCATCGCACAAAACGCAAAAGGCCCCATAGCAGAAGCGGTATAGAAATTGCAACTACTGTTGCAGTAATCTTCCAGCTGAGAACCGGGAAAGGCACCGCTGAGTGTCGTGATTAAAAATTCAATTTGATAGCCCTTGGGGCACCGTATCGGATTACCAGCTGAGTCGATTTGTAGACCGTGAAATTTTCATGTTTCGATGACACGCAGTTCATACGCGGCGGCGGCGTGAGGCGGGCAGAGTTGACGAAGGAAGTGATGACTGTGTACCGTAACATGTGCCGCGAAGGTGTGTGTGTATGCAATAATTTACGCGTACAGTGGTCACACTCTTGCATATCCCGTGGTGACTTTCATTTCACTTAGGAGATAATGGTCATTTCATCGTGATCTGATTTGCGCTCCCGGTACCGGGGAGTTGTTGCGGGAGGGAAACAAAGCCACTCCTGTAGAGCGCTTCGAATGCAATCGAACATGTGTCATAGGATATTGGATTACAAAAAATATAATCGACATAAAACTCGAGAAAATCAATGGCAGTTGGTTGAGTCGACTTTATATTAATCGAATTATTTAATTATCGGCGGTGATCATTTAAAGTGCTGTAGCTGGAAAGGTCCGCTATTTTAATGACATTCAATAGGTAAATAATGTCAAAGTAGCTAAAATAATTGAGAGTAAAAGATTATGAAGATAAATTACGAAAAACGGAAGTACTAGGTATATAGTAACTATACTGGATATTGTGCACGAGACAAAAAAATCCGATACCTCGTGGTCGCACTGTATTGCAACCAAAGTGTAACTAATACTACAGCTGCGTGAAATTGACGATTCAAATTGCAGCGGGTTTTGTCGAGAACCGTGACAATTCGGAACCTTCGGGAACCGAGATTGCTTAATTCAGGTTCAAGCAAATAAATGAAAGAAGCATGAACTGCACTTTTTTCCCGCCTTCCTAGTCGGTCATCGTCCATTCGAATGGTGCGTCTGTGAGGGTTCAACAGAGTGTATTTACATACGGTTTATCGCTGATCTGTCCTTTCCGAGGTACCTGTGAAACTGCAACCTGTCGTCTGCGTCGTTACAGTGCATACTTCAACTTTATTTACTGTATATAGGTACCTACTTGAATTACAGTGGTTCAAAAAAGTCTTCGTACACCTTCAAATTTGGAGATATTTGTTTTCAACTATAGTTTAGGCTCAATCCAATGATGCATAAAAATTAGTCGTGATAAATTACTATAAAAACACACAAATAATTGTTTCTTTTTTTGTTCAACATTTATTAAAAAATCAAAATTCAATTATCCAATCCAAATAAGTCTTCATACAGTGAAATAAGTTGTACAAAAATAATGCATAACAAAAAATTAGTATTTTGTAGGACCTCCGCGGGCTGCCCTCAAGCGGTTGGGCATGGAATGAACCAATTTACGCGTCGTTTCCACTGGTATATTTATCCACGCTTCTTGAAGAGCAGCTTTCAAGGCTTCGGAACTGAAAAACTTTTGGTTTTGGAGCCATCTATATAACTCATCCCATAGGATTTAGGTCAGGCGACTGTGGTGGAGAATGAAGTTGTTTTGGGGTGTTATACAACAACCACTCCTTGACAACATTGGCTGTATGCTTGGGATCATTGTATTGTTGGAAGATCCAATGACTCGCAAAGCCAAATTTTTTAGCAGATTGCTTCAAATTACCGCGCAATATGTCTAAATAATTGAATTGATCCATGATGCCATCAATGAACACCAAATTTCCTACTGCTGCCGCCGACATATAGCCCAAGACCATTACGGACCCACCACCATGTTTTACGATTGGCAAAAAATTCTTGGGTTCCATGGCTGTACCGTTTTTCCTCCAAACTTTCACTTTTCCATCGGAACCAAACAAACTAAACTTGCTTTCGTCCATGAAAATGACACGTTCCCAGTGTGACATCATTAAGATGCAACTTCGAGAAAGTCAGGCGTTTCTCCATATTTATTTTACTTATGAATGTTTTTTTCAGGGAGTACGGTTAAAGAAATTCGTTTTATGCAAAACATTTCGAACGGTTTGTAGATTTACTTGTGTACCGGAAGTATCGTGGACCATGTTAGCAAGTTCCACAGCAGTTGTTCTCGGATTCTGCTCGACTTCTCGCAGTATTTGACGTCTGTCTCTGCTTGACAGCTTCCTCGGACGTCGACTTCTAGGCGCATTTTCCGTAGAGTCACGCTCCGAACAATATTTTACGATTGATTGCACCGTAGCTCTCGGTTTTCCTGTGATAGCTGTTATTTCTGCATAACTCTTCTTTCTCGGCGAAGTTTTAAAATGATTTCGCATGCTTCCACCGAAGTTTCCTTGCGTTTCTTTTGGTTGTCCATTGGTATTACAGTTTTTTTTTTCACCTGAGCACTATAACCAAATTGTAAACATACACGCATGTGTTGACGGATCTCACACAATGTTGCCAAAAGAAATTACATATTTCAGTTGTATTTTTTGACTGCGAAAAACAAATTAGTTTCGTAAACAGGTAAGGGTATGAAGATTTTTTTAGTATGGTTTATGTATTTTTTTTTCTTTTAGAGCTGCAGATTTCAAAAAAAATAATTCTCAAGCTTTTTTGTTTTTTATCGGAATAAAATACTATGTGATAGTTTCGTTTGGTTTGCTCCAGTTAAATCGTATGATAGGATGTAATTGATAGCTGTATGAAGACTTTTTTGAGTCACTGTACATTTACAGGTTTATTTTATTCTGTTCGGGTCGGATGACAGTAAATTTATAACCTGCACATTAAAAACAGCTCAAATTCATACAAAGAAACCGAAAAAAGGTTCAAATGTACCTGGCTCAGACATAGGATGCCAAACTTCTGAAAAAGTGACTGCAGCAGGTGTTCGAGATGTACCAGTTGGGTAGAGCAAAGGTGAAGCAAATGCCTTGAATTACATAGCAAATAAGAGCAGGAGTGGGATGCAGGATTTACCGTTACGGTTATAATAATGATTATTTGCTTTATAATTAATGTGAGAACGGAACATTAGAGAAGCAGAAATAATAATACGTTTTGAAATGAAATCTTTGTTTGTCTGTAGAAACATGTCAAAACAAGTCCGTTGTGGAACACAAAATATTTTCTATTTAAAAATCTTTTTGGTGTATGTATTTCATAGTTTTACGGAAAAATGTGTTCCAATTTCCTTTCACTTGCACATTTGTAATATATTATCTGTGTGTTATATTGCACTTTGAAATATACATGCAGTACTTCACTAGACCAGGTACGCAGTTCAACTATGACTTATAGAATGATACGAACAATGATGAAATCGGGACTAAATGTCAGAAAATTTGATGTTTCTGAATTTTGCCGGTAACGAAACTATTTTGATTTTGTTTCTAAAGATTTTCCACGTTCAACAAGGTACATTATATGAAAATTGAGTGAAGAATAATAGAGATATATGCACGAGAAAATGATAAAATTTAATATAAATGACAAAAGGCCCTAACTTCGGACAAAGGTCAAAAGGTTTCCGTTCGATTTCTGAGATTTGTTCACATTAGAAAAACTGCAAAACTTGTATGGTTTGATTAATGGCGCAGAAAAATTATTGAGAATAGGGGATTTCGGGGACAAAATGACCCACCCCCACTTTCCCATAGTTTTAGAGAAATATATTTTTCCTCCATATTTTCCCATAGTACCAATTTCAAAATTATTTCAAGTGAAGTGGGCGGGGGTCTAGAAATGTCTGGCATCTGAGGTTACTTTGACATTTGTCACAATATAAGAGGGGGGGGGGGGGGGGGCTTTGAGAATAAAAAAAAAATTGCGATGCCCTAGTGTGCAGCCATGGAGTATAATGCACACATGGGAGCAACACACATCGGAGTGAAGAGATTCATTGTAAAAAAGAAGAGCGGAGGTTCGCATCAAAAATGCAAAGAGCATTTTTAGTCTTCTCTTTATTTGCTCTGAGGTGCATTCCATCCCTGACTATTTGGACATTTGCGACCAGCTGAATCTATCCATTAATATTACATTTGAACTACAAGTAAAATCTTCCCCAAAAAAATTATTTTATTAAGTTAAAAGTAATTTTAAATCCGAAAACTTCCCTTCAAAAAGGATCCTCGAGAAAATGTTGGTGTGAACTCAGAACAAATCTGCAATCTTTTCGCAACTTTCTTTGAAGAAATCTTTACCACACTTTTTGAAGAAGATCCTGATCGCAAATATCTCGATTTCTTCCCAGAATATATTAAGTCACCAATCATGTCAGTGTGCAGGGCATCATGGAAGATCTAAATAAATTAGAAGCTTCCTACAACTCTGGACCTAACAGAGTTGCGGCCATATTCATAATGAACTTAGTATTGGAACTCACAACTCCTCTGCTTTGCCTTTTTAATATGTCGCTTGAATCTGGCATTTTCCATAATTAGTGGAAAGCTCGTACCTAGTACGAATTTTTACAAGTGGCAAAAAATCTGTTGTATTAACGTGGAATTGCCACTACATCTTGTTAGACTAAACACTTTGAAGCAATCGGTGATGAAAAAATGTTCTATCAAAGCAAAATCTAACCTGAATGATCGGTTGTTCAACTAGTACAAATTTACTAGAATCCATTAACTACACATTGATTGCAATTTAGAATGAAAATCACACTGAAGCTCTCTATACGACATTTATTAAGGCGTACGATCGTATTGACCTGATATAGGGTGGATGTACCAATAGTCGCATGCTTAAGGAAAACTTTTGATAAAAAATCGCTGAATAGACGTATGGGCAATGTTAATACATTAAACGAAAGCTTTCAGTCCCTACTTCATAGGAAAAATATAAAGATGGTTTAATAACCAATTTATGTATTAATTTCGGTTCCTATTGTTGCAAATCCCATTGCTTTCTTATGGGACTTGCAACTATAGGTACACTATATCAACTATAGGTGCAAGGGAGCTTAAAATTCTAAGAAAATCATTTTTTCAATAGTTATTTGAGCAAATTTCAAGGATAACAGTTTTATTGTCGCATAATTTCAGTGCGATGAATCGATAAAAAAATATTTGTTGATGGTTGGTACATTAGTTAGGCGTATAACTCATTACTGCAACTATTGGTACACCTCAACTATAGGAGCACCCACCCTAAATCAAATTAGAAAAATTAGGAATAGAGCCAGATCTTCCCAAATGGCTCGAATCGTATTTAATTAACCGTCAACAAATAGTGATATTCAAAGGGAAGACATCGAATCCACTTCAAGTCACATAAGGAGCCCCTCGAGGCTCTCATCTAGGTCCTCCTATGTTCATTTTATTCTTGAACGATGCCAACGATATGAACGCTCTTTTTATAAATAAGAAACGAACACAAAGACATAAAGATATTACAGCAGGAAATACATATGTTCTATATCTATGTTGTGTAACATAAGCCTTCTGCAACAAAATGCAGAAAATGTAATGCAAAAGTTTTTGGTAGGAAACGAAATACACCTGACATTTCAATTACTCTAGCAAATCAGAACAGAACAAATAGCATGCTTGGATTTGCAAAACGAACAGAACAGAACAAATAGCATGCTTGGATTTGCAAAACGATTTAGCTACAATTTTAGTGAACCGCATACAAATAAAATATATATCTCCTATGTAAGGTCAATACTGTAATATTGTAGTATAGTTTAATCACTTTTCTCAATCACACATGAAGAAAGAATAGAATAAGTACAAATGCAACTTTTATTGTTTACACTTCCCAAATTAGGTTAGACACGATTTTCTCTCCTATCTTAAAAAGGTCTCAGTGTGTTCATTAACATACAAACACTAACAGAGCGCCGACAATATGCAAAATTAAACGATATAGTTTTATGTCATATTGAATCAGTTGAACTTCTAATTAAAATTTATTTAATTAGGTATACTTTTTCGGCAGTTACGAAACCGGAATACAATTACAACCACCAATTATCGTACAAACTATGCCAAGTTTGGACCAATAAATCAGATAATGGAATCTTACAATGAACACTGCGAAGCTGTTCACTTAACAATGACAAAAAGAAAATTAAAGAAATATTTCAATTCTTTTCGTGAACTTTTGACCGGTAAGTGTACCTACGCTTTAAAATTGAATTTGAGTGCTACGAAAAATGCTTCATGTCTTCAAAATTTGTGGAAGTTTTTCTAGCAAACTTCCTTGATGTTTAAAAGCTTTGCGAAATATTAGTCTAAGTTTTTCAGGGAGATTTTCGGATCCTTTAGGTATTTTTTCCGGCGAAGTCCTCTCTACAGCACTGTTAATCACCAATGGTGGGGAACTATGCTGAAAAAATGAAATGGTTTGGTTTCGAATCACCAGGAAAATATATAGATATTTAATATCTATATCTAAATAATTCAACAGACAATCGTTTACGCTAGCCACATAGCTGTGTTGTTCTTCTTTTTTGTTACAGTTAAATTAAGCGAAATGAAAAAAAACCCTACTTATTTGCTTTTGATGTATTTTCTACAATAAACACAATCAACTAACTTCCTGTGTATCTTTCTCGTTTTACGTTTCAGGTAATTTAACGTACCGGCCAGCAAAGTTAAATCGCATCTAAAAGAGAGCCACCTCTTAACCTGCGATTTTTATTTCCTCACTATACCGCCCGTTATCGCAAGTCAGTCCCATGTTGTATGGGATTCCCTATATACATGGGACTGACTTGCGATTATAGGCAGTATAGGTATATAAACAAATTCAGCATAGAAATGACCAGTGAGCGACGCCCCAGGGAAGGTGGAAATCGATCCTTGTCAGTTCGAGCCTATACGTCTATTACCGACCGCAGTTGGGCATAGTTCCTATCTAGTTGACAACCGTTTTTGATTCCCCCTAGAAAATCGATCGTATCGTCCCATTTCATAAACAAACAAACTGATTTCACTAGTCTAGACGTTTTTAATCGAAACGGAATCGAAAACCGATAAGACTTGCTCAGTAGAACGCTTCTTGCTGGAATTATTCAGTCATATCGTCTCAACAGTAGCGACGTAATAATAATCAGCAGTCAATTCCATACATACAGCATGGAATTAAGCTGCGACCATAAGGAATGAAGGTCCCACTATTATATGGATACTATTAAACGCAAACGGCAAGGAAATAATCTTTCATAAACATCTTGAAGGATCGGTCTGACTTGAAAGTCTCGCAAGCAATTATTATCTTCTCGAATCTTTCTGGGCTAGACAATCTGTCTTGGAGATGCATAAAGATGGAGGCTGCTAGTATGTGTAGGTTAATATCCCACTACCGGGCCAAAGCACAGCACAGCGGTCAACGTTCGTTAATTAGACCTAATTAAATCAATTTTCGCATCGTTAGTCTCAATCTTTGCGAGTCTTGTTCTGAAGCGCGCCGATATCTTTTGAAGTGTGCATCATCACAGCGTGTATACATCTTGATCTTGTTATTAGCAAGTCATGTCTGGTGACAAACATTAATGTAGTGACTGGGTAGTTGAATGTTCTCCAGGCTATCGGCCAATGTGTATATCAACGGCGAACTAACAACTGCTTCTTTTGAATTAGATTGAAAACATATGTTTGTAAGTATTATAATTTCTACACAATGTGCAATTTTATGAATAATGTGGCGGCAAACCAACACACTAAGTAAGGGTCTATGTGGCTGGAGTCACTATTTTTTGTTTCGTTCCAACTGTGTTGTTCCAAAGGCTATCACCCTAAACGCATACTCTTACTGAACCGGATAGGTTCGTTCATTAAACTCCCAACTTTGGTCTTTTTATATGACCCAAACATGCCACGATGTGTCACGTGATTAAACCTCATAAATTTCAGAATATATAAAAGTTAGAACAATGTGAAAGTAACAGATGACTGTTAATGTCGAATCACCTACATAGGTATAAGGTATAATCGTTCATTGGGAACAGTCTGCTCGTAGTTTCGCTTGTCAAGTAATGTAACACTGATCTCAACATAATCGAAATGTGATTTAGGCTAATCTGACTGAATTGATTCTCTTAGTAGCATTCCAGTACTGGCGTACTATTCAGAACTTATTTTTCATTTGCACGCCTGGACGCGACCAATTGTTGCAATATGTATTCTGTAAAGTTCACTGACAACTGTTCACCTTTAGCCCCTTTCTGATTACCGCACTCTAGTTACCTTTACACTTATGGTACATGCACTTACACCAACGAGAGTGACCTAAAATAATGTGCTTTCTTAATGCAAGCTCAAAAAATCTATTCGTCTCGCAAGCATCTGCCAATTCAGGCTGGTACGTGATATCACGCTACCAATAGAAGAACACTTCTCGTAGGTATCTCCTCGAGCGGCCAATGACACCACTGAACTACCTGAACCCTATGAAAGTTAGTATGTATTTAAATGCAATACAAAGATTCCAGCTACTAGATTGACTAACCGAGCAAGATTAGTTTATTGATAATCCAAGTGCACAATGCCAGCATCAGCTTCACACCATATTGATAAGTCAAAGAAGTAAGTAAAAAACACTAGTGTAAAATAAACTTTCCGTAAAAAAAGTTTCCCATACCGGGAATCGAACCCGGGCCTTCTGGGTGAAAGCCAGATATCCTAGCCACTAGACCATATGGGAAGGATAATCCGTCGTCCTCAAATGTGGAACATATAGTGCTAAACGTGACTGGTTGCTCACGATAAAGCTGCATGTTATATTCAAGCCTAGAGTCAATTGACGGAAGATTATTTTTCAAATAGAATACTGCTCCGTTACTAATGGACAGTAGAAAGTACGTTTGAAAATTCCACTTTCAACATGAATTTCTTTCTGTGACGAGCAAGGCAGTATCATCAGCAGAGAAGCATTCTGTGTGAACCATACATCAAGAGTCTCACTACACATAGGTAAGTCCAGCTTAAATAGAATCTGACAGTAACAGCTAAGGGACAGCTCGAACCGAACCTGCTAAAAATAGCTAGAGGAAATAATTAATAAAAGTTCGTTTTCAGCCTGTTACGGATGTCTTCTTTGTAGGTAGGGTAGAGAGCCTATTTCGGCTCTACTACGAAGGATGTCTTATCTTTATTTCATTAATTACTCTGCCTACAATCGATGGAATGCGTGGAAATTAGCATCAATATCTTTGATTCGTTTTTAAGACCCATTATAATAACATAATGGGCTGAACTGTTCGTATCTGAGCGCAACGAAAACTAAAATGGAGTGCCGTATCGCCCTGCCATTTGAGACAAAGCTTGGAACAAATGTGGCATACACATGCTCTAATCAACAACTACAAAAGGATAGGGTGACAATAAAAACAGGATGAACATATACTCATTACCCTACCCGGTTTTCCTTTTCCGCTTTGTTCATGATGCGTGAATTTTCTCTCGTTGCTTTGTTGCGGTTCACGATGCAGGTAAGAGCAGAATGAATTATTTTATTCTTGCTTCATGTTACCCATCGGGAATAAAATACACGTTTTGAACGTTGGCTTCCAACAGTCCCATATTGTCTAGTGGTTAGGATATCCGGCTCTCACCCGGAAGGCCCGGGTTCGATTCCCGGTATGGGAATTTTTTTTCTTGTTTTAGATTTATTTTTGGTATCAACGTTTCATATGGGGTTTTCGATTGATTGACACCGGTGTAGTGGAGTGCACTGAAACTGCACCGTTTTTGCACTTTCTAGCAGAAGTGGGTATGTTCCATTGACACTTCTGCTAGAAAGTGCAAAACCAGTGCAATCCACTACAACGGTGTCAATCAATCGAAAATCCCAATAGTAAAACTTATTGTAAACATATTAAACAGGGTTGGACATCCGCTATATCGCGAGTTATTTAGCCCAAACCCAAGCCCCATTTTGACATCAATTGCGGTATATTGGTATCACTCCATTTTGATTTTGGTAGCAGTTATAATGTGTGTCAAATATCGTATTCATTTTGCTTTGGTAACTGGAAAAAGTATGCATTACAAATAGGGTAGACGCGCCCTTATTCATCTCATTAGTCAGGATGTTGGGTTATTTCGTCGATAACTAGGCTCACTGTGATCGGATTGCGCTTGTATAGATGTCAACAGTTTTCCTTCATTCCTAAGAAGCAGTACCATAAATAATCTGGTTTGAAAAATGGTAAATACTCGTGTTTGAGCGGAAATTTTTTTTAAAACGCACCATTATTCATCCTGCCATTTTAGCTAATGCGTTGAATAGAAAAAGCAGACCCTACTCCAACTAATTGGTTTAAATGGGTGAGATGAATAGAGGTGCTAAGATAAATTAGGACACAGTAACCCTATTTGGGATTGTATCAAAATTCATTACTTTTATTCGTTGGAATGATTTTCTGTCCAGAAAACTTGAAGCACACTTTAACTTTCGGACCCAGTTTTCTTGGCAACTATTTTATATAAAAAAGATTCTTCAGATTCTTCAATATTGCCTTTGAGCAGAAATTTTCTGTCTGGAAAGTTTGTGCTAACAATGTTTTGTAACGCAATGCTTGCATAAAAAAAATGTCGAATGGATGGGAATAAATCACCTAACGGTGCAATTGTGCCTTTCTCAATCATGAAACACTCCCTCTTAACCCTCAAAAAGGCAAGCGGGGCTCAGAGGCCCGGCACGTTATAATTTTTTAGTTACAAAAAATGTGTATGCAGTATAAGCTTGGGCATGGAAATTTTGATAAGTAGCTTTAAAATCTATAACAAAAATAAAGAATTGTGAAATTTTCATCTATGGAGTGATGCGCAGCTATGTTTGAATTTTTTACATGCACAAAAAGGCAAGACGGGCTTGGCAGGCCCGGTGTGCATGCAATATTTACTAGGAATACCACTTACTAGGAATACCACGGGTTTTATACATAAATACTTATCTGAAAAAAACATTTTGATGAGTTCATCTTCATATTAGCAGGAATTTTTTTATGTTTTGATTGATTTTATCTTTTTACCTTTTCTTATAAGAAAAAAATCTTGAAAGTTTTAGCAAATTCTATACATTTCTTTTCTAAGAAATGTAAAAATAGCATACGATAATGACGTGCGTCATTTTTTTTGGGTAAATACTTTTATTTCACCCACTGTGGTCTACTTGATAATTATTTGGATACAACATAACCTAACTCTGTCATTATTGTCTATTTTTGTTGTCTATTCTTTGTGTTATAGTTGTCGCAATTATTCAAATTGCAGGATCTAAAAGCAACAAATAATTGAAATGGCTATAAGACGATATGCCCATGTTTTCAATGGTATCAAAGAATCTGAAATAATGGAAGAAATTCGAGCTAATTCAACAGCAGACGATTCCGAAACTGATTTGCAAAGCGAGGAAGAAGATGTGAATGATATTGTTTCCGACGATGAATCTGATGCAGACTCGGAAGAAACAACTGATTATGTACTCCGGTTATGCATCAGAAGAAATTAATAGCAACCCAGAAATATTTATTGGTCGTGTTCAAACGAAATGGAGCTCAGAACCAATCGACAGTCAACGTGATCTTCCGAGTACTCACCTTTTGGAAAAATTGACCTTTTTACATCTATCGCCTTATACGCTGAAATCGGGATTTGCTGCGTGTTCGTACTCATCATCCTGTAATTCCGGAACCGGAAGTCGGATCAATTAGAAATTCAACAGTAGCAAGTGGGAATGCTGTACCTTTCATTTGACACCAAGTTTGTAAAAATCGGTAATGAATTCGCTGAGAAATAGGTATGACATTATCTTAGGAACTTGGTAAGTTCCCCCGGGGCATCAAGAACCGCCATAGCTGGCCAATGTGGTCGAAGTGCCTTCGGTGGGTCATTAATGATCTAGACATGCAAAACCAAGTAATGTTGCACATATTTTAATATATATTGCATCATTTGGACATCATGGTGGTATCAGTTTCTATGGAAATTTGCTGTGGTTGTACTCTTCAACACGTAACTCCAGAACCGAAAGTCGGATCAATAAAAAAATCAATAACGACCGATGGGAAGGCTGTACCTTTCATTTGCGACTAAATTTGTACAAATCGGTCCAGCCACCTCTGAGAAAAATCGGTGAGATTGTTTGCCACATACATACATCCATACACACATACACACACATACAGACATTTTACGATCTCGACTGAGTCGAATGGTATAAGAGATTTGGCTCTGCGGGTCTCGGTTAAAAAGTCGAAATTTCGACCGATTGCATAAACGGCAAAAAGGAGCTTGAATTTAGACGGGCCTGAGAGGCCCGGCTTGCCCTTTAATGTTAGGATTTTAGCTTGCCTTCACAAGGGTTAAATCACCACTATATCACAAAGTATACCAAATTAATCTGGGGAGTCGTTCGTTCGTGGGATTTTCGCCCTTCTCACACACCCACCCCCGTAAGCAAGCAGATAACATTAAATAATGCTGATTAGGCTAATTAAGTATGATATTTTTTTTTGTTTCAAGTGTTTTACCGTCGACACGTAACTCATCAAGTTCGTGGCTGACAAGCCATTGTGTATAAGCGCAAAGTGTACTGAGAATGTAATGGACATTTCCACAATTATGCTGAACTTAACCAGCCACCGAGCCATAGTTTGGAGAAATGAGAAAGGCACAATTTCACCGCTAGGTGGATTAAAACAGGTTTTTTATATAGTAGTACACTTCAGGATTTTTAGCAGAGAGATTATCGGAGCAATTATTTATTAACCTAGCGGAGTATTTTACAACCATATTAAAACTTGCAAACACTGGAGGGAATGATTCAATTTTTTAAGACTAGGGGGGGGGCTTAATAAGGGCTGTTGGGAATTTCTTAATGAGATTATTATATTTAAGAACTAAAACTAGAAAAGACTGAGGGCAAGGCAAGTATGTTTTAAGAATATATTGAGGGGGGTAAATTTCCACATCTGGGTATCAGAGACGGAAGAGATTGGGTGGGCAAAACTGATAGGTGGGAGAAAGATATTAACGTTCATTTTCCAGCATCGGAAAAGCAACGCTAAGGATTACAGACTTGGACGGTCTTCATCAGGAAGCATCATTTATTGAGACGCCGGGTGGTGCTCCTCCAACCGACAGCAGTTCCTCCAGACGATTGCTCAGATGCGGATCGGCAACCCATCGTGTTGCTCGTGTGATGTTTGTGCTGTAGGTCCCGTGGGTTTTGACTCACTCGATAGATATGTTTCGTGTCAGCTTGTAGTCGCATCAAACCATTGTTGGTGTACTGTACAGGTTGAAGAAGGCTCTTTTGAGAATGACAAGAAAAATAATAGGGGCAGTTAAATCTGTATATTGACGGTTTTTCGGAAGGTGTATACGAAGGACGTTTGCATTCCAGTATCATCACTGGCTGGAGCATGGGGTTTTTAAAACAGCCAACCCCATGTGTCAGCAGATCCGTGCAATTCAAACTCGAAACGGGTCGCCTACTCCGCAGATTTCAACCTGATTTGCTGGTACAAATACTGCGTACTCCTTCTTAAAAGGTTCGTAGCCAGCAGTATCATTAGCCTAATTCAAACTATTTGCCATCACCCGAAACTTATCAGGGCGAGTTTTCGATATTTCTCTTATGGTCAAATATCGCTCCGTCAGAACTCGAGAAATCATCAAGAAATTCAGACACTTTTTGTCTTTTCCTGACACTGCTCTGCTGATCGTATAACTGTTAACGTGTACACATAAAAGAAGAAAAAACTTTCAAGACCTCGAGAGGCGGAGAAGGCTCAGGATAACCTCGAAAGTGGATTAGCTAGCGTTGTTTTGCAGCGCTATACTGCACGGACTGGAAAAACGTCTACAAGCTCTAAGAGACACCCCAAATTAATTCAACAAACGATAAATCTATCATAAATTCTCGGCAGCCGGCTGCCCAGAGTAATAAACACATGATAACATTTCTGACGGTTCTATAGATCATATCACTTATCAAAGTGAACTCAGATTTATGTAACTCTTTATCACATCGCACTAACAAAAAACTCCTTCCCGTGGAAAACTTGAAGTTGCAGAAGTATACACAGTCTCCATAACAACGTTTGTTACACTGACATTCCTTTCCTTCCCGCTACTGGTTAATCACGGAGTAGCAACTACGAATTGTACGGTAATCATGCTCATGCTCGTGCAAATCGAATTGGTATCTCTTGTTTACATACCAGTCAATCGCAATTTGTATTGTTTAGAGTTTCAACTACACGGGGTGTGCTACTAGGAACATTTGCTTCACAACAGATGAAAAGGAACGTAAATAAATTCAATTATGTTAGTGAATTTCAAGGATGAAACTTTTATATTCGTATGATATAAGTGTTATCCACTAAATATCCCATTATGGTTTGCATCGAAGTAAGGATAACAATCTATTAGTGAAACTACAGTGCTGACTAGATTTTGTTAGATCTTGACTTTGAGTGATAGTATATGTAGATCGGATTCGGTTATATCGACTAAATCTACGTACCGTGAATCCGGTGTTGATGTGTGGGCTCACAAGTCGTGGTGTACAGTCTAGTATCTACTTCTGCCGCAGTCAGACGTACAATCAAGCCAAGTGAACAACAGGCCTCTCGATTTAGTGTGCATCGTCTCGAGAATAAAGGAAAACTCGGATTATTTTTGTCATCATGAGTAAAGTTGACGAAAAAGCTCTACTCCGACCCAACGCTGCAGTCGTTGATTTTAAGTTTTGTTTAAAGCGACCGAGTTTTAGTGAAGTGGAATACCTTCTGAAGGTAAAAATGCAACTTAGGCGTGCGGAAGTCTTGTACCTTCAGTATCATCATCTTCGCAATGCAGTGTTAATATCATTCAGCACAAGCCGAGCGTTTCGTTTTGAAGAACAACTTAAAACACGTGGTTGAAAGTGACAACGTTGGAATTAAGATTCCCGTATATATATATATATATATATATATATATATATATATATATATATATATATATATATATATATATATATATATATATATATATATATATATATATATATATATATATATATATATATATATATATATATATATATATATATATATATATATATATATATATATATATATATATATATATATATATATATATATATATATATATATATATATATATATATATATATATATATATATATATATATATATATATATATATATATATATATATATATATATATATATATATATATATATATATATATATATATATATATATATATATATATATATATATATATATATATATATATGGAGAATGATTATATAGATGTAAGGTTATATGACCTATCATCTCGTACCCCTCCTGAGTCAATTGCAAAATACATGTCGCAATACGGAGAAGTAGAATCCGTTACACTTGATACTTGGTGAAACTTCTTCCCGGGTACTCCTAACGGCGTTTTTGTAGTGAGGATGCGGATTGAAAGGTCTATACCCTCTCACTTGACAATAAAACTCAAAACTCATGGAACTACAATTATGCAAACTACGCTATGCACCCATGAGGGGCAAACTCCAACGTGCAAGTATTGTTATCAGACAGCTCATCATGGCAACCTTGCACGGAAGATGCAGATGAAAATGCATCTCAACCGATTGCCAACTCATGTACTGCAAACCAACCTAAAACAGACTTATCAATACCAATGCCTGAACCACAAACGGTGGCTAAATTTGTGGCAGCTGTTCAGGCCATAATCACAACCGCAGAAGAATCATCCAGCACCCCAAAAGCAACTGTAAGAAAAATCGGCAACGAATGTAGTAACAATGACGACGGATTTACACTGATCAACAATAAGTCCAAGAAACAGGGGAGAACATCTGATCCCGGACACCAAACCAGCCTCGACCGGGACGTGAAAAACAAGAAAGAATTAAATGACCCCCCTCACGCTGTTTGCCAACAGACCTCGCGAAAGAAGGTCTCTCTCTGCTCGCAATAAAAAGTTGCGCGCACGAGATCCAATATTACTACAATAATTCTTGTTTGTGTTTTTGTTTTTACATGTATTGTAAACATATAAAAGATCCACGGCTCCGTTAAGCTACCGCTATGAGCCGTGTCAAATGAATGAATAAAAAAAAGTGACATTCCGAATTTTCAGCCCCATGGGTACCATTAGCTGTTATGTCTTAGTAAAGCAACTAAATTTTTTGTCTTATCAGCTTCCTAATGACAGAAAGGTTTTAGTTGTTCAGGTGCCTTTCAGCAGAAACTCCAGTTACATAGTGATAGAATTTACGGATTAGGATAATCCACCAAGCTATATTTCGAAAAATGAATTACGAAAATCCCCAAAATGGATCACACCTGAACATCACTCAAGTTTACTCACCTCGAACTAGTTTGGTTATAAAGTGTGAAATCTGTAGCAAGATTTGGAAATAGTTCGAGAACAAAATAATTACCGTTTCTCAACTATTTTTAATAGCAACTTTCGACACCTGCGCAACCAAATCACCTTCATCATGCTCTCGCTGACTTTGTCAATCAATTCTCGCTTCAATTCGCTTGCCGAGGTCGATTGCATGTCGTCGGTATAAGATCCGTGCCAAAATAATTGGAAAATTACTCCGGTGCAATAGCGCGGCACTGGAGTGCTGCAGCAGCAGCAGGCAGCATCGTGGGTCAACAATATTCAATTGCAAATTTTCACCACACCTCGCTTTCATTAGTTCTGTTAGCAGCACTGTGTATGATGGATGCGATTATTGATGACCGCGGGCTGCGCATCAAACGCTGCAAACCAAAACAAGCCAAAAAGTGATCCTTCTTTGATCATACACTACTAAACCTATTAGCGAATCGAGAGCAGGCATGGTTTGTTGCTTTTAACCTCCTCAGGCGGGTAAATTTTTAAATGCATGCGTAACAATTGGGTAATCGTTTTTTTTCTCTGTGGCGGCGACTGCATACAAGATAAATGTGAAGATCGTTTTGCATAACTTTGGCTTCTGTTGCAGAGGATAGGAAGCAGGGTTCGGCCGCCAAAAGCCTTTCAACGAGCTGAAAATCAAAGTTCCCGACTTTGCCGAAACTGTTCGTCGATCAATCATCACCGACAACAATGGGCAAAGAGGCATGTAACTTACCAAAATATGGGAAACACTCTAGAGACCCCTATCGCCTATGGGGTTGGTTCGAGAAGACACATGTGTATGTACATAGCCGCAAGTGTATTTTCTCCAAATTTGCGCGTCTGTGGCTTATCTTCATCCGTCTTCAGATAAACATTCAGATCAATTGAGTACGATACAGGTATCGGCTCGGTATTGGCGAGCTATGGTGGCAAAATAAGTTCGATGAGCCTTGAGCTACGTCTTACTTTTCCTCGCTTTGTTTTCTATTAGATATTAGAGCCGAAATAAATACCCAAGTGAGATAATCAGTCAAGACTCACCTAGTGATGCTATTATGTTTTTCTCCTAAATAGCCGTAGGGATAAAATTTAGTTCACTTCGTGGTCGGAAACATTCTACCGTTCATTAATCCATTCCCCGCGTGTGATGCACGAAGACCTGCTATTCGAACTGGTTCTTATATTCAACGAACAAAACATAGATTAGACACAATTCGTTAAACTGTCTTGTCGTAGCCATCAAAATGCTGATAAAAACCTGTGCATTTTTGTTTGGTTTTGGTGAATGGGTTAAGACTTACAAAAGTCTTATGAAGTTGTCGCTTTATTTGTCATTACTAACGAAAGGTATCGGGGAAAGTTCGAGATGTCTTCAGATTTATAGCGGAATAAATTTGATAGATATATTTTTTACGAGAACTACTTTGACTACTTTTTTTTAGATTACCAAACCATACTTTAATTATTCAGTTTTGTTCACATTCCAAATCTCTCTCCTTTAGGTTGCTTGGATTGACGGTATTACAAACATCTTCAAGCAATATTACATGTATCAGTTTGAATGCAGCAATTGTCAACAATTAATGCTAGTTTATTCGTAAATCTCTTTCATATTCTATTGATCATAACTGTAGCGTTTCACATTGACCTCTAACAGAAAGTTGCTTTAAGATTGTTTTTTTGTGTGTTTCGTATTCATTTCGTCAGTAACTGACACCAACTTGCTGTCAGTGTGACGATAAATCGAAGCTGACAGCAAATTGGCGCCAGTTAGGCACAAAATCCAAACAGTTCACACAATTTATGTCAAGCACAAAAGCTCTGGTTTGATGACGAGATACTGAATACGAACTCTTGTCTTTTGGCTTGAAAGCCAAACGCCTGGAACTATGCAAGTTTCTTTTCAATTTAATATGGAAGAAAAAAGAGATCCGATTTGCGCATGAGGGTACAACTTAGAGAAGTTGTTTTTTTGTGTTTCGTATTCTACTCTTCAGTAACACAAGAGTTCGTATTCAGTCTCTCGTCAGCAAACCAGAGCTTGGCTACCCGAGACATCACTCGAGACCAGCCAGTTGTTTTAGGTGTTCACATAAGTTGTGTGAACTATTTGGATTTTGTGTCTAACTGGCGCCAATTTGGTGACAGTTTGGATTTCTCATCTAACTGACAGCAAGCTTGTGTCTGTTACTGACGAGTAGAACATGAAACACAATAAACCAAGTTTTCTAAGTTAGGTGCAGTGCTGCGAAATTTCAAAATCAGTTACTTATTTCTGCTTGTATTCACCAAAACCGACATTCAGATTCACCGCCTCCCTCATTCATTAACTTTCTAACTGACTGAAATTTCACGCAGAATCGAATGCTAAAGTGTAGAGGAAATATAAATTCCTCAATAATCCCTCTCATAGGTAGAATAGAAACAAAATTCAGTTTGCTTCTAAAACCGAACATGTCCGAATCTGAATGCGCTGAGTCAGGAGAATGAATTACGAGGGAAACGAACCAAATATTTCATTTATCGCAGCGAGCATGAATTGAATTTTGTTTTCTTTCAAGTTCACGCATGGATGTCAATGTATTCAAGCTCTGATTAGGTGTTGTGCCCTCACACGCAAATAGGCCAATTTTCTCTTTTTTTATTATATGAGAAAGAAAATTGCATGTTTTAAGATGCTGGTTGCAATACGTCTCTATAGTGGTGCATCGAGGAAGTCGGGAGAGTTTATTGGGTCTTTTTATGTTGCATGTTTTTTGCTATTCTAACTAACCCAAATCAAAGTTCAACCATTAGTTAGTGTTTGAACCATGTCCATAGTGTTCGGAATACTCACTCCGATTAAGTCTTAGGGATCATCCATAAATGACGTAGCATTTTTTGAGTGATTTTTAACACCCCGCTCCCCCATCGTAGCATTTCGTCAAAAACCTCTAAATACCTCCCCTGGTAGTTACGTAGCTTGACGGTAACCCTCCCCCTTGTCCCTGTAAAAAATAAAAAAAAAATAAAAGACGATGTTAGTTAGATGAAATGGGTAAGGTTGTCGTGACATCAGGTCAACCCATATTTCCCTTTAAAAAAGCTACGTAGCATGACATGACCCCCTATCCCCCTGTCGTCACACATCATCACAAAATACAAAACTCCCCCTCCTCCATATAATGCTATGTCATTTATGGATGGCCCTTTACAAATTTTTAAACGCGGACCCCTTCGAATTTTTAAACGCGGACCCCCCGTCACTGGATTGTTCGGGTCCATGATTCAACATCGATTTTGTATGCTATCAATATATTATTTTGAACATGTTACGAAAAATCATTAGAAATTTCAATATTAATCCACACAAATTATTCTTCAGTCTATTTCCAACCATCAAAGATACAAAAATCAGTGTGCTTCAGCCTCTGTTGTAACCAGTGCAAAGCGAACAAAAAAAAATTACTTTCATCTTGTGTGCATTATCTGCAAACGTGAAACGTGATTCTTCGGCCTAACCCGGTGGCCATCGACTTCCCGTATATTCGCATAAGATCGAATATTCGGGATGTGGAGCATTTGCTAAAAAAGTGAAAATGCAGCTTCGGTTTTCGGAAGTTACCTTCATCCAGCTCGAGCATGTCAGTCACTTGGTGCTGATAACGTAAATCAAATTGGCCCTGGCATAACGATTCATTTCGCAGAACACGTGCTTGTTTGTTACAACGCTAAAATCAAGATCCCCATACATGGATAATGGAAATAACAAAGTCAAATTACATGATCTGGCACCACTTACTTGCTATTAAAAGGATGGAGCGTTTACACTCGTGGTCAATAAACTAGGAAGAGCATCTGATCGCGAGAATCAGAGAGTACGGTGCTGGATCTAGGGGGAGGATCCTGGCGGTCCGGACCCCCTCCGAAATATTTTTACTTGTTGAGAAGTTTTCAATTAGTTTCAAGTTTATATTAGTTTCAAACTTAAAATCATTCCAAACCAAATTTGACCAACGAAACATATATTCTTTAAATAGGGTTATTACGTATTACAAATTGTACAATGTTCATTTTAAAAACCAAATTTCAGACCCCTCCCGCTTTTTTTTCTGGATCCGCCCCTGAGAGAGTAACCAAGATGATGATACGAACGTGAATGACAAGGAGAGAAACATGGATAACCCTCAAGATGGCAAGATACTCCAGTGATATGGGGGAACTGTCGCAACTTTCTGGATCTAAACCGTACAATCAAAATCGCTGCTCGTGCAAACATTCAAGAGCCCCCGCGACTACGCGAGCGGTTACGCGATTGTACAACCGAATTTATACACACGAAAATACATACACGCGACACACACAAGCCCACATGATCAAACCGTTAACATACTAACGCTCCAACCCTTGGCGATCAACCACGCCGACCTACACCCGCGATCTGATAAAAATGAAAACGTCCCGCTGATTAATAGAATGTTTTAATGCTTATAAATTTTTAAATGCTGTCTTAAGCGTAAGCATAAAAAAAGATCGTTCCCACGCGATCATGAAACCTACAGGTCCCCACATCTGAACCGTACACTCAATATCACAATCAGAATCATGATCAGCTGCAATTGGCCTTATGCAATGTTTTAGTAAGTGACATTTCCCCTGTCAGTTGCCCTTGTAATGACTCTGCCGTTCTTATAATCCAAAATTGGTACATACTAACTTACCAAACTTCTCCATCTGGATTCCCAGAAAAATAAAACAATTCTGAAAAGACAGTTCAGGGGCACTTCAACAGACATGAATTTGAAATTTTACCAAAAATAGGCCCATACATATTTCAAAAAATCAAAATTTGCCACCATTAGAGAATTAGGACCACTTTCATTCGAAGAAGAAAGTGCTCCTAATACCCTAGCCTATCATTTAAGAAGTGAGCCCGATGACTTTTTTTTAACATGATGTCATTTTGGGACACCCTAGTATACATGTCTTTGATTCATATGCTAAAAATACCAAAACAAGCAACTTAAACGAGAATTTTATCGTTGTTTATGTTCATTAAAAGTTTTCAAATAAATATATTAAATTTTTATTATACTTGACATGACAACTATATACAAGAAAAAAATCATTATTCGGGTTCTAAAAATTTTGTAAAAGAGAAAAGGTCAAATTGAAAACTTGAATCATCAGAACCAGTAAACAGCGGTTTGAAACTTAGTTTGGTCGTCTTGATCAGCTGGTGGGAGAAAATTACTTAACCGATTTATTTCAAACTTTGCACACACATTTTATGTTGCAGATACCTAACCCATACGTTGAGTTTTTGAGATAAATTTTCAATAAAAGGGTTTTTTTTAAATCATTTGATATAAAAATTACTATTTTTCATGAAAAATTCCCCATTTTCATGAGTAAACACCCCCTTAAAGCAAAAAAAAATTCTCAAAAATTCAACGTACGGGTTCAACGGGGTTAGGTATTTTTAATATAGAATGTGTATGCAAAGTTTGAAAGAAATCGGTTAAGTAGTTTTGAATGACAGGGAACACCGCAAATCATGTTTTTCCAGAGACGTTGTACAAAAAGCTGCGGCACCGAGTCGTTTGTCGATATTTTTGCATAGAAAAATTATGGCGTGTTGTTGAAATGATACACTATAATATACAAAAGTTCTTATAAATTTGCTTTACTCAAAGTTCTAAAAAAAAATCGCAAAAAAAAATGTTTTTTTTTTACGCTGAAACCTTTACCTCCCTTAAAGGTTTCCGGGACTTCCGGAATTGTCAATAGTGTACAATATATTCAAAAAATGTTTGATTGGCAATCAGTGGTTTAGAGCTGCGAACCGATGTAATTGGGTGACCATTCCCATGGCTTTTCAGCCTCTGAGGCATTACGATTGCAACGGTTTGTATGGGAAATTCCAGTATGACTTCACTAACCAACCTGTAACCCCGGAACCAACAATCAGAACCGAATGAAATTCAACAGCAGTCAAAGGTGAGGTTCTAGGGCATTTTGTCATTCATAACAAACTTGATTTCTCGTGCATATATCTTTTATTCACCAATCAATTTTTATTAAATGCACCTTGTTGAACGCAGAAAATTCCCAAAAACAAAATCGAAATAGATTCGCCATCAGCCAAATTCAGAAACTCTTGACTTTTTGACATTTTGTCTGGAAACCACATTTTTTTCTCAAGTGCCCTAACACCTCAATTTCCCGTATTTTTACTAAAATGAAACATCTACCATGATATTTCTGAGCGGTTTTCACACTAGAAATAGTAAATTTAATAATAATTTATTGTTCAATGGAGTTGATATGTACTATTTAATGAAAAAATGTGGAATCGAAGCTAAATGTTAAACAATCTAATACAGACGAATTTCGCGCCAAATGGTATTCAGAGTTGGCAGCACCCTCTCAGATTCTAATGAAACTTTCTGTACATGAAGACTTTGTCACAAAAAACCACTTTGCATATTTTGTTTTTCCAAAAATGATCTAGACTGTTATTTGAAAAGGGCAAAACTTTTTTTACCAATTTTTTTCAAATGGCTATAGTCTAAAAATGTTGTAGGAGTGGTTTTCACAAAATTAGTCAAATTTTCGAATAAAAATATTGAAAAAAAAACCTTCATTGGCTGCTACACTGAAAAAATCGATTTTAAAAATTTAAAGTCGATTTACAAAAAAATCCATTTTTGATTTGGATGAAATTTTGTTCCAAGATAGATAATTATGTTCCCTACCTACCGTCAAAAATTCAAGTTGGGCACTTTTGAGGAAAAAAAGTTATTTAAAAAAAAAAACTTTTCCTTGTCTAAACTGAATTTTTTTTTCTTCAGTGTATTTTTATCGAAAACTAAACCAATGAAAGTCAATCATCTCAGAATGCAATAAAACTCAGTTTGTGAGAAGATATTGTCTAATTTAGCAACTAATCATCTTTTTATTAAAGGGTTAACTACTTTTTCATTTTTCATGAAATCTAAATGTTTTTATTACTTTATCCGAAAGTACAACTCCTTGCGAATGGTTTCCCAAATTTTTATAAAGATCAAAGAAATAGATCGAAAGCTACAGCGCTTCCAAGCTCGCTTTGTCTACCAAGAGCAGCGGTAATTTGAAATTTTAAACTCGATTTTCTCGAAATGTCGTTTTACTAAAAATGGTTTTTCGGTGATCACGATTGCCAAAAAACTACTCAATCAATTTTCTTATTTTTTAAATTGATCGTAATTATTCATAAATTTTTGTTTCATGGATAAGAATTTTTCAATACAATTTTTAGAGCTTAAAACTGCGATTTTTAACTAAAAACGTTCTCGAATGCAGGAAAAAATTATTATTTATTCAACTAATCGTTAAGGTACGAGGAATACTCATATACTAATAAAAATTTTTGAGTGTTGGGTTTTTAGATGATCTATTGGTCTCCAATCGTGATCACCGCCAACCTCTTAAATAAAAAAGTGTTTCGAGGAAAAAGCCATAACTCCGCCAATTATCAATTTGTTTTTATAAACTTATGCTTGTTTATTTTACTGAAAAAGTACTACCAAAATATTATAAGTTTGATGTAATGAAATCATTCCTTTATTTCTTTACGTAAATTCAAACTTTCTTGACATTTTTATCACTAAAAGGTATGTAACCCCTTAATCAAGAATCCCATTGAAAAGAGTTTATATCGTTAAACAAATATGCCATTATTACTTTTTTATTTTCTTGTTTAACACTCGGAATACCAAGGGGGTAAAAAGTTACGCGGACTACCAAGGGGGTCTAAAAAAATGGGAACGCTTACTTTGACCGGTCATATCTCAGCCGTTACATAATCGATTTTAAATCTGTCTTCACCAATAGAAAGATATGTCTTTTGTGAATACGTCAAATTAAAAAATAGAAAAATAGAGTTGTCTATCGTAAGTTACAGTAAAAAGAGTATAACAATGTCAGTGAGAAAAAAATGGGAACGTTTCTTTGACTTGCCATATCTTAGCTGTTTGCTCACCAATTTTAATTCTTTCTTTACCATTGGATAGGTAAATCTTTTATAAAAACAGTGAACAAAGAATGATGAAAATCAAATTTGTATATCTGAAGTAATTGTAAAAACAGTAATTGAGAGTCAGTACAGAAGAAATGAGTTTTTCTGTTCAAACAATCGTATCACGACCGTTTGTCAACCAATTTCAATTTTCCTTACACCAATGCAATCCTTAGAGCTTCTAGACTTGTAATATACGCAATAAATAGTAGATTTTCAAAAATTACTATACTTTTTCGAGTTTTTAGGAGATAGGATTTTTACAATGTACGTGGCATACGGATGATTGAAATTCTTTGCGACTTGTAAGTTTTACGGTTTGAAAATTACCTGTTTACTCAATAGTTCTACATATTATACATGGATATTATTATATCAAAATGTTTGCACGAACGTGGAGAAACACATTAATGTATGTAAGTTACTAAATAATAGAGTGTGTTAGGACGATTCAATAAATACGAAGAAGTTCAGAATTTTAAAATATTCATCATAAAACTTTAAATTTGAAGCGATGACCTATACATTTTAATACACCAGTCGATTGTAATTGATGGCGGCTACAATTTCTGAAAAAAACACATTTTTATATTTTCTCAAAAAATAGCCAAAAGTACGTAGAAGTACAGAAATTTCATTTAATTGGCAAATAACGTCGAATTCAAAGTGATGGCCTATACCTTTTTATATACCAATCGATTATAATTGATTTTGGTTACAATTTCTGAAAGAACGATTTTTATATTTTCTCAAAAATAGACAAAAGTACGTAGAACTACAGTAATTTCATTTAGTTGACAAATAACTTCAAGTATTCAAAGCTATCACCTATGCAATATATTCACCAATCGATTGTAATTGATTTTGGCTACAATTTCTGAAAGAACATATTTTTATATTTTCTAAAAAAATAGATAAAAATACGTATAAGCACAGAAATTTTATTTAGTGGGTAAATAACGTCGAATTTTAAGGGATGATTTATACTTTTTTATACACCAATCGATTGTAATTGATGGTGGCTACAATTTCTGAAAGAACACATTTTTATATTTTCTCAAAAAATAGACAAAATACGTAGAAGTACGGAAATTTGATTTAGTTGGCAAATAAGGTCAAATTCAAAGTGATGACTACACTTTTATATATACCAATCGATTGTAATTGATTTCGGCTAGAATTGTTGCAAGATAAACTTTTTATATTTTCTTAAAAAAACGACAAAAATACGTAGAAGTACAAAAATTTCGTTTGATTGACAAATCGATTTAAAATCGATTATGTAACGGCTGAGATATGACCGGTCAAAGTAAGCGTTCCCATTTTTTTACCCCCTTGGTATTCCGAGTGTTAATGCTGAGGAAGAATTAGAGAAAGAAATAACCACCACAACATTATGTATTGAATTTTACATAATTATTTATTTATTTTTATATTTCACATTTGTCCTCATGCATGCTATTTTGTATTATTTCTATGCAAGGAAAATATTTTTGGTTCATCTTCTGAATTAGAATACCTTTTCGTCTCTACTTTGCCCTCAGGAATAGGCACAAAACTTTGGAATTTTTGAGTTTCAGATATTGTTTTGGCATTTTTATACAGCTCTTAGAGTTCTTCTGACATTTTGTTGTACTGTTCAGTGAATATGTAGCAGAACATTAATTTTGTGATATTTTTATCAGTTGAACTATCCAGTTATATAACTTCTGGGGACTTGTTATGGTATTTCCATAGTCGCGAGCAAGACTAGCTTTTTTGCCGTTCGCTTGAGAGTGCCAGCAATAGCATCACAGGAACCTTTTCCAATGGCATGCTGCAACAAAATGCCATTCTGCGGTTAAGGTTGGAGAGAGAATCGGCAAAAATCGAAAACGAAAAAAGCAGTTTTTTCCACACCGAGTGTTAGATCTTCATAAAAATCAATCAGTAGTACTGTAACAACATGTTACATAAGCTGTTTGATTTTTACGAAGATCACTCGGTGTGGAAAAAACTGTTTTTTTCGTTTTCGTTTTTGACCCATTTTCTGTCCAACCTTAACTCATACTTTGACTGGAATCTACACAAGCTTGCAAAGTTTTTCTTATTTTTGTATTGCGCTGACATAAAATAAATTTTAGAAAAACTTGTCAATTGTTTCATAAAATTTATCAGTTTTGAGAGGAATAAATAAACATTCGAAAATTTGACTAATTTTGTAAAAACCACTCCTACAACTTTTTTTTTTGTAGGATTTGTCATTTTTAGACTATAGCCATTAAAAAAAATGGTAAAAAAAGTTTGACCATTTTCAAAAGACAGTCTAGATCATTTTTGGAAAAATAAAATATGCAAAGTGGCTTTTTGTGACAAAGTACAGAAAGTTTCATTAAAATCTGAGTGGGTGCTGCCAACATTTGTTCGAGTTGGCGCGAAATTCGTCTATATTGGAATTTTACCGGTGGCAAATCTACTTCTGTTCCACAGGAATGTTCTAGAAGTTCCGTTCGATTTCTGAGATTTTTTCACATTAGAAAAACTGCAAAATATGTATAATTTGCAGCATGGTTATTAAAATAGGAGATTTTTAGGACGTAATGTCCTAAAACTCCAACTTCCCGTGTTTTTCGTGTAACGGAAATATTCTGCCTGAAATACTAAAAATGTTTTCTTTAAACAAAGGTATGTACAGTAATTTTCCGAATGCTACTTCAAAAGTTATGGCATTTAAAATACTTTTCCTAATATTTTCCCATAGTACCAATGTCAAAAACTTCAAGCGAAGTAGACGGGGGTCTAAAACTACCCAAATGATGCGAAATTTGGTATCTGAGCTTACTTTGACATGTGTCACAATACTTTGAAATCTCAGAAAAAACAGTTTTTGCTGTGCCCTACTCAGAGTATACACAAGGGGCGTTGCTTCAGAGTTGAAAATTTGAACATTTAGTAATTATTGTCGCACATTTTAGATCAATAAAAAAATCGATTTTTCTAAAATTATACAGTGGAGTAACCCCTCTTAAATCAATGAAATATATATTTCATTACATCCACAAATCGCCTGCCAGATCAGACATTTTTGGGCAATTTTCGACATTCCTCTGAATTCCCTCTCGCAGGTTGATGGGATTGACGGTATTGTAAACATCATCAAGCCACAATAGATTCAATAGAGCTATCTAAATATAGGGGAGCCCGGTGCTAGTTGGCGGTTGGGGCAAGTTGGCGGAACCCCCTTTTCTCCGTTACTATTAGACATAAAGCGCTGTCTCTCGTTGTCTACCTCAAGTAATGTGAAACGCATTATCCGATTGCATTGTTGCGAAACATTATGTTTTGTAAAAGCTGTAGAAGGCGATATTGTGTTTTTGAGCATACTTTATAAATTTTCTTAATTTTAAACATTTTGTGTTATTTAAGGTGGTTTTCAATCTATTCCCCGAACGATTACATTTTTCGATAGTGCATGAAAAGAGCTTTCAGCATCCGTATAGCTATTATACCTATTCATACCCAAAAGTAATTTTAAAATCCTTTTTTATAAAATATGCTGTTGGGGTAAGTTGGCGGTGACGCCCACGGGGCAAGTTGGCGGTACTATTTATAGTGCAAAAATAGTCATCGTATATTTTTCCCTCGGCATGATACTGTACCTTGATGTGGTCCGGGGGCTTTTCCACCAAAGCAGTATTACAGTGATTATATCACAGAAACTTGGGATACAATTATTTTCGTTTTAGTTAAGCTACATTGTGATCAATTTTAGTATTTAACTTGGCGACCTTTATTATCCGCTGGTCAAATAATATACAATGTGGGTTTAGGGCCCAATTCTCTCTGCAGGTACCCTTCTTTTGTTGCTATATTTTCAATTAGATCCATGCTAACACTCACTAACACAAATTGCTTATTCTCTCATATACACAATCTCTCATTCCAAACGTACAAACGTGGCCTGCGCGATAACACAAACCTGGTCACAAATACGAACGCCCGCGATCTCGCCAATATTCAAACACCCCGATTGATTGGGTGAACGTTGAAACCTAAGAACCTAAGCTCGCGCAATCATGAATCGATCACGTCCGGAAGTCTCCGCCCTTGATCCTAGCAGCCCAAATTCATGCCTTTAGTTGGACCAAAAGAACTAAAAACTAGACAAGACGTCCACGCGCGATGATTGAAGAATACGCGAACATGCGAATGGCCACACGCTTATAAAAATAATGTGTCCACGCGAAGTTACATACATACTAGCACACGCGACAAAAACGTCCACATACAAACGCTCGAGTCCTTCGCGATCATCCACGCACGACCACACCCACGATCTCGTAAAAAGTATAACACCCCGGTGACTAAGTGAATGATTTAGCACTTAACAATCCCGGTCTCGAGAGTGAATTAACAATCCCGGTCTCGAGAGTGAACCTCCAAATGCCCGTGTTCGCGCGATCATGAATCGGTTTCGTCCGGAATCCCCTATTCTCGGCCCTAGTAGCATAAGTCCAATGCCTTCCGGTGGACCAATCAAAAATGTAATGCTCATATCCACTAAATTACATAAGAATCGAATGTATACAAAGTCACATACACGCGACAAACAAATATAAAAATGCTTGAGCCCTTCGCGACCATCCACGCAACCTATACCCGCGCTCTTCCAGACATTATAACCTCCCGGTAATAATATGATCGTCTCAGCACTTGTAATCACTCAAACGCAGTCTCAAGCGTGAACCTACAGTCCCCCGCACTCGCGCGATCATGAATCGTTCACGTCCGGAAGTCTCGATTCTCGATTCCAGAAGTCTAGGTCCATGCCTTCAATTGAATCAATTAACCCTTTCGTGCCCAACTTTTTTCTAGTGCATGTAGGGTTTCAAAACTATTTTTCCTTGAAAACGGTGGGATCAAGAAACACGAAAAGCCTTTTTCCATAAAGATAGGTGCTTCCCTTGCAGTGCTAGAAGCTGCTTAACTTTTACCTTCCGATGCTCAATGCAATTTTTCTAGAATATTTATAATAGTACAATTGTGTGGAAAACGTACCCAAAGACAGTCTTAATTGATATGTTTTATCAGTTTTCAAAAATATTGCAACATAACGAAGATATATGAAAAATTCATTTTCCGTCATAAACATAAACTGCCCCTGGCAGCACTGCTACATCGGAATCCATTCAGACTAATTGAAATAATTTCAGTTCTAGAGATGATCCTTACAACTGTTAATACTCAAATGAAAGGCAATAGTCACATTTATTAGCCTTACTTGTTTTTGTGAAGTAATCTTGCCTCAAACAAAAGTTATAGCTGTTAAAAACGTTGTTGTCCACAAACAACATGGGCATGAATGGGTTAAAAAGAAAGCTCTCATATACAACGGACAACACGGTCCATGGCGACATGACCGGGAAATCTAGTGATATGGAGTAACTCACTCCCTGTCAGAGTGTGATCCGTACACCGAAAACTAAATATTAGAATGATGGTCCGTGTGGCACATACACACGAGCACACGTGACAAACACGTCAACAAACGATACTTCAGTTCTTCGCGATCATCTACGCACACCTACATTCGCGATCGCAACACTCCGGTAAAAACGTGAACGTTTTAGTACCTACGAAATTACAAACGCGGTCTCAAACGCGAACTCGTAAACGCGCGCGATCATGAATCGGTCACGTCCGGAAATTTTTATCCTCCATTCTAGTAACTTAGGTCCATACATTCAGTTATACCAATCGAAAAATAAAGCTCATATCCACAAGGTAACACGTTCCTTGACGACATGACTGAGAACTCTAGTGATATGTAAGAACCTACTTTTTTCTTGAATCTGAACCGCACACGAAAAATTAAGTATCAGATTCACGGTCCGCGCGCGATCATTCTAGAATACACGCGAAAGCAAACGGCATTTATATAGAATTTTTGCACGCGAAGTTACATACACGTTAGCACACGCGACATGCAAAGGCACACGCGATCGAACACGTTAATGTACAAATGCTCGAGCTCTTCGCGACGATACACGCGATCGCGAGTCCCTACACCCGCACACATCTGAACCGTACAATGAATATCACATTCAGAATCACGGCCCGCTACAATTGGCCTAAAGCAGTGTTTTAGTGGGCGACATTGCCTGTCTCGTCTGCAAATTGTAGTATGTGCTTCTGACGGGGAGCCCTTCCGAGAACCTAGCTCTACACCTCCAGTAGGACAACCCTCGAAAAAAAATAGTCATCATATATTTTTATTTCTGGAATTCACTACAAAGTAGGGAAACTTTTTCTTGTGTTTCTCGTCAATGCAGGGGACAATTATTTCAGCCAATCGTCTGAAGAATTTCGAAAATTTGCTTTTGAATATGGTGTACGCTTTGAAGTCAAAATGACGGGGTATTGAGACTGAAATATAATGAAAAGTGTCGAATACTATACAGTTTTATTGAAATGACAATCGACACATTTCATATGGACCACTTATGTAATTGTATTTCCATTGGATTGCTTATTTTCTGGCAGTCCGCCAACTTACCCCATACATACCGCCAACCCAAGTAGCACTTGCAACATGTTATAGAAAATCAACAAAAGTTATTTGTTGCATTACAATCACAACAGAATTGCAAAAAACACGACTGTTGCATGTGTGAAACACAGCTGCTGCACGTTACATCTTAGTTATTTATTTGTATTGCTAATGTTTTCTGAAACAATCAAATTTGACACATATTATGGATGTTTTTTGCAATATCTTTGTAACTCTACTGCACAGCTAAAACAATTTTGTTGCAAGCATCATCGCGAAAACTAAAGATTATTCAACTTGTCAGCAAACTTTATTTCGGATACACTTATAAAACTTTTACTCAACTTGAGTTTATAACCTAGTAGAAATAAAAACAACCGCCATATTTATTGATAGAATGAATTGTTTCTCGATAAAAGTTGCTGACGAACAGTTGATATGTTTAGATTTTATGATCAGAACCCAAAATTTTCATCATTATTATGCTTCAAATGTTTGATTACTCTCGAAAAAAGCAAATTTGAAGACAGTGCTTTGCGTACGATAAATAATTCACACAATAAGTATAAAATTTATTGAGTTTATATTAACAATGTTTAAGGCCCTTTAAAAATATCAAAGCATTTTCAAAAATTACTCGATTCATTTTTATTGGTTATAAATTTTCACCCATATTAATAATATTGTCATATTCGAATGTGGACATAATATTTATGCTTTGTTTGCATAATAATTTCATGAAACACATTAAGTTTCATTTCATTTCGATAAAGTTGTTTTCAAAGCGATCGCTAGCATTACTGCAACAATCTCTGTTGTTAGTATGATTCTTGGTACATCATTCGTAACAAATGAACATGTTGCATATAAGCTCCACCTCTTGCGCTTTTTTAATTGCATAACAGTTGAATAACGCTTGCTGCAACGAATATTTTCACAAATTAATGTTTGACATTGGTGTTGTAAAAACAGCTTATCAACATACCGTGTTGCTTGGGAACTTACCCCGAGGCTGGGGTAAGTTGGCGGCTTTTTTGCGTCACATATTTTTGTCTCTAGAAATGAAGACAACATATCAAATTTAGTTTCTATTTGCTCCAAGTTCTATAACTAGAGGTTGATTAGTTTTCATGTTAATAATCCACCAATCATTACCACTACTCAGGATTTGATTTATTTAAGAAGCCCGCTTTAAGATGTTGATTACAATACGCCTCGATAGTGGTGTATCGAGGAGGCCGGGAGGGCTGATGTGAGCCTTTTTCTGTCCTATACTTTTCCTCTCGTTACCTGCTCACAATCAACAATCAACCAATAACAAATAGATACTTGAGAAAGGATGTGCTATGTGTTGTGGTTGGCTATTCAAGTATTAGTAGTGTTTAAAGTACTCATGTATATTTGTCATGAGATGATCATAACTTCAGCTGTATCTTGTACCTGTCTAATCTATTACATCTCTCATCTATTGTTTTTATATCTTCTCTTCGATTCTTATACTGCCATTCAACATCTGCCTTCAGCTGGATCAGTCAAAGATGACGCTCATATCCACCAGATAACACGTTCCATGGCGACATGACCGGGAACTACAATTGATACGAGAGAACTCACTCCCTTCTAGCATCTAAACCGCACGTTGAAATTTAGTATCAGATTCGAGGCTCGCGCAATCGTTTAGGACCACACGCATATATGTGAATGGTACCACGGTCACAGAATCGAGTGTATACACGCGAAATCACATACACGCGAAAAGCACGTTGATATACAAACGCTTGAGCTCTTCGCGACCACCCACGCACACATACGCCCGCAATCTTGCAAACATGATTACACCTCGGTGATAGTGAACGTCTTAACATTCATAAATTCTCAAACGCTGTCTCAATGGGGAATCTACAAAAATGCGCTCGCGATCACGAATCGGTACCATCCGGAAATCTGTCCTCGATCCGAGAAGCCTAGGTTTATGCCTTCAGCTGGACCAATTAAGAAAATGCGCTCATACCTATTAGACAACACGTCTCATGGCGACATGACCGGGAACTCTAGTGATATAAGGGAACCTACTCTCTGCTAAAATCTGAACCGTGCACCGAAAATTTAATAACCGACTCACAATTTGCGCGACCATTCATGAACACACGCAAATATGTTACAAAATTACGTCAGCATACAAACGTGTGAGCCCCTCGCGATTATCCAAACAACCTAGGCCCACGATCTCGCAAACATTATAACCCACCCCGGTGATAAGGTGGACGTCTCATCACTGATTAACTTACAAACGCGATCGCAAGCGTTAACCTACAAACTTCCGCGCTCGCGCTATCATGAATCGGGCACGTCCAACAATCTAGGTCCATGTCAATTAATAAAATATAAAAATAAGGAACAAAAAAATTGAATAATTAAGAAAAAATAACTCACATATCCACTAGACAACACGTTCCACGGCGACATGACCGGGAACTCTAGTGATATGGGGTAACTCACAATCTGTCAGAATGTTATCCGTACACCGAAAACTAAATATCAGAATGCCGGTCCGCGTGGCTATCCAAGAACACACGCGAATATGTGAATGGCCGCCGGGTTACAAAATCGAAATTATACACGCGAAGTCACATACACGCGACAAACGCACACCCACGCCTGCAATCGCGCAATCTTGTTTTAGTACTTACGACGTTACAAACCGCGAACCCACAAATGCGCGCGATCATGAATCGGTCTCGTCCGGAAATCTTTATCCTCCATTCTAGCAACTTAGGTCCATACATTCAGTTATACAAAAAAAATAAAGCTCTTATGCACTAGACAACACGTTCCAAGGCGACATTACTGGGAACTCTAGTGATATGGAAGAACCCACTTTCTTCTGGAATCTGAACCGTACACGAAAAATTAAGTATCGGATTCACAGTCCGCTCGCGATCATTGTTCTATACGCGAATATGCGAAAGGCACACGGTTTTAACATAGAATTTATACACGCGAAGTTACATACACGCTAGCACACGCGACATACAAACGCACACGCGATCGAACACGTTAACGTACAAATGCTCGAGTCCTTCGCGATGGTACACGCGATCGCAAAGTCCCTACGCCCGCACATGCCTGCACCGTACAATGAATATCACATTCAGATTCACGGCCCGCTACAATTGGCCTAAGGCAGTATTTTAGTGGTTGCTATTTCCTGTCTCGTCTGCAATTGTAGTGCAATTCTGACGCGGAGTACCTCCGAGAACCTAGCTCTACAGCTCCAGTTGGTTAACTCTAAAAAAAAAGAATTTCGACATTCCTCTGAATTCTTTAAATTATTGAATATCTATTGTTGTAACTCTTGAAATCACATTCAAACTGAATATTTCTGCGATATTCTATATCCTTTCATCCTTTCCTACATCTGGGAATATATTTTTAGGATAGTTGGTTTTCTTATCTTTGTTCTGGAATTGTTTTCATTAAATCTTTTCAAAACTTCGTTCAGTTTTCAGTGACTATCTCAAGAGAATTAATTCATTTGTGCATTTCCAATCGCCTCCTATAATAAAATCCTGACTACGGGCCCACAACTTTTTGCAGGGTAATGTACGCAATGTATGCGAAAGTTTGATTTAGGTCGTTTTTGCGATGATTCCTGCAGATCTTCTAGGTGCATAGTTTTATGAAGGCAATCTAAAATCCGATAGCAGGATGCGATTGAATGAAAAAAATCTCTATAGCCCATCATTCTAATTGAACGGGGTAATTTGCTTCCGATTGAGTGGCTTGGTCGGGTATATGCTTCTGCAGACCTATTATTCAATAGTTGTTATGGATGCCGGTAAATCTGGCATCGCACGTTCTACTCGGATCGGTGTATGTTTGTATCTTTGCCACGACCTGGTACCATTTTAATTTCAATAATTATTTGTATGTTCTCAAAAGTATAGTGTTAAATATTCTAATATATACCAGCCCCAGAAGGCTTCCAAATAACATCAATTTCCGAAATTAGGTTTTTTCCTCGAAATATACTCCTCGGGAATGGATCCGTTAACCTCGCTAGTTAAGCGGATACCTTCACAATCGTGTTCCGTTTCTTCCGTACCGATTTTCAGCTAAATCTAATTAAAGTCCGTCATCGTGATTATGGTCCCTAGAGAAGCAAACGAGAGACACCCGATGAGTGTAAATATTTCACCTTCAGCTCGGTATAGTGCATGTGCCGAAAAACCGTCGTCACTTCGCTATGTACACTTTGATGAACCACACGTAATTGGATTCTGATGGGTTTCGGAGAACGGTACTGCAGCAGTGGGTACCTACCTACCCACATATGTTCTCGGTATGTTGTGCCGATGTAATCCATTAAATCGACCCCGATGAGGAACAGCAGCGGTTCTGTGAAAAAACTGTAAATTGAATAAAGACTGTTCGATTGGCATCACGGAACATTTCTTCCTGGCAGGTTTTTTGGCGGGGAAATTGTTTTTATATATATTCTGGGATGCACCAGTTAGTTGCAAACGTTTTATAACAATAACCAGAATCACGCAATATAGACTTTTAAACTGCCGTTGTTTGCCTGTTTAATCTTTAAAGTTAGTTGTGAAATTTGCGTTTCGGCTTTGTCTCATCAGAATCCGATACTAACTTAGTGACAGGACTAAGTTAGCGACGGATTGACGCAAATCCAAAAAATCACGCTATGTGGACTTTTAAACTGCCTTCCAGCAGCTTGGCTTTTGTTAAACAAAAAAATTTCTGGAATATGCCTCAAAAATATCCTCTGTGAAGCACCAATACGTAAGACGGTTTAATTTTTACCTAAAAATCTGCGAAAGAAAAGCTAATCAAATTAAATTAGTCATGGCACGTTCCTACAGATTAACCTTATCTGTACCTGCACTTGAAAGGATTATGAGGCTTTGTTCGCTGACAATTACTCATTCCCCGTACATCAGTCATCGGTTGAAAAACAATAAATCATGATTCGTGACCGATATCGGAGCGCACCGGAGCCATTCATGTACTCATAAAATTGAAGGAAACTATTTATGGGATTTGTTGTTGTTTAGTCAACTCACGCCTTTCCCGCACAGACCGACGAACGATAAGGCGTTTATTTTGCGTAAAATTAGTTTTTAACGGTGGTCATAAATGATCGATTACCGCGCGGACGACGCAGTACCTATCTATGTCGGGAACGGCAACTATCCAAGAAGGTCAATGTCAAGAGCCGAGGCGGCAGCGGCGTTGGCGGCAAACAACTAATGCACGGTTAATTTGCAAGGTGCTGTTGGTTTTAGACCTCATCATGCCCCTAGTAGTATTCCTGCGATGGGAATGGAAATTTTCGGAGTGAAAGTTGACACAACTTGATTGATTACCTACTTGTGTTGGACGGTTCACAATCCAGACGTTTGATAGTTTGCATATTTTCCCGCAGATTCATCGATAGCAGCAGATCTTTGAGCTAGAAAGTTAACTGTACTATGTATAGTGAGTGAGTGGTATCTTCATCCTATATCCACATATCTTTTGTAAAAAGCTTTTACACGTTTCACAAAAGAAAAGTCTCTCATAATTTTAGACCTTTCAATTGTTCATCAATAAACGAACCGACGGCTCACCGGTCCATCTTTGTTCGGCCCGGTAAATGGGAAGATACATCGCGGTAACAACAACAACACCGGCAAGCGACAGGTTCGCCTCACCAGCAGCAGGTTTGGGGGGTACATAAAAGAAGGCGAAGGAGTCATCTGCAATTCAATTCATGTCTATGGATAATACATACCTCATCCTTCCCAAAACATGTTTTTGTGAGTCAGTGTGTGCAACATTCGATGATGACTCATCGCATGATCTGCGCAGAATCCAAATCTTAGATCCGCCAGCCGCGCTCCGCCAGACCACTTACACTATTTTGATCCTGGGGACTAGCGGCAAACAAAAATCTCTGAACGGGAGGGAAGCCTTTTGTCCCACATCCATCATATTTGTTTACGTCGGATTTATGGGGTTTGAAAATACATCAATATCGTAGTGGCACTGTTGTGCTAACTGAAAAGGACACACAGAAATAGCAGCACACAATGATGCCTGCCTCGTGGGGATGGTATCGATGGGGATGCAGTGAGCAGATAAACGGATCAATTTCCGCCACACCTGCCAGTGTTTATAACATTCTGTCACTTTTCCACTTTCGGTTGTTAAATTGAGCTTTGCTCATGACTCGCATATACCGCGAAAAGTTTGAGTTTTATTTTGACTGTTGTAGTTAAAAATTTTGTTCTTCGATTGAAGGAACAAATTTATAACAAGTATGAACATTTTTTTTTAATTCGCTGTTTCATCGTATGTTCTTGAATAGTAACATCTCTTTGGAGAGTTTTTAGACTAAATTCGGGAGTTCAAGCTACTGCTTGAACAAGCACAAAAATGTCAATCATTGCACTTGTTACGCTCAAATGTAGTCCTACCGCAAATCGCGTAATATCGCGTAATTCTTTACATGCAAAATGCATGGTGTCTTTGGAAGTGCTCTTATCTTGCACCACTTCCAAAAGATGCTATCTTCGGAGTCCCGCAAGGCATACGTTCAGACTTTCACAAGGAAGTTTAGGATAAGAAATGTTTCTCTTCTTGCTATAACTTCTAGGAACTCTTGTAGACAGAGTTAAAAATATTCAAATTCATTGAATGAAAATTGATCATATTCAGCCGCATTCATTTTCAATATTCAGTGATGCAGCTGAAAACGTCAAACGAACAAACCGCCCATTCATCCATGCAGATTTTCATTCGTTTCCGATTATTACACGACGCGACCGTGCAGCAACGAGTTTCAAAGTAGGCCCATGCACAATATAAGCGATGATGATTTTTGTTTCATATGCTTTACCGGTATTTGAAAACATTTTCGTAGATAATCAGTGAAATGAATATATTGTACGATATTCAACTGAATGAATAACATGGATATTTGAATGAATATTTTTTTCGATTCACCGCGAGTCGCATCAGGCTTATTTCCAGGCGCCGAAAACGAGCTGCGATTTTTTTAACGTTCTCACATGATATGTTTTACGAAAATTACCTTTAGTAAGTCTCGAACTGAGGTACCTTGCCTCGTCTTTCACGGTAAGTGCGCTTCGTTTGCTTCCTGGACTATATTGCATATGTTCGATTGAAATGAAATATGCCGAATACACCCAGGTTTTTTCACGCGTTTTTTTGCGCGGTTTTTTACGAGGTTTTTTACGCGGATTTTCCAATTACCGCGGTTTTTTACGCAGATTTTCCAATTAAGGCGTTTTTAGCAAAAATATTCCTTTTGAATGCAAAAGACTTAGACTTTTTTCAGAAAAAAATTCTAAGTCCTTTTAAATGCAAAGAACTTCGAAGAACTTTGGCAGTTTTTATTTTGCGCGGATTTCGCAATTAACACGGTTTTTGCAAAAAATCCTCTTTTGAATGCCAAAAGTCCTTTTGAATGCAAAAGATTTAGGTACCAGAAATTGATTTTTGACACCATTTTGAAATCAAAGATGGCGACTTCCGGTTTAGCGAAATTCGCTATAACCCAATTAATATGGGTATTTTCGGAATGGTCTTGAAGAGTAGCTGTCAGAAATTGATTTTTGAAATCCAAGATGGCGACATTCGGTTTAGCGAAATTCGGTATAACCCAATCAATATGGTCTTGATCCTCTTTTGAATGCCAAAATTCCTTTTGAATGCAAAAGATTTAGAAGATTTTCGGAAAGATGGAAGAGACGGGTCTGGAAGACTCCTTATGGCCCGCACCCCAACAATATGGGTATTTTCGGAATGGTCTTGAAGAGTAGGTACCAGAAATTGATTTTTGACACCATTTTGAAATCAAAGATGGCGACTTCCGGTTTAGCGAAATTCGCTATAACCCAATCAATACGGGTATTTTCAGAATGGTCTTGAAGAGTAGGTGCCAGAAATTGATTTTTGACGCCGTTTTGAAATCAAAGATGGCGACTACCGGTTTAGTGAAATCGCTATAACCCAATCAATATGGGTATTTTCGCAATGATCTTGCAAAATAGCTGTCAGAAATTGATTTTGACGCCATTTTGATATCAAAGATGGCGACTTCCGGTTTAGCGAAATTCGCTATAACCAAATCAATATGGGTATTTTCGAAATGGTCTTGAAGAGTAGCTGCCAGAAATTGATATTTGGCGTCTTTTGAAATCAAAGATGACTACTTCCGGTTTAGCGAAATTCGCTGTAACCCAATTAATATGGGTATTTTCGGAATGGTCTTGTAGAGTAACTGTCAGAAATTGATTTTTGAAATCCAAGATGGCGACATTCGGTTTAGCGAAATTCGGTATAACCCAATCAATATGGTCTTGACAAGTAGGTGCTAGAAATTTATGTTTGACGCCATTTTGAAATCCAAGATGGCGACTGCCGGTTTAGCGAAAATTATCTACAACCCCTTCAATATGGGTATTGTCGGAACGGTCTTGAAGAGTAGGTACCAGAAATTTAGCCGCCATTTTGAAATCCAAAGTGACGACTTCCTGTTTAGCGGAATTCGTTATAACCCAATCAATATGGGTATTTTCGGAATGGTCTTGACGAGTAGGAGACAAAGATCGATGTTTGACGCCATTTTGAATTCCAAGATGGCGACTTTCGAGTTGGCCACATTCACTATAACCTAGTCAATATGAGTATTTGAGATCTTAACGAGTAGGTTCCAAAAATTGATTTTTGACACCATTTTTAAATCCAAGATGGCGATTTCCGATTTAGCGAAATTCGCTATAACCCATTCAATATGGGGTATTTTTGGAAGTTGAAGTTGTAGTACAAATAGTTTTAATTAAAAAGTTGAATTTACTTAAATTTAAGCAATATGTTTAATTTGAATAAATTCAAACCCCCAACTCACACCACATACGTCTCTTTCTTATCTCTCTCTTAATTTTCACCGCACTCTTCTGGATGAACACACATGATGAGATCTTATATTTGAGGGTGATTTAGATGATTGACCAGATTTATCATGCGGTAATTTCGATAAACCGGAAGTCGCCAACTAGAATTTTAATATGACGCCAAACATCGACATTTGTCTGCTACTCGTCAAAACCATTCCGAAAATACTCATGTTGATTGAGTTGTAGAGAATCTCGCTAAGCCGGAAATCGCCATCTGGGATTTGAAAATGGCGCCAAAAATCAATTTTTCATGGAAAACCTTACGGGGAAGGTGCAGATTCATTTATTTCTGGCACCTACTCGTCAAAACCATTCTGAAAATACCCATATTGATTGGGTTACAGCGAATTTCGCTAAACCGAAAGTCTTTGATTTCAAAATGGCGTCAACAATCAATTTCTGGCTCCTACTCTTCAAGACCATTCCGAAAATACCCATATTGACTGGGTTATAGCGAATTTCGCTAAAACGGAAGTAGCCATCTTTGATTTTAAAATGGTGTCCAAAATCACTTTCTGATACCTATTCTTCAAGATCATTCCACAAATATCCATATTGATTGTGTTATAGCGAATTTCACTAAACCGGAAGTCGCCATCTTTCATTTCAAAAAGGCGTGAAAGTTCAATTTCTAGCACCTACTCTTCAAGACCATTCCGAAAATACCTATATTGATTGGGTTATAGCGAATTTTGCTAAATTGGAAGTAGCCATCTTTGATTTTAAAAAGGCGCCAAGAATCAATTTCTAGTATCTACTCTTCAAGACCATTCCGAAAATACCCATATTGTTGGGGTGCGGGCCATAAGGAGTCTTCCAGACCCGCCTCTTCCATCTTTCCGAAAATCTTCTAAGTCTTTTTCATTCAAAAGGACATTTTTTGGAAAAACTGTCTTAATTGCGAAATCCGCGCAAAATAAAAACTGCCAAAATTCTCTTTTGCTGAGAGGTTTTCTTACGCAGATTTTCGAATTAACGCGGTTTTTTGACGCGGATTTTCCTATTAATGCCATTTTTTTCATGCGGATTTTTCAATTACCGCGGTTTTTTACGCGGTACGTATATCCCCCGCGAAAAAAAACCTGGGTGTATAATCTTCAAGAAGCGTTGCATAACAAATAAACCCACAACATTACAATAGCACAGCCGAAATGACAGTCTACAATGATGTTCTATACCGTGTATCTTATTCACGCAACATGAGCGACCTCTGCAATAACATAGCAAATATAATGTCCTGTATCTATTGTACCCCCATACCTACTTGACCCCATTCTACTCTATAATTCCATCCGCACCTGCCACCTAGGACCTTGTTGCTACAATCAGTGGCAGTGTTGCCCAAGTGCTTGCCTTTATGGACCATCCATAAATGACGCAGCATTATATGGGGGAGTTTTGTACTTTGTGATAATGTGTGACGACGGGGGGGGGGGGGGGGGGGTTGGGGGTCATGTCATGCTACGTAGCTTTTTTAAAGGGAGTAGGGGTTGACCTGATGTCACGACAACCTTACCCGTTTCATCTAACATCGTCTTTTTATTTTTTTTAAAGTCAAGGGGGGGGGGCAGGGTTACCGTTAAGCTATGTAATTACCAGGGAGTATTTAGAGGTTTGTGACGAAATGCTACGGTGGGGGAGGGGGTGTTAAAAATCACTCAAAAAAGGCTGCGTCATTTATGGATGATCCCTTAGTGCATTTCACGATCCGTAGTTCAAAAAAGTGAACAGACAGTCGAACCTTGTCAAAGATGTCGTAATTTGGCAAAACAGGCCCAGCGAAAATCATCCTGTATGAGTACGAATGGTCATAGGATTCTGTCTCGTCTTTTGTGGCTGATCCGGAATGCAATCCCTAGGAATACAAAATCCTTACTGCCTAGCGCAGGTGGCCTTTGTTACAGCCAACCCTGCGGTCTAGCAGATCTGAGCTTGTCAATCTCGTGACTGCGTCAGTTATCTCAATTTGGCGGACGAATACGTACACAATTTTTTCGTGAGTATCCTGTCTCCAGCAATGTAATTTGCTTGAATTAGAGTAGAAACCAAAACCCAAAACTTATCTGGGCAGACTTTTAAAATTTCGGCCAGCTCTTCCGAAATCTTATGAATACTTAGACTTTTATCTCTGTGCTGTAAAAAGATCGCAAACGGTCCAACCGAGTTGGATAGGACTTCAGGGCACGGGACATCGGAGTCTTTGAGGACGAATCTTTTTCGACATCTATTTTACCATCAGATAGTTTTTTTCGCTAGAGGTAAGCCCTGTATAGAGTAGAAGCTTATTGAATACGAATTGGGAGACATGAATTGTAGCAAGTCGAGGGGAAACATTACAAAAGTAGCAAAAATTAGGAATAAAGCATTACAATTTGGATACACATGTGAAAAGGGCATATCGCAAATGAGAGCCTCTCTGTGTTTACTTTCTCTTTCGATTATTACGGCATCATCATAAAACTTTCCAACATTGTTCCAATAAATATCAAAAGACTCTGATGTCGTCTAGCATATTATGCTAAGAGCTAAGGGGTAAACGTAAAAGCGGCCTGGTTATTGCCGGAAGAGAAAGTAAACACAGAGAGGCTCTCATTTGCGATATGCCCTTTTCACACGTTTGTCCAGAGTTTGGTTTAGGATATGGAACATCATGCTCATTTCACCAGGTCACAGACCCTCTTGACTCAGGACTAGCCTTTGAAAAGGGCGTATATATTTTTACATATGTTTTCCAAAACATCGTAACTCAAAATTCGTTGTTTGTATTGAAATCACGTCTGAGGCAAAGTTGTGAAGCAATCATGAAGCTTTATAAAAAAATACACACTAAAAAAATTAAAGTTTGTTTTGCGAATTGCCAATTTCAACAGGAAAATGTTAGAATAATAATACAACAAACGATGGCTCGAGAAAGATTGGGAAAATAAAATTCCTTATGAGAAACTTTTTGTCTATTTTTACCTTCCTCTTATAAAAAGGCAATGTTTTATCCGAGGCCCGGAAGGCTGAGTCTTATACCATTCGGCTCAGTTCGTCCTGTCCGGCTAATGTCTGTGTGTATGTGTATGTGTCCAACAATTGCACATCGATTACTCGGAGATGGCCGAACTCGTTTTATCAAACTTAGGCTCTAATAAAAGGCATAGTTTGTTATTGAATTTAATTCTAATCTGGTTCCGGAGTAACGGGTTTAAAAGTGCGGTCAGACAGTAAATCTTGATATCAACTGTTAAGTTACTTCGATTTGCTGGCTCGTAGTCAGTAGTACAAATCTGAACATTCTTAATGCAGGAAACCGCCCAACATTTGCACGAGCTGGCAGAGAAGAGGTGTTAGATGTAACTCTCTGCTCTGACGATATTACGCATGAGTTAGCAAACTGGCTTGTATCAAAAGAGCTCTAACTGTCGTTATCTGATCATAAGTACATAGTCTTTGATCATTTAAACGTCTCACTAGATATCGTCACATATCGTAATCCCAAATCTACGAGCTGGGACCTCTACGAAGAGGGCGTGGCGCCTGGCTTTCATGGGTATCTTCCGATGATTGAATCCCCAAGTGACTTGGATGAGTTCGTGCATAAAACAAGCTCACTCATAGTAGCAGCATACCAAGAGGCCTGTCTGCTTTGAGTTATGCGTGCTTCCTAGATGGAATACCGAACTTGTTCAACTCAAAAAGTTATGTAGAAGAGCTTGGAATCGCTGACGCGGCGACGGGTCGGAGGCATTTAAGTTGGCTCGCAAAGCATACAGAAATACCCTTCGATCCTCTGAGCGAAGTGGTTGGAAAAGCCTCTGCACAAATGTCTCAAGTCTCAACGAGACTAGTAGATTAAATAAGTTACTTTCGAAATCGAAAGACTCATGTCAGTTCAATTAGAACTGCTGATGGTCTGACGAAGTACTCAACTGTCTTTTTGACACACACTTTCCAGGCTGTACGGAGCCATCACTGACGACTGCTTCTGAGTTCTTTTCAAGTAGTTCTGATTCTTGGGCATTTGTTCGTAGAATTGTGACTACAGAATCGATCAAATGGGCAATTGATACTTTTACTCCGTATAAGTCTCCGGGAAATGATGGAATTCTACCAGTTCTACTAGAAAAAGGATATGAACACTTCAAGCAAATATTGAAAAGGGTTCTTGCTTAGAGTCTTGCAACAGGATACATTCCATTAGCGTGGCGTGAAATAACTGTCAAATTCATTCCCAAAGGTGGCCGAGTCACTTATGAAGAGGCAAAGAGCTTTAGACCGCTCAGTCTGACCTCTTTCCTACTCAACGGTTAATAGACCAATACATTCGGGATGTTAGCTGCATGCAATGCAACATGCATATCAGCGGGCGAAGTCTACTACCACCCAGTTACACAATGTTGTCTACAACATTGAAAAAGCTTTTTCACAAAATACACTTGCTCCCAGTGACCTTATACTCACATGTAGTTTTCCTTCCTAAAACTTTCAATATGAGAATTCCTTTTCGCGAGGATGGAGTGACAAGAAGAATACGTAGTTCGTTATACTGACGGTTCTTTGTTGGGGGGCCGAGCCGGTGCTGGTGTCTGTTGTCATGAAATGAGATTAAACCAATCTCATTCGCTTGGTAGATACTGTACCGTATTCCTAGCAGAAATCTTTGCGTACAATCAGCACTTCAACAAGGAATGTGCGGTAAAAGAATCTATTTTTGCTCTGACAGTCACGCTACCTGAAAGCACTTAGTTCGGCAGATTCGAGATCGAAATTAGTAATTGCATGTTGAAATCAAATCGAACTTAGCCTTTCAAATGCTATCTATGGGTACCCGGTCATTCCGGTATTACTGGAAATGAATGGGCGGGCGAATTGGCGCTGCGACTGACTTCGTTAGTCCCGAACCAGTTCTAGCACTGTCGATAAGTAAAATAAAGCATAAGATTCGCTGCATCCGAAAATGCCAACCATTGACGTAGCTTGCAAACTTGCGTTCACACAAAAACTTTTCTGCCGGATGTGAGTCCGAAAATGTCAAAGAATTTGTTGCATTTTTCCAAGCACAACTGCAGTATTCTAGTACGCGATTGAACACGTTCACGCACAAATGCTTGAGCCCTTCGCGACGATACACGCGATCACCCTGTACTGTTTTTGAAAACCGTATTTCAATAATAGATCATATTGATAGTTTTACCTTTGTCATATTCTATGACACAACCCAACGATTAATTAAACTTGATTTTTTCTTAAACTTGATTTTTTCCGCAACTAGGGCAGTGAAAAAATTACTATTGAATTTCTTTAAATAAATTATTTTTACGAGCTAAACTTTTCCATACAAATCCGAATCCCAAAATAAACAAAAAACTTATTTTCCAATTCCCAAGACGGCCTAACCCCTTAAATCATCCAAATCACCCTGACAGCCTGCCACGAAGCAAACGCCGAATTTACGGTTTCCCGAAACCGTTACAGATTACGAAATCGAACCACATGTACGCACGCGGTCATCTACTTGAATTAATTTGGTTCAATCCAAGTTGCTGGGCGCTAATTTCCAGTCTGGCCAGTTCCATCGCACATCAAGGAAAGGAGCAGTTAATTGAAAACATCATTTAACAAATAAATATTCATTATGAACAAGCGCGGCTCATCCAAACATCAACAACAAGCCACAGCACAGCGGCGCATAACCACCGACCCCTTGAAGCGTCCCACCAAAACATTAACCGAAACAATAGCAAATGAAGAAACGTTTTTCCGAACCGTATAGCAGCGAGAGTCCAACCGAACCGGAATGCAGTGCAGTTCGGGCATTATTCATCCTCACACGCTCCGTGCACTTGACTCGGTGGTACACAAAGAAAAGAAACATTCTCAAGAGTGTGCAGCCCATATTTACCACCCAAAACGGGGCTCTGTTTTGTTATTGCTTAGACACTTAGGCGATGATTCCTTTTCTGTAAGCCTCTGATGTCACTTGCGGGCTGTCTACCTTATGTTGGCACTGTATGAAATAGCAAAAGTGGTTTGTTTCCATTTCCACTACTTCACAATGGACTATTTTTACTGTGTTTAGTCCAGCTGACGATATGAAGTCATCGTTCTCCAACAAGTGGCAAGGTTCATATATCTGTTGTGGTGAGAGGAAATGTATGAAAATTAAGTCAAATAGAAAACTATGATGATGCTCTTGAGTCAATTGCCGGCAGTGTAGCAAAGTATAGTTATCCTCTATACTCTAACTTCGCACAGACTGAACCATTGCTGGATTGCTGCACTTGAGAAAAAACCCCAAGGTGATAAGTGCTGCCACTCTATTGACCTCTTTTGGCTTGATTAGGGTACTACTCCTGAAATTTGTACACGGGAATAAACAACTTGGTTTCTTCCCAACCACTTCAACAATCGTTGTGGGAAAGCTGTTTGACTACAGTGGGGTTTTGAGAACCTATCTGGAACTCGCTTGAAGCAAGCGAGCGACATTGTTTGTATTTTCGGTATGATAGCAAACAAAATTATGTTCACACTTGAGCGTTCATTGATCTAGCAGGAATATTCAATCATGATTAGATACTTCCGTTCGATTTGATTCATTGATTGAAACCGCGGAGCAGCAGTGGAATTCGAACGATAATCAGACTGAACGAACGCATAACATTTGAGTTTCAAATAGTTTTTTCGTCATTCTCAGTTCTTCCTTTTTCTCCTACTTCCTACCGACGAAAACACAACAACAGTCTTATATTTACTTTTCTTCCGCAAATAAGAAAACCATTTACTCGAAATGTTTTTGTTTATGAGTACAGCTGCTTACTCGGTTCGAGAGACTTATCACCCAACATACATTTTCTTCCGTTTCTGCTTTCAGCATAAAATTATTCTCTCTTCGCAAGCGTTTCATGAGTCTTATCTGTCTCTCCGAGTAATTTTCAGCGAACCGTGTTACCAGATTGGTATACTTTTATCCCTCCAACCATATCATATATTTTTTAATTTGTCATGCAAAATTCAAATATTAATTTAAATACTTTCATTACTTTTAAACACGCCCATTGTTAATTGCCTTATCAATACAGTCACTGCTAGTGTCGCCCTTTAAAATAAGTATTGAATTGACCTTTCACCGTTGAGACTGTTATAAAAATAATTGTCATTTTTATCTTATTTTTTACAGGTGAGTTCCGTACATCGGCCGAACTTCATGAGTGAAGTTAGTTATCCAAGAGTATTTAAGTATCTGCTGTCGGGTAATTGTAAGTTTACAAGACAACTTATTTTTGCATCAGACCTCATCGTAACGTCGCATAACACGGTGTGTTTGGTAAAACAATTTGTTTCGAAGAACATCGGCATCTCTTATACTTCAGTATGTGACAGAATGGACTTTTCTCATTCATTTGCAACCAAATGTAAAATAATCGGTCGGGGCTCCAGAACAACTTTTTATTTTAAAGACTCTTTGTGTGAAAACTTGGGTTTTGCAATGAAACTGTTGCACATTTTTGTCGCTAGGTATTCCTATAGAGATTCAAATATTACTAAAAGTGAGATGGGGACTTTCATTGTCTACAACTATGTAAAATATTATAAATCGATCTAAAATCGCCCGGAAAAGTTATTGAAATTTTGTCAAAATTTTAGATTTGCACGGGTCTACTGGTTAATAAGCCAATTTCAAAAAATATTTTCATATGTGTTAAATGGTTTGCTTCAATTGAAAAGTGTATTCAGAGGAATCTGAGTGCGGACAAAGTGCCACTAAAAAGCGGAAGGAACATAATTCCAGGTTCCACCGGTTCTTGTGCACCAATGGTATCTTATGACCAGAATAGGTTTATAGAAGAGTATATAAAATTTGTATGAAATTGGCACTCTTTTCAAAGAGGCTGGGTAATGTTGTAAAAAGGAACAGCTTTTTTTCTGTCAAAACTATATTCGTTTCTTCTGTTTCATTTCTTTCCTCGTTTTGGAGGATGACTGATATAATCTTGAATCAACCTCCTTTTCCATCCACATCTTGTAAGATATATTTCGTTTAAATTAAAATCTCTATATTTGAAACTCGATTAGATATTTAGTCATTTGAGAATCCTGATTGACCGTTTCAATATTAGTATAAAAATGATGAGTAAAATTATAATTCTATGAGAATTAGGTGCAAGTTTGTTAACTTTTTGGAAAAATTGGATGATTTCTGTTCATCGAACGATATACCTACAAGGCTTTTTCTGAAAAAGGTGTTGTTGTTACTGTCTCCAAATTCCGAACAGTTTCCAGTTTTCTTGATATACGCCTCTCGCTCTTATATTATGCGAGAAATCTTCAATAAACAGACTTCAATTAGTAGAAGAATCTACTAATTCTATGGTTCAGTGCGGTCTTCTTAAAGGGAATTATGAAACTAAGTTTTGATACTCTTTTCTTAGACTTTGGGAAATGTGTTTCTTCTGGAAATAAAATGTGATTTGAGTGCAAACGATACCCTAAATTTTTACATTCTGATGAATGGAATCTGCCCCAAATGTTATCAAACACATACATATTTTTTTCTCTTTCAATCACCTTCCTTCTAGTATTGAAAAGGACTAACAGGATTTTCGATCACATGTTGCATTAAAATCCGTAATTTGATACAAAGACTCGAATTCATTGATTAAGTTCATTCTAAGTGAAAGTTTTGAATTTAAACCAATTGTATTCTACCAGGCAGGATCTGATCAGAAAGAAGGGCAATTCTAAATTGCACTAGCCCTCCCCTAGAATGAAAATAGGTATTATAAAGAACACACAAATATATATTTGAAAAAAAAATGTTCACTATTCTAATTAACATCTTTAAAAGGTAAGAGTAGCGAATAAGTCTGATCAGCATTTCTCTATACTTCTATGTTCATAAAATATCAGTGGCACCCAAGAACCGACGGCATCTAAAAATATAATTTTTCCGTTTAAAAGAGGACTTTGTAAACACTTAAAGTGACATGAATACACTGTTCAACTAAACGCAACAATTTTTGTGAGTCCTTGCAAAACAACTTTTTAACCAGTAGGCCCCGCACAAATCTGAAAGCTGAAAAAATGTTAACTTTCTCGTATGATTTTATATCAATTTATATTTTTCTACAAAGTTGTACACAATAAAATTGCCTTTCAGATTCTCATTTTTAGTAATATTTGAATGTCTATGGTATCACCCAGCTGCAAAAACGTTATGTAATATCCTTGTAAAACCTAGGTTTTGATGATGATGATGATATAGGAACCCACCATCAGTGCATGGAATACTCCGGTGGCTGAAGATGCTTTTAACAGTAAGGATAAAATGGTGTTATCAACCGACATTCACATTAACGCTGTATAAAGGGCCAAAATGGAGTGGATTCATAAACGGAGTCATCTATGCGCAATCCGAAGGGACAGAGAATCTCCTTCCAACGAAAAGATCCAGCCAGTTACATAACTCAATTTTCAATACTTGTTAAGGCACTACCTGATGGTTTGTGTAAGAAGGGCGCGTCAATCTTGTTACCACTTGTCAGATAAGAACATTCGCAGCAACCGCATGATCCTGAAGAAATATGCGCTCGCTGGTAGTATTCATATTTTGTGACTAGAAGCTGGCGACCCACGACATCTAGTTCAAGTTGTAAAGTACCTTGTAAAACCTAGGTGTTCAAACAAAAATCTTTGAAATGAATCACTTGCAAATGGTAGGGAAAAGTCCATTCTTTCGTAATCTGAAGTCTCGCAGATGCCGAATTTTTTTGAATAAAGTTGTTCAACAAAGACACCGTGATAAGGCTGGTGTTCATTAGGAAGTCAATATCACCATTATCTTGCTCCGGACAAACCCTGCCTAGAGCAGACTACTAGGGACCCCTGGGCACTATTGTACTAAGGGCATTGGTAAGATCAACTTGTTTAGACATGTTCAACCACACTTTCTTTAATTCATCTTAATTTTTGAACACTGTTTGAATTTTACGAAGGAAAAAGAATAATTCGAAGGTTGACTTCTTTTAATACAAAAACAAACTGGTTTATAGACCCATTTGCCAACAACCCGAAAATAGTGGAAGATGATAAATGCGGCCATAACAGAATTAGGTCTTCGCCAGACCTCAAAAAGCAGAATTTGTTCTGGAGACGTTCTTCGGTAGATTTGTCCGCTGACTATGCGATAAAGTGTTGAATCATTTTGCCCCATCCCCAGATCGCTCGCAGAAAAATATATTCTTGGCCAATTTTGACAGATTCTTCTTTCCTCCCCTAGGTTGAGGGGTTTGACGGTATTGCAAACATCAGCAAGCATATTGCGTGAACCAGTGCTGAACGACTTCTAACAGACAATTGCTTTAAGATAGTTATTGCATTACGCCTCGATAGCGGTGCATCGAGAAGACCGAGAGGGCTTATGGGCTTTTTTATGTTTTGCGTTTTTTCATACTCTGCACTTGCCTATACTAACGCTCAACCACTAGCTTGTTCGCGCTGGTGTGGCCTGGAATGGCGAGTCGACGTGGATTGACTTTTGCTGTGAACCGTATATGCAAACATCGTTCCACAGTTTAATGTCGGTGTTAGTTTACGGGGCTCACAGTAGAGGTCAATGTGTGTCTATTTATCGGTCGACATCGTCATCGTGCACGAGCTAATAAAAAAGAAGAAAAAACCTTAGCCTATTAGTACTCGTTTTGTAATAATTGTAGTCTTTAGTACCGTAAACCGGGGTTACATTGATTGCTTTTCGAAGTAATTATATGTTTTTCGGCGCAACACATTATTTTCAGGTTTAATATTTTTAAATCATGTACTAAGGTATGAAGAACAAAATTGGATGGTTTATACTTTCAATTAGACCTCAGAGGTCCTTTGGAATAATAAATACCAATACAAATACTAATTGTCCGCTACTATTATTTCAAAGATCATTATAATTTGATGTCCGTTTTCGTATTCCGGGGTGACTTTGATAAAATTAAATTAAATTATTTATGTAAATGTTTTTCATTTACATGTTTATTTAAACTAATTCTGAAAACATTTTTTTTTTTTGAAATAGCCCGCCTCTTACCCCCACACCAAAAAGCTCACAAACGGAGCCCCCTGGTAGTCGACACATCAGTTTTCAGCGTACAAAAAAAGGTCAGCACAACAAAACAAACGAATTGCGGAAACGCTGAGAACAAAAAAAAACAATGCGAGACCGACAAAACACAAAATTTGACAAGAAGCTACGGCGAGTACCCAGCGGAAAAAAATCCTTTTAAGGGTCCCATCGTAGCATTGCAGGAAGCTTATAATAATTTAAATTTATTTATTACTTATTGCTAGAAAAAAATGCATTTATCAATTGTTTTTATTAAAAAATGTTAACCAATTATAACTAAAGGAATAAGCTCGATTGGTGGTGAACGAAGTTTAAATTAAAAATTCTCCTATTTTATTTTTTAAAATTAGTTTCAATTTTGCTTGGAAACGAGTGCGACATGTTATTTGCTTTAAATCAGTAGGAAGCTGGTTGAATAACTTAGGTCCGATGAAAGAAATGCGCCTTTGACCAAGGTTCGTGGATACTCTGGAGTATAATAAATGATTGGCTTGTCTAGTGCTGTGAGCTCGAATGCCTGTTGTAAATTCTAGATTATTATGAGCAATAGTATTATGCAAAGCATTGTGGATGTATATTATTGTTTGGTAGTTAGTCAACCCAAGCAAAGGTAAAATGTTATGGGCATTATTATTGTATAACAAAATAGTAGGGTACATAATTGGTTTTTTATAAATAATTTTAAGACATCGGTTTTGAAGTGTTTGTAGCTTTTTCAGATTCGAAATACTGGCACGGCCCCACACAGATACAAGGTAGTTCAGCAATGAGTGGATGTGCGCATAATAAAATTTTAGAAGTACATGCTGGGGAACAAAAGAGCATACTTTATGCATAGCCCCACATAACGATGCAACTTTTCTCTCTATAGATGTTATATGCTCAATCCAGGAGAGTGTGGGGTCTAAGTGAAGTCCTAAATATTTGAAGCAGTTAGATTCCTGAATTACAGAATGTCCCATTCTTGGGTCTGGATGCACGCCTATAGCTCTTCTAGATGAACGAAACAGCATGTTCACACCGCTGGGTAGTTGGAGTCGGTGTAACTGCGGACCCCCCGATAACTGACAGTTCACCGTGAAGAAGAATAAAACAAAAACAAAGTGTATCGAGATAGTGCAGGAAATTTGGAATTTATACTAAAATAATTAAAAGTTCAGTGTAAGGAAATGATCGGTTGAATTTAGGGAATCTATTTACGCAATTTAACCCGTAAGTAAAAATAGAATTTCAATTGATGAGAGTTTGGACAGCATAAAATAACGAACTTGCTCTTGCCTAGTTCGTATCACACGAGGACTGAGGACCCAAGGCGCAGACATTACATCGTATTGCTTTGTACGGGTATAATTTGTAAGTATCTGGAAGAAGACAAAGGAAAATTACTAATTGAAGATTGAAAATACAGGAAGAAGAAGAGGAAAGGATCAGAAAGTATCAAGGAGAATTCAGGAAGGATCGAAGTCGTAAGGAAGGAGGAAACTATTAGAGTGAGTAGATTTAGTGCAAATTATAAATCTGTAGCAATTAAGAAAATAATGGCAATATATTTTAGTTTTTGAGCTGCTCCGAATAGCTGCTGCAAAATAAATAGTGTACTCGAACAATCTCAAAAATCTAATACAGAGATTTCGGTACCCTCTATCACGATGAGCGAGAGATCCCTGGACCTAACGACGACGGCGTGTGCGGAGTGTGGAAAAACGTCCACACGGGATGAAAAGATGATTGCCTGTGACAGCTGTGATTGCTGGTTTCACATACGTTGTGTGGGATTAACAACGGTACCGAAAAAAGACAAGAAATGGTTCTGTAAGGAGATTACCTGTGAACGCGTCTTCCAGGAATACCAGAAACAGAAAAAAGCGTCTCGTACAAAGAAAATTGCGGAAGAATATGACAAATTGAGCACCAAATCGACGGATAATCGTCCACCGTTGCCCGTACCCGCTGCCGTGGAAGAAAAGTTAGAAGCGATGGAGATAGAAAATCAACGTTTGGAAGAAGAGATGGATGCGGAGATGCTGTTGAAGGAAAAGGAAATGGAGATGAAAAATGCGTTGAAAATAAGAAGAATGCGAATGGAGCAAGCGTTGCGTGAAAGAGAATTGGAAAATGATCGACTGTTGCGCGAACAAGAGATTGAAAAAAAGGAACTCGAACTTCAGCAAGAATTGCGGGAAAAGGAAGAGCATCTGGTCCGCATGAAGGAAATGGAAAGAGCGTATCGCGAGAAAATGTCCAGTGTTGACAGAGAACTACAGAAAGCAGAAATCGTTGACAGTAAAAATATGGAGGGACAATTGGAAACGACCAAAACAAATAGGGAACCCAATTCGTCCAAGCCATCGGTTATTGGTAAGTTGACGGAAGGGAACCTAGAACGCCTCGTGAAATATAATGAGGAAACCAGCGAAGAAGATGAGTGCTCAAGCAGCAGCGATGACGATTCGAGCGTCAATGGCAAGGACGCTAGAGATAATGCCAGTGTTGCTCCAAGCAGACAGCAACGTGTCGGACCGAGTAGGGTGCAACTAGCTGCAAGAAGTGGCCTAACAAAAAAGCTTCCTACTTTCTCGGGGAAGCCTGAAGAATGGCCTCTTTTCTTCGGAGCTTATCAAGCATCGAACGAAGCTTGTGGTTATACGGATGTCGAGAATTTGGTGAGGCTCCAAGACAGCCTGAAAGGTGTAGCTCTGGATGCTGTTCGGGGACAGCTTTTACTTCCGAGGTCAGTCCCAAGAGTAATCGCGAAGCTCCGTCAGCTCTACGGTCGCCCCGAACAACTCTTACAAAGCCATCTAGACAAGGTGCGAAAACTTGAACCGCCAAGAGCTGACAGGCTAGCCAGTTTCATCCCATTTGGAAACACGGTAGAACAGCTTTGCGAGCATCTTGAAGCAGCGGAGCTTACACTGCACCTAGTGAATCCGATTCTGATCCAGGATTTGGTCAGCAAGCTCCCAGATGGAGAAAAGCGCCAGTGGGTGCAGTATAAGAGAAAAAAGAAAATAGTAACACTGCGTACCTTTACCGACTTCGTCTCCAGAATCGTGGCAGATGCATGTGAGGCAAATGTCAACGTCGATTACAAATTAGATACCAGGTCTACGGCCGACACAGCCGGAAGAAGCAAGCCGAAGGAAAAAGGCGCAGTATATAATCACAGCGCGGTGAGTCAATCGGAATCCAATGTGTTTGAACGCAAGAAACAAAAACCCTGCCGTGCATGCCAGCGAGAAGATCACCGTCTGCGGTTTTGCCAAGACTTCCGCGATCTACCGCATGCGGATCGGATGCGAATTGTGACGAAATGGAAACTCTGCAACATTTGTCTCAATGATCACAGTGGTCAATGTCGCTTCAAGATTCGCTGCAACGTGGGTGAATGTAGAGAACCGCACAATCCACTAATTCATCCAATAGGAAATGTTGTAGGCATGAGTGCATACATCAGATCCGGCAGTTCCATGATGTTCCGGATGATCCCGGTGCAGATTCATTGTGGAGACAGATCACTTACTGTTCTCGCTTTCCTGGATGAAGGTGCATCCGTGACGCTAATTGAAAATGATCTGGCTGAACGGCTGGGACTCACAGGGGTGAGAGAGAAGCTGCTTATCAACTGGACTTCTGACGTTTATCGTGTTGAGAAAAATTCAAGGCGAATGAACGTGTGGACCTCAGCGGTGGGCGTTGGGGACTCGGAGAAGTTTTTATTGCACACAGTTAACACTGTTGAAAAGCTGATGTTGCCTCACCAGACGTTGGACGCTAATGAGTTATCGACACAGTACGAACACATGCGCGATCTACCAATCGCATCATTCGATGGTCGACCGGGTGTACTAATCGGCCTTAACAACATCCATACTTTCGCCCCTTTGGAAGCAAGAATTGGAACGACAAGGGATCCGATCGCTGTTCGCTGCAAGCTCGGTTGGACTGTATATGGACCGCGTCAATTGAGTTCAACTTCTTCGGGCGGTTTTCTGGGGTATCATCAAGCAATATCTAATGAAGAACTGCATGATATCTTGAAGAGCCACTACTCGCTAGAAGAATCAGTGGTTAAGGTGCAAGAAGAGTCGGCTGAGGATCAACGAGCTCGATTGATCATGGAGCGAACTACGAAACGAGTGGAAAATCGTTTCGAGACGGGCCTACTCTGGAAAACGGATGAGGTGAACTTCCCAGATAGCTATCCCATGGCGTTGAAACGTCTGAAGCAGCTAGAAAGAAAGCTGCAGAAATCACCAGAGGTGTATCAAAATGTTCGGCAGCAGATAGCAGAATTTCAAGAAAAAGATTATGCTCACTTAGCGACCGAAGAAGAATTGACCGGTACCGGAAAAGATAAAGCTTGGTATCTTCCGTTAAATGTAGTCATAAATCCGAAAAAGCCCGCTAAAATTCGACTTATTTGGGACGCGGCGGCAACCGTACAAGGGGTGTCGCTTAACACAATGTTGCTGAAGGGGCCCGACTTACTCGCGCCTTTGGTATCAGTGATCATCGGTTTTCGGGAGAGACGAATCGCCTTTGGGGGAGACATCCGAGAGATGTACCATCAACTAAAAATTATCTCAGAGGATAAGCAAGCTCAACGCTTCCTTTTTCGGAATGACAGCAGTGAGGCGCCAAAGGTATATGTGATGGATGTTGCTACCTTTGGTTCAACATGCTCTCCAGCGTCGGCACAGTTCGTTAAAAATCGTAATGCGACAGAGTATGCAATACAGTATCCTGAAGCAGCAGCAGCCATCATTGATCGGCATTACGTCGATGACTATTTCGACAGTGTCGATACGATCGAAGAGGCGATAGAACGAGCACAGCAAGTGAAGTTTATTCATGAACAGGCTGGTTTTGAGATGAGGAACTGGGTTTCGAATTCTCCGGTGGTTTTATCGGCTCTGGGCGAAAACAAATCGTCGAGGTCGGTCGTTTTTCAGCAAAATAAGCAGTCATCCAGTGAGCGCGTGCTTGGAGTGTTCTGGGATTTGAACCAAGATGCGTTCGCGTTTTCCGTTACTCACCGTGCAGAGATTAAAGCGTATTTGTTTGAAGAAAAGCGGCCGACAAAGCGGATCGTTTTAAGCTGTGTCATGGGACTGTTTGACCCATTGGGCCTGCTTTCGCCATTCACGATCCATGGTAAAATTCTCATACAACATCTCTGGCGAAATGGATGCGAATGGGACCAAGAGATCGATGAACCAAATTGGTGTTTGTGGAAACAGTGGACGGAGTTGCTGCCTAAAGTGGAAGCCCTACGCATTCCGCGATGCTATTTGGGAGATACTATGTCTTTGTCGATAGAGACGCTCGAGCTGCACATATTTACTGACGCGAGTGAAAACGCCTACGGTTGTGTTGCGTATCTACGATTGGTCGTTCATGGAGCAGTGAAGTGTAGCCTGATCATGTCACGAGCCAAAGTCGCACCACTGAAGCGCCAGTCGATCCCTAGGTTAGAATTGATGGCAGCAGTTCTGGGGGCCCGAATGAGGCAAACTATTATGGAAACGCATTCTTTGCGAATCGATCAAACCATTCTGTGGACAGATTCACGAACGGTACTGTCATGGCTGCAGTCTGACCAGCATAAATTCAAGCAATTTGTTGCGTTTAGAGTGGGTGAAATTTTGGAATTAACTCATATGCGAGACTGGAGATGGGTGCCGACAAAGCAAAATATCGCAGATGTGCTCACTAAGTGGGGTCGTAGTCCACCATTACACAACGAATCGGAATGGGTCCACGGTCCCTCAGTACTGTATCTACCGAGAGAGCAGTGGCCTTCTGCTGAAACAATCGAGGAAACCTTAGAAGAAACTAGAGGCACTATGCTGTTTCACGCGGTGGTCGAAGCCGAAACTATTTCCAGCTGGACGAAACTAGTACGCGTGGTGGCAACCGTTATGCGCTTCATCTCCAACTGTCGACGTAAAAGAATTGGTTTGCCGATAGTGACTTATCAATCATCAGAGTACCACTGTCGGTTGATCCAAGCGGAGTATTCGACAATCAAGAAACCGCTTCAGCAGGAGGAACTTCAAAAGGCAGAAACCGTTCTGTGGAGGCAAGCACAATTCGAGAGTTTTCCCAATGAAATGAATACTCTAACAAGGAATCTACAAAGGAAAGATGATCAGCCACAGGAGAGGATTGAAAAATCTAGCACTCTGTATAAAAAATCACCGGTGTTAGACGAAGAAGGCGTTCTGAGAGTACGCGGCCGATTGGAGACGAACGAGGAGCTGCCCTTTGACATGAGATTCCCAATCATCCTATCTGGAAAACATAACATCACGAAAAAGTTGATCCTACACTTTCACTACAAGTACGGCCACGCTAACAGAGAAACTGTATTTAATGAACTACGTCAAAAATTTTGGATCCCAAAGGCGCGTGCTGCTGTACTACAGGCGACGAGGGACTGCATGTGGTGTAAAGTGAATCGATGTGTACCCTTTGTTCCAATGATGGCACCGCTACCTGTTCCACGTATTACCCCTCACTTACGTCCTTTCAGTGCAGTGGGTGTTGACTATCTAGGTCCGGTCGAAGTCACGGTGGGACGCAGAAAAGAGAAAAGATGGATCGTCGTATTCACCTGTATGGCTATGCGAGCGGTGCATCTCGATGTGGTGCACAGTTTGAGCACACAATCCTGCCTAATGGCCATCAGGCGATTCACTTGCAAGCGCGGAGCACCGGAGCAAATATTCTCTGATAACGCTACGTGTTTTCGTGGAGCAAACGCAGCGACGACGAAGATGATTCAGAAGATTAATGAAGAATGTGCAAGAAAGGTGATATCAACTGTTACTTCATGGCACTTTAACCCTCCTGGAACTCCGCATATGGGTGGCATCTGGGAACGGATGGTGCGATCCGTCAAAGAAGCTCTGAAAGTTTTAGATGATGGGTGGAAATTAACAGACGAGATCCTTTCAACGAGTCTAGCCGAAGCAGAAGACATGATTAATACTCGTCCATTAACATATGTTCCTCAGGATGACGACGGCGAAGAAGCCATCACACCAAACCACTTCTTGCGTGGAAAAGTGACCAATTTGGACATGCTTCTGGATGGTTCCGTGGACTTTGCTGAAACTTTGCGCAATGTTTACAAGCGGTCACAATATATAGCTAACAAGATGTGGGAACGCTGGCTGAAAGAATATCTGCCCTCGCTAAATCATCGCACAAAGTGGTTCGACGACCAGAAGCCGCTCGAAGTTGGGGACCTAGTGTTCGTAGTTGATGGGAAGTTCAGGAAGAACTGGGTACGAGGAAGAGTTCACAAGGTAATCCAAGGAGCAGATGGAAGAATCCGTCAAGCAGACGTTAAGACGGCGGATGGCAAGGTGCATCGGCGTGCCGTGGCGAATCTAGCGGTGTTAGAAATTCAAAATTGTAAATCCGGATCTTCAGGATGAGCCACCAGATGTTACGGTCGGGGGATTGTTCACACCGCTGGGTAGTTGGAGTCGGTGTAACTGCGGACCCCCCGATAACTGACAGTTCACCGTGAAGAAGAATAAAACAAAAACAAAGTGTATCGAGATAGTGCAGGAAATTTGGAATTTATACTAAAATAATTAAAAGTTCAGTGTAAGGAAATGATCGGTTGAATTTAGGGAATCTATTTACGCAATTTAACCCGTAAGTAAAAATAGAATTTCAATTGATGAGAGTTTGGACAGCATAAAATAACGAACTTGCTCTTGCCTAGTTCGTATCACTCGAGGACTGAGGACCCAAGGCGCAGACATTACATCGTATTGCTTTGTACGGGTATAATTTGTAAGTATCTGGAAGAAGACAAAGGAAAATTACTAATTGAAGATTGAAAATACAGGAAGAAGAAGAGGAAAGGATCAGAAAGTATCAAGGAGAATTCAGGAAGGATCGAAGTCGTAAGGAAGGAGGAAACTATTAGAGTGAGTAGATTTAGTGCAAATTATAAATCTGTAGCAATTAAGAAAATAATGGCAATATATTTTAGTTTTTGAGCTGCTCCGAATAGCTGCTGCAAAATAAATAGTGTACTCGAACACAGCATATATTTAGTTTTTGATAGGTTCAAGGAGAACCTATCAAAAACTAATCATACTCATTGCTAAATAGATGTTAATTGTTGTTATATAATGTATTTCAATATACTGTAAAATTCTAATGAAGAGATAATTCATATAATTCGTATTCGTAAAATTCGTATAATTCGAGTCTAATTTGAGTAAAAGTATCTGAAAATTTATTCAACCGCCAAATTTGTTTTATTTTAGCGGTTTATCAAATAACAAAGAGTTTCATCCATTTTAACATGCTGGAGCACTGAATATTAAAAAATATTGCGATTTTAAGCTTGAAAAAATTTGAAATAATTGCGAACTAGCTTCACAAAAAAAAAAAAAATTTAATATAAGTATGCTTTTAAAAATAAATTTGGCATATTCGACTCTAAAAAAAAATTAAAACTCGCTTGGAATTTACTATTTTGGCTAAAATCTATGATTTATTAGTTGTATAGAAAATTGACACTTCACGATGCTTCGTCAAAATAAGGTAAAGTAAAATTTTGTATTTTTGTACATTTTGTACTCAAAAATCGAACAATATACTCAAAAAGTATAACAAATCACTACTTTACAAGTTTAGAATAAAACTCATTTCATGGGAATGATTAAGTAGGCTATTCTAGTTCAATAAGTAATCTACGAAAAAAGTTTCGAGTGATCAATGTCACCTTAATGATCAAAGTCACCCCGGTTTACGGTACTAGTGTAAAAATTGTATGTGCTGGTCGTATGGCTATCTGTGTATGTGTTCGTTTGAGTATTAGATTACTGCTGGGACACGGAATGGATTTAGATGAGTTAAAGTAGTTTGATTGTATGTTACGTGTATTCTTCTCTTCTGCTTCTCCATAAATCATCTATACCAAAATATTATCGGTCAATTTATACACTTCTAATCAATCTTTTTCTTTATTCGGCATGTAATAATTCCTTTTGTTACTATATTCTAAATTAGATTCGCACTAACACTCACTAACACAATTAATAGCATATTCGCTCATATACGTACAAACGCTTGTGGCCTTCACGATAACAAAAATCTGTCACAAACGCTAACATGCAACATGGATCTTTAATTTGGAAAAATTGTTTCTGTTTTTCATATGTACTGATAGTGGGTGTCCCTACGAGTACGCTCATATTATTTTCAAACCTTAATTATTCTTTTCTGACATTTAAATTTAAAAAAAAACTAAATTAAATTCAGCCAGCAAACTGACAGTTGTCCTACTAAATGACGTATCTGCAAATATCTCGTTCGCTTTATTGTTAACCGGGGCAGCACCCCACGCAGTATGATCTGGAACTTTTGCAATCCGCTAGTAGCTTGCAATCCCAAGCTACATCTGCAAACTATGGTAGATCTGGTGAGGCAACCTATAGAGTCGTGCAAGTCGCATGGGTTTGGATGTGTTGTTGTCCTAAATGGAAACAGTCTAAAAAATCTTTTTTTTCAATAGTTTCCAAAAATATGCCAAGAAATAGAAAAAGGATTGCTGTACTTATCTGCATTAGAAAATGCCGTAACCCGCACACCCTTAAATATCCCTATTGCAATCATTTACGCATATTTGTGCCCGCGATTTCGCCAACATTAAAACCCTTCGGTAATTAGGTGAACGTTGTAGCACCTATAAACATACAAACGCAGTCTCAAGCATTAACTCACCACTCGCAGCCTATAATAATTCCAAGTTGGACCAATCAAAAAAAATTACACTTATATTCACTCTACAACATGTTCCATGGCGCCATCAGCGGGAACTCTAGTTATATGGGGAAACTGACTCTCTTCTAGCATCTGTATGCATCTGAACGAGTACACGCAAATATGCGAATGGCCACATGATCGAATTTATACACGCGAAGTCACATACACACACAAACACACACACATTAATATACAAATACTTGAGCCCTTCGCGACCATCCACGGCATCTACACCTGCGATCTCGCAAACATGATAACATCCCAGTGGAAGTTTCTATCCTTGGTATCAGCAGACTAGGTCCATGTTTTAAATTGGACCAATAAAATTAAGAAAGCTCTAATATCCACTAGACAACACGTTCCATGGCGACATGACCGGGAACCCTAGGGATATGGGGTAACTCACTCCCTGTGAGAATCTGAACCGTACACCGAAAACTAAATATCAAAATGACGGACCGCGCAACCGTCCAAAAACAGACGCGAATATGTTGAATGGCAAAACGGTTGTAAAATCGTATTTTTACACCCAAAGCCACATACTCTCGAGCACATGCGACAAACACCTTGAAATACGAACGCTTAAGCCCTTCGCGATCGTCCACGCACACCTACACCGCGGTCGTGCAGTCTTGATAACAGTCCGGCAATAAAGATTCAGTACTTACGAAGTTACAAACGCGGTCTCACATTCAGAAATCTTTACCCTCCGTCCTAGCAACTTAGGTCCAAACATTCAGTTGGACCAATCAAAAAATAAAGCTCATCCAGTAGGCAACACCTTTCATGGCGACATGACCGGGAACTCTAGCGATGTGGAAGAATTCACTTTCTTCTAGTATCTGAACCGTAAACAGAAAATTAAGCATCAGATTCACGGTCCGCGCGCGATCATCCAAGAACACACGCGAATATGCGAAAGTACACGGTCATAAAATAGAATTTATATACGCGAAGTTACATACAAGTTAGCACAAGCGACATGCAAACGCACACGCGATCGAACACATTAACGTGCAAACGCTCGAGCTCTTCTCTACACGCGCTCGCGAAATCCCTACGCCCGCACATATCTGAACCGTACAATAAATATCACATTCAGAATCATGACCCACTGCAATTGGCTTTAAGCAGTGTTTTTTGGTGGGCGTCATTGCCTAACTCGTCTGCAATTGTAGTGTGTGATTCTGACGGGGAGCCCTTCCGAGAACCTAGATCTACATCTCCAGTAGGACAACTGTTGAAAAAAAAGATTCAAAAACACGTGAAGTGTTCCTTACGTACAAAGTCCAAGAGGCTCCGAATCACGATGAACGAATACAATTGAGAAATCACGTGCGCAGAAGTTCTACATTCAGCTGTTGATGAAACCGCATTGTTGCGTTGTGGGTGACAAAACTAATGTGCAAGCAGATGTCCGGCAGCTTCTTAGTCTCCTTTTCTTCACTATACATCATGAGTTCGACGTTCCTGAAGAAGTTAGAAAGCAGAAAATTTCTACGTTTGCAAAAAATGGTTTGGCAGGCAATTTGTTCTTGTGGGAAGCGGAGAACCTCGTGATAACTGCTCAGCCAGCCTTTTTAATGGTATATCCAAGTTGCAACTGAATAATACGTATTTATATACCGCCCAAAAAGTCACACAAAATCGGCATATGGGTACCAAAATGGCGGCGATTTACGTGCATATCTATCGAAATGGACAACAATATACAAGTCACGGGCGATAATTTCTAGTATGAAAGCGATTCTGAGAATGTATTTACGATTTGCATGCAATAGACGATACAATCTCAAATGTATACGATATTCATAACTCGTGTATGATTCCGAAACATTATATACGATTAACTCTGATTCGTCGGTAAAGAAGATCAAATTATAAGAACAGTAATTGGGCAGTCATCTCCAGCATATCAAAATACGTAAAAAAGCGAAGTCTGGGGACAAAAACCCAATGTTGGGATGTGAACCCGATACCAAACCAAACCCCATATAGGGAATCTTTGATATCAATATGGAGATTCGAATTTGCGACATTTCGATTGTGGAGCAGGACTGACTGCTCGGAACTATTTTTATTATTATAAGTGTGGCAATATTTCGTAATCATTTGTTGTCTTCAAGTAGAGAAACTCTATTCCGATAAACATTCGCCATATATGCAGCAATCTCATTTCAAAGATATGAGATAAGTCGTAATTACGCGAAATCGTTTTTCTTATATGTTGTGATATATTAAGTCGTATCTAACTTTTTGGAGTCATTGTGATGTATATCGAAGTCGTATATATGTTTATGCTGCTTACTAAGTATTCCCACAAATAGGAAAGATCACAATGACTTTATTAAGTTGTTAACCCATTATTGCCCAACCTCAATTAATAACGTAGAACAGGCATTATCAACGAGTTAATATTGTTCATATACTCTTGCAGAATACGTTTAGAGAAGTTAGAGTGGTTAAACCGGTGTTTATGTTTTGTTTTTAATCAATTTTCACTTAAGGGGTTACACATATTTGTTAGGAAGAAAAAATCGAGATTTTGTAAATTAGATATTCTGAAACTACATACGCTGAGGAAAATTTTCTCAAAGTTTCATTAAGATCGGAATACTACAACTTAAGTTACAGCTATTCATAGACCGCTACCCATTCACCACTTGTAGGCGGTACGTAGTGTTTGATACGCTAGACCGTTGACTCGCTGCACCGACAGTAAAACTCGATTATCTCGGAGTTGTATTTTGTTGAAAAGTTCATCCGCGGCGATCACGATATCTCAGGAACCGATTAACCGATCAATCTTAAATTTTCACTGGTTGTTCCTTATAATATTAGCTACTTTGAGTACAAAAATAATTTTACTGGAATGACCACATCATTTTTCTTCGATCGGAAAACACAATTTGTGATACGCGTGAAAAATAAGTTGGGCAATAATGGGTTAATCCGACATTGATCGAAGTAAAATACGATCTAATGTGAGCAAAAATGTGATTTGTAATTCTTTAAATATTTGCAGCTATATGAATATAAGTTGTCAGTGCTCTACGACCAACTCCAATCGAACACGATTTAACTAGAACTTCAATGCGATTTTGAATGAAAGGTCGTATTCAAATCATGTTTTAGTAATATGCGATTACAAATCAATTTCTGCAGACTAAAATCGACCGTCATAAGATTCTGACTCTTTGTAGACATCTTTACGAGTTTTTCTACATTGTTATACGATTGATGGCTGGTGGGCGAATCTTTCAAAAGGAATCCCGATTTTTGCGCAGAATACAAAAACACGTGAGGGAACAAACGTATAAAATCCCAAGTCCCGATGAACGGCAGAATACAGTTGTGAAATCACGTGCACATGGAAATTCTACATTCAGCTGTTGATGAAACCGCATGGTTTTGTTATGGGTGACGAGAAAGCGGATTTCCGATAGCTTTCTGGTCTCCTTTACTGTTAGTCATGGACGCCCACCAAGAAGCTAGATAGCAGAAGATGTTTTAGTTTGCAAAAAATACATAGTTTGGCAGGCAATTTGCTCGTGTTGAAAGCGGAGCTCTTGGTTCGTGACAGCCGGAACTGTCAATGGGCAGGTGTACTTGAAAAATCCCTACAAAAGCATCAACTTCCACTTCTTCGGTCTCACGCTGGCCACGCGCTTTTCTGGTCAGATTTAGCCTCGTGTCATTACTCGAAAGATGTTCTGGAGTGGTAGAAGGTTAAGGAGAGGAATTTTGTGTCAAAGGAACTTCGTCCCCGGAACGCACCGTAATCACTGCTGTCAATTGAGAAATACTGGCCAATCATATGCAGAAATGAGAAAAAATTGATTTCCACATAAAAAGAGTAGTGTTAAGAGGAAAGTACGGCTAAGAAATTGAATAAAACGAACATGGAAAAAGTTGTAGAATGTTTTATTTTATTTCCTGGAAGTTTCAAAACGACCCGTTCAATAGGTGACGAACCTATTCTTGTGATTCAATTAAATTCACTCTTTAGTTATTCGCTGGGCTCGAATTTGGAACAAAGTTACCGTAAAAAGTGTTGATGGCAACAACTAAATCGTACCGTGAACAACGCTCTGGTATTCATGCTATTTTTTCTTTGATTTTAAAAGAAGTTTCAATCAGAAACAAAATGCAACCATTAAAACGGGGTGCGTTATATTGCATAGCATACCAAAATCGGCAAATCTCTACAAACTTTCAAAATATCTACAATTGCAATACGTCCTTCAAACGTACCTTCAGCAACACTGATTTGCAACATAAGCCGCATATCTTCAAGAAAGTTCTCATTCCATCGCCATCCTTTGCCATTTCTCATTCTCTTGTAAGCATATTGTCAGCCCCAAATCCCTGCTAGCAGCATAAAATGAGAAGCAAGAGAGTGTACAAATCATAACCGCATGTTTTCTCCTCGTGGCAGAGAGCGAGCAACCAAACTGTTGGACTGATCCACTAGTCCATTCTATGCCGCCGCACCGCAGTGCCAATTGTATGCTTGTTCGGTTCGGTCGGTTTACTCCACATCTTGTATCGTTCGTAATCTGCGCCGGTTTACTCCTCGCAAGGAAAATACTGAACTACAAATAAAGTGCTCCCCTATCGACGGATTGGTGTGGTGATAAAACTCTTGCGTTTGTGTTAGTTCAGTTCCGCCAAACAGCTCCCCGCCCCCGCTATTCGACAGCGGAAACAGTGTGTGGAAGAGGATACCACCCACAAATAGAGTACTACGCTCTAGTACTGCTTTGCGGCGGTCATTCAGTGAGAAACGATTGATTGTATTTTTTCTTCCTCGATTTCCAGTCGTTCTGCATAGATCACAGTTTGTGTATGTAAATAGATAGAAAAAAATATGTGTTGTACTTAAAAACCGATCAGCAAACATAATGCACAAATAATAAATTCTGTCGCACATTTTCACACGGCTTGCCTGTATGTACATACAATAAGTGCAGTCTTTTCGCTGAACAGAGCAGCAACGCCTTGAAATTGTCGCAGACACCGAGTGCCAAAAGTAGCGAACGGAATAGTTTAACACAAAAACGCTCCGCATAGGTCTATAGGATCACTGTGTGCTTAGTGCTGCTAGAGCATCTGTTAGATAGGAAAATTTTGTGAAGTGTAAATTACGGAACAGTGAAGAAAGGTTACGAAAAAAAACATGAGTAGTGTATGTGTTTATCCTCCTCTATCTAGATCCTCGATTTTGCGGATTTATTTTCTGCATTCTTCCATTTACATCCTTTATCGTTTTAACCTCCTTCCATTGTCTGGTGTTTGAATGTGATAAAATGCATGTGTCCTTTTTCTCGCTCTATTGCTATAACTGGTAGGGTGTTAGGACGTAATTTCGAACCTGTTCGTGTTTCCTGCCGACTGTTATCCAACGAAAAAAAATTATGACTAATACATTTTATTTATTCTCGTGTCATTTTTGAACGAATTGATAAAATTACCTCGCATCTAAAATAAGTCAACAATAGCTCCATTTATCGTACTGACGAATTTCCCATCATGGGTACAGTGTTAGTGGAATTCCCACCCGTTGCATGTGGTCATTTTTGCCATTATGTGCTGTACATAGGACGTAAAAGTCCTTGGTCAGCCGTACTGCATCTGACGTCATTGGTATGTGTTTGAATTCATGATGTAGGGAACAACTTTGCACGTTCGTTGCAGCTGGAGAAGGAAGTTTAGCATATCTTGTGTTCCTGTTTTTTATGCTAAAGATTTTTGATTTATATTAGGAACGATCGCACCTTTTTACATTTCTTACAAAACAAAATGCATGGGATTCGTGCAAACTGAAAACTTTTCCGAGGCCTGGAGGACCGATTCACATATACCAATCGACTCAGCTCGACAAATTGGGACAATGTGTGTATGTATGCACACTAATAGCATGTGATTATTTCAGCAATTGCTGAGCTACTAGTTTCAAACAGAAAACTAATGGGACTATTTGACCCTGCTATTTTTGTTTTTGAATTTGATACTTTCTGAGATATGGGTGTTGTTTTAAGCAAATAGCTTTCAAACAAAGCAATTCATTCGCGCTACGTAAAAATATGTAAATATAAAGCTTATAAAAATACCTTTCTAACAAACCATATATCGTCTAAATTCACGAACGGCGCAGATGTTTTTTTTGAGTGTTTTCTTACTGGAGCAAGAGCTAGGGTCTCGGTAGGGCTCCTCTTCAGAATCAATCACTGCAATTGCAAACGAGACGGGAAATGTCACCCACTCAAACACTGCTTAATGCCAATTGCAGTGGGCCGTGATTCGGAATGTAATATTCATTGTACGGTTCAGGTATGTGCGGGTGTAGGGACCTCGCGATCGTGTGTATCATCGCGAAGGGATCGAGCGTTTATGCGTTCACTTGTTCGATCGTGTGGGTGTTTGTAGGTCGCATGTGATAGTGTGTATGTAACTTCATGTGTACAAATTCGATTTTATAACCGTTTGTCCATTCGCATATTCGCGTGTGTTCTGGGATGATCGCGCGCGGGACGTGAATTGGATACTTAATTTTCGTTGCACGGTTCAGATGATAGAAAAGAATAAGTTCGTTAATGTCACTAGAGTTCCCGGTCATGTTGCCATGGAACGTGTTGTCTAGTGAATATGAGCGTTATTTTTCGATTGGTCCAACTGAAGGCATGGACTTAGGCTGCTAAGACCGAAAAAAAAAGATTTCCAGACGTGACCGATGTATTATCGCGCGAACCTGGGTTTTTGTAGGTTCCCGTGTGAGACCGCGTTTATAAGTTTAGTAGTGCTAAAACATTCACTTAATCACAGGGGTGTTTTCATGTTTGCGAGACCGCGGGCTTTGGTGTGCGTGGATGATCTCGACGTTTGTATATTAACGTGCTGAAATCTAGAAGAGATTCCCCATATCAACAAAGATGCCGGTCATGTCGCCATGTTGTCTAATGAATGTGAGCGTCATTTTTATTGGCCCAACTGAAGGCATGAGGCTAGGTTGCTAGGACAGAGGGTAGATATCTCCGGACCTAACCGATTCATGATCCTGCGAGCGGTGGGTTAATGCTTGAGACCGCATTCGTAAATTTATGTGCTAAAACGTTCACCTAATTATCGGGGTGTTAATGTTGGCGAGATCGCGAGCGTATGTGTGGATAATTGGAATTGCATATTCCCGTTTGTGACCAGGTGTGTGTTATCACGAAGACCATCGAGCGTTCATACGTTTGGAATGGGAGAGATTGTGAGTGTTTATTAGAGAATATGCAATTTATCGTGTTAGAGAGTGTTAGTATAAATCTAATTGAAAATATTGTAACAAAAGGAAACAACATGCCTAATAAAAAATACTAGGTGCAAAGAGATTAATTAGAAGTAATAAATTGACCGATATTATTTTTGGTACACACTAAGGTTTTTTTACACGGTTTTACATTTCTTATAAAAGAAATGTATAGAATTCGCTCAAACTTTCAAGATTTTTTCCGAGGCCCGGAGGGCCGAGTCTTATATACCAATCGACTCAGCTCGACGATTTGGGACAATGTCTGTGTGTGTGTCTGTGTGTGTGTATGTAACGGACAAATTCTCATTCGTGTTTCTCAGCAATGGCTGAACCGATCTTATCCAAACCAATTTTAAATGAAAGAACTAAAAAACAGTATGAGCGCTATTAATTTGTTTTTGATTCTGATGTTTAGTTTTTAAGATATAAATGTTTGAATGCGTAAAAATGGCGTTTTTTGCAGTTTTTTTAAATTATCTGCAGAAATTGACAATATAGATTACCAATTTATATGTTTTTAGACAGCTTCAACGAATACCTTTCGAACAAGCTATAGATTGTTGAAATCGGACTATTATCAAAAGAGATATTTAACATTAAATGCGGACGAAAGATTTTTATCGTTTCCCATTGCCAGAAATATGACCAAAAACATGTAATCTATTATTAACGCCAAAACGGCTTATTTTAGGTCAATTGTATCTTCGGAGAATTTAATGGAGGTAATATGCCCTTTCTTTTGGTATTGTGCTTTTGCTGATTAATCCCCCTATGAGTGAGATATTTTCTCAAATTTTCTTGGAAGTGATTATAACGAAATGATGCCTTCAGCAAATTTGTGGCTCTTACTTTTGCGAATAACTTTACTGAAGACTTCAAATATCTATTTTGAATACTTTAAAAGTTATGGCTTGTTGTTTGTGGATTACTCTTCGTCGCCTATTTATTGTTCAATATAGTAATAATCCATTGAAATAAGCCAAACATTATTTCGATAAATCGAATTTTGTATTTCATTTTTCTATCTACAACCACTAGAAATAATCACCGAACACTTCCAAGTTGTCTGGAAGGAACTTGATAACTTATCAGTGCAAAAATGTACATTTACGCGAACCTTCTGACTGCAATTTTTCTAACTTATGACCATCGGATAGATCTGAAACCTTTCGGAAAATGAAAAGCGAAATAAATAACTCCAAGCAACGACGTAGCCAAAAGAAGGTTTTGGGGTTTAACACCATACAGCCCCCCCCCCACACCAAAAAAAAAAAATTGGATTGGAGTTGAAAATTTATTGATGCAGACTGATTCAATTCAATATTACAATAACATTATCTGATCCGTAGATTGATATTCTGTTGTTGTAAACATCATGAGGACTTTTGATAAATTGTCGGAATGGGGTCCTGATATGTAACTGATCTATTGATCTTGATTTCACAGTTGTCTAATAGCATCAATATCAAATTCCTGCCTGAAAACATTCCAATAGAAAATTCCAGAGTTCTGTAATCAATCATAATCCTCAGATTTATTATCAAATTTTCAGCTTTTTTCCTACACAATATTACGAAAGCTTATTAAACAATTTTTCCTAATAAGTTTGTGAAAATTATAAACTATTTGAAATTTTTTAATAGTTTTATTTTTTATTCAACCGTGATTTTTTAATAAATAGTGACCATCGCTTCGCAACGTAGTCTATTTTTCATGGCTTGCGGTGAGCACGATCTCTCGAATTGCTGAACTGAAAAGTATGGAATAGAAATTAATATTTAGTATTCTTTACAGACCCGCTGGTGCCCTAAGACGATTTCGCTAGATTTTTAAAGCACTGTGCACTAGGCTGCCCAGAAAAATGATGAATTTTTGAAAACTCAATCGGCCCACCCCTGAGTCGATTCCTAGTCCCACCAGGAGTACTTGTACCAAATTTGAAGCAAATCGGACAAGTCTAACTACCGGACCAACGTGCCTGAAGTTTATATTGGATTTTTCAACAATTTACATGAAGAAAACTCACTAGATCGTATTTTCGCCGCTAGGGGGCACTGTATACATTGTATTATCACTGTAAGTGAAAATAAGAAAGATATTTTAATTATCTACAACTTAGTCGAAGACTGCTAGTAAATCCGGCTATGTTAAAAGAAGTTATTAAACTTTTAACGAAGTGATGTCTGAGTCAGTTTTGCATGGGGCCTAGCAGTGCATGGTTGTGTATCAGTACTCGAGTCCCGCGAACTATATATTTTTGTGAAATGATGGTTAGATTTAGCGGAATAGTATGTTTACAAGAATTATAGTAAATAATACGAGTTATGTTTTGGTTAGAAAATTTTAGTTCCACCTGTGACCGCATAGAGGGCGCCACTACTAACTTTTCATAGAAGAGAGATAGAGTATCAAGATGTTCAGAAGAAATACTGAAAAATGCCTGTTCTATAACTTTGTAGAAGACACCAAATTTCTATCTCTCTCCGTTGAAAAGTTAGTGTTGGCGCCCTCTATGCGGTAACAGGTGGAACTAAAATTTTCTAATCAAAGCATGACTCGTATTATTTACTATAATTCTTCTGAACATACCATTGAGCTAAACCCAACGATTATTTCACAAAAATGTTTAGTTCGTGTGAATCGAGTACTGATTAGGGTGTCCCAAAATGACATCATGTTAAAAAAGTCATCGGGCTCACTTCTTAAATGAAAGGTTAGGGTATTGGGACCACTTTCTTCTTCGGAGTGAGTTTGCTAAAACGCTTCCTACTGGTGGCGACTTTTGATTTTTTGAAAAATGGACCGATTTTGGATAAAATTTCAAATTTATGCCTGTTGAAGTGGTCCTGAACTGTCTTAGATTTTTTTTCAGCATTTTTTATTTTTCTGGAGATCCAAACGGAGAAGTTTGGTTAGTTAGTTTGTACAAATTTGGATTTATAAGAGCGGCAGGGCCATTAAAACTTAGTAAAAAGTGAAATTTTTGATGTTTTTCAGTATTTTTTCTTCAAAACTGGGTATCTACAAAATTTTAAAAGTGCAGCAAACACTTTATATAGTTGAGCCGAATTCAGGGGCGTAATTTTGCTGAAGAAAGTGTATAGCTACGGCCAATGGGGTATAAGTTGTTTACGTTTTTGTTAAATAACCCTTTGACATTTTATGATATTCATAAAAAATAACACTGTTCTACAAAATAAAACAACTTAAGTGGGCTTAGTCCGCATATTATTTTTCGGAAAATAGAAGGAAAATGATGAAAAATGGCGTTTTTCGCTTGTCTCTAGTACATCAGAATCGGTTTTTATGAGCATTTGACGATTTTTTTAAAAAATATTTTCTATACTAATAGCCGCCTAGCGGGTTTGAAAATCACTAAAATTAAACAAATATGTCGAGTTAATGGCAAGTTATGGCGTATATTTGAAGGCTGAATTGATTGACGTACTTACATTTTGTATATAAAGTCTTATTTTCACGTTAGGAACTTTGAAGTGGAGAAAAATGCAGAAGAGTGAGGTGTGTGTTGAAAAACTGATATTTACTGTTTAGATCACATAATTCCGAAATAGTCAAATTTGGGGCAAATATCCTCGAAAACGTTTTACAACAGAATACAGCGCATCTTCTGACACAATTATTTTGTTGAAGATGCCTCCTAGAAGTAATTATGGAGAATTAACTCTTCAAAAAATAATTAGAGACTTGGCGTCATTAGCAAAGTTATTATTTTTATAATTTAGGTTACAAAAAAAATCATCAGATGCTCATTAAACCTCGTCCTGACATACTAAAGACGTACAGAAAACGTCATTTTTCATGATTTTCCTTCTATTTTTCGAAAAAAAAAATGTGTGGTCAAAGCACATTTGAACTGATTTACTTTTTGGAACAGAATTATTTTTGATAAATTGCTAAAAATGTCAAAGGTTATCTAACAAAAACTTAAATAACTCATACCCCATTAGCCATAGCTACACACTTTCTTCAGCAAAATTACGCCCCTGAATTCGGCTAAACTATATAAAGTGTTTTCTGTACTTTTAAAATTTTGTAGATACCCAGTTTTGAAGAAAAAATACTGAAAAACACCAAAAATTTCACTTTTTACTAAGTTTTAATGGCCCTGCCGCTCTTATAATTCCAAATTTGTACAAACTAACTAACCAAACTTCTCCGTTTGGATCTCCAGAAAAATAAAAAATGCTGAAAAAAAATCTAAGACAGTTCAGGACCACTTCAACAGGCATAAATTTGAAATTTTATCCAAAATCGGTCCATTTTTCAAAAAATCAAAAGTCGCCACCAGTAGGAAGCGTTTTAGCAAACTCACTCCGAAGAAGAAAGTGGTCCCAATACCCTAACCTTTCATTTAAGAAGTGAGCCCGATGACTTTTTTAACATGATGTCATTTTGGGACACCCTAGTACTGATACACAACCACGCACTATCAGGCCCCATGCAAAACTGACTCAGACATCACTTCATTAAAAGTTTAATAACTTCTTTTAACAAAGTCGGATTTACTTGCAGTCTTCGACTAAGTTGTAGACAATTCAATTATCCTTCTTATTTTCACTTACAGTGATAATACGATGCATACAGTGCCACCTAGCGGCGAAAATGTGTGCTGGTGGGTTTTCTCTATGTAAATTATTGAAAATTTCCATACAAACTTCAGGCCCGTTGGTGCGGTAGTTGGACTTGTCCGATTTGCTTCAAATTTGGTGCAAGTACTCCTGGTGGGACTAGGAATCGACGCAGAGGTGGGCCGATAGGGGTCATTTTTTCCTGTCACCCTACTGTGCACCCAGTGCATTAACGCAAGTGACGGAAGGTTATCGAAAAGTTTCGTGAAAATGAAAATTCCACTAATGATGATGATTTTCCCAAACGGTTCGTTTTCGTGTGGTTTTTATTTGTTCTTTTGCATTAGGATTAGCGATAATAATTCAAATCAAGAAAGTCACCTTTAGAAAAAGTCGATGTCGAAGTAAAATTTGAAACTATGTGCGTACTTCAGAGATAGCGTGATATCAGGAGCTGCGATTTCATTTCAACGCTTTTTTTGTGAAAAGGGCGATACTTACAAATGTAAACATAGATACATGCGAATGAGGGCTTTGAAACGCAACAAATTAACCTAAAAGTTTGGATTCTACGATACTGCTTTCTTAAACTACAGCAAAAAGTACAACAGGCGAAACTGTATTTTTGTTTGTTTATTTAAAGTTTCGCCCTCCACGCTCCATGCAAACACACAGGGCGATACTTTTTTTGCTAGCAGTTTAGAGGCGAAACTGTTATTTTCGTATTTTTTAGGATTATCAAACTGATACCAGCTGTAAATAGTAACTGTTCACGCCGAAGTGAACATAGTATCGGAAAATTATATTGACCGCCAAAATCGACACCAGCAGACAGTGTGCCAGATCGAACATTTTCTCCCCCGAAGCACAGATGAAATTATTCTTTAGTTTCAATCACCTAAGGCAAATCCTGCGCTACGATCATCGTTGCCCAGCTGACTGCTGCTGTTAGCCACTGAAGAAAACAATAAGTTTTCACTGTACGGCGATTTCTACGCAAATTCGTCGCCGTAGCAGCACCGAGAGCAGATGATCGCACACGGTTGGGTCATCTTCCCCTTCAGCCGTCTCATGTCCTGTGGGACCAGCAGGACAGTACGGCAGTACAAAGTTTATCGCCGAACAACACAGTCCAGCAGAACTGACTGTGCGTCGCGCTCGTCGTGCATACGTTGCATACCGCTTCCCCACAGACCGGGACTTAGAATTAATTTGAAGCAGTGGAATTAAATATAACAATTATGTAAATAGTGTAAATAAATGTTATGTTGTAAGCGACTTTCTGGTGTTGTGTGGACTGGAAAGGTCCGAAGAAGGCGGAAAAGAACGCCCTTTTGCTGGCCTGTGCGGGGCCAGCCCAGTTTGTTTAGTTTTCCTGTTTGGGTGCTGTTCGTCCGCCCTGTGTTTCACTGTTTCCCGGGCTTGAGTATCGGCCAGATCCCGGTGTAAACATGGTCCTTCGAGCCGGATAGACCCTCAAGTCCGCAGGATGGCGCTCCATTTACCGCAAGCCAAGCGGTCCGCTGCAAAACGCGCGCAACGATCGCGCTTTTGTTTTCGCGAGCGCTATCGCGATCTACCCGGTCTGTGGGAGAAAATGCAATGGAGACTGCACCCATTTTCCAATACTGCGAAGACGCGGATCGAGATTACTTTCGCTGCTGATTTGGAGAATCGGCGGCCAGCTGGAGAGCTATGCAACAAATCTGCCAGCTGTAGGACGCGTTTTCCATCGCATCATCGACGGAAATGGGTGAGTGCAGTTCCATTCAAGTGTGTGAATAAATCGGTGCGTCTGGTAGTCTTTTTTCTTGCCGTTGACGAGGAAACACAATTCGCGAAAGTTACACACCGACCGCGCTGTAACAGTAGGTCCAAGCAGGACCGATTCGTGGCCACAACACGTCCCGCTTTCGCTGCGATTCTTCGGGACGAGCACCGTTGTGAGCCATTTACGTCATCACATATTAGTGAGCACCCTACGACGAAGACTACCAGCCCGAGTCACACTCGAAACCAGCCATATTGTGGCATCAGCCATAAATCCCACGTCATCAATTCGCGGCAAACCGACGGCCGCTTCATCTAGTGCAGCACAGAACGCCGTTCTTCGTATGTGTCGCCAACAGACAATCGAAACGGCGCGTGATCGTTGTTTCCCTACATAAGCCTGCACTAGATTTGCCGGTAGAGCTGTATCGTACCCCGTACACGCACACTAGGCACATTAAGGATCTCTGGTGGCCAAAATGCGCACAACGTCAACCCACGCACGATTCGTTCTTCCTGGAAGCAATTGGCTTCACTTTTCCCGTCAAAGACGACCGAAGGATGATTCTCACACACACACAACTACACACGGATGTCGAGTCACTTTCCGACCTGAGAAGCAACCCAGTGTTTCATATTTCACCGTTGGTGTTTTCTGGTCCAACCAAAGGGCGATTTGGTGGATTTATGCTCTCGTATTCGCCAGAAATCATGCAACTGGAAGGTGACATTCGCCAAATTCTTCACGTCATCCGTCAGCTCACCCGATACTGGATCAACTTTCCGTGGGATTCTGTTCCTCAACGCACTCCTTGTGGTTGGACCGGAGGAATCCATCTTTTTGCGTGTAATCAGTGCGCGGACGTACTGATTGCACCACAAAGTTGATCACATCGCACCACTACACACAGTAAGATACGACGACGCGGTTTTGTCATCAATCAACGAAGCCATCGCAGCAGACATACCCGCCGGACGAGATCCCGGCCCTCACTCAGGGTATAGAGTCGCCAGACGAGATCCTGGCCCAAGCTCGGGGGAATCGAGCAGTTCCTGAAGCATCTGTAAAGAGCACAAGCCGCCCTGTGTTTCACTGTTTCCCGGGCTTGAGTATCGGCCAGATCCCGGCGTAAACAGTAACAATGATCTCTATTGAAAAAACCCGGACGAAATCGGTGGTGTAAAACGGTAGTTATTGTAAAAAAACGTAAGGGCGATACTTCAATGCTGATAGATGGGACCGAAAAAGTAAACAATCGCCAAAGGGGCGATACTATCATTTTGTCAATTTCAATAGCAAAAACAAATTTTAATTTAATAATTTCAAATACTTTATGAAGTTTTGGGTTTCGATCACTGAATCATGCAATCTAGAATGTAAAAAAATACAATAGTTCTTAAATAGGAAATAAAACCAAGTCTGGAAATATACACTGTTGATTTTCTTTGAATGGTATCACTGCTAGTATCGCCCTTTTCAAGAAAAAGCGTTGATTTCTTAGTTCTCAGTCGCGTTGGAAATTTGAGTAAAATATAAACTTCAAATCGATTCAAAAAAATTCGTTTTTTTTGTTTCAGTACAATATATAACCCCTTTAGGAAAATTCAGTTTTCCCACCACAATATAGATATTTTATTAACAGAGCATTAACAATAATTCGTTGGTATGTCTATTTTATGGGCCATTTTTTCGCTTTCCCATTGATTTGGTTTGAGATTCCTAGCACTGATGTTGTCCTGTGCTGATTTGAGCGATTCTCTGAGTCCTGCCACTATCCCATGTAGTATGTGTTATCAAAAACATCGCGAAGCATCAAGTTCTAAATGCTCTCAAACGATATAATATCCGAAGAGTGATAAGAGTTATAAGAAATGTCTCATCACACTGTTAGGTGGATTAAACACGTTTTTTGCGCTGTTTTTACACGGTTTTCGCAATAGACTCGGTTTTTTGCGCGGTTTTCGTAATTAACGCGGTTCTTCGCAAAAATATTCCAAGTCCTTTTAAAGGCAAAAGACTTGGACGATTTCACAACAAGTGTTTTTTACGCGGATTTCGTTTTAGCAAAAATGTTCTTAGTCCTTTTGAAAACTTAGACGATTTTCGTTCAAGTTTTTTTGTGCCAAGCCTTTTGAATGCAAAGAGCTTCGAGGATTTTAAGAAAAGGCAGATCTCGTAGATTCTTTCTGGCCCGCACTTAATAATGTAGTTGTTTTTGGAACACTATTAACGGGTAAAAAACCAAGATGGTGACTTCCGGTTCAGTGGAATTCTCTAAAAACAATCAATATGAGTATTTTTGGAACGAGATTGATGAGAAGACGTCAGATATCGATGTCTGAGGCCATTTTGAAGACCAAAACGGCGACCTCTGGTTCAAATTGGTTGAAGTTCTCTAATACTCAATAAATATGGGTATTTTTGGAAAGGGATTGATGAGTAGACGTCAGATATCGATGTTTAAGGTCATTTTGAATACCAAGATGGCTAATTCCGGTTTAATAGAATTCTCCAAACCCCAATCAATATGAGTATTTTTGGAACGGGACAGATTAGTAGATGTCAGATATCGACGTTTGAGGCCATTTTGAAAATCAAGATGGCGACTTCCGGTTCAGTGGAAATCTCTAAAACTTAATCAATATGAGGTTGATGACTAGATGCCAAATATCGATTTTTGAGGCCATTCCGAAAACCAAGATGGCCACTTCATTTTAGTGGAACTTTCAAATACCGCAACAATGAGAATTTGGAATTTGAAATAGCGTTGATGAATAGATGCCGGATGTCAATTCCAGAAGTCATGTTTAATCCAAGATGGTGACTTATAGTTTAGTGGATATCTCATTAATCTTAACAATACAGTGAAGATCTGATTTTATTATTTCCCCCGATTTAGTCTACCCTTGATTTTGTCAGCTTTTTGACTCGATTTTGTCAGCCTCGCATGTTCGATGAGCTCTAGAAGACGAACCAACCAATTTTTTGGTTTTACACAGGATATTTATACTAAATAATCATATATCTTGGATGTTAATATGACGTCAAACCTCTGGCAACTGCATATTTGTTAACCTTCCGGCAGTCGCGCTAGTGCACTGAGTGCGCGCTGCTCTGAAAATCTAGTAAAATCGTCTTAGAGCATCTGCGGCTGCTTGTTCAGTGAGCCATTTGTGCGACTTCCGGAGGGTTAATCAAGTTCCAAAACACTCCACGATGTCTGATTTATACAGAATATCGCTAAGCCGGTAGTCGCCATTTTGTATTTCAAAATGGCCTCAGACATTGATCCCTATCATGCGCCTATTAAGCCCGCTCTGCAAATATGCATGCTGATTGGATTATAGAGAATTCCGTTAGACCGGAAGTCACCATCTTGGTTTTCCAAATGGCCTCAGACATCGATATTTGGTGTTTACTCAAGTCACCATCTAGTCCAGATGGTGGAGTCACCTCTCTGGTGTCAGTCTTTCGGCTTCGTAGCGAAAATAGTCTGATGGAAAATAACTAGAACATGAAGAAGAATCACACCTTTATACTTACTAACAAATATCCTTCTGCCGCGATACGTGGCCTCTAGCAAAAGCAAGTATCTCGGACTAACATTCCTCCTTCCCTTTCCTTCCGCGATTTACGTTTGGGCCTGGCCGGCGCCGGTATCGATCAATAAACACTTTAGGATTACCAGGAGTTGCACATTGATGTTTCGCTACTCCCAAGCAAAATTAGCTACTGATTCCCCGTGCAACGTCAGCTAGTCCAGATCGATAACGGAGTTATAGCAGCCAGGGGTGGTCACACAAGCTCAAGGTTAACGGGTTATTTAAGGTGGAAGGTACCCTAAAAATATCGCAAAATTTGGAGTATGTTTTTAAATACAACAAATAGGAAGTTACTTTGACACTGCGAACAACTTTGTAGAAGATTCCAAGAAAGTAGGAGAATTACTAAAAAAGTTATCCCCAAAAAAATAATTTTAAGGGGTCTTTCATATAACATGTCCCGTAATTCGAAAACAAAATATAAGTTAGATATGTGGTGTCTTCAGTAATTTCTTTTGTAGTAATATTTTCTACAACTTTGCCGAAGACACAAAGTTTCTATCTTAATTAGTTCAGGAAATAAATTCCGATTATCACTTATAGATGAACTAATCACTGAACAAAATGTTCCTGTATATGCGCAATCATAAAAGCAAGAACTTTTCCGAACAAACTATACTCCTAAATTTCACATGTTATTTTGTTCGGCATGAAGTCATCTGGTATAATGAAACAGGAGTTTGTCTATTTATCTGACGTTTCGGCTCATGTATTTTGCCTTGATTTCCGGAAAAAGGCAAAATACATGAGCCGAAACGTCGGGTAAATAGACAAACTCCTGTTTTATTATTCTAGATGACTGCATGCCGAACAAAATAACATATATACTCCTAAAGTTAACGATTTAGGCACTATTAATTTTAAGCACGAAAACAACGTTTTAAATCACCGTGTATTAATTGGGTTTTGGAGAGTTTCGCTAAACCGGAAGTCGCCATCTTAGTTTTTCCAAAAGGAGTTAGTTTAGGCAGGTGCAGGGTCTGAAAAAACATAAAACATGAAAAAGGCCCGTAAGCTCTCTAGGTCTCCGCGATGCACCACTATCAAGGCGTAATGCAATAACCATCTTAAATTAATTGTTGGTCAGAGGTTTTTTAAAAGTGATGCATGATGCATATGCCATGCTTAACATCTACGATGCGCATGAATGACAGACCCGAACATGCCAGTTCTGTAACAAAATTTTGTACAAAAACTTATAACGATACAACATCAACTACAATCTCAACACACAACCAAGGAGGCTCTTCAACGTCAACTAAATCACCAACAACCGTATTTACTGCTGTCACCAACGAATGCTTGCATTGTGATGCGCCTACTACTTCGAAATCAACAGCCAGTATCACCAAGTTGTGCGATATTTCAAACTCAGTTTTCTATTTATGGTTCAATTTACCGAAACCAACATTCAGTTTAAACGTCTCCCTCATTCGTTCACTTCCCAACTGACTGAATTTTCACGCATAATCGAATGCTTGAGTGCAAATATAAGTTCATTTACCAACCAAAGCATTCGTTTGTCATTATGTGGACCGCTTGAAGGTAAAAGTTGACATCATTTGACCTCTGCGAACACGGATACACGATCGTGACCCATAGGTCTCACAAATAATTCAAACCAGTTAATCGCAACGCATAACTACTAATCTTAGTCTCCCCCTCGTCACAAAAACAGAATACCCACCCCACCACTAACCCACAAGATCCTAAGTAATTTTTGCATGCCCTCTAAAGTAATCAATTACACGATGCTACACTACCCATGATCGCATATTTATCGCATTTTCTATGGGATTTCCTATCTTTACTTGCGATCATAGGCAGTACAGTGATTTACAACTTTTCCTAGTATAGGTATAACTAGACCTAGTATACAAACGCACACGCGATCGAACACGTTAACGTACAAATGCTCGAGCTCTTCGCGATGATACACGTGATCGCGAGTCCCTACGCCCGCACATACCTGAACCGTACAATGAATATCACATTCAGAATCACGGCCCGCTACAATTGGCCTAAAGCAGTGTTTTAGTGGCCGACATTATCTGTCTCGTCTACAAATTGTAGTATGTGATTCTGACGGGGAGCCCTTCCGAGAACCTAGCTCTACAGCTCCAGTAGGACAACTCTCGAAGAAAAAACTAGACCTAGTATAGGTTGTAGATCTCATCAAGGATTGTTTTTTGCAAAATTTGGATTTATAACAAAAAAATTAGCTACGCTGCCATTTTACAGTTTTAAATTTAATTTAATTAATTAAACAGCTCTGAAAAGAAGAAAAATAGACCTTTCCTACAGAATGCTAAATTTTGCTTTTTTGTAGAAAGTATGCGATTTTGGTACAACAATATGAAAATTACCATTTTTTGGATTCTTTCATGAAAAATATTCAAATGGTTCAACATTTTTCCAAAGGTACTTTCTGGTTATAGCAAAAAATACAGAAAGAATATTCAATTCCGCATCCAACGACATTAATCTTATAAAAATCTGTCGAAAACTGATAGAGTTATTCAATTTTTCCCAAATTAGGAATTCTCGCGCATAGACTCCCAATGCGAACAATGCGCTTTCGAAGTAGCCATGCTGTTTATAGCCTTAAGAGTCACTAAAGACAATTTTTAATCAAAAAAATAAAAATAAAAACTACGTCACTTTCGATCTATTTGCTGATTAAAATGCATTCGAAAAAATGTTGAATCATTTGCATATTTTTCATGAAAAAATCACAATAAATGGTATTTTTTTGTCCCGATAATCGCAGAATATTTCACACAAAACAGAATAATGTAGCATACCGTTGGAAAGGATTATTCTTCTTTCCAGAGCTTCTAAAAACTCGAAAATCGGCCGAAAAATTACAACGTAGCAAGTTTTTTAGTGCTGAAGATCCCTTAAGGATGGACAGCGAAAGGGTAAAATTCGCAAACGAAATAAGCAGTTTTTTTTCCACACCATACATCAGATCTTCATAAGAATCAATCAGCAGTACTGTAACAACATTCTACAAACGCTGATTGATTTTTAAGAAGATCTGACATACGGTGTGGAAAAAACTGCTATTTTCGTTTTCGAATTTTGCGCATTCTCTGTCCAACCTTAAAATGATTATTTATTTGCTTAATAAGTTTTTCTATTCGCCTATTTTTGAAAATAAAATACATTTCAAAGATACGAAGAATTACATTTCATGTAAGATAAAAAAAGTCATTGTTGCCGTCGTCTACTCTGGGAACATTACCTTCCACTCCTTGTGTTCATTTTATTTCTCGGCGGTGAGCAATAATCAAGTATACCCTCTTCTGTTTGCTGATCGTTCCGTTCGCCTTTCCCCTTGCCCGTGTTGTCACCCATTTCGTCGTCGCTAGAGCAGCTTTGATTTTCGCTGCTAGATGTTTAGTGCTTTTTGTGTTTTCGAGTGATTTTGGTATAGCCGTCTTCTTTTTTGTTTATTACTTCTCTAGGTAGGTTAGCTAATGGTTTGGGGATACCATGAAATATTGTTTGTCCGGCATTTGTTTTTAACTGGCTGTCTTTGGCGTGCCAGCAGATGTCGAAATCTGTTTGTGGTTGTTGGTTGTAGTAAATGAGTTTTATTTCGTTGTTTTGGCACATGGCTTACCGTAGTGTGTTGCCTGGTTACACAACTGGCACGTGGGCGTTTGAGCATATGGTTTTTTGTATGTAGTTAACACCTCGAAATAATCTACCCTCGGAAGTCAAGTAAGACGGTACAGGTTGGTTCAGCCACGTTCAGGTTATTCCACGTCAGATTTACAACCAAAATTTTAATTCCTTTCAATTTTTTTCTTGTGTTCTTAAGCTAAAAATAATCGACAGTTATGAAATTTCTGCTTCGACTTCGTCTCATCAGAATCCGACACTAACCTAGTGACAGGACTAAGCTAGCGCCAGATTGAACAAACCCCTAGTCCTGCGTGATGTCCCGCAAGACAAGGAGTTCAATTTGTAGCTGATAAGAACTAATGAAATCACAATATTTGGTTTGACTTAGCTATATTTCTCCTTAGTGAAGAAAAAACCAGGTAAAAATTATTTTTTTCTTTACTAAGGAGAAAATTGTTTCGATCTACCTTTGTGCGTTAAGAGCACAAAACCTATAACGAAATTAATTATGGAATTTGCATTTCGACTTCGTCTCATCAGTATTCGACACTAACTTAGTGACAGGACTTAGCTAGCATCGGATTTCCCAAAAACACAAACCATGTTTTCATTTTTGGAGCTAGCGTCCATTCGGCGCTAGCTTAGTACTTAGTACTGTCACTAAGTTAGTGTCAGATTCTGATGAGACGAAATCGAAACGCAAATTCCATAACTGATAAATACTTGTTAATTATTATAAACTAAAGAATGAAAGAAAAAAATTGGAAGGAATTGAAATTTTGGTTGTAATTCTGACATCGAATGACCAATATATTGAAAGATTAGTCGTAGTTGCGTCAAAAAACTGGATATTATCATCTACCAACTCATGTCGCACCCGCTCGTAATAGGCGGTAACTCTGTAAATAAATAGGTTTCTAACCTTAGCCAACCCTAGCTCGCTATCTTGATCATTACGGATGCTAATTCTGGCCTATAATGATATCCCCTTGAAGAGCCTAACTACATGACGGACACCGTTCCTCATATAGGAACGCTTGAAAGCCATTACAGTGTGAAGGTGTGCTCGTTAGCATTAGTCTTCCATGTGTTGACTGTCACACAAGGACTCCTTTGGGAGAGCGATGTCAATATTTTCTCGGCATTCTAAAACCCTTCACGCCGTGCAATATCGTCATGCCTGGTTGAAAGTTGATGCTGCGTAGAATAGAAAAAAATGTTTACCAACATCGTAAGCACAAGCAGCTTCGTCACTATCACACCACAGTGCGCCACAGTAGTGGTCGGCGTCATCCAGAAGGAACGGAATCTCAATAATCCATATATCTTGTCTGCTATATACTACACATAACATGTACAAAACCATCCAACCAACCAGCCAGCCAGTTAGTCATCTATATTAAATGAACTCATTGGTAAGGCCGGCACATAATCCTCTACGAGGGACTGACGACGTGCTGGGGCAAGTGATGACACTGTTTTGCTTGGAACATTACATACATATGGATATGTTTGTATTTAGTAGATTGCCTACTGTTTTTTTGTTGCAGTTGCTGTTGTCATTGACGATGGTGACTTGGTGACAACACAAGGTTGTCACTTTCGCAACAATCAGCTAGTAGCCTGGTTTTCCACTTACCAAGGATAAAGGAGCGAAAATGGATCAATAAATACTTATGCGGCAAGTGTATGAAACGGGCGTCCTTCGGGTGTTGCGGTATATCGGATAATTTAAATGGTCTACATGACGTACTGATGGGAATATTCGAAAAACTTTCTGTCCGGGCTCCGACAAATTCTACGATTTGTATCTCTATCACAGATGATAGTTAGGAGCAGATTCTTTACGACTGCACATGTTAAGCGATTGTGGTCGGACAGAGATAACTTCAATGTTTTGATGACGCTGTAAATATTATTCTACTATTTCTGTCATAACTTATTAGCATAACCGTAAAAAAGTACATTGCCATTTAGTATTGGAAAATGGCCCATACCATATTATGAAGGTACAGTTTGGAAACTACGTCGCGAAATGGTTCTCCGGGGTAATCATTTTGCTTTTACCACCGAAACAAACGAAACAAAATATACTTCATATGGCTGGCCCAAATCTGTGCTTTAATAAAATAGTATACAGAGTTGATAGTTAAACTTTTCTAGTTTCTACCTTTCTCCTTCGTACAGAAAGAGAGCTATCACCATCCGCAACTTTTCACGATTGGTGGTCCCCACTATATTTATAGACTATTATCAGGGCAGGACACTAACGGCCGACCGACATGTTCGGTTGATAATAGTCCGTTATAAATCCGCACTCTGGATACGATAGTTAAAGCGTACCTAAACACACCTGAGTTCAACGTTTCGCCAAGAAGGAGGCCAAAACGTGATTGCACCGATTTTTTTGTTATTTTCGCAAAAGTTGTTGCCAATAATAGAAAAGGGAAGTAGATAGACAGACAGACAGCAAAGGATAGATTGCACAGGTTGTGGCCCGGTTGATCGCTACAAATTTAATATCGCAAAGAAAAAGGTTTAAAGCGAAGCGGGAAAAAAATACCACAAGATGTGAACTCAAACTGGGTATAATAATGATAAGTGAGAGGAAATGCTGTTTCAGATAGGGTAGACAGGTACAACCAAGACAAGTTGGATAATGTTTCATAGAAGGTAATAAAAATTCATCAGCTATCGCGAAATATTTGAAAGCTCAAGTTTTCCCATACATTTAGAGTTCGGTGTGCAGTTATAGACAGTGGGGCTGCTACCAGGGCAGCTGAGGCCCTTTTTATTTTATGATTAACCCATCGCCTTCCACACCCTTTCGTGATTCGTAGATAGCTATGGGTGTTATGTAGTTACAGCAAGTGCACTGGATGAAGGTTAAGGTGGGTTCGAAAATGATACAATCTAATGAAAACCGATGGGCCTTTTCAGGTCGTTTCCGTTGCACCTCTGTGTTACAGAAAGGTCAGCATTTAATGCTTTTGATGGTGGGGATGATAAAGGTCTACAACTCATTGTTGCACGGTAACTAAGTCGAATAATTTTGATATGTCCACTAGATTTACTCGTGGTTGTATGGAAAACATAAAAAATTATCCTAATTAGCGAGCACAGCCCTTTCTCAGTTTCTTATGTAGTCCCAAATGGCTGTGCGTTCAATGTTTATATGAAAATTACAGGGTGGCAACGTGAAAGTGATACACTGATTTGAGGCAGCTCTCGTTGTAATTTTTGCCATACCATAAGGAACTTTTGTATATAATTTATGAGTTATTCATTGATCGAATGAACTTCCGGTAAGCAGACTTTAATAAGCAGCAAATTACATAGGGTATTTGTAGTAGCTCGCAATCTCTAATTCCCTCCCAGATAAGACTTCGTAATATTTTGGTGAACTCTCTTCTCCTACCTATCAGGATATATTGGCTCAAATGGCGCGTTCCCCGTATGTAGAAGTAATGATTTCCAACTCAGCTCACCAGGATAGAAACATGAAAATAACTTGTTCCTCTAATTCCCCTACCTAAGATCTTACCATGATTCATGTAATGAGAAAATAAGAGAGAAAACGTTACGTATACATTAGACTGCCCAGTAAAACGATGAATTTTTGAAAACTCAATCGGCCCACCCTTGAGTCGATTCCTAGTCCCACCAGGAGTACTTGCTTGAAATTTCTACTAAGGAGTACTTGCTTGAAAATCTGTCAGATCATTCCCGGACTAGGCCGTTGCATGATCCGGATTCCTTCAGAAAAATACATGAATTTCCACTATTTTAATTAATTAATCGTATAAATTTTGTGTGTTCTGCTCAAACCATGAGCGGATTTGTAGAAGTTTGGAGTTGTTCCGAGAACTCCATTGGAGATGTCGAAGCATTTCTACTGGTGCGCATACCGTACTTAGCTAATGATGTGACATCAAGAACGCGTCAGAGAATCTTGATTGACACCCATCGACACAAGTTTAAGTTTGACCTACCAACCAGTAACGCGGGTGACGTCGTGTAAACTGTCGAATACGACTTGCCAATTGACAGTGCTTAATTTAAGACATTTGCAAAATATAATAAAATAATAAAATAAAGATAATAAAATTAGAAATTTTGGTTAAGTACGACGGGCAAGGTTGTTTCAACCTGTCATCATAATGCCTCTTGTTTCCCCATGCGCCAAACCGCCGATTTATCCTACCTTCCGGTTAAGATATCGACCATTTATAAGTTTCTCCGAAAATTACAAATGCGACGTTTAATAATAGTAAATATAAATGCCCATTTCTCTCGCCTATAATTCGTTTTGCCATAGGCAGATATAACTGAACGCGTATGGTGCTACTTCAGGTTCGAGTGATTCTATAATTAGTTTGGATCAGCTTTGGATGATTCTTTTGGATGAGCCTTGCATTCAGCTCGAGTGCCTAAATTTAAAAATCTTCGGGATCTTTGGTTGATTCTCCGTATTAACAAGTCCGGTTCAGATGCGGGTTTCTCGAATTGTAAATGTTCTAGTTCGGGTCGGCTTCGGGTTTTTAAATTTGGAAATTATCGGGTTCGGGTTGGGTTTTACAAAATTTTTCATTTTTTAATATTTTGGGCTCGGGTCGGGTTCGGGTTTTTCAATTTCAGATTAGTCTTGTGAAACAATCATATTATAGGTAGTATGGGAAAGTTGATATTTTAAAACGCATACAATTTTCATTCCAAAATATAAAACTGAAAATATATTTCATTCCAAAATATAAAACTGAAAATGTCCTGTTCAAACAAAGTCCTGCACATAAAATGTCGCGAGCAAATGAATGTTCTTTAGTGAAAAATTGCCTCTAAATGATAGTGTTAAACAATACATACGCATAACCAATTGAATTTAAAGAATACAAATTCATTATCAGCCTAATATCAATTATTCATTAATGTAAAAAAATGCTAGTTTCCTAGATCAGCGCACAAACATGTAATAAAGTATACCTATGTTTATAACATCAGATATTTATTTTTATTTCCAAAACAGAAAAAAAATTCTAGGCTCTTAGAAAATACATTCTAAAACTTGTCGCGTATGAAAGAGTAGCATGTAAAAATTTATTTTAAAATTAAAATATCGTTTTATTTTGCGAATTTTAAGAACCTAATTATCAACGCTAAATTTTGATCAGTAGTGACTTCGGAGGATTTTAAGTTACTGTAGGACTACTAATTCATCCACCTAAAAGTGCGATGGTTATTTAGAACTGTTCATTTGTAAGATAGTTACAAATTAATCACCTAGATGTTGAAAAAAGTGCTGTAAACTTATGCTGATAAAAAGAGGCGTTCAAGCTTTGTCAGCGATACTGATTTGTTTGTGAAAATCAGAAATCGGTTTCCACTCATATTCGGCACTAATGCAAATGCTCAGCACATAATTTGCGGCAGCTCAGGTATCAATTTGTGAGGTACTGAGTTGATGGAATACTTAAGCAGTACAAATCTGTACAGTGGTTTTCGACCGGGGGTGAATTCACCCAGGGGTGAATTAAACTAATGTAGGGGGTGAATTATGCGGGGTAAATTTAAACTTGCATGGAGCGAAAAAGGTTGAAAACCACTGCGATAGAGGAAATCGCTCAACATTTGCACAATTGGGCAGGAAAGAGGTGTTAGATGTAACTCTCTGCTCTGACAATATTGTGCATGAATTGGAGTACGAACCGTCGCACAGAGGAGCAACTGGGGTCGAATCCTGGCCAAAACTATTTATTGCGGCTATTGCTGTTATTTTACCTTAATATCAACTAAAAATATACAATAACTAGTTTTTGGGAGAATTTAGCATCTATCCACCTACCAGTGCAGGGGTCAATTTTCTATATCCTTCCGAATACTAGTATTGTTGAGGTGATCCTTGTGAATACATCTGTTTTTCCCGTTGCATGAGCAGTTGGTCAGTGGAAAAGATAGAAGAAAAGGGATGCCTGTGCACATATTCATAGAGATACATTTTGCCAAACATAGTATTTGGCCCTACAGCATTTTGGCGCACCTCAAATTAGTATAAATATCAATATTTTCAAATCGCTTGGAATTTGTAGATCGGACAAGATCGGAAGAGATTTAATGTTTTTTAGATAGCCAGAGTCTTGTTTTGTAATGTTGTTTCAGCAACATTGCCGGATCATGCCATATCATGTAACTTTTTTCACATTCAAATTTGGAATAAAATGTTAAAAAAGGTTTTTTTAAAGCTTGCCCAATATACAGCAACACTGTTTTTCAGTTATTTTTAAGCTGAGGTTATACAAATAGTTATGTTCAACTACGTTTGTTATAATATTGTCATCATCATATGAAAGCGATTTTGCTGGATACATAACAAAAATGATTAAAAACCCCTTAAAATATCACTATTTTGCATCCATGCAAAAATTCTTTAGCAATTTTTGAAATACTCTTTATTTTGCCACATTATACAGTATGCTTTTAGGTATGTAAAAAAATATAACTAATTTAAAAATCGAAAAAAAAAATTTTTGGTTATTGGCCAAGAATTGGTTCTAGTTACTCCTCTGTGCGTCGTTATTTGATCATAAATACTTAATCTTTGTTAATTTAAACGTCTCTAGATTTCGTTACATATCGCAATCCCTAATTTACGAACTGTGACCTCTCCGAAAAACTTTGGTCACTAGGTTTGATGGGTATTTCCAAGCTTCAAGTGACTGGGATGCGGTCATGGATAAATTTGTATTAACAGCATACAATAGGCTTGTTCATTCCGAATTATGCTTGCTTCTAGAGGAACCCCTTGGTGAATTGAATTGGTGCTAGACTCAAAAAGCTATGTGGATACTCGTCTGACAAAGATAAAGTACGCAATTACCTTTTTGTCACACACACACACACTTTCCAGGCTGTACCGAGCCATCTCCATGACTTCTCCCATGTTCTTTTCAGGCAGTTCTTATTCTTGGTCATTTGCTGGTTTAGTTATGACAAATGAATCGATGGAATAAAGCAAATAATTTCGCTTATATGTACTTCGTAAGCTTAATTGGGTCACATTTCCTGTTCCATCATATCAGGCACGCTGCGTACAAACAACCGTGCGAACTTGCAATGATTTATCTTATTAACGACATTATTTCGCAATGCGTACAATCTGCATAATTACGCAAATAATTTTTTGCTCCGAACTGTCATTTAGGAATTCGTAAATTATTTTTAGATTTTTAGCAATCCAAAATTATGAAAAAACAACCATTTTTAGAACTGAAGAGCAAATGTCAAAATCAAACAAATAGCACACATGCATATTTAAAATGCGGGGTGTGCATGGTTTTTAGTGTACGATGAAACGAAATGCATCAAGTTGAAGTTGACCTATTTTTGATCGTAACACACTATAAAACAAGTTGTTTTAATAATATTGTTCATGATAACACTTACATTTGTTTGTCCTTCTGCAAAGTTGTTCAAAACAGTCGAGTACACATTTTATTCATAGTATGAGGTAGATTATAATGTGAAAGTTATATTGAAGAAAATTGTATTTAATGAAATTTCGTTAAGACAATGTTCTATATCTCGATATTCTGCGCACAAAGGTCTCATGTCTTCAACAAAATTGTTCAATTCTCAACAACTTTACTGATGATAAAAAGTCTCCAAAGAATATTTTTGGAACTTTATTCTCCATAATAACTTCTATGGAATTATAGCCAAAAATTGTTTTTCTAAAGATGCACTGTATTATGTTATAAAACTTGTTCGAAGATACCAAACCTCCAAATCTTTTTTTTTTTCTTTTTTTTCGAGAGTTGTCCTACTGGAGCTGTAGAGCTAGGTTCTCGAAAGGCCTCCCCGTCCGAATCACATACTACAATTTTCAGACGAGACACGCAATGTCGCCCACTAAAACACTGCCTTAGGCCAATTGTAGCGAGCCGTGATTCTGAATGTGATATTCATTGTACGGTACAGATATGTGCGGGCGTAGGGACTCTCGATCGCGTGTATCATCGCGACGAGCTCGAGCATTTGCACGTTAACGTGTTCGATCGCGTGTGCGTTTGTATGTCGTGTGTGCTAACGTGTATGTAACTTCGCGTGTATAAATTATATTTTATAACCGTGTGCCTTTCGCACATTCGCGTGTGTTCTTGGATAATCGCTCGCGGACCGTGAATCTAATATTTTATTTTTTGTGTAGGCTAAAATGCTAAAAGAGAGCGAGATCTTCCATATCACTAGAGCTCCCGGTGATGTCGCCATGGAACGTGTTGTCTAGTGGATATGAGCTTTATTTTTTGATTGGTCCTACTGAATGTATGAACCTAAGTTTTTAGGACAGAGAGTAATGGTTTCCGGACATGACCGATTCATGAGCATGCAAAAACGGACGTCTGTAGGTTCGCGTTTGAGACAGCGTTTAAAACTTCGTACGTGCTAAAACGTTCTCCTTATTACCAGGTGTTGTTAAGTTTGCGCGATCGCGATCGTAGGTGTGCGTTGTTCATCGCGAAGGGCTTAAGCGTTCGTATGTTAACGTGTTTGTCACGTGTGCTCGCGTTCATGTGACTTCGCGTGTGCAAGACTGGATTTTGTAACCGTGTGGCCATTCCTATATACGCGTGCGTTATTGGATGGTCACGCAGACCTTCATTCTGATAGTTAGTTATTGGTGTACAATTCACATTCTGACAGGGAGTAAGTTACCCCGTATCACTAGAGTTTTCGGTCATGTCGCCATGTAACGTGGTGTCCAGTGGATATGAGAGCTTTCTTTTTTTAATTGATCCAATTGAAGGCATGGACCTAGTCTGCTGATATCAAGGATAGAAACATCCGGAAGCTACCGATTCATGATCGTGCTACCGCAGGAGTTTTTAGGTTGACGCTTAAGACCGCGTTTGAAAATTTATAGGAGCTGAGACATTCACTTTATCACCGGGGTGTTATCATGTTTACGAGATCGCGGGTGAAGGTGCCGTGGATGGTCGCGAAGGGCTCAAGCATTTGTATATTAACTTGTTTGTCACGTTTATGTAACTGCATGTATAATTTCGATTTTATAATCATGTTGCGTGTATTTTTTAATGAACGCGCGTGGACCGTTAATCTAATGCTTAATTTTTAGTGTATGGTACAGATGGTAGAAGAGAATCAGTTTCCCCATATCACTAGCGTTCCAGGTCATGTCGCCATGGACTGTGTTGTCTAGTGAACATGAGCGTCATTTTTGGTTGGTTCAACTGGAGGCATTAGTCTAGGCTGCTAGGACCGCGGTTGGACTTCCGGACGTGGTCGCTTCAAGACCGCGTGAGTGGTGGGTTAATGTTTGAGACCGCGTTTGTAAGTAAATCGCGGCTGTATGTGTAGAGGATTGCAATTGAATGGTCGCGTTTGTGACCGGGTCTGTGTTATCGCGAAGGACACGAGCGTTTGTACGGTTGTTCCTATATGAATATATAGGCATAGTATAGTATAGAGTATACCTAAAACCTGTTTTAATCCACCTAGTGGTGCAATTGTGCCTTTCTCATTAATCCAAACTATGATTTAATGGCTGGTCATGTTCAATATAACGTTGTGGAAATGTCTATTTCATTCTTATTACACTTGATGAGCATATATAAGTGCACGACAGTCACGAACCTGATTAGCAACATGTCGATACTGACACACTTGAAACAAACAAAAATATAATATTTATACAGCTTAATCAGCGTGAGTTCAATGTTGTCTTCATGTTAACTTCATGGTGGAGAAGGGACGGAATATAATTAGTAGGAGGGTGAGGACGTGTCGAGAATCGTCTAACTTATTTTAGTATACTGGGTGGATGGAGGGGATGCATGTGGGAGGTTGGTCTGAGAGGGTGGGGGGGTGAAACAGGGGTGGGCGTGTTGAGAGGTAAGAGGTGGAGGGGTAGATGGAGGGTTCAACACCGAACTTCATATTATACCTTCCATTTGAGACTAGGTTAGTGAAATTTGGTTCAGTCGTCACCGAAGCGGCTTTAGATCTAGAATTTGCCCGGAACCCCGGGACTACGAGGTATTACGATTGTACCGGTTTATATGAGAAAACCCTTTGTGACCACAATAACCAACCTGTAACTCCGGAACCAAAAGTCAGAACTTAATGAAATTCAATAGAAGTCAATGGGAGTATTATATCTTTCATTTGAAATCAAGTTTTTAAACATCGGTTAAGGGTTTGCTGGAAAATAGGTGTGACATTAGCTCCGGAACTTGGATAGTTCCCAGGGGGCGTCAAGATCCGTCATAAGTGACCAATGTGGTCAAAACTACTTTAATTGGTCCAAGACCCGCAAATCCACGTAATGTTGAACGTATTTGAATATGTATTACATCGTTCAACGTATTTGAATATGTATTACATCGTTCAAACCAATGTTGTTTATTTGCTATTAACGACAATTGCATTCTGTTAGACTTTCATCAGGCTATGCTGACCGGGAATGGATGATTCACGTGCGTCAGTAAATTAATTGCACCTTAATTTATCCAATCCAACTTTCCCGAATGAATAGAATCGAATGCACAAATTGAATACCGGAAAGATTACCCACTCTTCTATCATATACGCCAGTTCTGCTTCCATTCCCTGAGCCAACTGTCACAAATATTCAGACGAACACATACGACTAGCACATAACAATTGTACACTAGTACTATTGTGGTATTTATTAAATTAATTCCATAATTAAATTAATTTAATCAGCCTGTGCACGATGACGAACTCGGCCGATAAATGGACACACAATGGCCCCCACTGTGAACCCTTGCACCAATACTGCCAATTAGCTGTGGAATAATGCCATCAAACACAGCCCACAGCAAAAGTCAATGCACGTCGACCTGCCAGCCGGTCACGTCAACGCGCACAGGCTTGTTGGTGAGCGTTAGTATGGGTTGGCGCAGAGTGTGAAAAAAACATAAAACATAAAAAAGACCCATAAGCCCTCTCGGTCTACTCGATGCGCCACTATCGAGGCGTAATGCAATAACCACCTAATTGTCTGTCAGAGGTTCTGTAGCACTTATGCATGCAGTATGCTTGATGATGTTTGCAATACCGTTTTTTATATATTATTTTCTATTTGATTATATTGTTTTGTTTGCATTACATTTCTAATTTAGTATATTGGGTGTTCAGCCACAAGTGGTGACTTTTCATCCCTATTGTTTACATGATTCAGTTAATTATTATTAAGTTATAATTTGCTTTCGCAGTTAAGTATTTTTTTTCAGTAGGATGTTTTAAACCTACTTGTCTTTTGAATAAGAAGCTAGAAAAATCTTATAAACTAACTTATAAACTATAAAGAGAGCTAATCGTTGCAATTGAAGATTGCAACGATTTTTGTCGGTAGTTGCTTATAATACTGTTCGTCATAATTTCTAATGTTTCTATGCTTGCCAGTCTGTGCAACTCATTTGTGCTAAACCAGGGAGGACGCTTCAAAATCATTTTCAGAATTTTATTCTGAATCCTTTGAAGCGTTTTCTTCCTAGTAGCAAAACAACTTGCCCAGATTGGCACTGCATATAGCATTGCCGGTCTAAATATTTGTTTATAAATTAATAGTTTGTTCTTTAGGCAGAGCCTAGAATTGCTATTTATAAGAGGGTATAAATATTTTATATATTTGTTGCATTTTGTTTGGATTCTTTCAATGTGATCCTTAAAAGTGAGTTTTTTATCGTAAATCAAACCCAAATATTTAACTTGATCTGTCCATGGTAAATTCAAACCATTAAATTTAATAATATGGATATTATTTGGTTTAAGAGAAGAAGCTCTTGGCTTATGCGGAAACACAATCAATTGTGTTTTTGCCGCATTAGTGGAAATTTTCCATTTTTTCAGGTAATCATTGAAAATATTCAAGCTTCCTTGCAGTCAACTGCAGATAATACGAAGACTCCTCCCAATGGCTGAGATGCTAGTATCATCCCAGAAAAGTGACTTTTTACAGCCTGTGCGACGCTTGATCCTTGAGGGACGCCTGCTTTAACGGGTAGCTTATTAGATTTACAATTCTGATAAGAAACCTGTAGGGTACGGTTACCCGGCCAGGAGAAAATACCTGGTCAATAACCCGAGCATACTATTTGCTGGTATCATACCAAAACCTGGTATTAATTGATTATTAATAATTCATTGAGGTATTACGCTGGTATTGAAGAAACATTCTTCAATACCTGCTTAATACCTCAATGAGGTATAATACTTTATTTTAGTATTAATTATGTATTCCATTTATTTTTACAAATACCAAATCAATACCTTTATAAATTCCTCCATACAGTGAGTTTTATTATTGGAAGGTTGAAAAGGTTTTGTTATTATTCAGGTATTATAATAACTCGTTTCATTATCAATTAGGTATTCGTATTTTTTTACCTCTTATGCAAGGCTCCGCAATAACTTATTGTGGTGTTCAGTATTGGGTACAGTATACCTGAGTTTGGTATTCTGAAGTTATTTTCTTCTGCTCGGGTAGTAAGATAATTTTTAATTATCTTTATTATGTAAATTGGAAAATTGAAATCCCACATTTTGGCAATTAAACCTTTGGGCCAAACACTGTCGAAAGCTTTTTCGATGTCTAGAAGAGCAACTCCAGTGGAATAGCCCTCTGAAATATTTGCCTTTATCATGTTAGTTACTCTCACAAGTTGATGAGTAGTTGAATGTCCAATACGAAATCCAAACTGCTCAGGAAGAAAAATAGAATTCTCATTGATATGTGACATCATTCTAGTTAGGATGATTTTTTCAAATAATTTACTAATAGAAGAGAGTAAGCTAATTGGTCGATAGCTAGATGCTTCTGCTGGGTTTTTATCTGGCTTCAAAATAGGAATAATCTTGGCATTTTTCCATCTTTCAGGGAAGTATGCTAATTCAAAACATTTGTTGAATATTTTGACCAAGTATCTCATGGTGATTTCGGGAAGGTTTTTAAGAAGAATGTTGCAAATTCCATCATAACCTGGAGCTTTCATATTTTTTTAACTGTTTCATGATGGATTTGATCTCATCATAGTTTGTTTCAACAATATCGTCTAGAGACAATACTTGATTTGAAACGTTTTCATATTTTTGTAAGACTTCGGTTTCAATAGGACTCACAACGTTGAGATTAAAATTATGGACGCTTTCAAACTGCTGAGCAAGTTTTTGATCTTTTTCTTTTGTAAGAAGTATGTGGTCACCTTCCTTCAAAGCTGGAATTGGTTTTGGAGGTTTCTTAAGAACCTTAAAAAGTTTCCAGAAAGGTTTAGAATTTTTCTTGATTTGTTCAACCTCTTTCGCGAAATTTTCATTTCTTAAGAGTGTGAATCTATGCTTAATTTCTTTTTGTAGATCCTGATAGATACATTTCATAGCAGGATCACGAGAACGTTGATATTGACGTCTTCGAACATTCTTCAAGCGAATCAGAAGTTGAAGATCGTCGTCAATAATAGGAATATTAAATTTTTTCTGTGTTGTTGGTACTGATAAATTTCTAGCATCAACTATAGATATACTTAAATTTTGTAATGCCGTATCAATGTCAGCTTTATTTTGTAAATCAAGGTCATGATTAAAATTATTCTCAATATAAGTTTTGTGATAATTGAACACTGAGCTAATGGGATTGGAAACAGCTTCTTGAGAAAGTGAAAAAGTTACTGGAAGATGATCAGAATCAAAGTCAGCATGTGTAATCAATTCGCTACAAAGGTAACTTTGATCTGTCAAAACCAAATCAATTGTTGATGGATTCCTTACAGACGAATAGCACGTCGGACCATTCGGGAACAAAATTGAATAATAACCAGCAGAGCAATCATTGAAAAGTAGTTTACCGTTGGAATTGCTTTGAGCATTATTCCAGGCTCGGTGTTTGGCGTTAAAATCACCGATTATGAAGAATTTCCACCGATTTCTTGTAAGTTTTTGTAAGTCTCCTTTCAAGAAATTCATTTGCTCGCCAGTGCACTGAAAAGGCAAATAGGCTGCAGCAATAAAAATGATACCAAGATCATTTTCAACTTCGATACCCAAACTCTCGATCACCTTGGTGTCAAGAGACGGCGTAACGGAATGTTTGATTCTGCGATTAACCGCTATTGCGATTCCTCCTCCGAATCCAACAATTTCCAACAATTCGATCAAATCGATGAATAACAAAATTAGAGTTACTCTTCAATTTAATATTTGGTTTTAAAAAAGTTTCGTTCACATCAGCTATATGCACATTATGTATCCTCAAGAAGTTGAAAAATTCGTCTTCGCACGTTTTTAATGAACGAGCATTCCAATTTAATAAATTTAAATGATTATTTAAAGTCATTGTTAAACTTTAATTTCATTACAATTTTGTTAGCGAATTCCTAACCCGCTTGAAAAGCTTCAAACATGGAGGCAGAATTTAACATGGCAATCATCATAGGTAACATAGACTCCTGTAGGTATTTTAATTTTTCTTCCGTTACGCTATCTAGATCCATTGGACTAAAGGAAGCGTTGGGTGCAAACGAGATTGAGGGCGTGGTAGTTGTAGCCGTTTTTTGGCATTGCTACCTGCCACTGAAGCATAAGATGACACACCATTGTAGGATGGTGTGACGGAGGTAGAAGAAATTGTTAATCTATTTTGAATCGGATTAACACGTTTGGGCGTGTTTTCTTGAAGTGTGCCTGAAGAAGCAGGTACATTTTTTATTTGTTGTTTTTGTTGTCTAGAACGAGAATTTATAATTTTTCCTCGAACAGGACAACCCCAGAAATTCGATTTATGATTTTCGCTACAATTAGCGCATTTGAAACTTTTTGTGATTTTTTTTTTCACCGGACAAGTATCTTTAGTGTGCGATTTATCCCCACAGATCATACATTTGGAATCCAAATGACAATTTTTTGTGCCGTGCCCAAAGCCTTGGCATCTACGACACTGGGTCAGATTTTGAATTCTGCCCCCATGTCGTCTATAATGTTCCCACTTTACTCGCGCGTGGAACATAAAACGTGTTTTTTCAAATACTTTCAAATTATTAACCTCATTACGGTTAAAATGAATTAAATATAGCTCCTGGATAATTCCAGAGCGTACTGGTGTGTCATCGCCGGTAGCCTTTCTCTTCATAAGAATAACTTTTGAAGGAGAAAAGCCAAGTAAATTTTTCAACTCGTTGGATATTTCATCCAAACTTTGACCTTGAGGTAGCCCTTTCAAGACAGCCTTGAATGGTCTATCTGTCTTGAAATCATATGAATAAAATTTATATAACTTCTCCGTAAGATACTGGAGTAGTCGTTTGTGGCCAATCAATTCCTCCGCTGTAACTCGACATTCTCCTCTTCGTCCAATTTGAAAAGAGACTTTTACGTCCGGAAGGATTTCGACGTTCCTTCCGGACGTAAAAGTCTCTCAGTTCGAAAGGCTTTGAAGTCGGAGATCATCACTGTTATAGGCGGAGGTGATTGCGTTTTCTTCTCATTGGCATTATGCGCAATGCGAGGAAATTTAGAAATTTCATCAGCTTCACATTCGGATAAAACATCGAATAAGTTGCTGCAGTCAATTGAATTTTCGGGTGGAAAGGATACTTTTTCCGTTTAGCTTTAATTTTTGGCACACGGCCTTTCTGGGAGGACCCAGGCATGTTGGAAGAATTAAATATTTCTTTAGGCTGAATTGTTCTTGAAAAATGTTTTAGTCTTGAAAAAGACTGATTGAGTAGAAAAAGTAGGTAGTCTTAAAAAAGACTAATTGTCGAAAAAATATAGGTAGTCTTGAGAAAGACTGTTGCTGTTGAAAAACTCTAGGTAAACCAGGAGCTATCAAGATTTGTGACCGGTTCGAACGATGGTTCAAGCCGGTATGATTGCAATACCGTCAAACCCCTCAAACCTCCAAATCTGACTTTAAAAGTACGTTACTACTCGACCTTGTATTTCAATCCCACTGTGTGGCTATTTTTATTACTGATGCTACAAAAAATCTATCCTGACGTACTGGAATCATACGAAAAATGTAATTTTCCTTCTACTTTCCGAAAAACAATATGCGGCCTTAGTGTACAGTCAAATCTTTGATATCCATAATTCCAACCAAAGAATCGAATGCAACGCAATGGTTTTTCGTTTTCGTGATCTTCTATTAAAACACAAATAGTTTCATGAATACGAGAATCATCATCATCAGGAATTTGTTCATGATTTTTGTAAACAATTTACTTTACAATATCGTGATTTTTTCATGAATTTATTATAGATTTCATATAAAAATCATAATCACTTGGTAATTTCTCTGATAGCATTGGTGATATAAAGTAACCACGAACCAAATCCCAGATGCTCGTAACGATGACCATGTTGCTTTCAGCAATCTAGCTGATATCAAATAACCAAAGATATCATTGCGAGGAACAACAACAAGTGCCTCGAAACTTGATAACCGTTTGATACGGGTGACGTGGTCTGGTCTGCTAGTATCATCGGTTGCCTCGCCAAGTGCCACGAACGACGAACGGGGGAAGGGCCTGGGGTGGTGGAATGGTGTAAAGCCAGACGACGTGCTGTTTGACGACTTTCACCGCTGGCCGGGTGCGGCAGCAGCAGCGTGGCGCGCCGCCGTTGATACCTGTTGCAGATAAGCCGTCGTGTCTACTGAACCGCGGGAAATTGATCCCATGGCAGAGTGATTCCGCCTGCCACGAGTGTTTGTTTTTTGCACCCTCTTGTTGTTGAATCGATTAATTTCCTGATTTTCTTCATTTCTGATCAAGTTGGAGACCCCCCTTGATATGGTGTCTGTCTACCACGCGCGTATACAATTGTGTATGGTTGACATTTTTAGCGCTTCCGTTTTCGCGATACCATTCCGGAAGGTAAAGTTTAAATCACATTAATGGCAGGTTATGTAATCTGTTTGAACAGAATCAGATATGCTACTTTTTTCCAGGAACTGATTTCGCTTATTTTATCGTTCATTCGTTTTTGTTGTAGCTCCGTGGTTAAGGATTGTTTACAATCTTGACTTTATCGTATTTATGAAATAGTTTTACTTTATTTGACTTTTAGTGGGGTTAAGTGGTCCTTTAGTTTACTTTTTTATATACTTTTAAGCTTGATTTTATATTTTTTATGATTGGTTTTTTGTTTCGTTAATTGTAGTTTTTTTCTTTCCTTTTCAGATTCACAAGTTCCTGCTGAATTTTATGTTGCCTGTTTAGTTCGTTATTTTGAAACTGGTTTCGAAAAACCGCAATCATATTCCAATTCGGTGGTGAAACTGTGACCGAATCGAATCAAATGTTGTTTCCATTTGCCTCAAATTCACAACAACACAAACAAAGAACCGACTGACCATTACTGAATCGAACGAAATCCGCCGGCAATCATCGAAGATTGGTGCATCTTTTTCGCTCCTTCCCATCCACCATCATTCACAGTGTTCGGTACCCTGGGATAATCTGCCAGCATTATTCGCGAGATAGACTTTGTGTCGGCATGAACATCGTTGGTGCAGAGGAATACTAGTACGACACCCCCGGTGACCGGTAATTGCGTTTCTAGATCCAAGTTTGACCGGGAAACCCCTCTTGTGACGAGAAGAAAGCTTGGAAAATCGATTGTGCGAAATTTAACCACGAAACTCGTGGGCTGACTAACAAAAGGATCGCGCTGTAGGGGAGTTGCCATTGTTCGTTTGCTGTTTTGTTTTGTACTATCATCGACCTGCTACAAGCAAAGGTTGTTGATCCGAATAATTACTATACATGTCAAGTCAAGGGCGCTGTTGGTTGGATGTTTCAAAATTATACATTTTGTAATCAGACGTGAGACCATTTCGTCGATAGAGCGAGAAAGGATCGGTTTAGTGAAAGTAGTGTTCGTTTTATGCTTGCTTATGTAAACGTAGAATAGTCTCGTTAGCTATTATAATATTATATATGTGAATTGTTTTACGGTGTGTGATCCTAGTTCGAAGCGATCCGGAGCGAGTTTGCCGAGAAGTGGAAAGCGTTGCTGGAGAACGGTGGCGCAGGTGGCGGTCTAAGCTTAAGCGACCCGGAACATCGCGCGGACAGCGATAACGACTGTTGCGGCGACGACGACGACAGTATGACCAACTCACAGGTACCTACCTACCCATATACACATTATCGCCACAATGGTTCATTAATTGATTATAATCTAACACATCGTGCTGGGGGTGATCATTCATTCCCGTAGGTTAATTAGTCGATGTTGTCGTGGAGTAGATGGTTCATGCATTGATCAATTGATTGCGGTTGCTGACATTTAAAAGTTATGATCGTCTCGCAGCATTTCATGTTGATTCAATATTTCGATAACGCCGATGATAGTCTGTAAATTTCCCGGTTTACTATTGAAGTTCATAGTACCTACTGGGATGTCCAGATAATTGTTTTAAAATAATCCTACACGGGTTCAATAGTGAACGTCTGTTGAACGTCGTTGGAGGCACTTACACCAACGGTGGAAGCCGTTGAACAATTTTGAAACATCCTTTTCTTAGAAGTTATATACAAACAAACTGACATCGCAAGTCGTCAGATTGTACCAAAACAGTTCCATTCGCGGATTTAATACAACGACTCATTTTCATTTTTTATACTCCCGACAAATGCTTTCCAGCTGCAGATTTCACATGTGCACTATGAGGGTGGTATCCGAAATTGAGCGGTTTCCCAACGTATCATCGAACCTAAATTGCTTTTATTTCCGTTATACATTTCAACCACCTCACCATTGGAGGGAACAGATGTTCCGTGCTGTTATATTCTGTTTGTAGTAATGATAGGGGTGTTAAATAATTGAACTTTTTGTTTTCGTTGTGCTGGAGCTGGGAAAACTGGAGGTTTGCCCGGATCATAAGCATAATTATTTTTATCGTGGCATTTTCGTTTTTAACAATGCTTTACACCGGTATAATCCGTGCCAATCCTTAATCTTTTAAAGTTGGGTGTAATCAGTTTCTTTTTGACGTAGGGCTACGTCTTTGTTTTCGATATGGGGGTGCCCTTTGCCAATTCAACAAAAATGATGTGTAACGGTTAGGTTTTGAGTGGTTTTGCCCAATGATAAAACTATTAAACGAAACAGTTGTACAAGGGTCTGTGCTTTATTTTCGATACCAGTGCTTTCATACTTCAGCAAATACCGGAGGCGAGTGTTTTCAGCTTTGGGGAACACCTTGGAAATTGCGACTATATGTTTATGGGTCCGTCTCGCATACACAGAAATAGATTATTATACTTAATAAAATTATGATTTTACGGGAGACAAGCTCAATCGATTTTTTTATTATTTCAATATAAAATATTATTTCTTCATTTTGTGATAATGATTGCATTGATATTACAACAAAATTGTTGAAATCAAGATGAAAACAGTTTTTAACCCTCAAAAAGGCACGCGGGTCTCAGAGGCCCGGCACGTTACAATTTTTTAGTTACAAAAAAACGTGTATGCAGTATAAGCTTGGGCATGGAAATTATGATAAGTAGCTTTGAAATCTATAACAAAAATAAAGAATTGTGAAATTTTCATCTATGGAGTGATGCGCAGCTATGTTTGAATTTTTTACATGCATAAAAAGGCAAGTCGGGCCTAGCAGGCCCGCTATGCATGCAATATTTACTAGAAATACCACGGGTTTTACACATTAATATTTATCTGAAAAAACCTGTTTTAATCCACCTAGAGGTGCAATTGTGCCTTTCTCATTTCTCCAAACTATGATTTAATAGCTGGTTCGTACAATATCACTTTATGGAAATGTCTTTCATTCTTATTACACTTGGTAAGTATATATAAGAGCACCTTTTTGCATTCATCGCGGTATCGGTTTAAATCGGAGTTTTCTATGTGATCGACCTCCACAACCCGTAACTCCGGTGCTGGAAGTCGGATGGAGATGGAATTTAATATCAGTTTCTGGGGACGCAACACCTTTCATTTGAGACTAAGTTGAGCAAATCTAGCCATTTTCGAGAAACCAATATAACCGTTATTCTGACTTTGCATGCTTCCGGATCCGTCGATGGTGGCCAGTGTGGCCAAAGAGACTTTGAATGACTGTTGGGGACCTAGATCTACAAATTCAACAGTTGTGTTTACATTTTGGAAAAAAATCACCTTTTTACATTCATCGCAGAATTCGTTAGAATCGGGATTTGCTGCGTGATCGTACGTATCATCCTGTAATTCAGGAACCAGAACTCGGATCCACACAAAATTCAACAGCAGCTGATGGACCTTTCATTTAAAATTAAGTTTGTCAAAATCGGTTCAGAAAATTCCGAGAAACCGATTTGGAAAAATCAACAAATTTTGTTTTGTAACCATACTCTTCAACTCGTAATTCGGAACAAGATGTCGGTTGAAAATGAAATTCAATAGCAACCTATGGGAATATTATACCTTTCATTTGAATCTTAGTTTGTAAAAATCGGTTCAGCCATCTCCGAGTAACCGATGTGGACATTTTGTTAACAAATCCGCACATACACACATACATACACACTAGGATGGGGCAAAATGATCGTTTTTTCAGCACAGCACTTTTTTGGTTCCATTTGGGGTCCCAAACAACTGTGCAAAATTTGGGGTCGATTGGATTTGACCCGGCGTAGCGCATTGCGTTTGAAATTTGTATGGAAATTAGTATGGGAAAACCTACTTTTTTGCATTTTCAATTTTACAGACAACAATTCTTTCTGCAGTATACCAACAATTAGATAGAAGTGTAGTCCAGGATATGCTGAACAACTTTGCCGAAGGATGTATGGTGCTAGAATGTCTCTACAACAAGTTATAGCTGTTCAAAGTTCGATAGATCGAATTAATTGCCACAAATCATTTTTTTGCCAACACTGCGGGTGTACCAATGACATTTCATATAGCATACCAAAATAACATCATATACATTAGATTTACAACATTGGTATGTTTGGATGAATTAATCATAAGCCTTAGCTCAATTTCATGGACATAGGTAGTTTCGCAATAGGGCGTAGTGAGGGGAGAGGGAGGGAGACTTTTAAATATGGAAATTTCAACTGAAATAACTGAAAACTTATTGAATTGGAATGTTCAGATGAATTATTTTGCAACATTTTTACAATCCACAAGAACCCCAGTTCAACAGCAATTTTTACTTCAGGTTATCGAACAACATCGAAAAGAGCAACCTATCAAATCAGTGCGTATTAAACTGAAATATAAGGTCTGTTCCAGTACCAGGAGAAACTGGAAGTACTCCGGAGAAAATCGTTCCTGTACTCTCTTCTTCTCTTTTTTCTTCTTCTGGTAGCAAACCGGAGTAAAAAGGAGCAAAGATTTTTTGCTCCTGTTTACTCCGGAGTGACTTCCGTGTACTGGAACAAACCTATAATCAATGCATTCCTCTGACATATCAACTCGACATCAGTTGATTCAGTCTACAACTTTACTTCAATTGATATAGTCAATGTCAAGTCAATTCAGAGGAATACAGTATGTTTCGTTTCATCGTTATTATTATGCATAGGACATTGTGCAAATGTTTTAAAATAATACATCTTAACATTTCAACTCGACAAGATTTCAGATATTTCAGTTAGAATTTCTATATGTTGAAGTCCCCCCCCCCTCTCCCCTCACTACGCCCTATTGAGAAACTACCTGCGCCCATGAAATTGAGTTAAGGCTTTTGAATCATTCATCAAAACATACCAATATGTTAAATCTAAAGTATATGATGTTATTTTGGTATGCTATATGAAAAGTCATTGGTACACCCGCAGTGTTGGCAAAAAAAAACGATTTTTGGCAGTTAATTCGATCTATCGAACTTTGAACAGCTATAACTTGTTGTAGAGACATTCTAGCACCATGCATCCTTCGGCAAAATTGTTCAGCATATCCTGGACTACACTTCTACCTAATTGTTGGTATACTGCAGGAAGAATTGTTGTCTGTAAAATTGAAAATGCAAAAAAGTAGGTTTTCCCATACTAATTTCCATACAAATTTCAAACGCAATGCGCTACGCCGGGTCAAATCCAATCGACCCCAAATTTTGCACAGTTGTTTGGGACCCCAAATGGAACCAAAAAAGTGCTGTGCTCGGTTGATGAGGTTATGATTACGTTTTTCCATATAACAATGCCCCACCCTAATACACACATACACATACACACATACATACATACACACATACATACACACAGATATTTTGCGATCTCGGCGAACTGAGTCGAATGTTATATGAGACTCGGCCCTCCGGGCCTCGGTTAGAAAGTCGGTTTTTGGAGCAATTGCATAACCTTTCTATATAAGAAAGGCAAAAGAATAATATTTAATTAGCTTAATAAGCATGAGTCCAATGTTATCTTCATGTGATTATAATTTGCAAAGGTTAGTGGAATGCGTTTGAACGTGTAGGGAATGGGGGTTTAGTAGAGTGGGTGTGGAGGATGCGTCAGAAATCCTTCATCTTATTTCGGTATACGGGGTGGATGCAGGAAATCTGGGCGTGAGGGTGATCCAAGAAGAGGGGAGTGATGAAGGAGGGACGTGTAAGGGCAAGGTGGGGAGGGGGGGAAGGGGCGGCTACGCAATACTCAACTGCATATTTTGACTTCCATTTGAGACTTGGTTTGAGAAAATCGGTTCAGTCATCACCGATGAACCGATGTGACTTTATGCCCGGAATTCCGGACTTCCGGAATCGTCGATAGTGGACAATATATTCAAAGAATGTTTGATTGGCAATCAGTGATCTAGATCTACGATTAGAAGTAATTTGGTGACCAGTTCAATAGTTTTTAGCCTCTGAGGTATTACGATTGTACCGATTTATATGGGAAATTCCAGTGTATCCTTACTAACACCCCTGTAACTCCGGAAGCAAGAGTCAGAACCGAATGAAATTCAGCAGCAGTCAATGGCATTACTGTATCTTTCATTTGAAATTAAGTTCGTAAAAATCGGTAGAGAATTCGTTGTGGAATGGGTGTGATATTAGCTTAGGAACTTGGCGGGTTCCCCGAGGGCGTCATGAACCGTCATAGGTGGCCAATGTGGTCAAAGCTGCTTTGATTGATCATTAGTGATCAAGACCCGCAAACTAGAGTAATGTTACATCAATTTTAATATGTTTTACATCATTTGAACATTATGGTGGTACCAGTTTATATGGGAATTTGCTGTGTGACCGCACTCTTCAACCCGTAACTCCGGAACCGGAAGTCGGATCAACTAAAAATTCAATAGCAGCTTATGGGAGCGTTATACCTTTCAGATGAAACTAAGTTTGCGAAAATCGGTTCAGCCATCTCTGAAAAAATTGTGTGAGTTTAAATGACACACACACATACACACACACACATACACACATACATACACACACACAGACATTTGCCGATCTCGACGAACTGAATCGAATGGTGTATGATACTCGGCCCTCCGGGCCTCGGTTAAAAAGTCGATTTTTACAGTGATTGCATAGCCTTTCTTTATATGAGAAAGGCAAAACATTTTGATGTGTTCATCTTCATATTAGCAGGTATTTTTTTTTCAAGTTTTGATTGATTTTTTTTACCTTTTCTTATAAGAAAAAATAGCATACGATAATGACGTGTGTCATTTTTTTGGGTAAATACTTTTATTTCACCCACTGTGGTCTACTTGACAATTATTTGGATACAACGTACCCTAACTTTGTCGTTATTGTCTATTTTTGTTGTCTATTCTTTGTGTTATAGTTGTCGTAATTATTCAAATTGTAGGATCTAGAAGCAACAAAAAATTGAAATGGCTATAAGATCTGCCCATGCTTTCAATCGTCTCAAGAAATCTGAAATAATGGAAGAAATTCGAGCAAATTCAACACCAGACAATTCCGAAGCTGATTTGCAAAGCGAGGAAGACGATGTGAATGATATTGCTTCCGACGATGAATCTGATGCGGACTCAGAAGAAGAATCTGAATATGTACTCCGGTTATGCTTCAGAAGAAATTAATACCAACCCAGAAACATTTATTGGTCGTGTTCAAACAAAATGGAGCTCAGAACCAATCGACGGTCGACGTAATCTTCCGAATACTCACCTTTTGGAAAAAAAAAATCACTTTTTTACATCCATCGCCTTATACGCTGAAATCGGGATTTGCTGCGCGTTCGTACTAATCATCCGGTAATTCCGGAACCGGAAGTCGGATCATGTAAAAATTCAACAGCAGCCAATGGGAATGCTGTACTTTTCATTTGAAACCAAGTTTGTAAAAATCGGTAAAGAATTCGCTGAGAAATAGGTATGACATTATCTTAGGAACTTGGTAAGTGCCCCGGGGCATCAAGAACCGTCATAGCTGGCCAATGTGGTCGAAGCACCTTCGGTGGGTCTTTAATGATCTAGACATGCAAAGCCAAGTAATGTTGCACATATTTTAATATATAATGCATCATTTGGACATCATGGTGGTACCAGTTTATATGGAAATTTGCTGTGTGATCGTACTCTTCAATCCGTAACTCCAGAACCGAAAGTCGGATCAATAAAAAAATCAATAGCGACTGATGGGAAGGCTGTATCTTTCATTTGAGACTAAATTTGTGCAAATCGGTCCAGCCATCTCGAGAAAAATCGGTGAGATTGTTTGCCACATACATACATCCATACACACATACACACATACAGACATTTTACGAACTGAGTCGAATGGTATTAGAGATTTGGCCCTGCGGGTCTCGGTTAAAAAGTCGAAATTTCGAACGATTGCATAACCTTTCTATATGAGAAAGGCAAAAAGGGGCTTGAATTTAAACGGGCCTGAGAGGCCCGGCTTGCCCTTTAATGTTAGGATTTTAGCTTGCCTTCACAAGGGTTAACGATGTTCGGAGGAAAATATATGGATGTTGAAATACAGTAATTATCCGTTAACATCAAAAAAATTAAAGGGTTGTGTACAAGACACGACCGCAGTTACATTAAAAATTCAGCATTATTAACCCTTAAAGACTCAAATAATTTTTTTCCATTATATATTCGTCCTAATAACGACAGTTTGCTAATAACTATGTTTTAATACGGGACGAGAATCCTTTGAAACAATTCGAACCATGTCGCGCCGGCGATTCGTTTCTGCTGCATACACACAGACGAACATTCCGCTTTCGCAGCTCATGTCAAATGAGCACTATGTAACACAAGGCGATCTCTTTTATTAACTTTTTGGTGCAGACGGATCCTTTTGTGCGACAAATTAAAATATTTTCATCATTCTTTTTGGTGTGGCTTTCGCTTAGTCGCAGGGTTGCCACATTCACTGATTTCCTTAAAGGTTTAGAAAAACTATCGGGTTGGTAGATTATTTTGAAGAATATTTGCATATATTAGGATTCACTGGTGAAGGTACATAATTACCAAGCACAAAGTTAATACAAGTTAAAAAAAGGAATTTTCTAAGTGAGTACTTTTTCAATTATGTATTTGTCCTAATAAGGACAGTTTGCTAATAACTATGTTTTGGGATACATTACGAGAATCCTATGGAACCTGCACGGATGATGCACACGGCATAAACCAGCAATTCGCAGCAGAAACGAATCTGTTCCGCCATCGTCGTTTGAAGCTGCGAACAAAATCCTTCCAGCGCACACAGACAAACGTTCCACAGTGGGATCAATCCAGAAAAGGTGGGACAAAACCTATTTGAGGCCTTAGATGTCATTTTAGAGCCAGCATTTCTTAGTAGGATATGTTCACAATATTATTCTGCAACTTTTTAAATAGAATCTTTTGTTGTTGGACTAAAGTAGAGTACCCGAGCAAAAAAAAATTTCAAAATTTTTTTTAGAGGGTCGATGTCTTCGACAAAGTTATAGAATACTATGTTTTGAATAACTTCTTTCAAGATACCACAGACATCAGACTTCAAATTTGAGGCAAAATTGTTGTTTTTTGAAAATATGATCAAAAAATCAGTTTTTCGATATTTCCATGCTAAAAACCTTAATTGAATAAATTAATATGTTCTACAAACTTGCAGGTAACACTAAAATACAACTTTTTGTTGAAGGAACTAATAACCTAAAATCAATATTTTGCTTCTAAAACTATTTTTCATATAAATTACTGTATTTTCATCAAAGATTTCTGTTTTTAGGTGCACTTTTGTGCAGCCAAACTTTGGCTATTGCAATACTCTATTATTCGTAGAATAAAACTAATACTACATAGAAACAGGATATAGTTGGACGCATTGTTTGGGTGACAGTTCATGTACGACGGTTTATAACATAAAATGTGTCTATATTATTTTTAATTTATATACATTATTAGCCATTAACAAAATCTTACATTTTGTACGCACTTACAAGTGTATAGAACATATTTAGTTGATCAATTACGGTTACAATATGAAAAAGTGAAAAAATAATATAAATTTTGAATTTAAACTGCCAAAGAACAACGATTTCGGCTCAAAAAATAAATAAATGGTATTTTCAACAGAATTGTTCCAAATACAATATTTGACCACTTTGCTGAAGACCTCAACCACTTAAACAAAATTTGATTTATTTAGTTCGGGATTTCTACTTCAGTGTAACCAATAAGATTAGTTCTACAAATTCATAAAAGTAGAATAACATCTATTTGAGGCCTTAGATATGATAGAATCTAAGTGTGTCGAAAGATATTCACAATATAATTGAATCATTTCTATTTTTTTTTAGATGGTTGAGGACTTTAGCAAAGTTGTATAATATTCAATTTGGAACATTTTTGTTAAAAATACCTTATACATACTGTAGATTTATTTTTTAATCCGAAATCGTTGTTCTTTGGCAGTTTAAATTCAAAATTTATATTAATTTTTCACTTCTCCATATTGTAACCTTAATTGATCAACTCAATATGTTCTACATGCTTGTAAGTGCGTGCAAAATATAAGATTTTGTTAATAGCTAATAATGTATATAAATTAAACATAATATAAGCACATTTTATGTTATAAACCGTCGTACATGAAAGGTTACCCAAACAACGCGTCCAACTATATCCTGTTTCTATGTAGTATTAATTTTATTCTACGAATAATAGAGTATCGGAATAGCCAAAGGTTGGCTGCACAAAAGTGCACCTAAAACAGAAATCTTTGATGAAAATAGAGTAAATTAATATGAAAAATAGTTTTAGAAGCCAAAATATTGATTTTAGGTTATTAGTTCCTTCAACAAAAAGTTGTATTTTAGTGTTACCTGCAAGTTTGTAGAACATATTAATTTATTCAATTAAGGTTTTTAGCATGGAAATATCGAAAAACTGATTTTTTGATCATATTTTCAAAAAACAACAATTTTGCCTCAAATTTGAGTTCTAATGTCTGTGATATCTTAGAAGAAGTTATTCAAAACATAATATTCTACAACTTCGTCGAAGACATCAACCCTCTAAAAAAATTTTTTGAAAAAAAAATTGCTCGGGTACTCTACTTTAGTCCAATAACAAAATATTCTATTTAAAAAGTTGCAGAATAATATTGTGAACATATCATACGAAGAAATGCTGGTTCTAAAATGACATCTAAGGCCTCAAATAGGTTTTGTCCCACCTTTTTTAGATTGGTCCCACTGTGCGTTCCCCTTCCGTAGCTCGTGATCTAATGAAAGATATAACAGCTATCCCACAAGCAACAATAGCGATAATCCAACTGGTTCTGCCAGCAGAGCAGGCATGGCAATGAAGGAATTCGGTAAAAAACATTCCTTTTATATCAAACGATGAATTGTGTAGGACGCTTTTGAATGTCGAGATGATGTCCGTGTTAGGGAAAGTCTTGCGCAAATTTGTGAAAATTGTATATGTTTTCCCTATTGATTGCATATTTACGGATTTTTCAATAGTGTGCTAATAAAATACACAGATAAATTTGATATTTTTTTACTGGGAATTTTCTGAATCGATTGGTGTTCGAATCATGAAAATCCATCAATAATTAACAAAACGTAAGCGAAAATATTGTCTGTTTTCATACATTTTCCCAATGTTTTTACAATATTACGAATTTTTCAATAGTGTACGGTCGAAATAACAATTTATAGTTGCAACCAATTTTTAAGTTGGACTTCTCTGAATCTATTAGTATTTAAATGACGCAAATCCATCAACAATTGACAGCGATACAGTTGTTTAAAATTATGCCACATTTTCGTGACGCAGTTCGAAATAAGATTTTAGTTTTACACCTAGGCCCAGCCCCATATTGTAGAGTAAATCATTTTCAATGCTAAAACCGGAATTTTTTTATTACGGATTTAATATAATTGAAAACATTTTTCGAGGATCGGACAACGCATTTTGTAAACGAGGTTTAATGAATAATCTCTCTATATATCTTATCAATTTTTTGAAATATGGCTAAGGGAAGATCATTTTCTGATAGCCCCCAATGTTTTGTATGAAGATAATTTGATTGTTATTTCCTTACATAGACTTTCTTATTTGCGGCCCCCCTCAATTTTTATCAGTGCACTGTAAACTGCCCAGTAAAAAAATGAATTTTTGAAAACTCAGTCGGCCCACCCCTGAGTCGATGCAAAGTCCCACCAGGAGTACTTGTACCAAATTTGAAGAAAATCGGACAAGTCGAGCTATCGGACCAACGAGCCTGAAGTTTGTAAGAGATTTTTCGAAGGCTTTGTTGAAATTGAAGAATTGATCCACAGGGTTCCTGTTCCCATGTCGTAAGAGGCGACTGAAAACAGGAGTCCTCAAGTCAAGGTGTTTCTCCGTCCGAGAACTGAATGGCTGGCAGGACTGAAATATGCCAGTCGCGCACGGAGTGTCGCGGGTCTTACACTTGCTGTGTACGCGAATCTCTTCGCAATTCGTGGGATTCAAATGATGGTCATGTCCCTAATACCCATGTCGGGGTTCGCTATAGGCGATTATAAGCCAACGTGTTTGGTATCTTTTAGTTGCTCTACAACAAATGCTGATGATGAAATGTGTAGTGCAGTAATCGAGTTTGGTTAGAGTAGCACAAATTATTCTTCAACATAAATGTACAGCAACTATGAATCTATCCTGCCTTGTGCAGGAAGGAAAAGCTTCCGAACCTTTGGTTCAAGAACCGTATCTCTATAAAGGAAACTTCTACCCCCGTCTTCGTAGCTTTCAACAAAAATGGCATGACAAATCCACGTGAAATGCCTCGTGTATGTATACTTGCGAATAGTGCTATTGACGCATGTCTTATATCCGACCGCACAACTCGCGATATTTGTGCTGTCACGGTAAATAGGACTGTTGACAATATAAACAAGAAATACGTCTATTGTTCGGCATATTTGCCGCATAATGAACCATCACCTTTTGATGATTTCAAAAGGGTTGTATCATACTGTGGCAGAAATGGGTTACCTCTTATGATCGGTAGTGATGCAAATGCCCACCACATAATTTGAGGCAGCTCAGATATCAATTTGAAAGGCACTAAATTAATGAAATATTTAAGTAGTACAAATTTACACATTCTTCATGCAGGAAACCGCCCAACATTTGCACGAGCTGGCAGAGAAGAGAAGTGTTAGATGTAACTCTCTGATCTGACGGTATTACGCATGAATGGGCAAACTGGCTCGTACCAAACGAGCTCGAACCGTCGTTATCTGATCATAAGTACATCGTCTTTGATCATTTAAACGTCTCGCTAGATTTCGTCACATATCGTAATCCTAAATCTACGAACTGGGACCTCTACGAAGAGGGCTTGGCGACTAGGTTTCAAGGGTATCTTCCGACGATTTAATCTCCAAGTGACTTGGATGAGGTCGTGAATAAAAAAAGCTCACTCATAGTTGCAGCATACCAAGAGGCTTGCTCGCTTCGAGTTATGCGTGCTTCTAGAGGAACACCTTGGTGGAATACCGAACTTGTTCGACTCAAAAAGTTATGTAGAAGAGCTTGGAATTGCAGACGCAGGGACGGGTCGGAGGCACTTAAGTTGGCTCGTAAAGCATACAGAAATGCCCTTCGATCCTCTGAGCGAAGTGGTTGGAAAAGCCTCTGCACAAATGTCCCAGTCTCAACGAGACTAGTAGATTAAATAAGTTACTTTCTAAATCGAAAGACTCTCATGTCAGTTCAATTAGAACTGCTGATGATGAATACTCGTCTCACGAAGTACGCAACTGTCGTTTTGACACACACTTTCCACGCTATACGGAGCCATCATTGACAACTGACCCTGAATTTTTCTGATTCCTGGCCATTTGCTCGAAGAATTGTGACAACCGAATGGATCAAATGGACCCTTGGAAGTTTTTCTCTTTATAAGCTTCCGGGAAAAGTTCTTCAAAGAGGATATGAACATTTCGAGCATATTTTGAGAAATGTTCTTATTTGTAGTCTTACAACAGGATACATTCCATTAGCGTGGCGGGAAATAACTATTGAATTCCCAAAGGTGGTTTCCATCACTTATGAAGAGGCAAAGAGCTTTAGACCATTAAGTCTGATCTCCTTCTTTCTCAAATTAGTGAATCGTTTAATCGACCACTACATTCAGGATGTTAGCTGCCTCCAATATTGAGCTTATTCCTCAAAAACAATCAAGCCTAAGAGTTTTTCTTGGCATTGAAGGTGCCTTTGACGTGTCTTTCGAATCTATTTTTGAAGCAGCACCCAGCACCTTCATATATCACGAACTGGATACACCCAATGCCTAGTAACCAAATCTGTGCTCTTCGTTAGGACAAGTAGAGGTAAGGAAACTGTCTGGGGATATCATCAAGGTGGTTCGCTGTCACCACTTCCATCAAACCTTGTCGCCGATGACTTGTTGAGGAAATTTGATGAGCTTGGGTTTCCGATATATGGTTTCGCCGATGATTATCATGTAATGATTTGTATTAACACTCTTTTTGATTTGATGCAGCAAACTTTGTGTGCTTTTGAGCAATGGTGTCTTCGTGTTGGACTATCAGTTACTTCAAATAAAACATCAATGGTTTTTTTCATGCAACGCCCGTTGCAGTTTTTTGACTCTGAAATTATTGTCGTTGATCAAGTTAAGTACATTGGGGGCAATTCTTGACTCAAAACTTAATTGGACAGCTCACATCGTTTCAGAATCAAGAAAGCTTGCATGACCTTCGGCCAACATAAACGGGCTTTCGGCAAATCTTAGGAACTCAGGTCTGGTTATTGTTTGTTCGTGTTGCTGTGTTATTTCACTACTCCGCTGAAAACGCTAAATACCGTTGAATTTGGTCCCGTGAAACATTGATTTTCACATAAAATCATGGAGAACCATCGGGGACGGGGATATATCAAGTCGTTGTTTGTAGCGTCGTAAAGCCCACGATATATGAAAATATCTTACTGCACTATCTGGGGCAGGGTGTCATTCTAAAATCTAAAATCAAACGATGCCACGTTTTTGCGTCACTATTTTGAACGCTAATAACTACGTTATTTATGAACGGATTTCCGTCTGGTTATCACCAAACAATTCGGAATTAAGTTTTATTGCTATAGTGTTTTCAATAGCACACTTTTGAAAAACAAGCAAAAATGAATAGATCTCGAAAAACGTGAAAACTCCCATACATCAGTCAATCCATCCCCGGCAGAGCCGTCAATAGGGAGCACGTTAGTGACTCAAACGAACACGAATAGTTATAAATAAATGTGCCGCGTGCCTGTTTGAATCAGTTGTTGCTCTTTTGCCAGACAAGCAACATCGTGCCTATAGCGTCTCGTACGACCGATTTGAGCACCCAGCGCACTACGCTTCTATGAATGACGTCATCATCGAATATGTAAAGAATATCATTCCTCGAGCGAGTTCATTCTCCCGTTGAACGTCGGGCCGTAAAGAACAGCAGTAGCAATCAGGCATGTTGACAATGCGCTGCGATGAGTGTTGCGTTTGATCATTGATACCACTGGGGGTGGGGACGACGACAGGTCTAGACATCCAGCGGCCCAGCGCTCGTGATGTCTCCTTTCCATGGCTCTGAATGATTTTGCCGATGACGTCATCCTCGGATATATAACTTTCAGCATTTCTCGGGCGAGCTCATTCTCTGGTCGAACGTCGGAGTGGAGACGATAGCAGTAGCCGTCAGATATATTTAAATTATACAGGGCGCTGTGTACTGCTTTGCACACCACAACTGTAGAGTTACGGCACTCAGTGTCAGTGCTAGTCAGCATGCCGTTGCGATGAATCTAGTACCGCGTTGATTTTTGCGACAGGGGGACCAGTCTAAGGCACTCGGACGCACTAGAGGTGCAGGAATCCGTGTTGTTTCACCGGTGTTCAAAATGGTCATATTGAAGTTGTCGCAAAGCTCATGGAGTGAGGTAGATCGATTATCGTCATGAAGGCAACCCCATGCCGTACCGTGGGAGTTAACACTAATCACCTAACACTAGCCTCGGTGCGGGTAGGAGTTCCGCAATATCGCAAAGCCGTGGATGGCTAACTGAGGCTCTAGGGGGATGCAGGTGGAATCAATTGAAATTGCCTTTAATTCTGGTTTGGCAAGCGACCACTTCAATGCCTGGTGTCGATGGGAGGTCGATTCGATTAAAAGAATAGAAGAGAATTTTTTTGATCCCCAAAAGTACTCCTCCGTAAGAGTCATCTCGATCCAAGCGAATAATATTGAAATAGTGGAAGTGTAGATCTATTTCTGAAGTAAGCCATTCCGTTTTTGTATATTATGACCAGGCATTGCATTTATCACTCATATGAGTAAATGAGTCGGGATAATTTACCATTCCGACAACAAAAACTCACATTTTCACACGAAAAGCTCCGGATAAATAAAACCGCCGGAGAATGAGCAAATGAGTTTATCATGGTATCCTTTTTGCGTTCGCTGCCTTGCTGGTACTATTCCAAAACACGACAAAACAAGGTTAACGTACTTCTCTGGCGATTTTCGTTGAAATGAAGTGCATATTTTGGCACTTGTATTTATTTCCACGGAAATAACATTTTATCACCTTCTCCGGTGAGAAGAAAAAACCCTGAAAAAAATTATCGGAAAAAAGTATTCCCGCGCTATTTGTGGAGACGCAGAATTTCGCGACTCATCTTATCCCGGAAAAGTGAGTGAAAATTACAATGCCTGATTATGACGCAAGCTGGTTCCAGCCGGACAATATGACGGGCCTTTCATCGGGGCCTTATGACCTGGGCCGTTCTGATTCTTATGCGTCATGATGTCCGAAACTATGAATGTGTCATTGAATCCTGGACTTTCTGACGCAGAGCCTCTGCGTCATAACACCCCAATATCTTGTCAGCCATATAATCCCGGTGACGCAGTACGGATTTCGGGCGTTGAAACTCTAGGATGATTGCGGACGTTATGACGCACATTATTTTGGGACGGTATATACGAAAGTATGTGTCACAGTGTCCAGGATATTGACTGCGACATAAGATCCGAAATCGAACGTGTCTCATAACGTCCGGGATATTATGACGCACAAGGGATGCATGATAATATTCGAAAATAAATGTGCGTCATAAGTCCGGGACATTATGACGCATATTCGTTGTCGGATGTTATGGCGCAGCTTTGTTCGTCATAATGTCCCGAACGTTTTGACGCAACATACTTTGGATATTATGATACGGTGATGCCCCTTAATTCAATACTGCCCACGGGGCCCTGAGTGGTCTTAAGGTTGGACAGAGAAAGGGGAAAATTCGCAAACGAAAAAAGCAGTTTTTTCCACACCGTATGTCAGATCTTCATAAAAATCAATCAGCAGGACTGTAACAACATTCTACATACTGATTGATTTTTATGAAGATCTGACATACGGTGTGGAAAAAACTGCATTTTTCGTTTGCGAATTTTGTGCATTCTCTGTCCAACCTTGAGACGGCCCTGGGTGAATCCAGATTTGTGTAACTCTTTACCCCATCATACCAACAAAAATTTCTTCGCGTTGCAAACGTAGAGATCCAGAGTTATACAGGGTCTAAATCTAAAGCACCAAAATTAGCACTAGTTTGACACTTCCGAAAAGTCATACGTGTTGCATGACGTCTAATCAACTGGCTGGTTTCGAGTAATATCTCGGGGAGCCAAGAACGAAATTAATAGAAAAGTGGTTCATCTATCCCCGCTCTCCCTAATACACGAAATGTGCCAACAAAGTTGCTTTGATTTACTCTTTATACAAAATTGCAAAAGATTTTTGTAATAAGAAATGCTATTAACTAACCGCAACCATCGAACAAATCCTTTCAATTTCCCATTTAACACTATTGACCGCTACGTCTTTTTCTCTTTTCCGCCCCAACAGTTATGGTTCCGTGGAGTACGGCCGTCCAAATTTCGCCACGTGTACGGTCTACCAACGCGGAAGGAATGCTGCTACACCGACATCAGCGTAGTCCGCAGCGGCAACGATGGCAACTTTTGCGCTGTAAATCCCACATTCCTGGCGATCGTCGCGGACACCACGTTCGTGGTGATACCGATCAACCAGACCGGACGCATTGACTTTCAGTGCTGCAAAGTGATTGGTCACACCGGACAGATATTGGATCTCAAGTGGAACCCTTTCGACGACAACATGATCGCTTCCGCGTCCGATGATTGTACCGTAAGTAGTTCGCATCACAGACTAATGGGGTTTTCGATTGATTGACACCGGTGTAGTGGAGTGCACTGAAACTGCACTGTTTTTGCACTTTCTAGCAGAAGTGCAGAAAACTGGGTATGTTCCATTGACACTTCTGCTAGAAAGTGCAAAACCAGTGCAATCCACTACACCGGTGTCAATCAATCGAAAATCCCATAAACGAATAATAACAAACTTGTTTTTGTAGATCAAACTATGGAAGATCCCGGAGGGCGGCCTCACAAGCAATCTGAGCGAATGTTCGATCGAGTTAGTTGGCCATAAGCGCAAAGTTTTGCACATTGAGTGGCACCCGACGGCGTCCAACGTGCTAATCAGTGCCGGATTCGATCACCTAATCTGCGTGTGGGATGTAGGCAATACCGACAAACCACTGCTGAACGTGGTCAGCTGCCACGTGGACATGATCTATAGCTTGGCAGTTAGCAGAGACGGGTCGCTAATCGCGACGACCTCCAAAGATAAGAAACTACGGATTATTGAGCCCCGGAGTGGGATTGTGGTTTCGGTAAGAATACACAACTCGATGGTAGGGAGATATTATGGTTCATGCAGAATATTCCGTCACTGACGCAGGAATAACATTGCCTTCATCACTACAGAAAGACTATTCATGGTTAGACAGATTTTTCTTACAGCCAATTTTTTAAAGAATGCATACAAAAGTAATAGGAATGTTTAAATTCACTCATGAAAACTGGAACATGATATAAAATGTAGATAGGCTTTTTTAGCCATTTTTTCTATTATCAGCTTACCCATTTGAAGCCGTTGGTTAGAGCAACGTTTGCCATCTTCGTTCAATGCATTGGGTCAAATGGTAAGGCGCGATAATTGCCGCGCCACTCGATTTGAATTTTCGTTGTGCTCAAACTAGAGTATTTCATCGTTTTTAGGGCTTTTGTGTTGTTAGATTGGTTTTTAATTGATTATGATGATCGTCCCACCTCATACCCCCACAAAGGTGTAAGCTGAACGATTTATCTAGAAGATAATTGATATTTTAACTCATGACAAGACGCAAAAAAATGGACTGGTTCAATTTGCAGACATAGCCTTTCCTTCAAAAGAACGTAACCAGATATATTTCGAATATTCCATAACAACGAAGCAAAGCTGTTGATGCCAATTATATTCATATATTATATAATTATATTCATATACGGAATATAATATATAATATATTAAATTCCATCGATTGTAGGCCGAGTAAATAGTGAGGTACTCTCCTTAATAGGGTGGAAATAGGCCCTTTACCCTGTATCGTTGCGATTTTATCAGAACGTTGTAAATTCCTCTCCTATTAGTGACGGAGTATTCTGTTTAAACCATTACATTTCTACCTACAAACGAGTTTATTCTCGAATGTCGATATAGTAGAGCTGTGCCGCATGCTAATAATAAATATTCAATGAACCCAAATCAACTAATTCATTTCATGTTCATTTCAGGAGGGGACATGTCACTTGGGAACCAAGTGTTCGAAAGCCGTTTTCCTGGATAACAACCGAATTTTGACGACTGGATTTTCTCGACATTCGGACCGCCAGTATGCCGTATGGAACCAGCATGATTTAAAGAAACCACTGGCACAGGAAGTAATCGACAGTTCGAGCGGAGTGGTAACACCATACTTCGACTACGACACCAAGATGATCTATCTGGCCGGGAAAGGTGACGGTAACATACGGTACTACGAAGTAGTAGACGAACCGCCGTACGTGTACTATCTGAATCAATTTCTATCGGGTCAACCCCAAAAGGCGTTGGGTTTTATGCCGAAGCGAGGCGTAAATGTATCTCAATGTGAAGTGTTTCGCTTTTACAAACTACACGCTACTGGGAACATTTGCGAACCAATCTCGATGATTGTGCCACGCAAGTCAACTCTGTTTCAGAATGATCTCTATCCGGACACACTGGCGAACATTCCGGCGATTGGGGCCAAGGAATGGTTCCAGGGTCGGAATGTGCAACCGATATTGAGGTCCATGAAAACTGGTTAGTATGAATTTTGTTACTGTTACATTAAGGAAAATATGGTTGATTTTCATTTCAGGTGAATCAATTGTGGAGACGGCCAGCCAGAAGAACCGCACAGAAAGTAGGACTAGTATTGTTGGTCTCAACAATAAGCACATTTTGAACAGTCATCATGGTAATCACAATGGAACTCACAATAACAGTCATAGTAATATCACCAACGGTACTGCAAACAATGGTAACTATACAAACGGTGGCAGTGTAGGACCAATGGTCAATGGAAAAAGCAACAAAGAGAACGAAATCGACAACCGAAAGCTGGATAACAATACAAAGAAGTTTGCATTCCTATCACAGCCAACAATACCGGATTATAGGTCACAGACGGTAACATTTAGCTATGCTACTTTTGTATGAATCTTGAATATGATTTTGTGATTCTCCCAAAACAGATCATCGAGAAAAGTCAGAAAACCACGACAAACCAGAGTACAAAGTTCCACCAGTTGCAGGCAATTTTTGGACAACATCAGACGGCTAATAACAAGGACATTACCAACCTGCAGAACAATCTGTTAAGCAGTTCAAGGAACAGCTCGCGTAACAATTCACTGGAGAATATCAACCTGTTGAACTCAGAGAATGAGGTAAATTTTTAAAGTGCTCGTTTGTTGACGTTACGTCAGTTCACTGAAAAAGAATTCCAGTGTACTTAGTAGTAGTTAGCAGCGTCAGCCCCGATTTGCAATGTGTTGATGACATCATATGAAACATTCCGCCGAAATCTTGCTACGTTTATTTGTTTGTTAGACATTGAATTGTAACTTTTTTTGGTTAAATGTTTATAAATTCCCTCTTGTCTATTCTAGCTCCGAAAGGCATTTAGCAAGCAAACGGAAGAAATTAAGAGCCTGCGAAAGTCCCTCAACAACTCCGAGAAGCGGGTGCGAGAGCTGGAAGCGGAAGTTAAACGATTACAGCTACAACTGAAGCATTAGTTATCATAAGATAACCGTCTCGTTTTCTTCGTCAACAATATGGATACCAATCGTGAAAAAAGGATCAACCAGTAGAATTATATTTTTCCACTTTCTCTAAATTAGTAATTCCCGAATAACTATAGCTGTAGCGCTCAGTACGAAGCAGGTAATTCGTACTGAAGCGGTGTATTTAAGAAAAACTACACAACTATATATTCGAGTGCTTACAACTGGAAACATAACACAGTATTTAAACCATTCTCAAGCTAACTACTTATCAAAATAGCGCGTTTAAGAGATAACAACCCCATCGCTCTCTCGTTTTTGGAACAAAAAGGGTGCTAATGATGCATTGCAATGTGCATTACCCGAATCAAGGAACCCACAAGACTACCATTTCCGGATGGCCAAACTAAACTCAACTGAGACAGAGCGAGTGCTTTTATTATCGCTTACCGTTCAAACAGATGTTGCTACTAGTGTATCAAAGCTAGAATACTTGGACGATTCTTCGCTTCATGCTAATCAGTACAGCAAAATTCAGCCAAGACAGGTAAAATATGTGATTTGTGATTACAGAACAAGAAAAAAACAATTAGTAAAATAAACCGTCTACAATAGGATAATAATAATAAACATAGTAATAAGCAATAGCAGGTAAGACTTTCCCCCTAATTGTAAAGTAACCGAACCAAGCCGTGGGTGTAATAAAAGACAGTCAAACGACACAAAATAATTAGAAGTGACAAAACAGCAGCACAATGTGAGTGTTACCAAACCGACGGATAACAAAAAATATCAGTACTGGCTTCAGCAAGGTCCATCCTGAATGTGGGCTAGGCTTGGTGAAGGCAATGACAGTGAGAGCCTGCTGTTTATTGGTTTGTTTACTCGATCGACTTGACTAATCAATGGAATGATGAACTATTGCATTAGCAAAGGGCTAAAATTATGTAGATTTTAACATGTTTTCTTACATTTTGAAACTGTGATTTCTTTGGTCAATCCAGAATAAATAAAATCGTTTTGTTTTTTATTAGTACACTCCTTCGTGCGGAACTGTTGTAGTTCAGAACGCAACAATTCTTTCTACTTTTAAAATTGGGCTGTTATTGATTCCTACACATTTTTGTTTACTTACATTATTTTCATGGCGCTTCTAGTTGTTAGATACTTGTTGTGAATTTATTACGTTTAAGTTTTCAATCCTTCATCCTCTACATTCTTGTGCGAACAATGTAATATAACTAGTGCTGTATTTTGTTACCTGCATAAAGCCAGTATCAAATAGGTGCTCGGTAATGATAAAATGACCTCACTCGGGAGCAAGACAACTTTTTTTCTGCCATTAAACACTTTCTTAGTTTCTATTTTTTAATACACTATAGACGGTTGTTACTTTTTTATTTCCGATCCATTGCTATTATGGATTAATTTCTTTTACTTGAAATGCCGACTAAACTGTTCCCACTGGACACAACAAGACACGTAAAAGTAATGAGAAAAACACTAAAATAAATCGCATATGAATCAAACATTCGACTTACAACTACCATAGTTTCTATCTGCGGCAGAAACTTTTCATATTGTGTGCTACAACAACTGCTCATGATCAATACCCAATAATGGCATTTAAAAAAGAACAATTTCAAGATATCGATAATTTCGCACAAAGCAGAAATATACTGATATATTTTACCATAAATAGACATGCTTTTGTAAACGTAATTAAACCTACAACTACAATAATCCGGCGGAAATCGTGAACAATGAAAACACAGTCTTTAATTAGTCGCAAAAGCTGTAGATCTAAGTGAAATGAGGAATAATAAAGATAAGAGCAAGCAATGTTCGATGTAGCAAAGCATGGAAATCAGTTCGCATTCAATGGCATATTACATTGTGACAATGTCAGAACGAAAAGAATGCCCTGTATTTAGCCTTACTCTTACTCTACATTACGGTGGAATCCAATCGCGACACAATAATTCGAATAATAAATCCATTGCAATCCACGGTCAACGTTGAGCCTACGTCCGAGTGAGTACTAATAACCGAACAAAAACACTATAGAGTGTCTGCAACATCGGTTCTTGCCCTTTGCAAACGTTGATCAAGTTTAGCATTGTTTGGTCAGATTTATTTTGTTGAACTCAACGGCGCAGGTATTTACTAGATCTTTTTAACAGTTATGTGTCCAACAAAAAAATACCTTTAACACGCCTACGAGGGTTCCCGGGTACCCACAAATTGAAACTACTACAAACTACTTTTTGATTCTGTACAATAGAACCGGAATAATGGATCTGGTTTTCGGTAATCCGGATTTTCCGGTGTAATGTTCCAGTACTAGGATATGATTTGTAAATTTTAATAACGTCCTAGCAATATGAGTATCAAAACTCTTCAAATTGTCTCGGAAGTCTGTTTTTTCTGTTACGGGACCCTATGGCACTTTGATAAATGGAATTGGAATGGAATGGCCACTCACGGCCCCACGGGAACCTGCTCCGGAATGTCCGTTCCGGGGTCAAATCACCAAATGGTTCCAAAACCACGAGATACAGCCTACTGATGCAATTCCAAGAATTTTGATACCCATATTGCTAGTATTCCATTGATCCATTCCATTGCTTCCGGAAACCCAGATTTCCGGGAACCGAATGATGTAACCCGATTTATTTCACTAAGTCCAAAAGTGGATGAGTTCCTGAATCCAAAACGTCCAAAAGTATCGAAATCGGTTGGATATTACCTTAGTTATGACCATTTTAGTTTTGTGGGTACCCGGGTACCCACGTCGGCCTGTTACGTAGTAAAAAAATTCAGGAGCCCCTCCTCACTCCCACCCTTACTATATCAACAATATTATTAACCCAAAAGCTTGACTTAGTGAAGTTCTAAGATGTCACAAAATTTCAATTTGCAGCTATGTATAAAACATAGAAATTTTATTAATTGAAACTTAAAAAGATACCCGGGTACCGCGTCGGACACACAACGGTTAAACCAGATTAACTTGTGAGCCGGAATAAAATGTTCGATAAGCTCTAATATCTTTAGTCCAATTGCATCTGCGCCTTTCAAGAAAGGCGATCCTTACAAAAATCGGACAAAATCTCAAAAGTGGGCCGAATTTGATTCAACTTTTAAGCACTTTTTTGAGTCGACTACAAATTAACTCGAATCAATCTTTTCTAATCATTTTGCAATATTCACAGCTTATTCAAATATTTTAGCTAATTTTTTAATAAACGATTTGGTTACTTGAACCATATTATTTTTATTTGCTTCTTAAGCAGTATTTTCAATCACATTTTACATAATCTAGCTTTAACATCTACTACAAACCAATCCAAATCCACCACGAGCCAGCAGACAGCGCACACGGAAATACCAAAAACGTTCACTAGAGGCCAAACCATCGAATATATTCACAGGGTGTCTTCGGAGGAATTGTTCGTATGAATATTCTCCACAATCTGATAAAAATTGAATTGAGGCATGGCTTACTATGATTGAACTAGAAAAATAACTTTTAGCACTGACGAGGTAGAAAGTTGGTGTCTTCGACAAAGTTGTAGAAATGCTCATAATGAAGAATTGTATTGAACAATTTGCACTTGTAGGACTTAATGTTATCAATTTATAAAGCGTTTGCTAAGGCCCTCCCTATTGATTGGGACATGGTTTGCACGAAAAGTCAGTGGAAAAAGTTATATTAAAATCCCTAAATTTAAGGGTGTTAACTTTAAGCCCTACAAGTTCAAGTTGTTCAACAAAATTCTTCATTACGAGCATTTCTAAAACTTTGTCGAAGACACCAACTTTCTACCCCGTCAGTATAAAAAGTTATTTTTTTTTAGTTTGATCGTAGTAAGCCAATGCCTTATTTTGATTTTTTTTCAGTTTGTGGGTAATATTCTGACAAACAATTCGTCCAAAGATACCCTGTGAATATATTCGATGGTTTGACCTTGTAAGTAGCAGTTTGCCCACTACTCGGGTTCTGATTGCCCGGCGAACCCTTCTTTTCAGGGTGGCCTGGGTGCCTCTACAGAATTTTGGATTTTCGTAACAAAAAAGTGAACAAATAAATAGATTACTTTTACCGTGTATTCTTCCTCAACACTTCACTGGTCGTTTCTTACGGTCCGCTGCTGCTGACGATGGCGGGAAGGCGGACGGTTGCTTCCGACCGGCCGGGACTACAACGGCCGCGTTCTCCTGTGATCGTTGGCTGCTCCGGCAGCGGTCCTTAACAATTAGGCCAGGGAGGTTAGCTTTGCTCCTTTGTCGGAACCTCCCAAGCGACGGTGGTGACGAATCACCGGATTCTTTGCTCCCCGCAAAGAATCCCGGAAGGCACTGTAGTGTTCTTCCCAGGGGGAGCCGCTGTCCACCATGCTTCGCCTTCCTTGGCTATCAGCTGGGAAGGAGAGCAAGGCTCGTTTGGCTTATCCCTCCCAGCGAGGGCGGAATGGTGCGTCCGGATCCTTTGCGGTTAGCCGGCGAAGCTAAAACTCCTTTATAGTTAGCTTCCCCCGACGGCGATCCAGCACCACACACAATATGAGTGCCCAAAGCACGGGTCCGCACTTTCTGACGGATATATTCCGTCACCCACGCGCACTTCACGCAATTGCTGTTGTGGCTGTTAAGGTTCAACTGAGAAAGCTTGGAAAAGCGGCCATCTTGGAAATCGAAAAAAGCAGTTTTTTCTCCCACCGTTGTGAAAATCTTCATGAAAATTAATCAGTAATACTCTACCAATGTCCCGAATACGTTGATTCATTTTCATCAAGATTTTACCAACGGCTTGGGAAAAAACTCCTTTTTTTCATTTTCCAAGATGGTCGCTTATTGAAGCATTCTCAGTTGAACCTTAACTGTCCTGGAACGGTTTATCGAGGACGTCTTGCATATACCGTGGTCTGTCACTAACTAAACTATCACCGCGATGGCCACCTTCCACCTGACCAAAACAAAACCGACAAACTGCCTCGGTGCATAGCTGGCATCACCCTTGCATCACCAATTGAACTGCAAGAGGAGAACGGTGGCCTAACTAATCCCTATGTTATTTATCTACAAACATAAAACAAAAATTATCTAACCTAGCTGCACGAACAAAACCTTTCACATACGCGAAAATGCACAAATTTTACATGAAAAAGTGAACGGTATCGAACAGCGGTGAGCATAATTTTACATGTCGACAAACACACTATACGGAGTGTATACCCACAAATAGGTATATTTCCACCCAGTGCTAAATTGTTACCCTCACGGGTTACAACCTCTAGTGAATTAAGTTCACGTTTTTGGGGCTTCCGACCACTATGCAGCGGTGTCTTTTGATGACTCCTTCTCGATAACAAACATTTACCCAATTTGTTGAGCTGAGTCGTTTGGTCCAGGCCTCTGAAAAAATCTTCAAAATTTGAGGGTTTTTGTACGTTTCTTTTAAAATAAACGTTAAAAAAATCAACCCCCCCCCTTGAGAATTTTCTGTTTCTATTGGTCTGTGCCTTTATTGAACAGAATTACAGGTCGTCTTATGCATAGCACTACCACGCTATTGTTCCACGTTTATAGGGAATCCCATAGCACATAGGATAGTTATGGTTATTGTATTACTTAGGACATGCCCTGCCCACGAAAACAACGGTAGTGTTACGATTTGCTGGCACTAAAAAAAACACTGAACCCGAACATCCGACGGCTGGCTTATGAGGCCAGTGCCGAACGCTTTGGGCTGTCAATGTGTAAGAAAAGTTGGGCACAGTCCCGTATAGATTCTTCATTTGCGGCTGTAATATATTTTGCTTTCGAACTCGTCAGAAATGCTTCTTGCATCAAATGAGCAATTCACATTTTCCAAGTCGATTCTGCAGAACATTGCATGAAGCCATAAAATGGAAAATTTTGGTTACACAAGATTTTAAAATTTAAAAACCACTCGAAACCAGTTTCATGTAATGTGCTCGTGCTGCAATCAAAAATTGTGCGGAGGCAGGGGGAGGTGTGGTTAAATTAGGTCCACCGTCCTAGCAGCTTCGAGGAAATCTCGCGTACTTTTTGAAATGGACCTATATGCAAAAGAGAGCCTCTCTTTGTTTACTTTCTCTTTCGATTATCACGGCTTTACCATTAATCTTTCCAATAATATTCCAGTACATACTGGAAGAGCATGATTTCGACTAGCATATTATGCAAAGAGTTAAGCAGCAAACGCAAATGCGACCGTGTTATTAGCGGAAGAGAAAGTAAACAAAGAGAGGCTCTCATTTCCACATAGGTCCTTTTCAATAAGTTTGCTTGAAATACTCAATTGTAGCTAGTTGTGGCCATAAGCGCAAAGTGTTGCAAGTTGAGTGGCATCCGACAATATGCAACGTGTTGATGATTAACAGGATTCCCGATCACCTTCATTTGGTGATGGAAGCAATACTAATGGGGTTTTCGATTGATTGACACCGGTGTAGTGGAGTGCACTGAAACTGCACCGTTTTTGCACTTTCTAGCAGAAGTGCAGAAAACTGGGCATGTTCCATTGACACTTCTGCTAGAAAGTGCAAAACCAGTGCAATCCACTACACCGGTGTCAATCAATCGAAAATCCCATAATAAACCAACACTTTTAAACGTGGTAAATTGTCATAATCTTTTAGCTTGGCAGACAGCAGAGACGGACCCCCAAATATACTGCGGATTTTCGAACCCCCCGGAGTAGTGGATGGAATTGAGATTTCGGTGAGGTAATGTTGAAACAGAACATTTCGTCGTCGCATACGGGTAGCATCAGATGAGGTAGGTATGACAAGACAACATTCCCTTCCTCGCTAAGGAAATTACGACAACTCATGGTTAGGCAGATTTTTCAAACTGCCAGTGTTACAGTTATTTTAAAAATTGTATGCATTCTGAAGGATAATCAGAACACTTAGTCATGAAAACTGGAACATATTTTCAACAGAGATGGGCAAATTGTTGTGAGATTAAACTAATAAAAGTCTAAAACTTTATTTTGTAGATTTAAAGCTCCCATCAGATGTAGTATTCTGTTTGAACCATTGTCTATTCCTAAAAATCTATTTTTCACAAATGTCGATATAGTAGTGCAACTTCGGCTGCTAATAATAAATATTCAATGAACCTAAATGAACTAATTCACTTCATACTCATTGCAGAAGGCATATACCACTTGGGCACCATGTGGCCGGGAGCCGTTTTCGAGTATCGGATTTTCTCGACATTCGTACCGCCAAGGAAACCAGCATGATTTCAGAGACACATGAAGTGGCCGATAGTTAATAGCGGAGTTTAACCTTCTATCTCGAAAAACTTTACAGTCGATTTGTAAAGGTCAACACGAAGTCATATTATAGTCCAAATTTTCCAAGTGAGCTTGACGCTTCGTCAGTGACGGGTTGTTTGTTTGTCCCTTTAGTGTACAGGACCTTTTCTGCATGGGATATGTACCAAGTGCAAAAACCGCATGAATATCTACATTAAAACCGCTTATGTTGCGAAATCCGCATAAAAATCGGCATAGCTTGTGGAATACATTTATAAGAACCGAAGAAAAATTAATTACTTGCGAAATCCGGCGGCCTATAAAAACGACGTGTTGTGCCACTATGTGACTGCCGTCACCCTTACCACATCTGCCTAAAATGAATTCAAAGCGACAGCAGGTCGATGGTCTGATCACTCTTGAAGGATTCTCCACGGGTCCGAAGAATTCCAGCCGTCAAACCCGATGCTGGGAATCTTGGTAGCCTGATGCTCAAACTCATGCCGCTGATCTCCTCTTTGCCTGAAAGTTACTAGTTTGGTTCTTCCTTCCCTGTCAGCGTACCCGCCTACTCCCCCTGTTCCTGATACAACTCCTGCTACTGTTACAAAAACCAATTTGTATTATATTCCTAGTTTTAAGATAGCTTTAAGTCATTTCATAAAAAAAAACTATCATTTCCCATCTTGTATATCTAGTTGTATTCCTAGTTTTAAGATAGCTGTGAAATTTCTCATAAAAACTTGTTCCCCTCCTTGTATATTAATCTACATTCCAATCTTAAGATAGCTGTACAAATTTTTGTAAAAAAAACTATTGTTAAATCTTGTATATCGAATAGTATTTTTAATTTAAGATAGTTGTAAAAAATGTTCCTCTCAATATCAAAAAAAAAATTGTGCATCGTAACCTCCTAGTTTTAAGATATTCAAAATGTAAAAAAAAATTTGGCACCGCCAAGCTACCGCATTTGTGCATAGTAAATAAACGAACTGAATAAAAAACGACGTGTGCGATTTTCTGCACTAAAAAAAACAAAAAGCACACAGAACCCGAACATCCGACGGCTGGCTTATGAAGCCAGTGTGAACGCTTTGGGCTGTCTATGTGTAAAAGAAATTGGGCACAGTCCTGTATACATTCTTCATTCTTACCTACAGTGACACAATCTTATTTTCGTACAAAGCTATGCGGAATGCTTAGGGTGGATGTTCCAATAGTCGCATACTTAAGGAAAACTTTTGATAAAAAATCGATGAATAGACCTATGGACAATGTTAATACATTAAACGAAAGTTTTCAGTCCCTAGTCCCTACTTCATAGGAAAAATATAAAGATGATTTAATAGCCAATTTATGATTCAAAACCGCTTGTACCACTATAGGAACACATGTACCAATAGTGGTGCAATCGCTAATTTCGGTTCCTATTGTTGCAAATCCCATTGCTTTCTTATGGAACTTGCAACTATAGGTACACTACATCAACTATAGGTGCAAGGGAGCTCAAAATTCTAAGAAAATCATTTTTTTCAATAGTTATTTGAGCAAATTTCAAGGATAATAGTTTTATTGTCGCATAATTTTAGTGCGATGAGTCGATAAAAAATATTTGTTGATTGTTGGTACTTTAGTTAGGCGTATAATCCACTACTGCAACTATTGGTACACCTCAACTATAGGAGCACCCACCCTATATGCATTTTACAAGCAAAAAATAGTTTACTACACATTTTATTTATGTAGAAACAGTTTACTACAATATATGCAGCTCGGTGCAAGAGAACGTGACGGCCAAGGAAACGGAAAGCCAATAGCCCAAACAGATCAGGAACAGGAAGGAGGACTACGAACGAGGAAACAAACAACAGATGAGAAATCGTTTACTTATTTATTATAACTGCGATACTAATCACAATTATTTTGCTTTTATTTTGCTTTTCTTGTTTCGTTTCAGCAAACCAAACCATATGCAAAATCATCATGTCGAGAAAATGCGCTCAGATTTTTGTGTTACTTTGTACCCAGGTGAGAATCAGATTCATTAATGTGCATGTGATCAGGAAAATCGAAAAATAATTTCACAATGCAATTTTAATATATAAATTTTGTCTGCAGCTATCATCCAAAATATGGGACTGGTATGTAGGTACTTTTAATTACATTAGTTGGTATTTTTTTGCACATTTTTTGAATAAATCAATAATTATAAATCAATAATTTTCAGTACGTTATTTGGTCGGTGTTAAGTCAGACCGGACTAAGTCGCCAAACATCAAAAAATGAGATAATGATAACACTGGATAAACTATTTCTTCAGCTACATTCGACTTTTACCAGATTTGAAATATGTAACCATGAACAAGAATTATGTTAAAAAATAATTTCCAATTATAACGTAGAGGATGCTGCGATTCAAACTGTAAACCCGTTTTTCTCGAAATCAATATTTTGTCACTTAGTCCGATCTGACCTAACACCGACCATTTGATAGTACGATAAAAATGAATCCTAACCCTGAGGTTAACTCAAAACTGATGAAAATGCATATGGGACTGTTATGCGGGTACCGGCAGAATACGTACCGCATAAAAACCGCATGATTTGGAAAAATCGCAGATAACACCTAGCATAACATTCGAAATCCGTTTAAAAAGTACATAACTGGCGTAATTCACATTACTTAACAAATTCCGCCTACGAAAACAACGGTAATGTTACGATTTTGCTGGCACTAAAAAAAAAAGCACACTGAACCCGAACATCCGACGGCTGGCTTACGAAGCCAGTGCCGAACGCTTTGAGCTGTCAATGTGTAAAATGAGGCGGGCACAGTCCTGTATACATTCTACATTTGTGGCTGTAATATATTTTGCTTCCAAACTCGTCAGAAATGCTTCTTGCATCAAATAAGCAGTTCACATTTTCCAGGTGGATTCGGTAGAACATTGGTGAGGCCATCAAATGGAAATCTTTTGGGGTTTTCGATTAATTGACACCGGCACAGTGGTCGCAATGGTACCAAAATGTGCGTTTAATTAATGGTGCTCTAGGAGTTGATTTTAGCGATTTGGTGTGTTAGAAACACTTTTTCAGAATGGAAGCCCCTTCTTTTGATGTATACTGAATTGTGATTAATCCACCTAAAAGTGAGATAGAAAATTTATTTCCACTAACTTTTAAGATAGAGGCACGATGTCAATGACAAAGTTATAGAAAATTCTACTGCGAGAAAACTTGTTGAACTTGAAAACTCTCCAAAATGTAATGGTGTTGAGATAAAGCACGTTGTTTGTGGGAGGCACCCAAAAACATTTTTTCATTATAACTTTTTTCTGCGATTTTTGCAATTCTTCAAATGTTCTATGAAGTTGATGAAATTAAGAAATTGCAGATATTTGTCTAAGACGTCAACATTTTTTATTTTAAAACTTAAGAGTTATTAAATAAAGTGGGTTAAAAATACCGCCATTTTGAACGACAATTACTAAGAGATGTGGAAATATGTGGAAGATATTTCGATTCCATGAGAAAGACAGTGACAAGTACTATATGAAAAAATACAACTCATATCTACCGTCCTGCATATAAAAAATACTTTCCGGCAATGTATATTTTGCATTTCGTAACAAAATAATTGCGACATTTTAAGCATAACTTTTTTTAGCAATTGTTTCAATGTATTATTCTATTCTACGAATATTCTAAAAAATCTTTGGAAATGTCAAAGTACACATATGAATCCAAAACTCTCAGCTCTGTAGTCTCCTTAACATACGAATTATTCATAAACTAGCACAACAACAAAAGTGATCAACTAAAAAATGTGCAAAAAATTTTGTCTGTCTTTACAAGAGTAAAAATCATTACAAAAGGTATTAGGGTTACTGCGCCCTAATTCATCTTAGCTTCTCTATTCATCCCACCCATTTGAACTCATTAGTTAGAGAAGTATTTACTATCTCTATTCAACGCATTAGCTCAAATGGTAGGATGAATAAGGGCATGTTGTATTCGACTTTACGCTTCGCTCAAACGCGAGCATTTCACATTTTCCAGGCAAAAGTCTAACTGTACTGCTTCTTAGGAACGAAGGAAAGACGGTGATACAATCCAGTCACTCTAAGTCGAGTTAGTGTGACACCCCGACTAATGAGATGGATAAGGGCTCGTCTACCCTATATGGCGTTTTCATGAAACGATTACGTGGCCGGAATTGTCAATAATTCTTTTGCAAGCACGCATTGAATGATTAAATATTTGAAATTAACCTTCAAAAAGGCAAGCGAAAATTGTGACTTCATAAAGCATTGCTTCTAAGACCCAATGAAACCAAGAGCCTCGTTTTACCAGTGAGAGAATCGAAAACCCGAAAACGCTCGATCATTTGTATTTCGAATTACAAGTTCATTGAAACTTGGGAACTGTAACTAGTCGAGCCTCTGAGTTCCCTTGCCTTTTTGAGGGTTAAAATTTGACAGAGATGTAATATACAGGTGAAAATATTTTTCTAAAGATTTTCTGGCAAGTCGGATCCTAAATAGCAACTCTGACTACATAGTCGTTTCGTGAAAATGATATCTAACACTCTTTGCTATGGTTCATACTCATGAAAATACAGTAAACCTTTTTAAACGTCTGTAGTGTTCACTTTCCAAATCCTATTAATTTATGAAAAACTCGTAAGTTTCAGATAACAGGAATTCAAAGTTCACGATTTATATGTGTATTTATTACTCTCAATGATTTTTAGAATATTCGACACATAGAAAAAAAATCGCTAAAAATTTATGCTGAAAAAGTCGTACTTATTTTGTTACAAAATGCAAAACATATATTGCCGGAAAGCATTTTTTGTATACAGGCCGGTGGATGCCCGTTGTAAGTAGTATTTTTTCTTACAGTACTTGTAACTGTCTTTCTCATAGAATCGAAATGTCTTCCACATAATTAAAACCTCCATTTACGAATTCTTTCTTTTTACGTAACTGTTTTTACGAACTAAATTCGAAACGAACCAGATTCGTAAAAAAAGTTTGTGTACGTACAGTGCAGTATGAAGTCGTAAACAGTTTGATTTATTTTTAGCTAACAATTACTAATGCAAGTTGGGTACTTTCGGAATGGGGTTAACGAGTATATAACGGAAATCGATGTCGTATGTCATTTTGAAAGCCAAGATGGCGGCTTCCGGTATAGATGAATTCTCTATAACCTCAGCAATATGGGTATTTTCGTAACGGGGTTGACGAGTACATAACGGAAATCGATGGCGGAAGCCATTTTGAAATCCAAAATAGCGACTTCCGGTATAGATGAAGTACATGATGAAAATGGATGTTTGGAACATATTGTAAGGATTAACAAGAATATTGCTCAACCGGAAGTCGCCATATTGGATTTCAAAATGGTTCCAAACATCCATTTCCATCATCTACTCGTCAAGCTCGTTCCAAAAATACTCATACATAATAATTATTGAAATTTTGTGAACTGCTTTGACGAAACGAACTTTGCAAGGAAGGTGAAGCGAATTTTTTTACGAACTAAATCCCAAATAACGAACATATTTTTTACCAACCAAATCCCAATAGCGAACACTTTTTTTGCGAACTAATTCGATTTACGAACCCCCGGTTTGGTTCGTGAATGGAGATTTCAGTGTATATCATTCGCAGAAATTTGTACTTGTGACTAAGATAGGGACCCTATCAGTAACATAGTAACCTTTCGGAAGATCCGGAATCGACTCTCGAAGTCTATGGTTTTCCCAAAAGTTTTTCTTTCATAATTATTATTGCAAAGAAATCGTATTTGTGACCGGAACAAAGAGCCTGTTGGTTTCGTGGAAACTTTCCGGAATATCCGTAAAACGGGTCAGACCATATGCTTAGTGCTGGAGCTCGGACCAATGCATATATGTACTGGGACCTATAGCTCTGTGATTATTTAGAAAGTACTTTTATCAGCATTCTTGAAAAATATCTTTGCAGTTTTTTTGAAGTATCATTAGCGTTCTTACTTGTGACTTGACTTTGTACCGTATTGGCTGTGTTGTATCTTCCTGGAACATCCAGCATATCCGTAAAGCTAGACAATTGATAAGCTTTGTAGGGATTTGTAGTTGTATTTATAGGAGTCTCAATGTGCCGATTTGTGCTTGCGCTGATAGAAGAACCCAATTGGTATCATAGTGTTCATCTAAAAAATTAGGAACAGCCTGCTCAATATTTGAAATTGGTACTGAAACTTCGCAGTTTTTTAGTAAAATATTTCTAGAATTCTCTTTGCAATTGACGATAACTTGTTACAGATATATACTTCCTGTATTTCAAGCACAAATGCTGGTTTCAATGAATTGGTATTGTGGTTATGGACAATTTGTATAGACAGGGAAGCATCTTGTGAACAGTAACAAATAGAAAGAGAGAAAAAAACTAATTCATATTCATGAACATAAAAACTACTTGAACGTACAGTTTACATACCGGATTTCGGAATGTGTTTTGCAAATAATCGTTTTGCATTTTTGGCAGTGCGTCGAATACTTCAAATTGGACTTCGTACAAAAATAGCATCGAGCTCGCTTCGCGTTTGACTCCTTGTGTTCCTCGGGGTCTCGATTTGTGGAAATTGAAGTGGTTGGTACTCCTGGACTTATATTGGATCGAAGAATGTGTATAGCCTGTACGGCAGCTGGTGAACGTGGCATTCGTTCTCTTCGTTGAATTTCTGCTGAAACAAGTTTAGCCCCGAGTTTTTCCATGAAAATTATTTTTTTGTGGTGTTAGTCCACCTGGAAGTGTTATTAGTTTCCTTGAATTGATAGTTGAATCTTTGTTTACAATAATAGAACGAACCTTTCGAAAATTTACTCTTGATTGCACGCGGATGCAACGTGACCTGTGCAGCCAGACTGATACTCCCAAACTGTTATTGAAGGACGAATCAATACGAGTTCATGTCCCAAGTACAAAAATGAATGAATTCCAAAAAACCTTGAAAAGTAGTTTGCGAAAGCTACCATGTCTGGGAACCAAATTTGTAAACTGGCCTATTCTACGCCGGATCATCCGATAGATCAAAGGATTCCTGTCGCAGTCACAAGAACGAATTTATGCCAATGATATACCCTTATATGTCTTCGAAAATATCTCAGATCTCTAGGGCAAAGTTCCACGGATGTTCCAGATCTCCGGAGAGTTATTATTTGGCCAATAGGGTCGATTTTCCAGTAATAACGAATTGATGCCAATATTTTCGAAAACACTTTTGAGTTCTAGGACTAGATTTATGAATTAGCCAGTTTTACGGATGTTCCGGATCTTCCGAACAATTTTCACGAATGCAGAGTAAGTATTTGAATCAGATTATCACTATCATTTTAGATGGGATTTTATGTAAGTTTTCAAGAATATTACAAAACTTTGGGATCAGTTTCTATGATTGATCACTTTGTCGCTTGTTCAATAGTATATATGGTTATCGGATCGTTTAGAAACGCGGTAGAAGTATTCGGTTGGGTTTGATTTAGTAAACTAACGATTTATTGCTACTGCCTACGGGCTTATATACAAAAGTCAAGAATCGAGAAAAATAAGAAAAAATATTTTACACAGGGCAAAGATATAGGGAATTTAAACAAATGATTTTTTTGATTTCGGTCTGTGCATCGAGCACAACAGACCAATAAACGATCACCACACAATGCATCTCGGTGGCTTCAGATCGCGCATCGAGCACGGCTGATAAAGATCGATCACTCGATCGATAGCCGCTGCCTGTGCATCGAGCACGACAGATGGAGAACGATCACTGCGATGAAGCCTCGTTGATATTGCAGGTGGGTTGCGAGGGTGATGATCGTTGAGGTGCTACAGTACCCCCTTTTTAGAGAGCGCGACGATTAGTGATATCGAAGTGGAATCATCACTCGTCGTCCTGATCGAGTGAATCTCGCCGGTTGGGGCTCCGATGTTGTTGCAGCTGGACGATCGCTAACGGGTGCTGATGGCTGGTGATCGTCGAGTATGTAAGCTGGTTTCAGTCTGTCGATTGAAATGTTGACGCTCCGACCATTGATGTTGACTCGGTAGTGCTTGTCGTTTCGGCTAAGCACCTGGTATGGACCGTCGTAGGGTGGTGATAATGATGGCCTTATGGAGTCGTTGCGTACAAACACGTTTGTGCACGTTTTGAGGTTGGGGTGCACAAACACATTACCTTTTCCATGCCATGCCGTGTCAGGTGGTCGCAGCATACGCATGGCATCTCGAAGTTCATTTGCGAATTCCGATTGAGTGTTGTTGCTGGGATTCTCGTGGAAGAACTCCGACGGTATGCGAAGTGTTGTTCCATACACCATCTCTGCTGGCGAAGCACGTATGTCACCTTTGTAGACGGTACGCAATCCGAGTAGAATCATGGGAAGATGTTCGGTCCAACGGTCCGGGTTGTGGCAAAGGATGGCTGCCTTGAGAGTTCGGTGCCATCGCTCGATGATACCATTTGACTGGGGATGATAGGGCGTAGTCCGTAGATGGCTTATTCCGAACGTTCGAACCAATTCTGTGAAGAGTGCCGACATAAACTGGCGTCCCTGGTCCGTGGTGATGTGTGTAGGTACACCAAAGCGGGATATCCAGCCTGAGACAAGGGCTTGAGCGATAGTAGGCGCTGTCATGTCCGGCACAGGTAGCGCTTCAGGCCAACGAGAAAACCTGTCGATGATGGTGAGACAGTATCGATTCCCGTTGCTTGGTGGAAAAGGACCTACGATGTCAATGTTGATATGACGAAATCTTTCCTCAGGTGCAGTGTACCGGCGGAGGGGTGATTGGGTATGCCGGTTCACCTTTGAGCGCTGGCACTGTACACACCTTCTTGCGTAAGCGATGCTATCCTTCCGTATGTTTGGCCAAACGAATCTCTGCGTCATCAGTTTGGCTGTAGCACGGGTACCAGGATGAGAAAGTCCGTGTGTGGCTTGAAGAAACTGGTCACGAAATCTTTTCGTGATGAAGGGCCTAATGCGATCATCCGAGCAGTCGCAATACAACTGATTTGAACTGCCTGGAACAGTAAACTGTTTGAGGTTTAATGACGATTTTAATTTACCTTCCAGAATTATTCGCAGTTCATCATCTGTTTGTTGGTCGGCGGCGAGAGCTTCAAAATTCACCGACGGCACTACGTGCACAGCTGCGATGCGAGAGAGTAGGTCTGCGACTGCGTTCTCTTTCCCGTTCACATGTCGGATGTCGGTTGTTATTTGTCCGATGTAGTCTAGATGACGGGCTTGACGACTGGTGGCTCTTTCAGGATTCTGCTGGAATGCATACACGATCGGCTTGTGGTCGGTGTATATGTGGCAACTTCGACCTTCCAGCATATACTTGAAATGTCTTACTGCCAGGTAGATTGCGGTTAGTTCTCGATCATACGTGCTGTATTTCAGTTGGGCCTTGTCGAACTTTTTGGAAAAGAAGCCCAATGGTTGCACGTTACCATCGACAACTTGGTGTAAAACAGCTCCGGCTGCTATGCTGGATGCGTCCACCCACAAAGATAGTTCGGCGTCCTTCGCGGGGTGTGCGAGCAGCGCTGCTTGAGCGAGTTGTGTTTTGCACTGCTCAAATGCTGTCGTGGCCTCCTCTGTCCACACTAGTTGAGACCGATCGTTGCGCTTGTTCCCCGGAGTCATCTTGAGAAGTGGTATTTGAGCCACGATGGCGTTCGGGATGAACCTTCGGTAGAAGTTGATTGTGGCGAGAAAACTTTTTAGCTCCCTCACTGTTGTCGGGCGTTTGTAGTTGCTGACTGCTTCAACACGTTCGGGCAATGGGCGAATTCCATTGGCCGAGACTGAGTGGCCAACGAAAATTATATCCTTCTTCCCGAACTCACATTTTGCAACATTGATTGCTAAGTTGTGATCTTGTAGACGGGTAAATAACTGCCGAAGATGCTCACGATGTTCCTCTGCTGACGATGATGCGATGAAAATATCATCAATATATGGGAACACGAAGTCCAATCCTCGTAGTACCTCGTGTATGAGCCGTTGGAAGGTTTGAGCGGCATTCCGAAGTCCGAACGTCATGTATGTGAATTCGAACAGTCCAAACGGCGTGGTGATCGCAGTCTTCGGGATGTCGTCTTGATGTATGGGGACTTGATGAAATGCCTTCTGCAAGTCAACCTTGGAAAAAATGGTTTTTCCTTGCAGAATGGTAGTAAAGTCCTGCAGGTATGGTAGTGGGTACCGATCGGGGATGGTTTGAGCGTTCAGCGCACGATAATCTCCACACGGGCGCCAGGTTCCATCCGCTTTTTTCACCATGTGAAGTGGGCTGGCCCAGCTGCTGGACGAGGGGCGGCATATTCCCAGTTGCATCAAATGTTCGAACTCTGTGCGCGCTGCTGCTAGTTTGTCTGATGAAAGACGTCTCGGCCGGGCGTATGATGGCTGACCGGTGGTTTCGATGCGATGCACTGTTGATGATGCACTCACTGTACCGGGTGCTGCTAGTTTGGTGATGGATGGGAATTCTGCCAGCAGCTCGGCGTAGGGGCATGACGTGCTGAATGTTTTTATAGAGTACTCACTCGTCCGTGTCAAAACTGCCATCGCTTCCAGCTTCGTGGTGTTGTCGATGAGACGATGACGTTTCAAATCAATCAGCAGGTCGTAGTGGCAAATGAAATCTGCACCGATGATCCCTGATGACACGTCTGCGATGAGGAATGTCCACAGAAATTCACGCCGGAGGCCAAGACTAACCTTCAGCATAACTTCTCCGTACACTTTAATCGGTGTTCCGTTAGCGGCGAACAATTTAAATGACGTTGGTTTCATCCGGGTTGATTTGAGATCTCTCGGGATGACGGACACATCCGCACCGGTGTCGATGAGGAATTTCATGTTGGTAATTGTGTCCGAGATCTTAAGGCGAAATAGTGTGGCTGTGTCGGAAAGTTCGCCAATTTCCAACGCAGGATCAACTGGACGACGTCATTGTTGGTTGCTGGGCTTGGTTGCTAGTCCGAAGGAACACGGTTTACGGCACCGTCGTGCTTCCCCTCCGTACTTAGAGTGGTACCAGCAGACTTCATAGGACGGTTCATTATCACGAAATTTACTCACTTTGCTTCGGCTGCGGGAACGTGATCGCTCCCGTGGGTTTTCGTTTGAGCGGAACATTTTGTTGATCATCCTGGTCAGTTGAGCGATTTCCCGCTGGAGCGTTTCAATTCTGTCAGGAGGCGATTCTGTTGTAACTTTAGCGGTCGCTGCTGGTGTGCTCGGTGCGCTCGCACCGATGGTGTTGATGCTACGAAGGCCCATGGATTCCACGATGGCATCTGCGATGGTAGCTTTTTCTGTCGGGTCCCCTTTGGAGGCAATCACGGCAGCTTGGGCATGCGGTGGAAGTCTGGAGGCCCACAGGTCGAGCAGCACGGGTTCACAAAACGAATTTCCAGCCACTCTCCTCATTTCGTTGAAAAGTTGGCTCGGTTTCATGTCACCAAGCGGCATATCAGACAATACGAGCTGCAAACGTTTCTGCTGACTGTCGGCGAAGTGTTCAATCAGCTTCATCTTGATATACACGTACTTGTTGGCAGGCGGGACGGCTTCAATAATGGAACGTAACTCCGTCAACTTGCTTGGTGGCACTTGTGCCATGACGATGTTGTACTTCTTGGTGTCGTGGGCATTTCCAATACCGGAAGCGGCAAACCAGAACTCCAATGACATGAAGTATGACTCGATGTTGGATTGCGTCATCACAGGCGGGCTCAGTCGTGGCAGATTTAGGGTGTCCACGTTGGCTTCCTGCTGCTGTTCCGGTACCGCTGGGTTGCCTGCTCCAGTGCCTGGTTTGTCCTCGTTCACCATTTTTTTAAAACGGGGTCACCAATTTATGGTTATCGGATCGTTTAGAAACGCGGTAGAAGTATTCGGTTGGGTTTGATTTAGTAAACTAACGATTTATTGCTACTGCCTACGGGCTTATATACAAAAGTCAAGAATCGAGAAAAATAAGAAAAAATATTTTACACAGGGCAAAGATATAGGGAATTTAAACAAATGATTTTTTTGATTTCGGTCTGTGCATCGAGCACAACAGACCAATAAACGATCACCACACAATGCATCTCGGTGGCTTCAGATCGCGCATCGAGCACGGCTGATAAAGATCGATCACTCGATCGATAGCCGCTGCCTGTGCATCGAGCACGACAGATGGAGAACGATCACTGCGATGAAGCCTCGTTGATATTGCAGGTGGGTTGCGAGGGTGATGATCGTTGAGGTGCTACATATATGAAATACTATTATACTGCTGGAATCGGCATCGGAATTGTAATCCGGAACATCCCAGATCGGTCGTATCATGTACAAATTTAATATATACATTCTTATTTTTGTTTTGTTTGCATTTATTATTAGTATTCTGTCAATAAACCGGTGATTTATGATGACGGTTCTGCATACATCTTTTTATGCCAAACATGACCCCATTCGGCACCGATTCCCACTGGCCAAACTGGTCAAAAACAGTAATACCAGAAACTGAAAATTGAAACTTCAACAAACAATTTGGGTACAAGTTCATGTAGATTTGGCTGAAAATGTGCCTTAAAACTAAGTTCGAAATCGGGGTCAATATGACCCGCTAACACCTTATTCGTAACAAAAAGTTAACACCTAGGGAAGGTTAAGATGGTCATGTTGAAATTATCGCAAAGATCTTGGATTAATGTTGATCTATTATCATCATGAAGACAGCCCCATACCGTACCTTGCGAGTTAAAGTCTCCCAGAACTAGCCGCGGTGCCGGTAAGGATTCCGTGATATTACAAAGCGCTAGGAGGAATGTAGATGGAAGCAATGCAAAGGTCTTTACCATTGATTAAAACTTGACAAGCGACAATTTCAATGCCTGGTGTCGAAGGGAGGTTAATTCGGTTGAAAGAATAGCACTTTTTGATCCCCAAAAGTACTCCTCCATAGGGGTTTTCTCGATCCAGACGAATTATATTAAAGTCGTGGAAGTTGAGATTTATATCGGAAGTTAACCAAGTTTCACATAATGCGAAAGCATCACATTTTAAACTATTTAGTAAAAATTTAAAGGAATCGATTTTCGGGACGATACTTCTGCTGTTCCACTGTAGAACAGTGATCGAATCGGTGACCTCGTTCGATGACTTAGCCATCGAAGGATACGATCGCTGCAAGGAGGGGCCATTTAGTAGTCAACTGCTTCAAAAATGTTTGCACTATAGGGAGAAAACGTATCAGAAGGCTTTTAAGAGGATCAGTAACATTGAAAGCTGTGAAAATTAAGTCCACTATGTCAGAAAATTTCATTAGTCCGCTACTGGACTGAGTATCTGTTTGAAAAAAGGGGACACTTGGGGTTTTTGGTGTCCCTGGAAGTGGTGGGTACTCCTTGTTAGGATTAATATTTCCAAGTCCTGGAGCAAATTGCTTCGGCTTTTGTGCATCACTTCCGTTGGATTTATTGATTGTAGTTGGCGCACTCTGAGTGGACGACACCTTGGCACCCTTACGGGACAATGTAGGGGAGGCTGGATTTCTCCTCTTCCTGGATTCCCCTGGGTTAACCAAAGATGTTCCCTCTCGTGGGTCGTCAGATTCTTGCTCAACGTTAGCCAAACCAGCATAGGGATTTTCGGACAGGACAGATGGCGAAGCATTCTTTAGCATTTCTGAATAAGAACGCCTTGAGCGTTCCTTAAGGGAGCGCTTAATTTTATCCCCGCGCTGCTTGTACGCAGGGCATGATTTAAGAGCATGTGAAGGGCCCCCGCAGCAAATACACTTTTCAGTTTCTTTGTCGCAAGAGTCATCCTCATGCTCTCCTTCGCATTTGCCGCATCGTTTCTTATTTCCACAATATGTGGCTGTGTGGCCCAACTGCTTGCAATTGCTGCAGCTCATGACCCGCGGTACAAACAGGCGAACTGGTAGGCGAACCCTGTCAAGGAGGATGTAGTTGGGAAGAGAGGACCCGGCGAATGTCACCCGAAGCGAGCCTGATAGAGAGTAGGTAGTCTTACCTCCCTCGGTGTTTGCGGTATACAATTGTTTGCATTCCAAGATCTTAATCTGTTCAAGTGAGGGGTCCTTAAAACAGCCAACCCCGTGCTCCAACAGTTCTTCGCATTTCAGGCCCGGTTCGGACACTACCCCATCGATTTCACAGGCCACACAAGGCACGTACGCTTTAAATTCCCGCGTAAAGCGCTCACAGCAAGCAATCGCGTTTGCCTGGCCGAGATCATTCACTAGAACACGTATCTTGTTTGCCCGAACACGTGTTATCTGAGTTACGGCCGGGTAATTAGCAGTCAGATCTCGAGAAAGTTTTAATATATTAACCGGTTTCTCTCCGGTCCGAAAATATACCACCCATGGCCCAGAGGAACCTTCTGGGTACTGCTTTATAGGGGAGCAATGCGAGTATTAGAGGGATCAGGGACTTCCATGATTACATCAGATGGTATTTCGCCCTCGGCCATTTAAGCACGAGGGCAGAGCGTTATATAAACGGGAATGTGTCTTATTATTTGATTTGAGTAAAAGTAGGGAAAAGGAAAGAAAGCAAACGAGGAAAAAAAATAAAGCAAAACTTATCTGCAAACAACGTCGATTGTTCCGCACCAGCGAAAACAATGTACTGGATTTACTGCCGGCACCAGCAGAACGGCAGCTAACGAACGAACAAAGGATGACCTTCACTCACTAAAATTTACACACCGAACACCACTGTGAAATATAACGATCCGTTCCGTTCAAAGGTTGGGAGACGTATGGAAGTTGAAGTTGTAGTACAAATAGTTTTAATTAAACAGTTGAATTTACTTGAATTTTAGCAATGTGTTTAATTGAAATCAATTCAAACCCCAAACTCACACCACATCCTTCTCTTTCTTGGATTTCAAAAAGGCGTCAAACATGAATTTCTGGCACCTACTCGTCATGTCCATTCCGTAATGACCTATATTGTTTAGGTGCGGGTCATAAGGAGTCTTCCAGACCCGTCTCTTCCATCTTTCCTAAAATATTCTAAGTCTTTTGCATTTCAAAGAATATTTTTTGCAAAAAACCCTGTTAATTGTGATATCCGTGCAAAAAACTGCTTCTTCTTCGTCCTTTGCATTTAAAAGGACTTAGAATTTTATTCAGCAAAAAGTCTATCTTTTGCATTCAAAAGGACTTTTTTTCAAAAACGAATATTTTTGCGAAATCCGTACAAAAAAAACTCCCAAAAATATTTTTAGTCTTTTGCTGAGGGTTTTTACGCGGGTTTTCCAATTACGCGGTTTTATACGCGGTACGTATCCCCAATATAAAAAAAACCTGAGTGTATTGCAATTCTGTGTACCGTCATCATGCTCACACAATGTATAATCAATTGAATATCTCACAAGACGCATTGATCCTACAAAGTGCTAACACACCATATTTATATTTTAGGATCATCATTGCACTAAGCAATGGGTGATTTATGGTATAAACCAATCACCCGAGCAAATACTCATGGGCTCAAACACCACGCAGCCCCTTGAAAAGACCATGAACATGGTCCGTGCCCACTTTCACAACCATTAAAACACCATAAAATGGTCTCAATAACCTATAAATATACCAACGTATGGTTTTTCTATGGGATCTACCGGACTATGACGATGGTGTTTTTGAGGGTTGAACCCATTTCAAACACCCATGCCCAACCCCATGAGCATGGGGGTATTATGGACTTTACGTTTGCTCGGGCATGTTGTTTTCAAAGGTCCTTACTATGGTATATTTATGGTGCATTATGGGGTTGATTAATTGTAGCGGACCTTAGAATGGTCTTTATATGGTCACATATAGTGTCTCAGACCATGAGCATTTGCTCGGGAAATCGACAGCTGTGACTTACCAGATTAAGTTTTTGTGAAGCAATTTTTTTTTTGCTTCCTAAGGATAAGCCTCCTATGAATATTTCATAGGAAAACATAATTTCATTGTAAAAAATTAAAGAAAAATGACGGTCTGAATTACCCCTACATTGTAAAAGCAGGAAAAACGTAGAGGTTTGCAAATCATCGCCTAGTGCTGCCATTGAGTGGCGCAAATGAACCTTTTAGGGCACCAAAATGTAGTTGAGGTTTCAAACTAACAATTAGGACTTTTGACCGGTAACTTTTTTCACATCTATCCACCTAAAAGATCGATTTGCTTAAGTAGGTCCGAATAGCCCCGGGTTCCCCTATCTAATATCTACATAAAAACTTATCCTTCGAAATTCACATAAAAATCGGCATAGCTTGTGGAGTACACTTATAAGAACCGCGTAACTCCGCTTAAAAAGCTTATAGCTTGCGAAATCTGGCGGGCCGTCCTATGAAAACAACGTGTACGGTTTGCTATCACTAAAAAAACAAAAAGCACACTGAACCCGAACATCCGACGGCTGGCTTATGAAGCCAGTGCCGAACGCTTTGAGCTGTCAATGTGTAAGAAAAGTCGGGCACAGTCCTATATACATTCTTCATTCTTACCTGTACTATAATTTGCTTCTGAACTCGCCAGAAATGCTTCTGCTATCATATGAAGTTGTATTTTCAATAGTTCGTCTTCACTCTCCAGCGTGTTTCTGATAGAACATTGCATGACGCCATCAAAGGAGAAAATGACAGTTCAGTGAGCTTGTTTACAAGGTGTTATAATTTATAAGCGGCTCGAATCCTGCTTTTCTGGCCACGCCCCATTTAAACAAGCTCCCCGAACTACCCAAACAAGTAAGGTTAAACATTTTCGTGCACTGTTCTGTTCAAGCTATCAATGGACGTAATTCGCCAATCACGACGATCCCTTAATGCTTAAGAAACTACGGATCATTGATACCTCCCCTCGGAAGAGAAATTGTGATATCGGTAAGAATACATCAGCATTTCAATTGAAAGCTAGAGAAAGGTATGAATATTTAAACAGAATATTTCACACATCCGTAGTCTCGATTTAAAAAAGATTTTGGTAGGTATGTTAAGACAACATTTTCTTACTTTCTATAGAAATACTTATGTACATGGTTTAGCAGATTTTTAAAACCGCCAATAACGATTTTGACTTATTTTAAAAAGTGTACATTTTAGGATTTAGCAGAAAAGTTCAAACTCAATCATTAAAACTTTAACATTGGTCTAGATAAGGTAGAACTATATCATTTTGGTTTTTAGCTGGTGCTACACCGGTGTAGAGCAAAAAAAGAGGCAGACTGATTACACCCAAGGTTGAATGAGTGTAACACTGACTACACCGGTGTAGTACACTGTCAAAAACGAAAAGGACATAAACCTTCGTCAGATTTTAAGCAGCCATCGGTTTTTTGAACCAGTGCGTCTCTTCTAAAAAACGAAAATTTATTCAAGAATGTCGATATAGTAGACTGTTAATAATAATTATTTAATGAACCTAAATGAACTAATTCACTTCATATTCACTACTGGAACTCATATGCCATGTGCTCGCATGCCGTTTTTGTGGCTAACAGTTGGATTTTCTAGACATTTGGACCGCTAGTATGTCGTATGGAATCAGCATAATTTGAAGAAACCTCTGGTAAAGGAAATAGTTGAAAGTTGATGGTGGAACTTGACCTTCTTCTATATCTCGACAAACTTTTGAGTCGATTTGTAGGGGTCAACACCAAGTCATAGGCCCGCAATCTTCCAAAGTGGGTTTGGACACACCGTCAGTGACAGAGTAATCTGTTTGTTTGTCCTTTTATGCAGGATTATGTCTTTTTATGCATGGGATATGTAGGGGAATTGTGGGAAAAACCGACACTGTGGGTAAAACCGACACCCCACAACTTTTCCTAGAAATCAAATTTTTATTCATTTCATAATGATACAATATTATTAGTACGTTTATTTAGAGCATTTTAAGAAAAATTGGATTTACGTTAGTGCGCCGAATGTCATAAAAATTAACAAAACATTCGACAGCAGCGTTCATACTCGTCTGGATGTAAAATTTCGTTGGTAGATTTTAAGGTTTTAACCGAACGAAAGCTTTTCAAATCACCCCATTTTTCAGTACCTATTATTATCGGCCTGTCCTATGATCAACTAAGTGCATTGAAGACGAGTTTGAAAAATTCAATATTTTTAATTGCTTTTATGAAAAAATGTGCGCTGTTGGGGTAAAACCGACACCCTATGGTTAGGGTAAAACCGACACGCTGTTAAGATGGTTGTGTATACTTGCGATTCATTCCACAATGCTGGGGATCTTTGTGACACTTCAATTAGCCTATTAGAACACTATAGTATTAGCAGAAATACACAGAAATACTTTTATTGTGTTTATTTCTTGTAAGTCTCTTTAAAAATCAAAAATTGGTATTTTTGCTTATCTGATTCTAACGAAGCTTTTGCTATTTCTGCAAAAAGGTCATCAAACCGAATTTCTAGTGTTCTTTTGGTTTGTCATAGACGAATTTTATCACAATGAGACAATGGTATTATGTATACTCCAATAGATCTTTGATGATCAGAGTCCGAAAAATCAAATCTGAAAAAGATAGTTTTACTAAGAAGTGTGTGTGTGTCACTTATAAGTGAATGAATCCAATTAGCAGAACGTAGAACGCTTGAAAATCTTCTCTTATGAAATAAAATGACACTGGAGGTTGCAATGATGTGCGCAAGGATTATTTGGAAATACTCATATCAATAAATAATCCTATAGCATAAAATACTCTTATTTATAGTACTACGCTTTCGAACTTTCTTCCCCTCACTACATGATGAAGCAATAAAAAGCACATATTTGCATCATACATACTCACACTTTATTAATCACGCATATATCTCATTTTTAATAAAGATAAAGATTTTAATAAAGTGGAGAGAAAATAAATTAAAGGGGGTGTCGATCTTACCCCTATGGGGTGTCGGTTTTACCCGCAGTGCTTACAAAAAGTCACTTTGTTTTCCAAGTTTTACAACCAATATTTTTTAATGAAATTAATTTTTTGAAGCGCTGAAAAAATTAAGTCTTGTTAAGAATTTTCTGAAGAAGCATTCTGCATAAAAATTATAATTTTATTGGTTTTGTGGCAACTTAGAAAAAGTGTTAAGCTTAAGGTGTCGGTTTTAACCATAATTCCCCTACCGCATGACCTCTAAAATCTACGTGAAATCCGCTTATTTTGCAAAAAAAGTTTGTAGATAGTACTTATAAGAATCGCATAGCTGCGCTTAAAAATGCATAACGCGAAATTTGCATAAAAAACGACGTGTACGATTTGCTGACACTAAAAAAAAACAAAAAGCACACTTAAGCCCGGAACATCCGACGGCTGGGCTTATGAAACCGGTGCCGAACTATTTGAGCTGTCAATGTGTAAGAACGTTTGCGCACAGTCCTGTATACATTCTTCGTTTGTGGCTGTAATATAATTTGCTTCCAAACTCGCCAAAAATGCTCCTGTCATCAAATGTAGGAAAACAAAGAATTATTGTGTAGTAAATTTATTGTCATTCTAAAACTAAACTCAACACCAAACTAGAAGCTAATTTTGATTCAAATCCTTTAAAATTTTAAGGTTTACGATAGGGCGAAAGGCTAATCGGAATGTCTTTCGAGGACGGACTTCGATATTTTTCTTATTAGTAATGTTCACTAGAAGACTACGAGTTGGACAGTTACATGCTGGGGACTCCCAGCATAATCTTACATAAATATGGCAAAAGCTAGTGTCTCATGAACCCCGTCAGGGTAGCTAGCAGCGCCAACACACCGAATAGTGTTGGAAGTCGATATGAGGATGAAAATAATCGGGAACCAGCATTACACCCGTCCGAATTGCAGGTGAAGATGCAGGAACGGTACTCAATCTTGTCACCGGGATTGCGCACATAGTTGCAATAGTTGCCGAGGTCACGCGATGAACAGTACCTCTTAGCTCCGATGCCACCTGTTGGGATAGAGGGAGATGCGTTGAGTTATAAAAGTTCAAAAACTGTATTCTCACATTTCACAAATATATTAAAAACTACAAAACTACTATCTATTTTACACTATAATGCTGACGCAATTACATGGGTGAGTAGGCAGATAAAGAGATGCTTAAGAGGATCAGTCAAATATGTGCTGTGGTGGACCTATTCACAGATTACCTCACATTTGTATTTTCGTTTGCTTTGAACATTTGCTGCTGCTTGTACGCAGGGCATGATTTAAGAGCATGTGAAGGGCCCCCGCAGCAAATACACTTTTCAGTTTCTTTGTCGCAAGAGTCATCCTCATGCTCTCCTTCGCATTTGCCGCATCGTTTCTTATTTCCACAATATGTGGCTGTGTGGCCCAACTGCTTGCAATTGCTGCAGCTCATGACCCGCGGTACAAACAGGCGAACTGGTAGGCGAACCCTGTCAAGGAGGATGTAGTTGGGAAGAGAGGACCCGGCGAATGTCACCCGAAGCGAGCCTGATAGAGAGTAGGTAGTCTTACCTCCCTCGGTGTTTGCGGTATACAATTGTTTGCATTCCAAGATCTTAATCTGTTCAAGTGAGGGGTCCTTAAAACAGCCAACCCCGTGCTCCAACAGTTCTTCGCATTTCAGGCCCGGTTCGGACACTACCCCATCGATTTCACAGGCCACACAAGGCACGTACGCTTTAAATTCCCGCGTAAAGCGCTCACAGCAAGCAATCGCGTTTGCCTGGCCGAGATCATTCACTAGAACACGTATCTTGTTTGCCCGAACACGTGTTATCTGAGTTACGGCCGGGTAATTAGCAGTCAGATCTCGAGAAAGTTTTAATATATTAACCGGTTTCTCTCCGGTCCGAAAATATACCACCCATGGCCCAGAGGAACCTTCTGGGTACTGCTTTATAGGGGAGCAATGCGAGTATTAGAGGGATCAGGGACTTCCATGATTACATCAGATGGTATTTCGCCCTCGGCCATTTAAGCACGAGGGCAGAGCGTTATATAAACGGGAATGTGTCTTATTATTTGATTTGAGTAAAAGTAGGGAAAAGGAAAGAAAGCAAACGAGGAAAAAAAATAAAGCAAAACTTATCTGCAAACAACGTCGATTGTTCCGCACCAGCGAAAACAATGTACTGGATTTACTGCCGGCACCAGCAGAACGGCAGCTAACGAACGAACAAAGGATGACCTTCACTCACTAAAATTTACACACCGAACACCACTGTGAAATATAACGATCCGTTCCGTTCAAAGGTTGGGAGACGTATGGAAGTTGAAGTTGTAGTACAAATAGTTTTAATTAAACAGTTGAATTTACTTGAATTTTAGCAATGTGTTTAATTGAAATCAATTCAAACCCCAAACTCACACCACATCCTTCTCTTTCTTGGATTTCAAAAAGACGTCAAACATGAATTTCTGGCACCTACTCGTCATGTCCATTCCGTAATGACCTATATTGTTTAGGTGCGGGTCATAAGGAGTCTTCCAGACCCGTCTCTTCCATCTTTCCTAAAATATTCTTTTGTCTTAAGTCTTTTGCATTTCAAAGAATATTTTTTGTAAAAAACCCTGTTAATTGTGATATCCGTGCAAAAAACTGCTTCTTCTTCGTTCTTTGCATTTAAAAGGACTTAGAATTTTATTCAGCAAAAAGTCTATCTTTTGCATTCAAAAGGACTTTTTTTCAAAAACGAATATTTTTGCGAAATCCGTACAAAAAACGCTTTTAATCCACCTAACAGTGTGATGAGACATTTCTTATAACTCTTATCACTCTCTTCGGATATTATATCGTTTGAGAACATTTAGAACGTGATGCTTCGCGATGTTTTTGATAACACATATTACATGGGATAGTGGCAGGACTCATAGAATCGCTCAAATCAGCATAGGACAACATCAGTGCTAGAAATCTCAAACCAAATCAATGGGAAAGCGAAAAAATGGCCCATAAAATATCTAAATATCTAAATTGTGGTGGAAAAACTGAATTTATATATTGTACTGAGCCAAAAAAATCGATTTTTTTTTTGAATCGATTTGAAGTTTATACTTTACTCAAATTTCCAACGCGACTGAGAACTAAGAAAATTTAATGAAATCGCAGCTCCTGATATCACGCTATCTCTGAAGTTTACTTTATTTTAAGTTTACTTTAATTTTACTTCGACATCGACTTTTTCTAAAGGTGACTTCCCAGTAGTATCCTTGATTTGAATTATTATCGCTAATCCTAATACCAAAGAACAAATAAAAACCTCTCGAAAACGAACCGTTTGGGAAAATCATCATCATTACTGAAATTTTCATTTTCACGAAACTTTTCGATAACCTTCCGTCACTTGCCTTAATGCACTGGGTGCACAGTGCTCTGAAAATCCAGCGAAACCGTCTTAGGGCACCAGCGGGTCTGATTCAGAGCTATCTGCGCGGCGAGTTAAATCTGTAAAGAATACTAAAAATTAATATCTATTCCATAATTTTCAGTTCAGCAATTCGAGAGATCGTGCTCACCGTAAGCCATGAAAAATAGACTACGTTGTGAAGCGATGGTCACTATTTATTAAAAAATCACGGTTAAATAAAAAATAAAACTATTTAAAAATTTCAAATAGTTTATAATTTTCACAAACTTATTAGGAAAAATTGCTTTCGTAATATTGTGTAGGAAAAAGCTGAAAATTTCAGTATTTTCTCTATCTGCAACATATAAACCCTTAAGTATACCGATTAATTGGTATACGAATTGGAATAGGTTCGCCAAATTTTGGAAGAACCCCTTGAAAACTACCTAAAAATTGTTGTAGTTCGATGCAACAAAAAAATCCCCAAAAATGAAATGTACCTATTAATGTGAAACACAGTGAATAATACATACAATAAAGACCCATTTTTATCAATCTCATGGTGTATTTTAGGCTGACAAAATGGGGACATTGACTAAATCGGGCAATTTTTTTATTTATAATAAACTGAAGCTGTTAAAATATTCTTCCCGTCCCTTGATGTAGTCTGAAAACTATTTCTGATTATGATGAACTTTTTACTTTACATATTTCCATCTCCATGATAAGGAAAACGTGCTCAAGAAAGGATTTACTCGAATTCTGTCTTGTTCGTCTGCTAGAGCCCATCAAACAGATGTTCATATTTGGCTGATAAAATCGGGGTTTTAATGTATTATAATAGATATTCAGCATTCGAAGACGTTTCTTGTGAACGAGTGTAGAACGACTTTGTTTTTACTTACTGGAAGTCAGCGGCGTAGCCAGAAATTCGGTTTGGTGGGGGTTTGGTGAAAATCGATCTTACTGTCCAAACGGCATAATTCCGAAACCGTAATTTTTGAAGTTATAAAATTATGCAGAATTAATTTTTCAGAAAATAGTAACAGAGTTCGTGTCTTTAGCGAATTTGTTGAGACTTGTCATGAATATTAACCCGAGAAAATTCACCATAAATACTTCTTGGACGATATACCGTCAAAATAATTTTATCAAATGATGCGCTGTTTAACGTTTGAAAAACTCATTGAAGATACTAAACCTCCGAAATTGGCGGTTTCAAAATGATGCTATCTTGACCTTAAATTACTGTTTTTGAACATTTGACCTATACATATAATTGGTCATACAACAAAAATCAAATGCCCATCAAAAGCGATCAGGACCTGCTAGAGTCGAATGGAAATCGTCATTTTTCATAAATTTCTCTCTACATTCGGAAAGTGTTATCCTCGTTATTAATCATATTACGTTTTCGTCTCAACTCGACGCATTCCCAAAATAAAAACCTGTTTTAATCCACCTAGTGGTGCAATTGTGCTTTTCTCATTTGTCCAGACTACGATTCCATGGCTGGTTATGTTCAATACAATGGTGGAAATGAATATTACATGTTCAGTACGATTTGCACATACATACAATGGATGGACAGCCACGATCTTGAGATACTATGTGATATTGAAACATCGCTTGAAACCAGCGGCGGATCATGGAGAAAGATCCGGGAGATCCGGGTCCTGCCGAAAATTTTCAACTTGTTAACAAATTTTAAACTAGTTTTAATTTTAAAGTAGCAACCCCCCACTGCATATTCTCTCCGGGCCGGTATGATTGACGATTTTTAGAGTGATTGCATAACCTTTCTATATGAGAAAGGCAAAAATGTACCAAAATCCAAAGAAGTCAATTTTTGTCATGCATTTAAATGTTTCATGCATTTTAAAGTCATTTGGCATCCAAAATACAAATTTGATTTTGAAAAATTTTCATTTCAGTTTATATGGGAATTTGCTGTGTGATTGCACTCTTCAACTCGTAACTCCGGAACCGGAAGTCCAATCAATAGAAAATTCAATAGCAGCCGATGGGAAGGTTGTACCTTTCATTTGAGACTAACTTTGTGCAAATCGGTCTGGCCATCTCTGAGAAACAGAGGTCAAATTTTTTTTCCACATATACACATACACGCATACAGACATATACATACACACAGACATTTTCCGATCTCGACGAACTGAGTCGATTGGCATATGACACTCGGCCCTCCGGGTCGGGATTAGATTGACGAATTTTAGAGTGAATGAGAAAGGCAAGAACATTTTTAGCAAATGTTGAAAGTTATGCAATGTTTTGGTGAGCAGTTCTATGTTTCATAGACATTAAATCAATTTTAACTTCGCTTTCTATTAAATAAAGACCCTTATTACAGTACATCTCTACAAAAACGAGATCAATTTGAAAATAAATCTGAGGATTATGATTGATTACAGAACTCTGGAATTTTCTATTGGAATGTTTTCAGGCAGGAATTTGATATTGATGCTATTAGACAACTGTGAAATCAAGACCAATAGATCAGTTACATATCAGGACCCCATTCCGACAATTTATCAAAAGTCCTCATGATGTTTACAACAACAGGTTATCAATCTACGGATCAGATAATTGTTATTGTATTATTGAATTAAATCAGTCTGCATCAATAAATTTTCAACTTCAATCCAATTTTTTTTTTGGGGTGTGGTGGGGGGGGGGGGGGGGGGTTGTATGGTGTTAAACTCCAAAACCTTCTCTTGGCTATGCCGTTGCTTGGGGTTATTTATTTCGCTTTTCTTTTTTCGATATGTTTCAGATCGATCCGATGGTTATAAGTTAGAAAAATTGCAGTCAGAAGGTTCGCACAAATGAACATTTTTACACTGATAAGTTATCAAGTTCCTTCCAGACAACTTGGAAGTGTTCGGTGATTATTTCTAGCGGTTGTAGATAGAAAAATGAAATACAAAATTTGTTTTATCGAAATAATGTTTGGCTTATTTCAATGGATTATTACTATATTGAACAATAAATAGCCAACAAAGAGTAAGCAACAAACAACAAGCCATAACTTTTAAAGTATTCAAAATAGATATTTGAAGTCTTCAGTAAAGTTATTCGCAAAAGTAAGAGCTACAAATTTGCTGAAGGCATCATTCCGATATAATCACTTCCAAGAAAATTTGTGAAAATATCTCACTCATAGGGGGATTAATCAGCAACAGCACAATACCAAAAGAAAGGGCATATTACCTCCATTAAATTCTCCGAAGATACTATTGACCTAAAATAAACCGTTTTGGCGTTAATAATAGATTACATGTTTTTGGTCATATTTCTGGCAATGGGAAATGATAAAAATCTTTCGTCCGTATTTAATGTTTATTATCTCTTTTGATAATAGTCCGATTTCAACAATCTATAGCTTGTTCGAAAGGTATTCGTTAAAGCTGTCTAAAAACATATAAATTGTTATTCTGTCATGTCAGTTTCGGCAGATAATTTAAAAAAACTGCAAAAAACGCCATTTTTACGCATTCAAACATTCATATCTTGGAAACTAAACATCAGAATCAAAAACAAATTAATAGCGTTCATACTGTTTTTTAGTTCTTTCATTTAAAATTGGTTTGGATAAGATCGGTTCAGCCATTGCTGAGAAACACGAATGAGAATTTGTCCGTTACATACACACACACACAGACACACACACACACACACAGACATTGTCCCAAATCGTCGAGCTGAGTCGATTGGTATATAAGACTCGGCCCTCCGGGCCTCGGAAAAAATCTTGAAAGTTTGAGCGAATTCTATACATTTCTTTTATAAGAAATGTAAAAAACTCCCAAAAATATTTTTAGTCTTTTGCTGAGGGTTTTTACGCGGGTTTTCCAATTACGCGGTTTTATACGCGGTACGTATCCCCAATATAAAAAAAACCTGAGTGTATTGCAATTCTGTGTACCGTCATCATGCTCACACAATGTATAATCAATTGAATATCTCACAAGACGCATTGATCCTACAAAGTGCTAACACACCATATTTATATTTGAGGATCATCATTGCACTAAGCAATGGGTGATTTATGGTATAAATCAATCACCCGAGCAAATACTCATGGGCTCAAACACCACGCAGCCCCTTGAAAAGACCATGAACATGGTCCGTGCCCACTTTCACAACCATTAACCCTTTCATGCCCAACTTTTTTCTAGTGCATGTAGGGTTTCAAAACTATTTTTCCTTTAAAAAGGTGGTCTCAAGAAACTCGAAAAACCTTTTTTCATAAAGGTAGGTGCTCTCCTTGCAGTGCTAGAAGCTGCTCAATTTTTACCTTTCAATGCTCACTACAATTCTCCTAGAATATTTACAATAGTCCAACTGCGTGGAAAACGAAGCCAAAAATAGTCTAAATTGATAAGTTTCATCAGTTTTCACTAATATTGCAACATAACGAAGTTATATGAAAAATTCATTTTCCGTCGTCAACGTAAACGGTCTCTGGCAGCACTGCTCCATCGGAGTTCAATCAGACTAATTGCAATAACTTCAGTTCTAGAGCTGATCCTTGTAGCCGTTAATACTCAAAAGAAAGCCAATAGTCACATTTATTAGTCTTACTTGTTTTTGTGAGCAAAGCTTGCCTTAATCAAAAGTTATAGCTGTTTAAAAACGTTGTTGTCCACAAACAACATGGACATGAATGGGTTAAAACACCATAAAATGGTCTCAATAACCTATAAATATACCAACGTATGGTTTTTCTATGGGATCTACCGGACCATGACGATGGTGTTTTTGAGGGTTGAACCCATTTCAAACACCCATGCCCAACCCCATGAGCATGGGGGTATTATGGACTTTACGTTTGCTCGGGCATGTTGTTTTCAAAGGTCCTTACTATGGTATATTTATGGTGCATTATGGGGTTGATTAATTGTAGCGGACCTTAGAATGGTCTTTATATGGTCACATATAGTGTCTCAGACCATGAGCATTTGCTCGGGAAATCGACAGCTGTGACTTACCAGATTAAGTTTTTGTGAAGCAATTTTTTTTTGCTTCCTAAGGATAAGCCTCTTATGAATATTTCATAGGAAAACATAATTTCATTGTAAAAAATTAAAGAAAAATGACGGTCTGAATTACCCCTACATTGTAAAAGCAGGAAAAACGTAGAGGTTTGCAAATCATCGCCTAGTGCTGCCATTGAGTGGTGCAAATGAACCTTTTAGGGCACCAAAATGTAGTTGAGGTTTCAAACTAACAATTAGGACTTTTGACCGGTAACTTTTTTCACGTCTATCCACCTAAAAGATCGATTTGCTTAAGTAGGTCCGAATAGCCCCGGGTTCCCCTATCTAATATCTACATAAAAACTTATCCTTCGAAATTCACATAAAAATCGGCATAGCTTGTGGAGTACACTTATAAGAACCGCGTAACTCCACTTAAAAAGCTTATAGCTTGCGAAATCTGGCGGGCCGTCCTATGAAAACAACGTGTACGGTTTGCTAGCACTAAAAAAAACAAAAAGCACACTGAACCCGAACATCCGACGGCTGGCTTATGAAGCCAGTGCCGAACGCTTTGAGCTGTCAATGTGTAAGAAAAGTTGGGTACAGTCCTGTATACATTCTTCATTCTTACCTGTAATATAATTTGCTTCTGAACTCGCCAGAAATGCTTCTGGCATCATATGAAGTTGTATTTTCAATAGTTCGTCTTCACAACTCCAGGGTGTTTCTGTAGAACATTGCATGACGCCATCAAACGAGAAAATGACAGTTCAGTAAGCTCGTTTACAAGGTGTTATAATTTATAAGCGGCTCGATTCCTGGCTTATCTGACAACGCCATTTAAACAAGCTCTCCGAACTACACAAACAAGTAAGGTTAAACATTTTCGTGCACTGTTCTGTTCGAGCTATCAGTGGACGTCATTCGCCAATCACGACGATCCCTAACGATAAAGAAACTACGGATCATTGATCCCCCCCGGAAGAGGAATTGTGACATCGGTAAGAATACATCAGCATTTCAATTCAAAGCTAGAGAGAAAGGTATGAATATTTAAACAGAATATTTCACACATCCGTAGTCTCGATTTAAAAAAGATTTAGGTAGGTATGTCAAGACAACATTTTCTTACTTTCTATAGAAATATTTATGTATATGGTTTGGCAGATTTTTGAAACCGCCAATAACGATTTTGAAGCGGACATTTTAGGATTAAGCAGAAAAGTTCAAACTCAATCAATAAAACTGTAGCATTGGTCTAGATAAGGTAGAACATTTTCGTTTTTACCTGGTGTTACACCGGTACCGGTTTAGTGCAAAAAAAAGAGGCAGACTGATTACACCCAAGGTTGAATGAGTGTAACACCGACTACACCGGTGTAGTGCACTGTAAAAAACGAAAAGGACATAAACCTTCGTCAGATTTTAAGCAGCCATCGGTTTTTTGAACCAGTGCGTCTCTTCTTAAAAACGAAAATTTATTCAAGAATGTCGATATAGTAGACTGTTAATAATAATTAGTTAATGAACCTAAATGAACTAATTCACTTCATATTCACTATCGGAACTCATATGCCATGTGCTCGCATGCCGTTTTTGTGGCCAACAGTATGCCGTATGGAAATACATACTGTATACATTCTTCATTTGTGGCTGTAATATAATTTGCTTCCAAACTCACCAAAAATGCTCCTGCAATTTTTTTTTATTGTTTAGTAAATTTATTGTCATTCTAAAACTAAACTCAACACCAAACTAGAAGCTAATTTTGATTCAAATCCTTTAAAATTTTAAGGTTTACAATAGGGCGAAAGGCTAATCGGAATGTCTTTCGAGGACGGACTTCGATATTTTTCTTATTGGTAATGTTCCCTAGAAGACTACCAGTTGGACAGTTGTATGCTGGGGACTCCCAGCATAATCTTACATAAATATGGCAAAAGCTAGTGTCTCATGAACCCCGCCAGGGTAGCTAGCAGCGCCAACACACCGAATAGTGTTGGAAGTCGATATGAGGATGAAAATAATCGGGAACCGGCATTACACCCGTCCGAATTGCAGGTGAAGATGCAGGAACGGTACTCAATCTTGTCACCGGGATTGCGCACATAGTTGCAATAGTTGCCGAGGTCACGCGATGAACAGTACCGCTTAGCTCCGATGCCACCTGTTGGGATAGAGGGAGATGCGTTGAGTTATAAAAGTTCAAATACTGTACTCTCACATTTTACAAATATATTAAAAACTACACAACTACGATCTATTTTACACTATAATGCTGACGCAATTACATGAGTGAGCAGGCAGATAAAGAGATGCTTAAGAGGATCAGTCAAATATGTGCTGTGGTGGACCTATTCACAGATTACCTCACATTTGTATTTTCGTTTGCTTTGAACATTTGAAACAAACATGTTCTGTTTTAGATTGTCATTCTCATTCTACGCGGCGTGTGACGTGAATAACTAATCTCACATCACTCTACGCGATTTGTGACACCCAATTCTGAAACCACTGCAAGTGACGGGAAAATCCCACACAACGGCAATGGAGAATCTCATCTCACCCCAGATGACTCTCACAATCGGGTGACAAATGTCACGTACAGTGACGTGGATTAGTCGTCCAATGTCACACGCCACGCAGAATAAGGCCGTGTTTTACTATCTAAATAGACAATTTGAAATGATCTATGAATTGGCACAACATATGTTGCGATACACACGGCGAAGAAGCATGCAGTGAAAGTGAGGGATATTTATGGAAAAATCACAAAAACCTCTAGTTCTCTAGTGGCCAGTTTAGGTTAAATGTTGCCATGTTTTCAAGCATACATGAATGGTGTCAATGAAATTGAAAATGAATGGAAAATGATTGAGCGGCTGGGCTGGTTGGATGAATGATGTGACTAACAACTGCGGTTGGAACATAGTAGGGCATGATTTGAGATTTGTTGCTTATGCTAGTTTAAAGCAGCCTCTCGCTAATTAGCAGCTTTTGCGTTTAAACTAAAATTAAAAAAAAAACGTAGGTCTAATGATTTAAGGCAAACAATGCTAAAACTCAAACACGAAGATCGAGCGAGGAAAAGAGTCAAGACAATATTTTACACTAGATTCACAATGCAAAATTTCAGACTACAATCACAATTCACAACAAGCAACGAAACAAAAAAAACCGCTTAAGGTGTGTTACTGCGTTAACCATGCATAGCCGTCGATTTGATGCAGTACTCCGCCTCGAACACGTGATCGCACGGTTCCGGTTTGAATGGAGACGCCTCGTCCGCAACCAACATATCGGAACAGTACATCGAGTGTGCGGATGAGCATTGATAGCACAGGATCCCAAGCACTGCAAACGGAAGTTAAATACATAATGGTTTGGGTTAGTATTATGTGAGGCGTTCGGTTAATCATGCTTGTTGGTTATAATATCTGAAAAAATGTATGATAAAATGAATAATTAAATTAATCATGCTTCCACAAGGGACCCATTCCAGTGTTAATTTCTTGTCCTACACCGCTTTTTATGTGCACAATACTTAAGCTAGCGGGCGTTAGTATATTATGATCGTCCTTTTCCAACGTTAGAAATACCTTCGAAACGACCAATGTGCTTGATGCAGAATCTAGCCCCGTAAACGTTGGAGCAGTCCTGCGGTTTGATGTCTGGCTTGTCGAAGCGTTCGAACCATTCGCTGCACTGGAACGGGGTTGTTGAGTCTGTACCGTTGCATACGTAGCATTCGATTGCGCTAGCTGGAAGTGAAATGATTTAATTCGGATGGTATAAATTGAACTTATTTTATTGCTCTTTGTTAGTATAGCGTTGATATATCTTCAAATTCACATTGAATTAGATGTCTATAATCCTAAACCTAAACAAAAAAATACTCCCGTTCGGATAAAAAAGATGGGTAGGTAATGTCAGAGATATAACCGAAGTGAAGTAGAATAACTTTGACTGGTAATTCGAATGCTGTAATTTTTACTATCATTTGCATGGTTGAATTAAATTCAGCTTTCAAGTATTTCTGCATTTATATACAGCAACTCCAAGGAAAAAGCTAGACGTTTTCTCAGAATTCTGCAATATTTGGTAGAATCGTTCTTTTCCGAAAAATATTAGATACATTTTTTTTTATTTCGTCATTAGGGTGTCCCTTTCCACGTTAGATAGGTTCAAAAAATCGTGATTTTTTCAAAGTTGATTTTTTTTAAAATCATAACTTTTGAACCACTGAACCGATTTTCATTGGTTGTAGGTCAAATGAAAGGTATTTAAGTGTAGTTTCAAGAAAAAATTATTAACCTTAAAAAATATTGAGTTTTGTACGTTGAAAATACGCATTAAATGGTTATTCTTAATTTTCACTGCGAGGGTCCTTGAATACTCCATACTTTTATATTTTTATTTGAAAGATCATTCAATTCTACACAACATCTCCAAACATATTTTTGAACCAGATCTAGAGGTTTCGGAGATATAATTTTTTGAAAATAAAAAATCTATGTATACACCCCACATGCATGGAAACGATGTAACCGCATGGTAGTTCACCATACACTTCCAGCGAGTCACAGAAGCTGTGAATAAAGAAATCTATGATTTACTTACAAGCTAGGTGCAACATTCATTTCAACCTGGGGGTTGTCCATTAACCACGTAGAAAAAAAATTCGTTCAAAATATTTTTACCGGGCGTTATCTTTGGTTAGAAATTCCACTTCAATAAAAATCCAGGTGGTTTTAAAAGGGTCATCGTTACGACTGAATTTCGGATGCTTTTCTCACAGCAAAGTCGAAGCTTTCTCCGCTTGAATCTGCTCAAGCTGTAAATGTTTTTAATTTAATGTAATAATTTTCAGCTCAATATAATTTTGTCTAATTGTACTCATAATTTGGTTTCCGAATAACAACTTCGCAATCGCAACAGAATGTACCTATTGATTTATATTTATATGGAATAATATTTAAATTTATAACAAAGTATATTTATTGTTAAGTAGAAAATAATTTGCTCCCAGCTTGTCAAGAGATTGCAAAAACTGATTTTTTGGTTCACTTTCCTGTCAGTCGTTTTCGTTGCCAAAGATGGGTTGTCAGATGCGACGCAACTGGTATAACACTGCCTGTGGCTCAGTCCGATTTGCGTACGAGGGGTATTTGTCCGCAACAGTCATATTTCGGCATTATTTATTTTTGTATCAAAAATCCAGAAGAGAAATAATGAAAATATTTTTAAAACTCTATTCGTTTTATTTTTCACAAGGTACTTTATTTCTTTAGCTACAGTTTAACACATATTACTTCCGTCGAAAATGAATACCGTTTGACAATAATATAGTTTTCATTTTGAGGCTTAAAACTATGGAATGACTGTGTTCCCGAAATTTGCTTTACACGTGTATAACGATTTTTTTAAAAAAAATTTTCCATTTTATTGTATTCGGATTCTGAATAAAACTGATAGTGTATTTTTGAATCTGGCTTAAAAATAGCCCATGAATAAAGTTCTTGGGCTGTTGTTGTTATGGCCTTGCAAACTCGCTTTCGCAGCGTTTCGTTTCAATACTCCTCCCAAAGCATCACAAGGACCCTTTCCATGACAAGTTGCGAAAAAATTCCATTCGGCATCAATGCCAAAATTTTTTTGGCATGTTGCACAAATTAAATGCCGTCATTTTATTTTTGTATTGGCTTCGTGATCCATCTGAGAAAAAGTAAATCTGTTGTAAGCCTTGCAATTTATCTTTTATGAACGCTAAACAATGAGTCAAAAATAAACGAACTGCGACATGATTATGTTTAGTGAAGTAAACGCCTTTTCATTGTTAGATATTAAATAATCCCTTTTGCTGCGTCTGTGCAGTCACTATTAACATTTAATTTTATTAATTCGTAACACATTTTATCGTTTCTCATCCTATTGCCGGAGAGCTTAAACTCTTTTCAGGCACCACCATTAGTCCTTTCTCTTGCTGCAGTGCTTTTATTTTGTTGGCCATATATTGAGAAACATTGGACTCCTGCATAATTCTATATGTAGTCCAACTTTTGGGAAGTGTAGTTAAAATCCTGTATCGCTCATTGCTGTCTCTTGTTTCTTCATATTTCTCCTTAAGTAGGGTAGGGATTTCATTATCGTCCGACAAAGACAGAACTGGGTGCTTCTAACGACTCTGAAAATACATATGATAGATTATCAGAAAAAATCATACATTACCCACACGTACCTCACTTGCGATGCGTTTTTGCACATGAAATTTCGGTCCTACCACTAAACTCTCCGTCCGAGACACATGTGTTGCCAAATTCAACTGCTAGGGTTGTTCCCAAGTTTCCAGTGGGTGATTATTTTTCAAGTGGATAGTACTAACCTTTACTACTCACATTATTGAATATTCCGTTCCGTTCGTCTAGCTGCTTTATTTTAGAAATATGCCACTTCAAAGTATGGCATACACAAATAAAATAAATTATTGGCCAAATCGGATAACAAATACTATTTGGACTCACGGTAAGATAAACTCACTCCCCATTTAAAAGCTAGTAGAAGGGCATTTGGGCGTGGAATGACAGCATTAGAGAGTTCAGGCGAATGTTCTATTAAAATAATTTATTCAAACTGTAACCAACCAGGTTTCTTCACAATAACACTACAATTATCACGTATGATAATAACCAACAACAAATGTAGTACCAGAAATATCCCGTTTCACGTTTCCCAGTCTACCCTCAGTATCAAACCATCAATAGAAACTTATATCAGTATTCAACAAACCAACATAATCTCCTCCAAATCGTCAATCGCAGCCACACTACCGTTTGCTAGAAAACTAATAAAAGGGCACACTCCTTCGCAGTGCACTCTGGAGCGCGCGCCTTGGTGAATTTACTCGAAAACGTCACACAACCACCCCATCGCTTTGAAATTCGTTTATTTAGCTCCGAAAGAAAGAGCGTTCTGTTTTTTCTTTGGTCTGTGATCGTTGTATGCATAAAACTGGCGCCCCTGTACATCATTGAAATGATGCCTGGCAGCAGTCATGGAATATATTGCTTCGAGCTGACAGAAAATAGCAACTACTACGAAGTCAGAAAGCAAAGTGAAGATTTTTTTTCTTATGTGCTTTTATATGTGTGTCGCGGTTCATTGGACGGCAAAGAGGCTGTCCTAGCAACGCTCGCTGCTTGGTTGAATTGTTCGAACCAATCAGCGCTGATAATTACCGCTTTCACAAAATACATTATTTTTGTTATTTACAGTAATCGTACATTTTACGGAATCAAATACAATACACATATTTCCGATCAGATAGTTCAAAAATTATAGCGATTTCGATCAGTCAACAGAAGTTATTCGCGTTTGAATACTGGGAAAATATCTCAACAGAAACTTTGAAACGGGACCCCTATATTGAAAAGTTAGAAGTATTTTACTTCAATAAATAGGTTATGAGGTATAAAGTTGAAATCTGTCAACTGAGTTCCAGATACTTTTTTACCTGTAAACTGAACAAATTGCACACATTTTTCTCTTTGGTGGTATTCACGATCTCATATCAGACTATATTTTTACATAACCAGATGAAAAGTATTATCCAGCAGATTGAAATTTGGTTGTTATTGTTAGTAACAAAAATGTATCTATTCAGCAGATAAATCTTACGCCATAGATCTCGTACATCAATTAAAATGTATTGCTTTGGTGAATTTTGTGTCTTAGGTAAAGTTGTACTTGATAATATTTTCTATCTCAACCAAATATACGGGTCAGTCTACCCAAAGCGACCAAGAGAAGATGGAAACGTGGATTTGAAGAATTATCTTTGATCCCATACAACCCTTTGGAAGTCAGCGTGTTTTTTCTTCTAAATGCACAGTTGAGCATTTGTCTCTCTTTCGGCATTCGCTCCACAAATCCAGTCCGCCGTAACCTTTTGTATTTTATCAGATCTCCGACATAAGCATGTTTTAAACTAACTGAATTTGCGATCATAAAGCAAATACTTAAGGACATCGTACCCAGTATCAATAGCGTACAAACAGTTTTTCAGCGGTATGTATAGTTTTCGATATTCGTAATATTTTATATTTTACACCAAGCAAATATAAAATTATAAGAGATCATGAGATGGGTGATAACCGGAGTGAAGTAGAATACACTTTAGGCTGTTAAAACGAATGCTACAATTTTGACTATCTTCTGATAGGTTGTATTAAAACCTGTTATTTCGTTATTTTTAATGTAAACGCCGAAATATTGATACACGAACGACGAAATCTAAAATATTCGAACATATTTATCCTCATATGGAAAGCCTGAAAAGAGCCTTTAATGAGAGTGAAATAATTCATTTTGCAACCACAGAGTATCGGATATACATACTTGTACCGATATTTCGCTATTTCAATTAGAAATACAGAAATAACTTATTTTAGTAAAACCTTTCATAAATTAGTAAAAATTACAGCATTCGTATTAACAGCCTACTTCATTTCGGTAATGTCTGACATCTTTCGAAACTAAAACTGAAAAATTGTTCTGAAAAACCTAACAATTGACGAATTTCGCGCCAACTCGAACAAATGATGGCAGAACCCTCTTAGATTTTAATGAAACTTTCTGTACATGATAAATTTGTCACCAAAAGCCACTTTTCATACTTTGTAGTTCCAAAAATGATCTAGACTGTCTTTTGAATAGGGCAAAACTTTTTTTACCATTTTTTTTTCAAATGGCTGTAGTCTAAAAATGACAAATCCTACAAAAAATGATGTAGGAGTGATTTTCACAAAATTAGTCAAATTTTTAATAAAAATATTGAAAAAATTCTTCATTGACTCCTACACTGAAAAAAATATATTTTAAAAATTTAAAGTCGATTTACAAAAAAATCCATTTTTGATTTGGATGAAATTTTGTTTCCAGATAGATAATTATGTTCCCTACCCACCGCCAAAAATTCAAGTTGGGCACTTTCAAGGAAAAAAAAAGTTATTTAAAAAAAACTTTTCATTGTCCAAACAAATTTTTTTTCAGTGTATTTTTATCGATAGCTAAACCAATGAAAGTCATAATCATCTCAGAATCCATTTTCCCAGCTGCTAGTTGCCTGATACATGCAAAAAGTATCAATAACGAATTTGGTATATATTCATAACAAACTTGAATGCAGACTGGAAGACTAAAAGACTGGAAGATTGGAAGACTTAATGACTGCAGTTCATTTGTTCCTCTCAAAACTGATAAATTTTATGAAACAATTGACAATTTTTTCTAAAATTTATTTTATGTCTGATGGAGCAGCTGCACCATACAAAAATAAGAAAAACTTCGCAAGCTTATGTAGATTCCAGTCAAACTATGAAATAAGCGTAGAATGGAATTATTTGCAACATCCCATGGAAAAGAACCCTTTGATGCTATTGGTGGCCCTCTCAAGCGAATGGCAAAAAGAGCCAGTCTTCCTCGCGACTATGAAAATGACATAATAACTCCCCTAGAGTTATATAACTGGGCAATTTAACAAACTGATAAAAATACCACAAAATTAATTTTCTGCTACATATTCACTGAACAGTACAACAAAATGTCAGAAGAATTCGAAGAGCTGTATAATAACGCCAAAACAATGTCTGGAAATCAAACTAATAATAGAATGTTGGTGTAACGACATAAACTCTTTTCAATGGGATTCTTGATTATGGGGTTACATACCTTTTTGTGATAAAATGTCAAGAAAGTTTGAATTTACGTAAAGGAATAAAGCAATGATTTCATTACATCAAACTTATAATATTTTGGTAGTACATTTTTCAGTGAAATAAACAAGCATAAGTTTATAAAAATAAATTGATAATTGGCGGAGTTATGGCTTTTCCCCCGAAACCCTTTTTGCCTTTCTCAATAGAAAGGTATTGCAATTGCTCTGAAAACCGACTTTTTAACGGAGGCCCGGAGGGCCGAGTGACATATACCATTCGATTCAGTTCGTCGAGTTCGGCAAATGTCTGTGTGTGTGTATGTATGTGTGTGTGTATGTATGTGTGTGTGTATGTGCGTCTGTGTGTGTGTACGCGAACACAATCTCACTCACTTTTCTCAGAGATGGATGAACCGATTTTTACAAACTTAGTCCCAAATGAAAGGTGCAACGTTCCCATAGGCTGCTATTGAATTTCTAATGGATCCGACTTCCGGTTCCGGAATTACAGGGTGATGAGTACGATCACGCAGAAAACGTCGATTTTAAGAAATTCTGCAATGAATGTATAATGGTGAAAATTTTTCCAAAATGTGACCACAACGGCTTCGATTTGTAGTACTAGGTCATTAACAGCCATTCAAAGTCTCTTTGGTCACATTGGCCACCATCATCGGTTCCGGAAGCCCCGGCGGAAGTATCCAAATTCAGAGTAACAGTCACATCGGTTTCTCGGAGATGGCTAGACCGATTCGACTAAACTTGACCTCAAATGAAAGGTATTGCGTCCCCGTAAATAGCTATTAAATTTTATCCCCAACCGACTTCCGGTTCCGCAGTTACGGGTTGTGGCGTGCGATCACATAGCAAATTGTGATTCAAACCGATACCCCGATGGAAGCAAAAAAGGTAAAAATTTCGCTAAAATGTCTCTCAAATAACTTAACTTTGCAGTTCTAGGTCACCGACGGCCAAACAAACTTTCGTTGACTACATTGACCACCATAGACGGTTCCGGAAGTGCCCGGGAAAAGCGGCCATCTTTCATAACTAGCAAACTCATATCAGTTTCTCGGAAATGGTTGGGCCGATTTTCACAAACTTAGTCCCAAATGATAGCTATATTATCCCCACAGATGTCTGTAACATTTCGCACGGACCGCTTGTATAGTTCCGGAAATATAGACTGAACGGTCCGGTCACACATGAAATTCCCATATAAGCCGGAACTCAAAATTTTTTTCAAAGGGGGGACCCCATGAAATTTCAGAAATCGAATTCGTATTTTTGATGCCAAACATCTTTAAAATGCATGAAACGTCGAGATTTTATGTTATCACGAATTTTTTTTTTTTTTTTGGAAATCGACTTTTTGGGACTTTGCCGATTTTGCATCTTTTTGCCTTTCTCAATAGAAAGGTATTGCAATTGCTCTGAAAACCGACTTTTTAACGGAGGCCCGGAGGGCCGAGTGACATATACCATTCGATTCAGTTCGTCGAGTTCGGCAAATGTCTGTGTGTATGTATGTGTGTGTGTATGTATGTGTGTGTGTGTATGTGCGTCTGTGTGTGTGTGTACGCGAACACAATCTCACTCACTTTTTTTTTTTTTTCATACGTTTATTTGACACGGCATTTGCAATAGCTTTTTACGCCAGTTTCTTTTTTTACATAGCACGTTACAAAAATCCTTAAGACTAATTTTAACTATACTAGTACTTTGTCTAAAACTAACACTGAAATCACTTTATTGTTTGCTTTTTTCCTTACATTGTTGTATTTCATACTGATCTAGTATTTTCGGGTGTATTTATTTACTTTTTTTCTGTTATTGTCTAAATTTAAAAACTAAATATTCTAGGACACTTTAATTGGTGAATGATTAGCCTTGGATGAGAGTATGAGGAGATGAATTTAATTAAATTTTGACAGACGCTGTTTTTAGAAAATGATAGATAAGTTCCATGTATAGAAGATCGCGATACGCCAGGATGTCTCTAACAGGAACATGGATTGGTCTTCCTCGGACTTGTAAAGAATCTACTAATTGTGATCTGGCTTCACGATATTCAGTGCAGGACCAAACAACATGCTCAATGTCATGGTAACCTTCTCCACAAGCACAATGATTACCCTCAGCGAGCCCAATACGACGGAGATGCGCATCTAAAGTATAATGATTGGACATGAGCCTAGACATCACACGGATGAAGTCCCGACTTACATTCAATCCTTTGAACCATGCCTTCGTTGATACTTTAGGGGTAATTGAGTGTAGCCATCGTCCCATATCTCCATTGTCCCAAGATGTTTGCCAACTAGCAAGTGTCCTCTGTCGAGAAGCGCTATAAAATTCATTGTAAGCGATGGGTCTTTCATATATTTCACCATCTAGTGCACCAATCTTGGCTAAATTATCAGCTTTCTCATTGCCCGCAATAGAGCAATGGGCGGGGAGCCACACTAGGGTAAATTTATAACATTTTCTTGTCAGGTTACTCAGAGATTCTCGTATCTTCCCCAAAAAGAATGGATCGTGATTATCAATCCTCTTTGAGCGTAGAGCTGCAATTGTGCTGAGACTATCAGTGAGGATAAAGTAATGGTTCGGGGGTAAAGTATTAATTATTTGCAAACTATAGTGAACTGCTGCTAGTTCCGCTATATAAACAGAGGCGGGTTCTGCAAGTTTGAGAGAAATTGAAAAATTATTGTTGAAAATACCGAAACCAGTGGCCTCACTGATTCGTGACCCATCAGTGTAAAACATTTTAAGGCAGTCTATGTGTTGATATTTAATTGTGAATATTTTAGGGATCTCCCGCGAGCGTAGATGATCCGGAATTCCACGAATCTCTGCTTGCATGGACGTGTCGAAGAATAAAGTGGATTCAGGAATATCTAGCATATTGACGTATGTGGGAACATACTTAGCAGGCGTTATTTCTTGTGACATGTGATTGAAATACACTGTCATGAATCTGGTTTGGGGTTGAAGCTCGACAAGTCTTTCAAAATTTTCAATTACCAGTGGGTTCATAACCTCACATCGAATAAGTAAACGAGAAGAGAGATCCCAGAATCGGTCTTTTAAAGGAAGAACTCCCGCTAGTACTTCAAGACTCATCGTATGGGTCGACTGCATGCAACCTAAGGCAATTCGTAAACAGCGATACTGTATCCGTTCCAGTTTAATAATGTGAGTGTTCGCAGCTGAACGGAAACAGATGCACCCATATTCCATTACTGAAAGTATTGTTGTTTGATACAATCTTATCATGTCACTTGGATGAGAACCCCACCATGATCCAGTTATTGTTCGCAGAAAATTTATCCTTTGTTGGCATTTCGTTATTAGATACCTAATGTGGCCTCCCCATGTGCCTTTAGAATCGAACCAAATTCCAAGGTATTTAAAAGTCAGGACTTGGGCTATCGTTCTACCAACCAACTGAAGCTGAAGCTGAGCTGGATCACGCTTCCTTGAAAAAACAACCAACTCTGTTTTCTCCGTAGAGAAATCGATGCCTAACTTCAAAGCCCAACTTGATAAATTATCCAAACTATCTTGCAGTGGTTGTTGTAAATTTAAGGCTTTTGGTCCTGTAACAGAAACCACGCCATCATCTGCAAGTTGCCTTAGAGTGCATGGGCTGACAATACAATTATCAATATCATTCACGTAAAAATTGTAGAGAAGGGGGCTTAAACAAGAACCTTGTGGGAGGCCCATGTAACTTATTCTGAATGTTGCCAAATCGCCATATGAAAAATGCATGTGCTTTTCTGACAATAAGTTGTATAAATAATTATTTAATATTGGTGAAAGACCACATTGATGTAGTTTCTCTGAGAGAACATCAATGGAAACAGAGTCGAATGCTCCTTTTATGTCTAAGAACACAGACGCCATTTGTTCTTTTTTTGCGTAAGCTAGTTGGATTTCTGACGAAAGTAGCGCCAGACAATCATTCGTTCCCTTTCCCCTCCGAAAACCAAACTGGGTATCTGATAGCAAGCCGTTCGCCTCAACCCAATTGTCGAGACGTCGTAGGATAATTTTTTCCAACAATTTCCTGATGCAGGATAACATTGCAATCGGTCGATACGAGTTATGATCGGAGGCTGGTTTTCCCGGTTTTGGAATAGCGATAACTCTCACTTGTCTCCAGTCGTGCGGGACAATGTTCTGCTCAAGAAGCTTATTGAATAAATTCAACAAGCGTCTTTTTGCTAGGTCAGGCAGATTCTTCACCAAGTTGAATTTAATTCTGTCTAGTCCCGGAGCATTATTGTTGCATGAGAGGAGTGCAATTGAGAATTCCATCATTGTCAAAGGCGAATCTATGAAATCGTTACTTGTGGGAGCATCGCGAGTGATTTTTTGCGCAGGAGCAGAATCGGGACAAATTTTCTTGGCAAAATTAAATATCCAACGATTCGAAAAATCTTCGCTTTCATTAGTCACGTTTCGATTCCTCATTCTTCTGGCTGTGTTCCAAAGAGTACTCATTGATGTTTCTCTTGACAAGCCATTAACGAAGTGTCTCCAATAACTAGATTTTTTGGCACGACGTATACTGTCAAATTTGTTTTGCAAAATGAAATAATTTTCAAAGTTCTCACGTATACCCCCTTTCTGTTTCATAATTTCTTTGTAGGCAACTTGTTTAGCTTCATATGCATCAGAGCACTCTTTGTCCCACCAAGGATTAGGGCGCCGTCTATTTATTGTCATTCCAGGATTGCATTTCGTTTGGGCTTGTTCTGCTGCTTCAATAATTAAACCCGCCAGGAATTCATATTCTTCGGTAGGGGGTAGCTCTTCTGTCGAAGCAAGAGAAGTGGAAATTAATGTTTCGTATGTTTTCCAATCAATATTTCGTGTTAAGTCATAAGGAACATTGATTGAATTCGTAAGGCCTAATTCACTGTTAATTGAAACAACGATTGGCAAATGATCGCTACCGTGAGGATCAGGTACAACCTTCCACGTGCAATCTAACCGAAGTGATGTCGAGCACAGAGATAGATCTAATGCACTTGGACGTGCAGGAGGTCTGGGGATGCGTGTTGTTTCGCCAGTATTTAAAACTGTCATATTAAATTCGTCACAAACATTGTAAATCAAAGAGGATCGATTATCATTGTAGAGGGAACCCCACAATACTCCGTGCGAGTTGAAGTCTCCCAGTATCAGACGCGGAGCAGCCATGGATTCCACTACCTCAAAAATTTGACGTTGTCCAATTTGAACTTTGGGAGGTATATATATAGAAGCGATAGACATGTCTTTGCCTTTAATGTTCGTTTGGACAGCAACAGCCTCAATGCCCGCAAACAAGGGGATGTTAATTCTATAGAAAGAATAGCACTTTTTAATTCCTAGAAGCACTCCTCCATACGGGGTGTCTCGGTCTAGGCGAATAATGTTGAAATCATTTAAGTTGAAATTAATGTTTGAGGTAAGCCATGTTTCACATAGAGCAAAAGCATCGCATTTTAAATTATGCAGTAAAATTTTTAAGGAATCAATTTTAGGTATGATACTTCTGCAATTCCACTGTAAAACAGTGATGGAATCTTTCATTGGAGGAGGTGAATTACCCATTGAAAGATACAATCGCTGCAAGGATGGACCATTGAGCAATCAGCTGCTCTAAAAATGTTCTAATTGTTGGGAGGAAAGCTGAAAGTATACTCTTTAGTGGTTCAGAAATATTGAATGCTTTAAAAATCCAATCAACAATTTCAGAAAATTTCAATAATCCTACCCCCGGCTGAGGCTCAGAGGTAGTCGAAATTTTATTATTTCCAGTAATGGTGTTCTGTTTGGATTGTACGTTCCCAAAACCGGGCGGAATTGATTTCGGTTTTGAATCGGAATTTTTCGGTTTTGGGCGCAGTTTATCTATTGGTGGAGAAATTTTAAGGCCTTTTCTTGGCAGCTTGGGAAAAGAAGACTGTTTTCTTTTTCTGGAATTTCCGGGTAAAACAAATGATGTACCTTCGCACGCTCCGTCAGAGTCAGACTGTTCCGAAAATAGAGATGCGTAAGTGTTTTCTAAGAAGATGGGTTTAGGGGTAGCATTTTTCAACATTTCTGCATAGGAGCGCTTAGACCTCTCCTTCAAGGATCGTTTAATTTTATCCTCACGCAATTTATAAATGGGGCATGCAGAGAGCTCATGTGAGTTTTCTCCGCACATTAAACATTTTTCTGAATTTTCATTGCATGTATCCTCTTGATGAGAACCCCCACATTTGCCACACCGTGCCTTATTGGAACAGTAAGTGGCTGTGTGGCCAAGCTGTTTGCAATTAAGGCAATTCATTACACGAGGGATAAAAAGGCGAACAGGGAGACGAATCTTATCGATAATGACATAGTTGGGCAGTGCAGACCCAGCGAAAGTCACTCGAAATGAGTCAGACAGTCGATAAACTTTTTTATCTCCTTCGTGTGATACTGAATGCAATTGCTTGCATTCAAGTATTTTTACGTCTTTAAGTATGGTGTCTTTGAAACGACCAACCCCATGCTTAACTAAGTCATCAACAGTCAAACTCGATTCTGTGATGACCCCATCAATTTCAATTTCCTTTGAAGGAATATACGCTCTATACTCACGCGTAAAAAGCTCGCAAGAAGCAATTGCATTGGCTTGTTTGAGACTACCAACGACAATGCGTATTTTATCTTTATTGACTTTGACGATCTCTTTTACATCCGAGAATCGCGAAGTCAAATCTTTAGAAATTTGAATAATATTTAGCGCCTTTACTTTACGCCTAATAAATACAATCCATGGTCCCGTTGACGACTCTGGGTAAATTTTAATTCTAGTCGGATTTACATTTTCAGCATAAGGCTTAGGGGGAGGGTCTGGTACTCGTTCTCCCATCTCTTCATCCATTTTACCTAGCAAGAAAAACTATCACAAAAAGGAATGAAAAATATACCTGTTATACCTGTAGAACACACCTCATGTGTTACGTTGTAAACTCGGTGCCCGTTGTTTGACAATGTGACACTTGCTGTCCTTCTTCGTCGCGTTGCTTCTTCAGTAGAGAAATAGTCCTACCTGCAACACTTCAAAACTCTCTCCGATTAAGCTGCTCGTCGGTATCACCACCACAAGCGCGCTCTCTCCGTTTCCACCACCTCGGTAGACAAATGTGGCTACCTGTGGCTTGCTGCGAAAATCCCACTGTCGATGCGGCACTTTTCGGTGCCACTTGTTTTCCTTATTCGTCGTACCACTTCTGCGGTAGACAAATAGAGCAAATGGGTCTACCTGTGACGCTTCCCTCTCGTCGATTAGAATTGCCCGACGACACCAATACACTATATTTTTTTCTGTGTGTACAGGCACGATCACTGTCGATTTCTGCCACCGCGGTAGGCAAATTCGTCTACCCGCGGTTTGCTGTCAAACACCACTTGTCGAGGATGCCGTTGACCACGCCTCCGACGTAACAACTGTCGACTCACACTTAACAAACTGGTCTCTCTCTCTCCCACAATAACGCATACAGCGTCTCGCACTCCGTCACTCTCTCGAGAACAAAACCTTCCACCTGGAGGCACAACCGTCTCGGTCGGTTGCAAAAACTGTTATGAATCTCACTCACTTTTCTCAGAGATGGATGAACCGATTTTTACAAACTTAGTCCCAAATGAAAGGTGCAACGTTCCCATAGGCTGCTATTGAATTTCTAATGGATCCGACTTCCGGTTCCGGAATTACAGGGTGGTGAGTACGATCACGCAGAAAATGTCGATTTTAAGAAATTCTGCAATGAATGTATAATGGTGAAAATTTTTCCAAAATGTGACCACAACTGCTTCGATTTGTAGTACTAGGTCATTAACAGCCATTCAAAGTCTCTTTGGTCACATTGGCCACCATCATCGGTTCCGGAAGCCCCGGCGGAAGTATCCAAATTCAGACTAACAGTCACATCGGTTTCTCGGAGATGGCTAGACCGAATTAACCAAACTTAGTATCAAATGAAAGATGTTGCGTCCCCGTAAATGGCTATTAAATTTTATCCCCAACCGACTTCCGGTTCCGGAGTTACGGGTTGTGGCGTGCGATCACATAGCAAATTGTGATTCAAATCGATACTCCGATGGAAGCAAAAAAGGTAAAAATTTCGCTAAAATGTCTCTCAAATAACTTAACTTTGCAGTTCTAGGTCACCGACAGCCAAACAAACTTTCGTTGACTACATTGACCACCATAGACGGTTCCGGAAGTGCCCGGGAAAAGCGGCCATCTTTCAAAATTTACGAACTCACATCAGTTTCCCTGAAATGATTGGGCCGATTTTCACAAACTTAGTCCCAAATGATAGCTATAATATCCCCATAGATGTCTATAAAATTTCGTACGGATCGCTTATATGGTTCCGGAAATATAGACTAAATCGTCCGGTCACATATGAAATTCCCATATAAACCAGAACTCAAAAATTTTTTCAAAGGGGGGACCCCATGAAATTTCAGAAATCGAATTCGTATTTTTGATGCAAAACATCTTTAAAATACATGAAACGTCGAGATTTTATGTTATCTCGAAAAATTTTTTTTTTATAAAAATCGACTTTTTGGGACTTTGCTGATTTCGCACCTTTTTTCAGTTCAATATTACCGTGGCTGTTTTTTCTTTTTCAAAATTTTAGAACTCGAATAATGATTTATTTTCCTGTATATAATTGTCATGTGATGTATAATAATAAAATGTAATATATGCATTTAAAAGTTTTTAATGAATATAAACAACGCACACATTCTCATGATTCATGATTGAGAAAGGCACAATTGCACCGCTAGGTGGATTAAAATAGGTTTTTATTTAAGAGGTTTGCGGTGATCACGATTAAAGACCAATAGATCATCTAAAATCCCAAAACTCAAAAAAATCCATTAGTATATGAGTATTCCTCGCACCTTAACGATTAGTTGAATAAATAATAATTTTTTCCTGCATTCGAGAACGTTTTTAGTATAAAATTTTAAGCTCTAAAAATTGTATTAAAAAATTCTTATCCATGAAACAAAAATTTATGAATAAAACCTGTTTTAATCCACCTAGCGGTGCAATTGTGCCTTTCTCATTTCTCTAAACTATGGCACGGAGGCTTTTTATGTTCAACATACTTGTGGAAATGTCCATTACATTCTTAGTACACTTTGCACTTATACACAATGGCATGCCAGCCACGAACTTGATGAGCTACGTGTCGACGGTGAAACACTTGAAACAAAAAAATATCATACTCCATTAGCCTAATCAGCATTAGATCAATGTTATCTGCTTGCTAACTCATTTTGTCATGCGGGGATGGATATGTGAGGAGGGCGAAAGTCCCATGAATGAACGACTCCCCAGCTTAAATTGGTATGCTTTGTAATATAGTGGTGGTTTAAAGATGATGGGGTTGAAAGGGAGGGGTATGAGGTGGTGGTCTGAGGGGTGATTTAAGGAGATTTTTAAAGGAGGGGAGTGAACAGTAGAGGGGGGGGGGGGGGGGGTGTAACCCCTCTCCGTAAACCATCAACTACCGGGATTAGGTTGACGTTTTTCAGAGTGATTGCATAACCTTTCTATATGAGAAAGGCAAAAATGTGCCAAAATCCAAAAAAGTGAATCGTCGTCAATTTTTTTTTCGAGTTTGCATCAAATCTCGACGTTTCATGCACCTTGAACACATTTCGTCGCTAATGTGTTATCTTATGACAAACGCCATTTTGGGGTAAACTGAGTTAGATATGCCACATTACTTGTTTGAAAAATCTCTACAAAGTGGCGTTTTCAGATTTTTGAAATTTTACTTGGTTACTTGGATATAGCGAGAAACATGATGAGAAATTGTGATTTTGCTGCTTCAAATCACTGTATCTAGGGATTTGCTCAAGTTATATTGAAGTTTTAGATGTTTTTATGTGTGAAAATGTCTGAGGAACACAATGGCATAAACATTTTCAAATTACACGAGTTGTGAGAAAAACACAGTTTTACTTTTAAACTGGAAATAAATTATATTTGGAAACACTGTAACCTAAAATAACAATTTTTTCTAGATTCCCTGACTCATTTCCTTTAAACTGCATTTCACCGATTGTTTATAGACCATATGAACGCAAAGATATGAATAAAAGTTAAAAATTGATGATTTTTTTTTCTATGGAAAATTTTCCATGCACGATTATGACACGTCATACAAATTTTGTCATCAATACACGCCTATGACACGTGTGAGTGCGACTTTTGTTTACATTCATAGTAAAAACTCGCAACATAGTCAACCGACCTTCGTAATATTTGAGAGATTAATGCAGAATAGATAGAAGCATCAATTGTCTTCCTTAGATTGTTTAAGTTTCAAGATATTCAATCTCAAACTTTAAAAATCGTTTTTCTCGAAATATGCTAAATGGCGCTTGTCATAAGATAGCACAACAGCGACGATTTAGCATCAAAAATAAAAATTCTATTTTTTATTTTTCCTATAGTTTATATGAGAAATTCCTGTGTGGCCGCACTCTGAAACCCGTAATTCCGGAACCAGAATTCCGATCGATCCAAGATTCAATAGCAGCCGATGGGAAGGTTGCACCTTTCATTTGAGACTAAGTTTGGGCAAATCGGTCCAGCCATCTCTGAGAAAAATGAGTGACATTATTTGACACATACGCACATACATACACACACATACACACACATACATACATACACACATACATATAGACTTTTTCCGATCTCGACGAACTGAGTCGAATGGGATATGACACTCGGCCCTCCGGGCCGGGATTAAGTTGACGTTTTTCAGAGTGATTGCATAACCTTTCTATATGAGAAAGGCAAAAAGGAATCGTTAAAGTACGAGAAAAATTATTTACGACCAATTGAAAAAAAAAATAAGAAAATTGATTGAGTAGTTTTTCGGCAATCGTGATCACGGAAAAACCATTTTTAGTAAAACGACATCTCGAGATAGTTGAGTTTAAAATTTCAAATCAAATTACCACTACCACTGAAAAATAAAAAGATATGGAACCCCTTAATAAAAATATGCTTAGTTGCTAAATTAGACAATATTTTCTCACAAACTGAGTTTTATTGGATTCTGAGATGATTATGACTTTCATTGGTTGTTTTTGATAAAAATACACTGAAGAAAAAATAACCATGTTCTAGTATTGGGACTCGTTTCATGAATCGTGTGCTGCCCTATATCCTTCAAGACCATAATCTTTAGTATTTGTCACTGTGAACTCTTCTCGTCCGAGATTCGAAACAACGAAGACTGACCCATAAACAGCTCCCAATACAATAGACATTTCCAATTCTTTATTGAACATAACTAATCAATCCAAGTGTGTATGTATGAGAAAGGCACAAGTGCACCGCAAGGTGGATTGAAACCGATTTTTTCACTTAGATTAAGTCTACGGATTACGCTCACATTACTTTAGTAAAATCAAACATGTATTCTTCAATCTGCTATTAAGGTGTGCCGCACTCCTTTAAATAATGAAACTTCTGTTTCTGATCGAGGGACCGACTATTACCACGCACACAAGTACCCACACCCTGCGATGATTGCATAGCTAATACGATTACTTTCTCGTGACCGGAGCTCACGAATTAATTAAACACATCCTAGCTCAAAAGTGATTGAACCCCGCGATTTCAGTCCTGTTTCATTGTGGGAGAAGGCCGCATATATTTTATCTACTTATCCTCGTTCCAACAAATGTAGGTGCGGTCTTTTTTTCGTGACCCCTTGAACGATGACTTTCATTTCGATAATTATGCTAAGTTCAGCATAATTTTATCCGCCCCATTTGCGGCCAAGTATCCGATAGACAGCGAGGGAACAGTGCCATCCGTGACATACTTGCTCTTTTCATGCCTCTACACGTTTCCCGTTAACCGATTCCTATCGCTTATCTTCTATCTTTCGAATGATTTTCCACCGTTAACTGAAAACGTGTGGTGAAATACTTATTTTGACCCCGTTAGGTATGTTTCATGAACCAACCGGACTGCTTTCTCCCTGAGAAACAATATAATAATACAAGTTTCGTAAAGTGTGAAATAATCGGGTTTGACCGTAACGAATTTTAGTCAAAATGGGTTGAACAAAGATATCCGCTGCTCTAACCAACGCACTGCTGTGGTCCGAATCTAGAGTTGAGAATGACAACAATAGTTGTGATTAAACTTTAATGTATTCGGAATAAATAAGGCATCTTTGATTACACATTTGATACTAGCAAAGTTACTTAAAAGGCTGCTCCACAATTACGTTAAAAACTGTTGTTTCAGCGGCCTTAACCTATTCCTTGCCATGAATCCCTTCGCAATCACTCTGGGTCGTTGTAAATCCTCGTGGTTCAATATCGATTTTGTATGACATCAATATCTTATTTTCAGTTACCTACAAAAAATGTTGATGCTTTGGAAATCATTTTCAGATAGTACAAATGACTAGGACCACTTATCTCAAATATGCTTTCTTTGACACAGATTATTTATTCCGTAGACATTGAAGCTGTGCAATGGCTTCAAATGGTTCGAGCGTTAATAGGAATAGGATGAAAATGGGTTCAACACCATGTGTGTAAAAAAAGAACACCGAAGTGCCGTCCGCTGAAGTGCTTTCCGCTTCAATAGTTTTGTATGGCTAGATAGTAGGTGATAATGGGATGAAATGCGTCAAGGTATAAAAGCAAAATCGTAGTATTACATCTCGTTGTCGCCTTTCTATTACGATCCTCTTAGCACCCAATCACTAAAGGGATAGAGCAACGATCCTACGGACGATAAGAATAGAATACTCAAATGATAATTGTTTACTGTAATTCTATTTACAAGAAAGGGGAAAATCAAACTGAAACCATTTATCCTTAATGGGACCACTATTGAATTTGCCACGGAAATGTAAAATATTTTGGAATAATAATAGATAGTAAACAGAAAGCCTTAAAATGCATGATGGTGATTGTCTCTCTTTGTGAGAAAGGAAAGACGCGCGGCTTTAAATTTTATATTTCAGGCCAAAAGTTGCATATGCTTCAATGGTTTACTACCTATGATCGCATATTTGTCCCGTTTTTTATGAAATTTTCTATATTTATGGGACAGGTTTGCGATCATGGGCAGTTTAAGGGAGAGGACATGGTTAATTCGGTAACAAGGGACATTAAAAAAGTGACTCTACAGAATGTTAATATTTCCATTCAATTTGCATATAATGCCATAATTGATTTTTCACTAAATAATATGTTTATAAATTACGAACAATGGTAATAAAAAGGTTGTTTTTTGGGTGTATTAAGGATCCATCATTGATGAAGTGTGACATCCAATATGAACATAATTGAAGCATATCGATGGGTAGTGATGTGAAATTCATATTTTTTCGCAAAATAATGGGTGTTTGCATCTAAGCATTTTTGACAATAATTCAAAAATAGGTAAAAGATGATCATCTTTGGCACTTTTTGACCATTGTGCTGATTATTACAAACTATGTTAGTACCATAAACCGGGGTGACTTTGATCACTCTAAACTTTTTTCGTAGATCGCTTATTAAACCAGAATAGTCTAACGAATCGTTTTAATTTGAAATGATTTTTACTCTAAACTTATAAAATACTGATTTGTTATACTTTTTGAGTATATTGTTCGTACAAAAAAAACGAAATTTGACTTTACCTTATTTTTACGAAGCTTCCTAAAGTGTCTATTTTTTAAAAACAAATAAATCTCAGATTTGAGCAAGAGTAATAAATTACAAGCGAGTTTTTATTTTCCTTTAGAGTGGGATGTGCCAAATTTATTTTAATAGTTTGCTTATTTTAAAATGCAATTTTTTGTGAAACTAGTTGGCAATTATTTCAAGTTAAAATTCGCAATATTTTCAAGTTAAAATTCGCAATAGTCCAACGTGTTAAAATGGATGAAACTTTTTGTACATTGATAAAACACTGAAACAAAACAATTTTAGCAGTGTTAAAGGTTTTCAGAATCTTTTAGTCTAGTTGGACACAAATTATACGAATTTTGGTTACTTAAAGTTTACAGTATATTGAAATACTTCGTATAATACCAATTAACATCAATTTAACAATGAATATCTTTCCAGAATTAGTTTAAAGAAACATTTGAATGAAAAATATTGAGATCAATAACTTAATGTGGGTGAACATGCAGGTTAACAAAGTCACCCCGAAAACGGACTTCAATTTGAAATCATTTTTGGAAAAATAGCTGGAAGCGGAGAATTTTAGGTAAAACCATCCAATCTTGTTCTCCATACATCAGTATATGGTTTAAAAATATTAAACTTGAAAAAAATGTGTTGCGTCTAAAATATATGTAATTACTTCGAAAAGTGATCAATGTCACCCCGGTTTACGGTAAATAATTTAGCACAAATCTCATTTTAATTTTGTTCAGAGGTCAACCTGTTCAATGCTACAAATACCCTTAAAATCGTCGATTCTAACATCGAATGAATAGGACCAACAAAAGATGTTCGTCGGACGGATTTTTCTGATCGTAGGAGTCGAGCATAACAAATTTGTTGTCAAAACTCATCGGTGAATTGTCAATCAAACATTTTGTGGAAACCTAATCCAAAAAAGTCCTGTAGAAAAAGGCAAAAATATATGACATATTCGTGTAGGCGGCAACCGCTGCCTTCGTATTGAAAAAGTTTTTTCAATTCAAATTTAAACAACGCAATCATGTCTAAAGGCATTATTGAATACCGTAAACCGGGGTGACATTGATCACTTTTGGAAGTAATCATTACATATTTTTCGACGCAGCACATTTTTTTTTAAGTTTATTATTTTTAAACCATGTACTGATGTATGGTGAAGAAGATTGGATGGTTTTACCTGAAATTGTTCGCTTATAACTATCTGCCCAAAAATGATTTCAATTTCAAGTCCGGTTTCGTATTCTGGCGTGACTTTGATAACCTGCATGTTCACCCACATTAAATTCTTGATGTCAATATTGTTCGTTCAAATGTTTGTTTAGACTAATTCTGAAAAGATATTCAATTATTAAATATTGAAAATAGATTAATTGGTATTGTACAAAGCACTTCAATCTACTGTAACATTCGAGTGAACAGAATTCGTATAATTCGAGCCTAACTAAAATAAAAAAATCTGAAAGCATTTTTAACTACTACACTTGTTTTATTTCAGTAGTTCATCAACGTACAAAGAGTTTCATCCATTTTAACGCTTTAAGGTATTGAATATAAAAAATATTGCGAATTTTAGCTGGAAATAATCTGAAATTATTGCCAACTAGTTTTACAGAAAATTGTTTTTAAAATAAGTGAACTATTTCAAAATAAATCTAGCGCACCCCACAGTAAAGAAAAATTAAAACTAACTTAGAATTTATTACTCTTGTTAAAATCTAAGATTTATTTGTTTTATAAAAAATAGACACTATACGCAGCTTCGTAAAATAAGGCAAAGTAAAATTTCGGTTCTTTCTGGATTTTTTACCCAAAAACCGAACAATAGACTCAAAAAATATAACAAATCAGTATTTTATAAGTTTTAGAGCAAAACTCATTTCAAATTTTAAGGATTCGGTAGACTATTCGGGCCAAATAAGCAATCTACGAAAAAAGTTTGGAGTGATCAATGTCACCCCGATGATCAAAGTCACCCCGGTTTACGGTACTTATAAACCATGTTATGATTCGAATTAATCTACAATGTAGAATCTTATTTTTTACACCGAGAATTGTTCCTCCTTCCTATGAAATAGGTTGAAACATTTATTAACCGGTTTAAAATCATCTATTAATTCTACCAATTAGGATAGAAATTTAAATGTCCCAAGGGCAGAAACATCTGGTTAGACTACCCAAGAAAACAAGCGTTCGACCGACAGCTGTGAACGTACGGTACAGCTACGAAACGTATTTGAAAATTATAAAGCGCTCTCGTTTCGCACACAGAGTTCTAACGAGCATGTGGACATCGCTGCAATGCACGCTGGTTCAATATTTGATTTGAACCGGTGCAAAAGAGAATAGAAAAAGCCGTCGCCCATGGCTCTCACACTGCTGCTCCATCCAAAGCGTGCGGTGATAGTATGAGATACGGGCATGTTTGAGGTTGAAGGCAGAAAATTGTAATGGAGACGCTAGATTGGTTTATCGTTCCAATCTGACTGTGGTGTTTGAAAATTTTTCCTTCATTGAAAATATTTTTCGTAGGTAGTACTGCAGTTAAACTCCAAATAAGTTTCGGTTCGGCTGATTTGGCTGACCTGTTCAATGAACAGGTTGAACGTACCGACGCGTCTTGATGATAGTTTTCCGGTAGTCTTTATAAAGCCTCAACGGAAAAAATCACCCTTTCCGAGGAATCTTACCTGTCTATAGTTTTTAGGTGCAGTAACAAGGGAATGTCAGAGTCGCACTCTTCCTAAGCCAGATATTCAGCGTTTTTGTGCAAAACTAGTCAAGCTAATCAGCATTCAAAAATCCATTTAAAAACTTCTTGTTAGTAAACAGCATTTTGAGAAAAAAATTTAATGGCAGTGTAGTAATGCAGCCGTATATTTTGCCAAAGCGGCTTTTAAAAGCAATTAAAACTAGTCGGTGATCACACCGTCGATTTTACTGTTTTGGCGGGAATGTAGACACGGCAGTCCTTTATAAAATACTTGTCCTCAGTAATGTCATTTGTTTGCTTTGGATAGAATATCACAATGCTGAGCTTATTTGGGTCCACGTACGTGATATTCGTCGCTGCTGAATGTATCTGTGTCAGCTTTTTGGAATGAGTTCTTCTGAGGTCCTAGAGCCCGACGAAGCGAAAAGTTGAGAATAAATAAGAAATTAAAAGACGAGCGATGGGTAGTGCTGGGTAGCATGCGTCAACGCGTGATTGGACGGACTCCGATCAACGCAAGGATGTGTAAGTTGAGGCCGTTTCTTCAACTACAGCATCATCAACGTACATTGCCCACACGCTAGGAGACCCGACGATGAGAAGGAAGCATTCTACGCGAAGCTGGAGGAGGTGTACGACGGCTGTTCGCAACGGGTCGTGAAAATCGTCATCGGTTATATGAACGCTCAGGTAGGACGGGAGGTAATTTTTAGACCGGTAATCGGGCCAAACAGCTTGCACACCGTATCGAATGACAACGGCCAACGATGCGTGAACTTCGCAATTCCTACTAATCGATGGGCGATTCTTCTCTGATATCACCAACGTTCGTACCTACCGCAGTGCGAATAGACATTCGGACCATTACCTAGTTGCACTATGCATGCGCTCAAAACTCTCGACGGTGTACAACACTCGTCGTAGTCGGACACTAAGGCCCAACGCCGGGGTTGCCCAAGACTACGTACAGCGGCTGGAAGCAGCCACGGAAGAACAGCTGGGCGCAGCTACTCTTGAAGATGGCTGGATATCCGTTCCGCCATAGGAAATACTGCTATAGCGGCACTAGGTACAGCGATTCCGAGTCGAGTAAACGACTGGTTCGATGACGAATGTACGCAGTTAATAGAAGAGAAGAATGCAACACAGGCGAGGATGCTGCAGCATGGAACGAGACAGAATGTAGAGCGACACAAACAAGCACGGAACAGGTAAAGCTCGGTCCTCTGGAGAAAGAAGCGCCAACAGGAGGAAAGAGATCGCGAAGCGATGGAGCAACTGTACCGCGTAAACGACACACGGAAGTTCTATGAGAAGCTGAACAGTTCGCGCAAAGGATACGTTCCGCAAGTCGATATGTGCAGGAGCTTAGACGGCAACCTTCTTACGAACGAGTGCGAGGTTATTGAGAGGTAGAAGCAGTACTATGACGAGCACCTCAACGGCGAAACAGCAGACGACGAAGGCGGTATGGCAACGGATCTTGGAGTACGCGCAGAAGACGATAGGCTGCCGGCCCCTGATCTCCAAGAAGTCAAGGAGGAGATCGGTCGGCTGAAAAACAACAAAGCTGCTGGTGTAGCTTAACACTGGCTAGAGCGCTGCACAGGGTAATCGCCAAAATTTGGGAGGAGGAGATTCTTCCAGAGGTGTGGATGGGGGGTGTTGTTTGTCCAATCTACAAAAAGGGTGACAAGTTGGATTGCTGCAACTACCGCGCGATCACACTATTTAGCGTCGTCTACAAGGTCCTCTCCCGAATTCTTTGCCGCCGATTGTCACCATTTACAAGGGAATTCGTGGGGCACTACCAAGCGGGATTCATGGGTTCCCGCGCCACCACGGACCAAATAATCGCGATTCGGCAGGTTCTGCAGAAGTGCCGCGGATACAACGTGCCCACACATCATTTGTTCATCGATTTCAAATCGGCGTACGACAGAATCGATCGAGATCAGCTATGGCAGATAATGCACGGTTTTCCGGATAAGCTAACACGATTAGTCAAAGCGACGATGGATCGAGTGATGTGCGTTGTTCGAGTATCAGGGACACTATCGAGTCCCTTTGAATCTCGAAGAGGGTTACGGGAGGGTGATGGTCTATCGTGCCTGCTGTTCAACGTTGCGTTAGAAGGTGTAATAGGGGATAGACACGTGTGGCACGATCTTCAGGAAGTCCGCCCAGTTTCTTGGCTTCGCCGACGACATTGATATAACGGAACTTTGAGGCGATGTCGGAAACGTACACCAGACTGAAGGCTGAAGCCAGCAGGATTGGACTTACCATCAACGTTTCGAAGACAAAATACATGAATGGAAGAGGTTCTAGAGACGACAATGTGGACCTCCCATCCCGAGTTCGGATTGATGGTGACGAAATCGAGAAGGTCGACGAATTCGTCAGAAACACATAACAAGAATATTTCAAAACTATATCTCCCGTTGTTACTTGTTATAATTTTCTGTTATTTTAACTACTAACGAGACCAAATTTATAACACAATATGTTACGAAAATTGCATTCTGTTATAATCTTATTTCATTCTGATCGGGACTGGTAACCGCCGACAATGATACCAGCAGAGAAATTCAGAGACGGATCTTGGCGGGAAATCGCGCCTATTTTGAACTCCGGAGGATGCTCCGGTCGAACAAAATTCGCCTCCGCACAAAGTTGAGTGTCTACAAGACGCTGATTAGACGGGTGGTCCTTTAAGGCCACGAGACCTAGACTATGCTCGTGGAGGACCAACGCGCCCTTGGAGTTTTCGGCGTGCAGATGGAAGACGGAACGTGGCGCAGGCGAATGAACCATGAGTTGCATCAGCTGCTGGAAGAACCATCCATCGCGCATACCGCAAAAATAGGACGTTTGCGGTGGGCTGGACACGCTGGAAGAATGTCAGACGACGACCCGGTGAAGATGATTCTTGAGGGCGACTCTACAGGAACAAGAAGACGGGGCGCACAGTGGATCGACCAGATAGAGGACAACCTGCGGACCCTTCGAAGACTGCGAAAATATTGATTAATAGCAAAAAACATGTTTCAGAACAACGCAATTTTCTACGCGATCATTTTCAACAGAATTTAAATTGCCTAAGTGTTTTAGAAAGAAGAAATGACCTTTCCAACGGTATGCTATGTTTTGTACTTTTGTTAAAAGTACCGCATAGTACAACAATATAAAATTACCCATTATTTTGCAATTTTTCATGAATAATATGAAAATTGCTCTACATTGTTATTCGAAAGCGTCTTAGTATAAAGAGATATTTATGGAGAACATTTAATTCAACCCTAACCCAACGACCTATTTATGATCGAAATTGGTTGAAAAATGGCAATCTTATTATTTTTTTCCAAATTAGAAACTTGCTCGTATGAACTTTTAAGGGAACAGTCTCCTATACAATTCTCAAAATATTTTTTTTTGCTCAATTACGTGTACATTCAAAAGTATGTGTGAACTTTGAGCTTGAAATTGGAAAAAATAACGGAAGATATAATTATAGCAACTCGTAGTGCGAGACAATAACCCCTTAAGAGTTCACGCGAGCAAGTTTCTAATTTGGAAAAATTAATAACGCTGCCATTTTTCAACCGATTTAGAGGACAAATAGGTCGTTAGATGCGAAATTGAATGCTTCCTATAAAATTTTATTAAAACGAAGACGCTTGTTAAGAAGAATGTTGAGTAATTTTCATGGAAAATTCGCAAAATTATGGTTTTTTTCGTATTGTTGACCGAAAGCCGCAAAGTATCTTTGACAAAAGAACATAACATAGCATACCGTTGGAAAGGTCATTTCTTCTTTTTGCCAGAGCACTCAAAATTTTTTAAATCGGTTGAAAAATAACCGCATAGAAATTTTTCCAATGCCGAATGTCCCGAAAAATAGTTTTTTGTCACACATCAAGATTTTGAGGGCATACAACATTTTTCAAACATGGTCTTGTGTTGCATTTGGCGAGATCTACAACCTATACTAGGTTAGTTGAAAAGTACAAAATCACTGTAGCACCGTGTTATTCATGGCGAATGACCCATTGCGGGTAAAGCCTAATAATAAATAATACCAAAGGTTAAAGAACATTATATGAAATTTAGGGTTATCTTACTAAATTCAGTATTCAAAACTCAGGAAACTCATTCTACATATAGAAAAGTCTTATTGCCTTCGGAGATTTTCACGAGTTTAGGCAGCCTTACACACTTACATATATTAATAGCGATAAATGTCGGCGTAGTAGAAACCAGTAAACAAGTTGAAAACCACTGGTCTATCTTATCAGCTGGAAATATAGTCCAAAGCAGTATCACACCTGATGAAACTACCGTAATATACCGTTAAATTTTTAACAATTCAAATGCTCGAGATGGAAGTCCGTTCTCTGAACTATGTTTTGTGCTCAAACTGTAGAACGATTAAAATGCTTAAAGACATGAATACAATGAATCGGTTTCACCAGTTCCTCAGTATCCGTCATTTAATGGAGGAAAAAGTAATGAGATAAAATATCGTGAACCCAATCAGCCTTACCTTTCGCGCTGGCAATATGAAGGCATTTGCCACTACGAGCTCGAATCGGAAGTTGTTATTTGAGTTTCATTTTCCATTTTTGTAAGTGATTTTCTCTGCTATGATGAATGTTGAAAGACAAATAAATTTTATTGCTTTGCCTTCGACTCTTGGAAGGTTCATTTTTTTTTTCAAAATATTTTGATCGAAAATGCACAGGCTATCTACTTAGATAAATAACACGAAAATAAGTGCTGATTCTTTTAAATTTCTTCCTTTTTTGACATAAAATGAGGTGATCAGCGCAATAAATTCATTATTTTTGTTTGCTAATAATACTCGATTTATACCAAAATGTCAAAGCAAGTTTGACAATCAGAGAAAACCTTTTTAGCAATTTACGCTTTCATAGTCCTTTCACAATTGTCAATGAGGTGGAAGTCCGCCGATAAAAGAGAATCTCGGCATGACGGGAGGAATAACACAATTTGTACGAAATGAATAAAAACGATTCACGTTGAAAAACACCGCTAGATGTTTTAGTGCATCAGTAGTAGACCAATCTTGTAATACATCATTGGTAGTAGACAGCAAGATGCCACATCTAATCGCTATAATTCCCGCCCCAGGCAAGTTATCGTCTCTTTGGTCATTTTGTAGAGCTATTAACTATACGTGTTCGATATAATTAAGGGGACTCGAATGCCGCGCTGGTTTACACGCCCTTTCTAGGGACTTTGGTCTAGCAGAGACAGCCCACCATTCAGGTCCTCTAATCGGAACTAGAGCAAATGAATCCTTGCTTTGCCAACAGATACGCTCAAAGCAACAACAGAACGGTAAGCCTCATGCTAAACCAACCGGACGCAGAGGTGTAAAGCGAAATCGCTATGGTAACTGTGAGTACACAATGCACACTGCCATCGATGTTTAGGGCACGGCTAACATTCAGGGCAAATGCAAAGGAAGAGGCAATTAGTCGCTAATTTGTGTCTCGTTTCCTTTGTTTGGACAATGGCAAATCGGGCTACTTTTTACAGGAAATGTTAAGAAAGTCACTTGTTGTATTGTTTGGAATGAAAAACAATATTGTTTTGTTGGTAGCTGATCGTACGTACTTTAATACAGATACGCCAAAAGCCATACAGTGTTTCGTAGTATTTGTGCAATCAATGCAAACGGGTCAAGTTCTGAAACTTGTTACAAAGTGAATGAAATTCGTATATAAAATAGATATGAATGCTTTTCAGGATAATAGCTCACCTGTTTTAACTACTGCAATCACGAACAGCGTGCCTACTATTAATCGGTTCATGATATCCAGCTATTCTGGTGTCTTCCTGATCAATTTTCGATCGTGTATACTGTTGGGCGTGTTCAGAAGACTCCAAGACTTCCGAGTTGATGTTCTTCCACTGTTTTACTCCCTTCTTCAATTAGTCACCTCGAGAAGTGTACTCGAAACCACATCGCCACTTTCCCGAATATAAACTTTTGGACTTATCAAAATTAATGCCTCAGACGAATTTTTTATTCGTTTTTCTCCGTACAGCTTTCGATGATCACTACTCGCAGGAGCTCATTTGCCAGTCTGGCTTACTACCTTCTGACACATACAAACGATACGATCACAATTCACAACTACTACCGTTCGGCGCGTATTTCATTCAAACATGATCACAGTCGCTACCACCCACATACACAAAACACGTGTGAACGAATCAAAACAAACTGGCAGACTGATTCATCGCACGTTTCGGTTCGCAGTCGCAGCATGGTGCTGTTCGTTCAGATAGTTCATTCATTTATTCAGGAATGAATGTGCCAAAGCTCCAAGGATTGATAAAACAGAAGGGAAAAGAATATCCATTCATTTCGGTGGTCATTTGGATTCATGTGGTAAATCAGGGTTGCTGATGTTAGGGCATGTTCAGTAGCGTTTTATTTTGTATAGGAGTTTCAAAGTAGAACTGGAACTGAAACATTCACATCCCCAGCAGAGCGTTTTGTTTTATAATTTCGACCAGTTTTGTTTCAAAATTTAAAAATGTTATACGACGCCGTTCTATTTGTTGCTGATTTTAAAACACGTTTAAAACTGTGTTTTAAATACATGCAGAGTTTTCAGCACAGACACTTAGACCCGATAGACTGGGGAAATATAAATTTAAATGCAGTAATGCTGAAGGCATGGCGAGACATGAAATTTAAACTGTATAGAACACCCGCTAAAACTGCTGCTGGGGACAGCAAGTTCAAATTTTAAAATTTTCAGTTTTATATTATAGAACTGTCAAAATTATGAATCTGGAACTAAAACACTCCTGAACATGCCCTTAGCATTCGCGCAACTGTGCATTTGATGTTATTGTCTATCTCGAGATAATCTAGCATTTCGTCGAGTTCTTGCTATATGGGATACACACGAGTATGATCGAAACAAAAACAAACGTCAAAACGTTTTCTCACTCGCACTGATGCAAACTAGATGGGCGCGTAACTCAACGCACGGCCCGGTGGCGCATGGCTGAAAAGTCGCAATGTGGATTTAAGAAAAGATTCGCAATAGCTATATCGCCCAAAGAAAACGTTAAATATGACGTTTTTCATACTAATCCGAGGAGCTTAGTATGGTCTGGAAAATTATCAAAATGGACAAATTTTTTAGAACAGCATTGAATTATCTCTTGTATTTCTTAAGTAATTAGTTTATTTTCGAATAAAGAATGCTGTAACTGATTATTTATTCACGTAAAAGCGGTCCAGTAAATGAACATTTGAAGTCCTAATTAGTGGTTTGAAAAAAGGCACCTATAATTATTTTCAACGATACAGCGCTTTCGTTTTTACCGAGTGCTACAGCGAGTAGTGCAAAAAAAAGAGATAGACTGATTACATCCAGGTTTGAATGAATGTTGCACCGAACCGACTACAGCGGTGTGGTGCACTGTCACTGTTTATTGAGTCAATTTCCATACAATAATGCAACATTTTCCTGATTTTCCATTTCAACATGTTGAAAAATAGGCGAGTGACAATGAATAACTTAAAACCAACTGGACCACTCGTTTCGAAATTTTGTACAAGAACTTCGAATAATTCTTGGGTTGCCGGTTGGTAATCTTAGATTAATTCTAACGGTTTTCATATAGGGTAACCAAAAGATTTCGGACCCCTAGAGGAAGGGAAATTACGTTAACGTCATAAAATATTTACTTACCTGTTTTCTAATGCAATACATGCACGAGACTGCTTTAAAATAATTGTTCGCGAAAGAAAACTGTCAATGGATGTTTTATCCAGCTTTTTATGTGCCATAATGGCGAACTAAATTGTTCAGATCAGTTGAAGATCCCAACAAATATTTCGTGGTTATATAAACGTTTCAACAGTTGCTTTATTCAGCTCTAGCTGAACATTGGAAGTATACGTGTAATCATATATCGTTTATTCCACACCTAAGCATCTGGATTTGAAGAATTTAGTCAGCATGTATACATCCTGAAGAAAACCACAGTTCAGCTTTATCAATAAACCTTCTCGTTACCGCTATTCAGCTGAGAGAAATATCATAGGAAAATTATTAAAAAAAACTTGTTTTAATCCACCTAGTGGTGCAATACAATGGATCGACAGCCACGATCTTGAGATGCTATGTGTCGATACTAAAACATCGCTTGAAACCAGCGGCGGATCATGGAGGAAGATCCGGGCCCTACCGAAAATTTTCAACTTGTTAAAAAATTTAGTTTTAATTTTAACCCATTCATGCCCATGTTGTTTGTGGACAACAACGATTTTAAACAGCTATAATTTTTGATTGAGGTGAAATTTGCTCACAAAAACAAGTAAGGCTGATGAATGTGACTATTGCCTTTCATTTGAGTATTAAGAGCCATTAAGTATTCAAAATAGATATTTCATGTCTTCAGTAAAGTTATTCGCAAAAGTAAGAGCTACAAATTTGCTGAAGGCATCATTTCAATACAATCACTTCCAAGAAAATTTATAAAATATCTCACTCGTAGGGGGATTAACCAGCAAAAGCACAAGACCAAAAGAAAGGGCATATTATCTCCATTAAATTCTCCATAGATACTATTGACCTAAAATTAGCCGTTTTGGCGTTAATAACAGATTACATGTTTTTGGTCATATTTCTGGCAATGGGAAATGATAAAAATCTTTCGTCCGTATTTAATGTTAAATATCACTTTTGATAAAAGTCCGAGTTCACCAATCTATAGTTCGTTCGAAAGGTATTCGTATAAACTGTCTAAAAATATATAAAGTATTAATCTATGTTGTCAATTTCGGCAGATAATTTAAAAAAACTGCTAAAACGCCATTTTTACACATTCAAACATTCATATCTTGGAAACTAAACATCAAAATCAAAAACAAATTAATAGCGTTCTTACTGTTCTTTCATTTAAAATTGGTTTGGATAAGATCGGTTCAGCCATTGCTGAGAAACACGAATGAGAGTTTGTCCGTTACATACACACACACAGACAGACATTGTCCCAAATCGTCGAGCTGAGTCGATTGGTTTATAAGACTCGGCCCTCAGGGCCTCGAAACAAATCTTGAAAGTTTGAGCGAATTCTATACATTTCTTTTATAAGAAATGTAAAAAGTAACATTTTCCTAAATTTTTATTGCAGCATGTTGAAAATTGGGCAAATGACAATGAATCTCCGGAGGCAAAACGTTTATTAATCTTCTTTTAGATTTATAAGTATGTATAACATATATAAATGAAGAAAAATTGAGTGTGTTTTGCGTTAATAACGATTTACACAATTATATGCGCTATTTTCAGCGAATCCCAAGTAACCATAAGCATTAAGCCATTGCACAATATTGGCTATATATTTGCACTAATGTTGCATTGAAACTTCATTGTAGCATTGACAATGCCATCAAGCTCTATATTAGCATTATAAATGCATACATGCACAGCCTAAATATAGCATTATTGCTTACTCTGTATACGTATATAAAGCTGATATAACGCATACATGGATCTTTAAAGTCGCACTTCGTCGCTGTTGTGCTATCTTCTGACAAGCGCCATTCTGCACATTTCGATAAAAAATATTGTTAAAGTTCGAGTTTGAATATCTTGAAACTTATAAATGGTAGAAAAAATTCAGAGAAGACCATTTATGCTTCTATCTTTGTAGAGACTTTTTAGGTAAGTACTGTGACATATCTACATATCTAAATCCGTTTACCCCAAAATGGCGTTTGTCATAAGATAGCACAATAGTGACGACTTACCGTGACTTAAGGTACACTCTGTTAGAGATTTACTAAAGGTAATTTTCAAAAAACGAATAATGTGAAATTTTGTTAAGGATATGTATTGCAATGCATTAGAATAGCGGTTCTTAACCTTTTTCTCCCAGGATTACTGCCGACCCCCACGGATAAACATCAATTTTGTATGCTATCAATATGTTATTTTTTTGGCTTAAAAGTGCTAGAAAAATTAAAAAATGGAGAAAAAATTACCTGAGGAATATTGTGAAGAACAACTTTGCAAAATTTCGAAACGATTTTTCTAGTAGATTTTGATGTACACCGCAAAACAAGTTTTCGAAAAGGTGCCTCCGGAGTTTCACTGTCACTATTTAAATTTTTAGTATTTTGCAATGAACCTTTGAGAAAATATTGTTTAAATCTTGCCTATATGGGAATTAGATGAATATACTAGCACTTTCTGTATCGCCACAACGATTTAAAATGTGTTTTTTACCGAATTAACCTTATCCTTCCCCCTTAAGTTAAAACGTTCAGTAAAACCGAAAGATATGACCAGTTATTCCGACTGAAGTACCAACCCTCAGTTTTTGGCCATAAAACCTAGATTGTAACCTTCCAGTGCTCGCCCCATTGTACTTTCAAAAACTTTTGAAATCATCTGTAAGCATAAGCGCTGCTCAATTGGGGAGCCATTCATATGGTCATATGGTTAAAGCAGAGTATAGGGCATTTGTTTTAATGGTTACCTGAGAGGTTCACTCATCCGATTCTCAATTAAAATAAAATCCAGCTTTAATAAATTGATCATTTTTCAATCACTGATAACTCTAAAACGATCCGATATACGGAAAAAAATAATAAGTAAAAAAGTTGGTATTTTAAATGAGCTTACCGAAAAAAATTTACAAAAAATTATTTTTTGTTATATAACTTATGAAATTTGCAATTAAGCATGTTAATTTTTTTTAAAGCTGGGCCAATTTTTTTTGCTTATTATTTTCTTTAAATATTAAATTTCAAAATGGAATTCGAAGTATTTTACGAGATATTTCAATTATAACATGCTTATCATTGTGCGTTTGGTGTAAAATTGCCTTGTTTAAAGTTTATAATTGTAATATCTCGCAAAGTATTTTGATATCCACTCCCAGATTTTTACACAATCTTTTTTAACATGATTCTTAACATTCGAAGAAAATAATAAGTAAAAAAAAAATGGTCTAACTTTAAAAAAAATCAATTTGTTTCAAATAATTGCAAATTTCATAAGCTATATAACAAAAAATATTTTTTGCAAAAAAAATTTCTGTAAGCTCATTTGAAAACTGTAACTGGCCAGCCTAACGAGCTTCCGAGCTAAGTAAGTGGGTGGTTTATGCGCCACTCTCAGTTGAGAGACCACCCACCTGGTTTAGAGCTGCCCGGCCTTGTGAGACCCTTCAGGAGAAGGTTCTGGTTTTCCTCAATGTAGGAAGGAAGCAAGCTAGCTGACCACAACCGTCCGAGCCGCGCGTATAATAAACCCGAGAAATATCCGAAATGATCAATACAAACTAGTTCCGAAGCAAAGATTCTGTTCGCGGGGGTTTTTCATCACTGGCAGAGTCCAATCTGACCAATTGACGAACTAGCGTTCGATTCGAGAGTGGTTCCGGTTGGTATCGGGGCCAACCTCCCCAGCAAAAGACAAAAAAAACGAGAAAAGAATACCGACCGAAATAAACTAGACCCCAAAGACTTCACCAAATCACAATTACTACATCTGCCGTACGGGAAACCTCATTTAACACAGAACAGAACTTTTCACTTCATCAGAACATTTATTGCTATTTACAATTGCGATTTTATTCCCATTCTTCGGTTTTCTCTATTCAAGCCTAGCTAGACGCATTTCCCTCTCGGTTTCCCTATCCTCTAGTGTGGCGATATACAGAGCATTGTGCGTGCTCTCGGCGTGGGTATTGTTTGATATCGTGCGGTGCTATTTAATTTGCAAGTTCACTGCGAGCCACGGCTGGCAAATCTGACGGTAGGGTAAGGCCGTCTAATGTGACCCCATGCGCATGGACAATCACAACATATATTTCACTCTACTCACGACCTAGGATTTACGTGGACATGATGGCGGGAGACGGCGATTCCTTCTGCTGCTGTTGCTACTGCTGACACCACGTGCGATCACCCTTGATCGGACTGGACTGACGACGATGGTCTTCACCGCCGGTTCGTGGAACTTACGCAGACGGGGTACTTCCGTCGAAACTTTCGGTCGTCACCGGAAAGCGTAGATTGCTGTTGAGGTTGCACTTGCTGTCTTCGAACGGTCCTGCCAAGGCGCGATTTGACGGACGCCGCCTTCTTCCGGCCACGTGTACCGCCGGGACCAACCTTGAGCCGAATCGTGGGGTCAAGAGCGGTCACTAACGAAGAGGTGTGATGTGTCGGACTTTCGACGGCTGCCACGAACCTGTGAAGTAAATTGCCGTCGCACGAGGACAAATCAGCACGCGCACATTTAGGGGTAACCAAAAATTACGGGTTTACCTTATATTTTTCTAGCAGCGCACACACTAGAATCGCCAAGCTACTTATTGCTATACTTTGCAATGCTTTTCTATTGGGGAGGGAAACTTATTAGCAATTTGGTGAAACAATTAAAGTCGAGTCAATTTACCACACTAAACACATCACGGCGCGAACAAAATTGAACCACTCTTGCCTCTTCCACTGAAACGATCAAAGTGGTTTATTGGGCTCTGGGAATCCTCAGAATAACCGCGATTTGGAGTGGACAATAGAGACATTTCTAATATCATATTGATCATCCCGAACTTCCCCAGTTTCATGACCGCATCTCATTTCTGCGGACGGTGTCTATCATGCACGGCTGCTGCCTGTCCAAACATTAGAGTGAAACAAAACGCTCTCCCAACAGTGCAAATATTCGTGAAATTGACCAAGGGTCGATGGCCTCTTTCGGCAGCCCAATCCCTTCCCTCACCGGCGGCATCGCTAGGCCAGCAAATTAGTAATGGGCAATTGCGAAGAACTACGGGCACTCATCAAGTGCGTATTATAGCAAGTCTCTTGATGAAGTCTCTCTCTCGCGCTACCGTAGCAACTCGATTTTGCGAACATTTCTCCATGGTTTAAATTGATAATATGGATACCATGCATAATAAACAATTTAGAACAAATAACAATTTACGCATACGTACTAATATTTACAAATCTATATACATTTAATTATTTACAATTAACGTACTCGTTACAAAACGCAACTTTTTTTAATTAATTTTTCCAATCTAGGTTTTCCTCGAATACTGCTCGTCATCGAACGAAAATCCTCAACATTCAAAGTGTTCACCCAGCGAGGACAGTTGGTGCAAGTGGCGTCGGGCTGAAGTAAAAGGAACTTTAGAAACTTTCGAACATGTCAGGATTTACGAAATCATCTATCATCTAATGATTTATTAGAAAGATGCTTAGGAGCTTACACCCAAATTAACAATGAGTCTCCGAAGAGTGTAATCTGGGCTTTAGTGCCAAAACACTTGCACAAGTTCTGGTAGGCAGATGTTCAATCTTGCGACTTATTTGGCAGTCAGCCATGGAGGTGATGGGAATTATCTTGGGGACTGAATCTGAAAGATGTGCTACTCGACTCGACGGTGGATATATCTCGTTCTGAACGCAAAGTGGGTGTCGCGGTAAAACAGGCCCGAGTTCAACAGAGAGAGCAAAATGTTCAAAATCAAGAACATTTTCGTGATGAGGAAGGTGAGCTCTGCGGACTAGCAAGTTACTACTATCGAGTTATACACCGTACTTTATCTTTAAACGCGTTTTCTCGAGAGTAGTGTTTTTAAGCGGTCAAGTAAGACTTTTCATAGAAGTACTGCTCCGATTTCAATAATTTTTTCTCTAATTGTCCAGAAAACATACTGCTATGTTTGGTCGAGAGGGATTTGCAAAATGTCAATTTATTCCATTTTTATGGCCCCTAGTAGGCTAAAAAATAACGTAAATATTGGAAATTTTCATAAATCGTTACATAACTTGTACAAATTATAAAATAAAAGAAATCCCTCTCGTCTAAACATAGCCACCATGACCATGATTATGAAGAATCTGATTACAGATTACCCAATTTGTCATAACTTTACTTAAGAGGGGCCTATGCAGTTTTAACATCAATGAAGTTTCAAGGTCGCGAGAGACTTTTCTTCTCGTCTTCAAAAGTAAAATTGAAAAGTCAAAACATATACTGCCGTTATTCGCATAATTGTCCCATGTTCTATGGGATTACTTATATACATGGGACAATTATGCTTAGAACGGCAGTATATCTTCAAAATAAAAAAAAGTTTCTAAATCCATTGAGTAGATGCTTTACAATTTATTCCCAAAAAAGTGCTCAATTTTAGGCCTCGCGAGTAGAAGACCCCCTTAAGAACACAAAACCTGTAACTAAATTAGATATGGAATTTGCGTTTCGACTACGCCTCATCGGAAGCTGACGCTAACTTAGTGACAGGACTAAGCTAGCGTTGGATTGGCGCCAGTTCCAAAAACGGAACCACTTATTTTCTTGCGGGACATCACGACTGACTAGGGGTTTGCTCAGGAATACAATAGGTGTCTGTGTCTCCGTTTATTGGAGTTAGCGTCAATCCGGCGTTAGCGACGATTCGTATGATGTAACGGACAAGTGACGAATATGTTAACAAAAACCGCGTAACAATATTAAAAATACTCGCAGAATCACACTCATTTACTATATCAGTATCTTCTATAGCATTTTCTACAGCCTCCCAGATATCATTGTTTATAGGCTCCGGTTTCGGCTCCAGTTCGGTTTTCGAAAGCTCTTTGGTTTCGTTCAGATTCCCTTTTCTGTTCCAGCAAGTAAAATTCTCTTGCAGTCTCGTTTAAACCAGTAATGTCCATAGACATAGTGGCGTATTGTGCCATACTGCTTAAGGCAAGTGCGTTTGCTTGCAGTACATGAGCCCTTCCTTCGCAACAACAGCCAACAGATTACCCGATTTGGCTATTTCAATTCTTACGTGAGTAGTGGCGCATCCTTGGCTGAAACTTCGTGCTTTTCAAGCCGTTTAGTCAATCGGACGGTCGGAAGGTTAAAGTTTGGATTTGGCATACATGTTTAACCTCTGGCTAAATCGATTTCTGCAGCTGACCTTTTTGGATTGGGTGATACCTAAAAATAACTTAAGCAATAATACTGATTGAAGTATCAAGAAGTCATACCTTTACTGTGTGATACTGCTGCCATTTCGGTGCACTTTGCAGTATGCTATAGCAGTCCATCAAAGTGAAAGGAGTCTTTTCCGTGGTTGTAAATAGTCCAATCGCTTGTTTTATGAAAGCTTCCGGAGACGCGCCAGTCTCGCAACGGCTCTCGGCTTTATTTCGTGAAGGGTGCGTAATTCAGGATTATCTGTTACATGATTTTCCTTGCAGAACTCCAGGAAACAATCGTACACCCGGTCGAATAACGTTTTCGCGCGCTGGTTAATGTTGACGTTGCGAGGTATTTAACCAAGCAGTGAAGCCTTCGGTGCGGTTGCTGCGTTGTGATGAAGGCTGCAAAATGCTGTCCTACCAGATATAACAAAGCATTAGAGCAGGTTCCCGTAAACTAGTAAAGATAAGGAAACTGAGTGTCTGCAGAGGTCCTCAAGGTGATGTGCTATCACCATGATACTCACTATTCGTTCGAACCGCTTTGGCACGAATCTAACATTCGTCGTAAACAAGAATAAGGGTATGATGCAGTTATTACATATATACCAAAAATAGTTGGACGGACCCATAAGCAGAGCCACTTACACACAATCCGCGAAAAACAATAACCAGGAACTTCTAAAAGAAATGAGATAGCTTATATTGGACTAATTAATCAAGATCTCCTCTTCCCTGGCCCAGTCCTTGATCACATAGTACCAAATTCAGTTTCATTGTTCGATTGTAAGTGAATTTGGAGCATTAAATTAGTATGTCATCATACTGTGTGATACGCTAGCTACTTGAAATTCAACAGGAACTACGTGAAATAAAAAATGAATATGTGTAAAAGGCATCCTACGAGCATACATCCGAATCTGGATTTTCAACAACCCCGATAGTATCGAACCTGAAAGAAAGACTTGAGAGAATTTCGAACACTGATATTTTTTTTTTAATTTTCAGTAGATTATTCGGATATTTAATACTATGTAACGCCATAGTATTAGAGAAAGGACAGTTTTCTACGGTTTTAATATACATTTTTTTTATTGCATTTGCACAAAGTCTTGACTGACTGCACAGCAAATATAACCAATTTCATTATGTTAATTGCTGGCGTTTTTGTTTTTTTAATATTTTTTCACTAAACACTCTCGCTACATTTATTTATATCGAACTCTCTTGTCTGTTAAAGATGTGTGCCGACCTATAGACGTCCCTTTGATAGACGAACATATACTCACTTAGTCCTATCACCCTTTTCCTACAAGCAGTGATTTAAACAGCAAGTGTCGCCTCTGTAAACATCTAGAAATTGATTATTTAATTTTGGTACTCAAATAGTTGGCTCTAATTTTCCAATCGATATCTTTCGCAAGTTGCACTCGTACCCTAATACGGACAATATTAATCAGAAACTTGAATTTTGATAGCTGCTGGCTAGATTACAACTAAGCGACATAGTGGAATTTTAAATGAATGAAATAAATAAAACTTAAGAAAAATAACAACTAGGTACGTATGGAAATAAAGTAGGAGTTTGTTTTGAGAGCAACGCGATGTACAACGATTTCAAATTGTCGAAGTCGTTCTATCGCGAACGGTGAATAGAACTTCAAAACGGCAGAAGATTGCAACACGAAATTTTACCCTGTTTGCGCATTAGTCAATATTTCCCGTTTCTATACACTTTCTAGCACTAGCACCAACTACAAACAAGTCTCGACAAACATATGATTAACTAATTAATTCCGGACAAACCGTAATTCGCCAAGTTTTCTTTTTCATTAACTGATGTGAGCTGTGTTCGGCTATTTACGGGTTCAACGAGAATGTTGACAGTTGGCTTTTACACCGTAATCATATGCTTGTCGAGAAGTCTTCCCAAATGCATCCGAAATTTCTACTAGAACAACCCATACGGTATTTGTTTCAGTACGTCTGTACCTTTTATTTACTCTCGAGAATTTACTTTCACGACAAACCATTCCAAAACATTTTTCTCTTTGCATTCCATTCTAAACAAAAAACAAAACACTCATATAAAAATTCATAAATAAAAAAAACACTTTTCTAATCACAACGGCCAAACAGTCGTACTTAGGTAAGCGCCGGCCGGATACGGGTTTTCTTTCGCTTCAGGTTCGAATCAGTCTTGAGCGAACGTTTCTTTTTCAGCAGTTTGCCTCCGTCGCTAGATTTGGACGATTTTCCCAACTTCGACTGCTGCTTGGCGGATGTTGCTTTACTAAACTTACTAAACCGACCCTCCTTACCGACTTCTTTTTCGCCTCCCGATGTGGAACCACCCGCTAAAAGCCCTATACTAATCGGGCCGCTACCAACTGAACCGGGTGATTGAGGCAGCAGTTCGCTGGATGCTGCTAAACCAGTGGATCCTGCCTGACTGTATGTTGATAGAAGCTTTGTTAGTACTGCAGCACCGGTAGTGGTCGTCGGGAGTGAATAAGAGCAGCAAGGCATCGCATCCGAACTATCGTCACAGTCGAGACAATCTTCGAGTAGTTTCGATTCGGATTTGATTTTCTTGGATAGAGGCAGCTCTCCAAGTGACGGTGGGCTAGTCAGGAAGTTTGGCAGTGATGTTGCAGACAGACTAGTCTTAAAGCACAAATCAAACCCATCACCGGCAGTTCCATGTTGGTGGGGTGGCGAAACTTTAATTTTTTTACGAGGCACTTGATGTTGCTCCTTGCTGCGAATCATTTCCTGTAGCTTTTTACCACCCGCAATAACTGCACCTGCTACGGCAGATTCGCATAGAATCTTGTTCTTCTTGATGGCATCTTTCTTACCGAAGCTTTTTGTACCAACCCCAGCACCTTTGCGAGAAATCTTACCCGTGTGGGTCTTCAGTGAACCACCCTTCAAAAATTGTCGTCCACCACTGGAAGTGGCCGAACAGCAGGCAGATGAATTTCCATTCCCTCCCAGTGGTTCACCGGTGCTACTGATAACAACTTTGCCGTTACCATTTCCAGCACCACCAGCTCCGGTCGGGCTAACACCTCCTCCTCCCGCCAAGGATCCGGACTGAGAGCCACCTATATTCTCCCACTGGATAGCGTTCTCTTTCGCTATATCCATCGAGCTAGATGACTGGTTGTTAATCCGTTTGGAATGTAGCTTCGGAACCTGCAATGGAACGGCGTGGAAGAAAAGAAACATATGCGAACGTCGCTGCTTTTAAAACGTCGTGTGTTTTGTTTCGGTAATATGGTCTGAAAGTGTTATGCACATCAACAACAACCCGGAAGATAATAGGTGAAACCTGCCAACTTAGTCACACATTAGTGAAGGAATACGTTTTTATATAACTAGAAGTGACAATGAGAGCCTCTCAATTAGTACGGCGCCACTACAAAACTTTTCAATAAGTCAACCTTGTCCATACTCAAATAGTGCAATGAAGCGGTTGTTATTAAAAACAAATGCGATATTACCGTCAGTAAAGATAAAAAAGAGAGGCTTTCATTGTTGCTTAGTTCTATTTGAAAAAAAAAAAAGTATACTTAATTAAAAAAAAGAAATGTAGAAGGAATAAATATAAAAGATATTACGATTAAATAATAAGTGGGGCTGCAAATTAGAGTAAAAAGCATAGAAAGAAACAATCGAATACATATTTTTTATTTGTAATACTTCGTGATTTTCCTAAACTTTACACCATGTTTACAATTTGCTATAAAATATATATACACAAACCACAGGCTTCATGCAGGATTTTACCTCACATTACTATAAGAGTTTTCATTCTTCGGCTTGAGAGACAGATTTCTAGGCATTTTTCTTTCATTCGACCCAAGGGTAATTTATAACATCACCAAACTACAAAAAGAGATTAAATAATTAGCACAGAACGCAATCCAGATGACGCAGTAACCTCTAACAATAAACGAATGAGGTGTAACGATGCAGATGCTAACAAATCAGGCGGATTGTATTTAAAAAAAACAAAACAAGTAAGGTGTAATCCTATTTACAAAAACCGGAGAATTGAGTTATGATTTATATATTCGTTGTTCTTCTGTTACATATGTCGAATCAAATATACGTAAATGTATGATAAATTTAGTTTCTATGAGACGAAATCTATGGGATATATGCATAAATGTGTTCAGCGCTTAAACATATACACCATTGAATAGACAGACAATTTATAAAACAAAACAAAAAAATTAATTTTTTGTAGTTTAGAGAACGTATAGCAACTCAGTGTTGTCCTGTCAGTCGTAACATACGCGATACGAGAGAACGTAGCCATCGTTTTACAGTGTGGCAGTAAAACTCAATTCCAGTTTTCGTTGCGCTCAAACACGAGTATTACTCCATTTTCAGGCAATTTTGGTTATTATGCTAGTTTGTAGAAACTTAACGAAGATATCGAAGCCAATTTATACGCATTCTATCAATTGTAAGACGAAAAATCAATGAAATAGTACGTCAACTTCCCTAATAGAGCCAAAAAAAGGCTGATTACCCTATGTAATGACGATGACTCAGTTGAAGTTCGGCTGCACTATCTGGCACCGTGTACTACTTACTATTATTGGAAACACTTCTTCCCCAAATTTCCAAAGGAGTTCGTGTGGTGAGACTGGTAAAGTATATTCCTTCTTATCTGACCATCCCAAGCATTCTTGATGACATTATTTACAATTAGAAAATGCTGTTATCCTACCCAAATCATTGAACTGATCAGTGTTGTATAAAGCTGACAAACCTTCGGTTAGAAATCAAGAAAAAATCTACAATTGCAATTAAAACCAACGTACGTCGATGAATCAGAGTGATTCTTTGTGTAAGTAGGGGTTTGCCCACTACTCGGGTTCTGGTTTGCCCGGCGAACCCTTCTTTTCAGGGCGGCCTAGGTGCCTCTACAGAATTTCGGATTTTCGTAACAACAAAAAAAGTAAACAAACAAATGAATTAAATTTACCGTGTTTATTTCTCTTCTACTCTCCACTGCTGCTGATGCGGAATCCCAATGCTGCTGGTGAAGGGAAGGCGGGCGGTTTCCTTCCGGCAGGCCGGGACAACAACGGCCGCGTACTTGTCCGGGTTCCGTTGGCTGCTCCGGCAGCGGTCCTTTACGGTTAGCTAGGGAGGTGAGCTTGGCTCCTTTGTTGGAACCTCCCTAGCGACGTTGGCGAACTATCGCCGGATCAACTTGCTCGCCGCAAGCTATCCCGGAAGTCACCGCAGTGCACTTCCCAGGGGGAACCTTTGTCCACCCTGCTTCGTTCTCCTTGGCTATTATCTATAGAGGAGAGCTAGGCTCGTTCGACTTATCCTCTATAGCGAGAACGGTCGGTGTTCGGTTCCTTGGGTTTTAGCCGGGGACGCGAGAATGCTCCTTTACGGTTAGCTGTCCCACTTCGGCGAACCAACACCACTCACTTCACTAGTGCCCGAACCACGGGCCGGCACTATTCGACGGTTTTATATCGCCGTCACACGCGCGCACTGAATCCTTCCTTCTAGTGGCGGGGAACTGTCCCGAAAAAGACAAAAATTATCTGGACGTCTGTTTGATGCCGTGGTCCGTCACTTTCTCACTCGATGGCCGCCTTCCGCACTCCACTATCACCAACACCAAAAAAACGCACATCCCGCATAGCTGTCATCGCTATGGTACAGCATAGTCCGCACACTTTTCGCAGCGAGAGGAGAGCGGTTACCTGACTAAACCCTATGTTATTAATATACAAATATTTAACAAAAATTACTACACCTATCTGATCTAACAAAATCGTTCACAAACAAAAATATAAACAAAATTTAACGTAAAAAGCGAACGATCATATGGAACAGTGGTGAGCATAATTTTACGTAAACAATACACTCTACGGAGTGTATACGTAAAAAAGGTATATTTCCACCCAGTGCTAAATTGTTACCCTGACGGGTTACAATCTCGCCCACACCGGGTGGAAAAAAATTGGCAACAATTTTTTTCTAACCTAACACCTAATACCGATACAATAATAATGAACGAAATGAATAAATAAATAAATAAACAAAGAAAAACTAACTACACCTAATCATTTATTCCGCAATTTATAAATTTTCATCTCAAAAAAATAATCGACCGGATGTCCTCATTGGTGAAAAGTTTGCCTGTGTTGGGTCTGATAATACTGACAGCATACGCGAAGCGAGAGGCTATCAGCCACTGCCATCATTCGGCTATGGGTTGAATTCTAAATCCAATCCGAAAACAAGATCGGTAACAACTCGAAATTCCCAAAATTCTGCAAGTGGCATTGACAATTTTCAATGTTCCAACTTGCAGGGGAACGGTTGTCGACATTATTTTGTTCGTTTTTTTTTTCGACTGTCCAGAAATGCCTCGTGTTCTTACGGTACCAGTACTACACGCCTGTGTTGGGGTTTCTATCCAAATACATTCATACAATTATCCCATTCATTCATCCTCAATCACTGGCCTACTCGATCATTCACATTCCGATAAGTACTTCGAATTGACCCCAAAACAATTTTATCTAATCATTCACTCGAACATTCATTCACTCTGTTCGATTCCACACTCATACATTCACACATACAATACCGCTTAACACGTCATCGTTTCTTCCACTCACAGACATTCCGGACAAAAAGTTTGTATATTCGTCCCTTTTCGCCTCAAAACGCTTCGTACATAGCAAAAGAAACGTTTGAGAGGGACCAAAGAATGTCTTTCGCATAATTTAAAAATATCAAAATGATTCCCGCTGGAATCAAACGAACCATCCCAGGTTTAACCACAAAACCCAAAATTATGCGAAATAAAATTTTATTATTCGATTCGAAATCGAAGACGCGATGCGCTGTTTAACCCACATCCCTCTAACACCCATACCATCCTGATCCGAATCAGGCTACACCTGCATGATGCATAACCTTGGTGCGAACATCGGGGAATGTCAAAATTGATGATGCATTCAAAAATTGTAAATAAAAACAAAACAGTTCGCGAAATCGGCGTTCGCACTGTTTTTATTCGCGATTTTATACCGTTTCCGCGAGTCTTCGGTATTTATTGCGGTCGGGAATTAGACGCGTGTATTTATTTGTGTCCCTATCGAAGAAGGGATAAGTGAATAGGCTTTTTTGTGTCCCAAACAAGGGAAAATAACAGGATTTAGTGCACCCGTAGGTGCGAGTGTTTCCCACGAAGAGGGATTTTGGAAAAATTTCATGTTGCCGAACACGGCAGAAAGTGTATTTAGGTGCGTTCGGGGACCACGGTGTAACATTTGTGTTTATTGAAGTGGATAATTCCATCCTTCCGTGGCCAAGACGGGTCCCCGACCATACATTAAGTGAGATAATTTGATTACCTCACTGCGTGAGTGGGGCGCTAAAGAACTTTGTTTCTGTTTGCCGAACACGGCAGGTAGTGTGTTTAGATGCGTCCGGTGCCCGGGAGAACGGCACGGTATAAGATTAGTGGTTTTTTTAGTGGAGTATTCCACCCTACCGTAGTCGTCACCGGGGCCGGAGCATATATTTCGAGCGAGTGTTTGTTTACCACACTGCGCGAGTGTGGCTCAAAATAAGTGCATGAAGCTAATGAAGAAGCTTCCCGCGGCAGAGTTGGTCTTCCACAAATAAAATAGAGAAGACGGAGAAATGTTTGTTTTTTTTTTTATTCGGACTAAAGTCCGTGTTGTTATTGTCGGGAACTGACGGCTGCTTTTGGAAAACTCCCAAGTGAGTACATAGTGAGCATACCGTCAGTCCACAGACGGCACGGAAAAGTTTTTATGCTGGTTTAAGGAGATTTGCTGGCCAAACTCCGAGGTTTTTACCTGCTAAATCCTCCAGCTCGTAGGAGGATACACCCTTTTTTGAGACAATTTTAGCCGGTAAGTATTGTGATCCAAGTTTAGCATTGTACGACTCGAGTGCATTCGACAACTTCATGTTTCGACGGTACACCATTTGTCCCGTTTCAAAAGGTTTGGAGAACTTTCGATGACGCAAGTTGTACTGACGTCGAATGCCCTCGCTTGCCTTTGCCAAATGTTTGATCACAATCTCCCGGATTTTGTCTATCTGTTGGTGTCTTGTTTCTAGGTCACCCTCACCGGAAATCCTGCTGAAGTTATCGGCAGATGCCATTTCACACCCGTGTATAATGAAATGAGGACTAAACCCAGTGGAGGAATGAACGGTAGTATTTAGGATGCGCTCCACATCGGTGATGTGGACATCCCAGTTGCGCTGCTCGGTTCGAGCATATGCCCGGATTGCGGTGTTTATCGAGCGATTTGTTCGCTCCACTGGGTTAGCCTGCGAATGATAGCGCGAATTCAGCCAATGTTTGACGTTGGTTTCTTTTATGAATTGACTGAACTCCTTCGAGGTGAAAGTGGAGGCATTGTCGCTTAGCAGAATTTCCGGGCTACCATGGCGATTGAACCACTGTTCGCGTAGTATCGTACAGAGTGATGTACTCGCGATTTTGCGAACGGGGGTTAACATGACGTACTTGCTGAAGACGTCGAGGACGACAAGCAAGTGTTGATTGCCACGTTTGCTTTTTGGAAGAGGACCAATATAGTCCACAGAAACCATTCGCCATGGTGCATTAGTCGCACGCGACTGACCCATTTCGGGCTGGACTGGGACGAAAGGAGCTTTGATTTCCTTGCACGTCCCACTTCAGATCCCATACGAGGCCAGTAATATCGTAACTGCACTTCGTGGATCGTTTTATCGTATCCCACGTGAAGCAAATTTTCGTGGGTACGTTGAATCAAATCTTGACGGAACTCGGGTGCTGGGACGAGTTTCCAACTGAACCGCGAGTCGCACGGAACAACTTTCGAGTTTACATACTTGAAAAGTTGATCATTTTCTACTTTGAAGTCGGCATAGTCGTCAGGATTTTGGATAACTTTGGACTTCATGGAACAGTACCAGTCTGAGGTGGACAAAGCGGAAACGGCTGCTATGGCCCGGGATAACGCATCTGGAACGACATTGTCCTTGCCTTTCCGGTGCTCAATAGACATGTCGTAGAGTTGCAATTCTAAACTCCAACGACTCAAACGTGAACTGGTTTTCCATTTAGTCTTCAGTATCCATGTAATCGCTGACGAATCAGTGACCAGTCGAAAATGATAACCTTCCAAGTAACCTCGAAAGTGTTCAACCGCCATTATCACCGCCAGACCTTCCTTTTCAGTTGCATGATAGTTCCTTTGGGGAGTGGTCAGTTTGTGCGAAAAGTAAGCAACTACTTTCTCACCCTCGGGATACTCCTGCACCAGAACAGCAGCGACTGCTACGTCACTAGCGTCTGTCTGAAGAATGAATTCTTTGGAGAAGTCTGGTGGGACTAAAACTGGAGGAGTGACTAGAAGTTCCTTAATTTTAAGGAACGCGAGTTCTGCCTCGGAGTTCCAAACTAAGCTCTTGGTTTTCGTTTTGAGCAGATCGGTCAAGGGAGCAGTGACCTCACTGAACCGATCAATGAAACGGCGGTAATAACCGCACATCCCGAGGAAACGACGAAGTTTCGTCACGGTAACCGGTCTCTCGTAGTCGAGAATCGGCTGAATTTTGTCAGGATTGACCTTGAGTCCGTCCCGATTCAACAAATAACCAAGAAACTTTAGTTCGGGGACTCCAAAACGGGATTTTTCCAAATTGATGGTTAGATTGGCTCTTGCTAGACAATCGGCCACTGCTTTGAGCAACTGTATGTGATGCTCGAACGTTTCGCTTACCACGATGATGTCATCTAGGTAGACGAAAACGTAAGGTTCCCATTTACCTCGTCCTAGAACCTGGTCCATCAGTCGCGCCAGAGTAGCGGGGCTGTTGACGAGACCAAATGGTAGACGGGTAAATTGGAACATACCCCTGCCGGGAACACTGAAAGCGGTATATTTGCGACTATCCTTAGCCAGGGGTACCTGGAGAAAGGCCTCCTTCAAGTCTATGGTAGACAGGTACTTCGCCTTGGGTAAGCCGCCCAATATTCGCCCAGGGTGGGGCAGAGGGTATGCATCTCGTACAGTACGCTCATTGAGAGGCCTAGCGTCTAGACAAAGGCGAATTGAGTCGTCTGGTTTCGTGACCGCCACAATATTAAGCGACCAATCCGAATCAGACTCCTCGATAATTCCCATAGACCGCCATCGGTCAACTTCTTCCCAGACCTTAGACAGTTTCTTTGGGCTCATGTGATAAGGATATCGGCAAACGGGTGCCGCACCTTGGAATTCATCTTTGATGACAATCCTGTGCTCTGTGAATGAGGTTGGGCTTAGCTTTCCGGGCTCTACTGCCTGGAAACACTTCTTTACTTCTTCTACGCGCGCTAACTGTTCCGAAGTGAGTATCGACTCACGCGGTACTTCATCTTCTTCGTCGTCTTCCGATTCCTGACCTGAGTTCAACAGAGCACAGTTTTGTATCTCAGGAGAAATCCCAAAGGCGCGCCAAAAGTCCATACCTAGAATGGAGTTGACGGTCAGATGCTCTACTACAAGAGTGCATAGGACCTTTGTCAAATTTTGAAAAGTATACGGGAGATACGCTTGTCCAATGATTGGTAAGGATTGACCATTTGCAGAACGTAGTTCGAATGGTCGTTCCAAACTTTTCAAGGGACTTTTCGAAAACTTTCGGTATAGCTTTTTAGTCATAATCGTGGCGTTACTACCACTGTCGAGCAAGGCTTTGAAGGATTTGCCGTACACAGCGACTATTGCAAATGGACGGTTATCGAACGGGTCGTCAAGGACGATGGTTTCGACAGACAACGAATTATCATAGTCCTCATCACGAGCCGGTCGAAAACTGTCGTAAATCTGGGGATGGATTGTTAGTTGTTCTTTGGAGCGCTGCTTTACTGCCAACTGCGACTTCAGTTGGTTCTGATCCCGTTTTTTAGGCAGTAAGGGCAACGAGAAACATCAAAACCTTTAAACGCACACACGATGCAGAAGACCCGCTTTGGTTTCCGACATTCCTCATGTTCGTGTCCTTTGTCTCCACAATTGTAGCAGACGCCGAGCACGGGAGGACGATGCTTTTCCACCAAATATTCCAGACACATTATAGGTTTCTGCGGTGGTTCGATTGGTTTTTGATTGTTTCCTTCGAGATTCTTGCCGTCCTGATTCCCTTGCTGTTTCTTTTTCTGGTTGTCAGGAGGCTTGCTTGAATCAAGACCTGCCGGTTTGGCATTCTTGTTCCAAAACGTTTTGGATTTTGCGTTGCCGTTATTCTGTCCACCTCCCTTTTGGTTTTGATTATTTTGTTTTTGTTTGTTTTGTGGTGGATTATCAGAATAAGCAGCAACTTCCCGAGAAGAACCGAAAACTTTCTGATAAATCGGCGTCTTGGAGGCGTCGATCGATTTACCAAGACTCATCAATTCTGAAAGCGTGTTCACTGGCCTGAGAATCAGCATTTGTTTATAATCGGCTTTCAGGTTCCGCTTGAGCACGTCGAGTTTTTCGCTCGGTGCCATTGGAACCGTCATAGCACGAAATATTTTTTCCATTTCCAGGAAGTATTCCTGGAAAGATTCGTTACGCATCTGCCGGCGCTGGAGAGCCTTCATTTTGAGCGTAGCATCAAGTTCAGGATGTACGAAATTTACCTTGAGCTCGCAAACAAGATGGTTCCAGTTAAACAACCGGTTTTGCGCACGCATAGCCTGATACCAGGTCAAAGCATTGCCAGTGAACAGATGCATCGCAGAATTGAAAAGTTCTTCTTCGCACATTTGTTCACACGCAGCGTAATTTGCTACGGTGTCCAAAAACTCATTAAGTCCAGTTCCTTCATCAGTTCCAGCATACTTCCGAATCTTCCAATCAGCGACGCGTTGCGGGTTTCGCGAGTAATTCCTGGGGGCCACCATCGATCCGTTTCCCGCATGGGTGGATATCGAAAAGTTCGGATATGATGGTCCCGCCAGCTGTTCGGTCAATTCAGGAACGTAAGGCTGGTTCTGAGTTTGGTACGGGGCTGTGAATCCAGTATTCTGTTTCGGTTTCTCGATAGGAAGTGATGGACATAGATTTTGTTGACCCGAGAATCCTCGCTTCAACACAAATTGATCGGGACTGGGCGCCAGTGTTGGGCGAGGAATCTCTGGTGCATCAAATGAATCGGGTACGTCCATCAAACGCAAATCTTCCAGATCGGTCTGCAGATCCATCTCGGGAGCACTTTCCTTCTGATGTACTAGTGCCCGAAGTTCACTGACGGATTCACGAAGTGAGACAACTTCTTGAACCGTCTTTCTCAAAACTGACGAAATTGTTGTCAGTGAAGCAATCCCACCCATTAGCGTTTCGGTAGCTTTTGAAAAAGCATCAGACCCCTGAGACGCTAGGGCTCTATTATCGTCGGATTGCTGTCGCAATTGTCGAATCTCGTCCCTCATCTCGCACAAGACACGCAACAGGTCGTCTCCTACGAGCTGTTTAGAAAGAGATCCTTCGTTATCGGAAGGATTGGATCCCTGTGGAATTGCAGGTACGTATGTACTCAGCAAATCTCCCAAAATTTCTCCATCCTCCCCTTCTTGGTTGTCGGGAGGAAGTGCTGCGTGTTCGTCACTGAAATGACTGGCATAAACTGCTAGAACTTCCTCCAGCAACCCCGAAATTTCCTGGTTAACCTCCCCTGCCGCATAATTTCGGATAACCTGGAGCCTAGACCCCAAATGAAGCAACCGTGTTCGGTAAATCTCCTTGTTTGGGCACCGGTACTGGAGATCCTCCTTGATTGTTAGTAATTTACCAAGGCAGATCTCCTTTTCTTCACCCACATCACCCCGGAAATTACGAACTAATTCCCTCCGAGACGACCGCTCATGCGACAAAATTCCCCGAAGACGCCGCTGCCGCTGGACACCCGAAAGATCCGAATCAGGAGAGATAAAAATGCTTCGAGATAGCAACTCAAAATCCAGCTCATCGAAATGTAAATGATCGACGCGCATGAACACACACGCTTGGTTGAATTTCTCCAACGCCATCATAACTTGCGCTATATTGGAAGAAATCACCAAGACACAAAGCATGTAAGTACTGACACGGTATTATTTCTGATTTTTCGCCCACTAACGATTCCCTTAAAATTTCAGGAAATCAAGCTGCTCCAAAAATGTCTCAAACCGGATTGAGAATACAAGGCGATTGGCCACCGCAACCGAATAAATGACAACAACCTTCAAACTACTCGTCCGGCAGACCAAACACAAACAACGCAATCCACAAATTCGGACAAAAATAAAAAGGAAAAAACAAAAAATCGAAAAAATACGCCAACAAATGTAAATAAATAAATAATACGACCGCGGAACAATATTGCGGAAGAAACCTCACCGACTGTTCTACGAAAATCCTAGATTTAGTAGAAGCACCCCACACTCCGGAAGAAAAAAATATTTTCCAAAATAGGAAAATATTTTTTTCAGTGTGTTTTGCGCTGTGCGCCAAATGTAAGTAGGGGTTTGCCCACTACTCGGGTTCTGGTTTGCCCGGCGAACCCTTCTTTTCAGGGCGGCCTAGGTGCCTCTACAGAATTTCGGATTTTCGTAACAACAAAAAAAGTAAACAAACAAATGAATTAAATTTACCGTGTTTATTTCTCTTCTACTCTCCACTGCTGCTGATGCGGAATCCCAATGCTGCTGGTGAAGGGAAGGCGGGCGGTTTCCTTCCGGCAGGCCGGGACAACAACGGCCGCGTACTTGTCCGGGTTCCGTTGGCTGCTCCGGCAGCGGTCCTTTACGGTTAGCTAGGGAGGTGAGCTTGGCTCCTTTGTTGGAACCTCCCTAGCGACGTTGGCGAACTATCGCCGGATCAACTTGCTCGCCGCAAGCTATCCCGGAAGTCACCGCAGTGCACTTCCCAGGGGGAACCTTTGTCCACCCTGCTTCGTTCTCCTTGGCTATTAGCTATAGAGGAGAGCTAGGCTCGTTCGACTTATCCTCTATAGCGAGAACGGTCGGTGTTCGGTTCCTTGGGTTTTAGCCGGGGACGCGAGAATGCTCCTTTACGGTTAGCTGTCCCACTTCGGCGAACCAACACCACTCACTTCACTAGTGCCCGAACCACGGGCCGGCACTATTCGACGGTTTTATATCGCCGTCACACGCGCGCACTGAATCCTTCCTTCTAGTGGCGGGGAACTGTCCCGAAAAAGACAAAAATTATCTGGACGTCTGTTTGATGCCGTGGTCCGTCACTTTCTCACTCGATGGCCGCCTTCCGCACTCCACTATCACCAACACCAAAAAAACGCACATCCCGCATAGCTGTCATCGCTATGGTACAGCATAGTCCGCACACTTTTCGCAGCGAGAGGAGAGCGGTTACCTGACTAAACCCTATGTTATTAATATACAAATATTTAACAAAAATTACTACACCTATCTGATCTAACAAAATCGTTCACAAACAAAAATATAAACAAAATTTAACGTAAAAAGCGAACGATCATATGGAACAGTGGTGAGCATAATTTTACGTAAACAATACACTCTACGGAGTGTATACGTAAAAAAAGGTATATTTCCACCCAGTGCTAAATTGTTACCCTGACGGGTTACATTTGTAGTCATCGAAAACCCGCTGTAACCGACAAAAACTACTCTTAGCCGTAAACGTCATCGGTATATGCGACTGAACGCACAGCGGCAGTCGACTGAGGTTCATATTACCAAGGAATATGACGATGCTAGACGAAGTGCGAATGGCTATTCAAGAACTGGAAGACAACGACGACGAAATCCTGGTCGAGCATCTAAAAGTTAAGAGTGACCGGTTGTAGGAAGCAATCTACTGAGTGATTGGGATGATCTGGGTAAGTGAAGAAATGCTTTTGGATCGATTGGATGGCCTCATGTACCCTATCAACGAGAAGGGAAATACACTCGATTGTAATAACTACCGAGACGATCTCAATACCGCCTATAAGATACTTCTGTTTGGCAGACTGCGCTCGTTGGCTAAATTTTTCGTCGGCTAATTCCAAAGCGGGAAAATAATCAACGACGGATCAGATGTTTATCCTACGACAAATTCAGGATAAGTTCCGAGAAAAATTGCGGACCATTTGTTTGTGGATTCCAAGGCGGCGTACGATCCAGTGAAACGGCACGAACAGTGACATATGGTCGGGGTTAAGTCAGACCGGACCAAGTCGCAAAACATAAAAAAATGAGATAATGATAGCACTGGATAAAGAATTTCGTCAACTGCATTCGACTTTTGCCAGATTTGAAATATGTAACAATAAACAAGAATTATGACAAACATTAATTTCCAATTATAATGTAAAATATGCTGCGATTCAAACTTTCGACTCGTTTTCCTCGAAATCAATATTTTGTCACTTAGTCCGGTCTGACTTAACACCGACCATATAATGCTTGAACAAGGCTGACAAACGATGAATTCATACACCCAAAACTAGGCCGTAATACCTTTAGGATAATAAGAACAAAATGCTCTAATAGGAAGACGGTTAATACGTAAACGGCCCAACAAAAACTTCCATGAGCGGCAATATCAACATATTCAAATCCTCTCTGAGTCGCACTCATGTTTCATCAATTATCATACAATAGATATTAACGCGTCGGATTATCTAGAAGTGTGTAGCATTTTACTTGTCATCACAGAGAACAGACATATAAGCTGGAACAAACTTTCCCGAAAAAGCAGTGTAAACATTTAAATGAAGATACGTTGAAAATCACCATCGCATACAGGTTCGCATGCATGATTCACCATTGTATCCAAGTTTGCACACAAGTCCCGTATAGCGATTACAGGCCGATCGAAGCGCCGCCAAATGGAAAATTGCTACTTGCTGTTGTCATTTCAAAACGGCAGTTTTATTTCTTACACAAGTTGAAAACTTTACTTGTATGTCAATTCTCAGTGTTGTCATTGCATTGCACAGCAAACAAAGCGAACACAATGTGGCTAAAGACGGGCTTCGATTGGTTCTACACGACACATTTTGCATCTGAACGGCGTTATTAAATTAAAATTCGGTCGGCATTAAATTAAAATTTCTTTTCTATCCTGGACATCAACCCTATCCTAACCGATGGTCCGGATTCAGACACTTGTCTGGATCTAAGCACCAAGTCTGAGCCTGGGAAGTGGATGAGCTAGGTCTGGATCCGGGCACTGGTCAAGATCCGGACACTGGTCCGGATCCGGCACTGGTCGCGATTGGTCCTGGTCTGTCCCGGACTCGAGGTCTGGGTTTGGGCCTAGATCAGAACCGATACAAAGCATCGTATCGATTTTAGAATTTTTATTTCACTAAACAACCTACCCAGGAAAAAGTCCGTGATTCCGGCTGGTTTCTGCCATAATTGGGGAAGATTCCAGCCTGAATTCCGCCAAAATTCCGATTGGTGTGACTCGATACTAATACTATCATAGAAATCGACCGAATCATCCTACATACGAAGAGAGCCGAGATTGACACATATTGCCAAATGTTCGGTTGTGTGATGCACATACTTGTACAGCTACCGAAATTCGTCATTCCACTGCTAATAATTGCGGTAATATGGGTTTAATACAGCAATGTGCAATTGCGTAATCTGTTACCAAAAAGATAATAGAATCTTAGTAATAGAAACATACCCGTCGGATTTTGGATGTAGTTTCGTGAAGAGGATGTCTCTTAATCTAGTACAGATTTCGATCAAAGGTAGTAATATGACAGCTCATCGCGGACAATTGATAATAGACAAGAATAAAAGTTTGATTAGAAATGTGATGATTAAGAAAAATGTGTCCAAAAGAAGAAGAGATGATTCTGATGATGAACCTGATTTTGCTGGATTTTCAGAGGACGCCTTTTCCGGCCATTCGAGAACTCGAATGGAATCTAATATTTCTAATTCTATTACAGGATTGAGAAGATCAGAACGGTTATGCATGCGAGAAAATGATTAATGAGAAGAGAATTAAGGACACAATGTGGTATAGCTTGCTCTAGAGCAACAGCAGCAGAGAAACACTGTGGTCAGCCCGATCGTGAAGGACTTGCAATCATTTTTGCAGTGACTAAATTTCACAAAATGTTGTTTGGTCGTCGCTTTCATTTTCGAACCGGTTACAACGTTGGGCTAAGCCCCGACAGCAAAATTCGGCAATGCTGACATACTTTCCCGTCTGATCAACCAGCACGTCATACCTGATTGCGGTGATTACATGATTCTTCTAACAAACCGTTCTCCCTCTGAGTTTTAGGATCGTAGAACAGTCAAGCGGTTTTATGCATGACGTGAGTCATCACTGTACAAGGTTGCATACTAATTGGTGATCAACTTGTTATTCCATCGCTCCATCGGCAGCGCGATCTTCAGCAGCTTAGTCGTGACCACCGTGGAATCCAGGTTTGTTCAGAAAATATCGAAAAAATACCAAAACATGGTTGTCCCATCCGTAAGAGGCTTAATGAAAATGTAAAACTTGAACAGCGTTTTTCTCGGCTTGCTGTTTTTCAATATGGGACTCTTATGCTTTTATGGGCAGTGTACGGAGAACAGTATCGCGCATTTTACCCACAATCGAACGGTCAATCGGAGCGATTTGTGGATACGTTCAAATGAGAAATGGGCTCAATGGTGGTCAGTCACTGCCACTCAGTTGACGCATCTAACAGCATCCGGTTACGGTATCAGAATGTGCTATACTATACTGCAAGTAACATGGGTTTTCATTTCTCTGTGCATTTGCGTCTATTACTTCTCGTTAAAGCATAGTAGTTCCATTTGGATTTTTGTCGAAAATGAGTTATCTGTTGGGTTGTATTTTGTATCACAACTAAGGACCGATTTCTTCTCTCTCGCTGAATGCTTAGGCCAGGTTTAAACGTACTGGTACCCGGTTTAAAAGTTAAGCGATGGTGAAGAAATCGGCCCTAAATTACGATGCACACATAAGATTACCAGGATTGTTTAGAAAATATCGCAAAAAAAAAACTAAAACATGGTTGTCCCATCTATTAGGCTTTTGTGGATCTTGAACAGCGTTTTTCTCGGCTTGCTATTTTTCCATATGAGACTCTTATGCTTTAATGGGCAGTATAGTTTTTAATAAAGAATATTTTAACGAATGGGCCATGTGGCCAATAGTTCTACGACTCAAATTAAAACAAAATCGATTTTTTCTGATACTTTGGACCGAAATAAGTCACATGGATTATATTTTGACTTTATTGTTATGCTCATTTATAAGGCACGATCTATTTACCCTCGCTTAATTTTTAAACCAGGTTTAACGAACTGGCAAGACTGGTTTAACAGTTAAGCGACTCTGAATTGTTGCCATGCGATAGTTGAGTTTGCATTGGCCGGTTGAAGCCCTGGTCAGCAGTTGAGTTTCGAAAAATGTAGGAAATTCGAAATCACTGGGCAGAAACGCTTTTTTGTGACAGGTTTGTAGATTGCTTCAATAATTGCGGTGCTAGGACGAAGCCCGGGACCGTATTATCTTACTTGTCGAAATTGGCAGGGCGGATCAACGAAGTCAATCGCTGCGTCTGTCCTGGCCAATTCGCCAGCACATTCATTTCGAGTAATACCGATATGTTCGGCACCCAAACGAGGTTGATAGTATCAATGTCAAGTTCTTCTATTTCAATTCTACATGTAATCACTAGTTTGAACTGTGATTTGTATGAGCTAAGGGCCTTGATCATCGGAGCAGAAGTTTATGAATCTGCCGGACAAGCATTATTGAACGCCCGATTGTACCCCTTACTTAATCGCGAAGATTTCTGCTTGTACCAGTATCTACCTAGCGAGTGAGACTGTTCCAATCTCATTTTACGACAGTAGACACCAGCACCAGCACGTCCCTCCATCAGAGAGCCGTCAGTGCAACAGGTCACTTGCGCTAGTTGTTGTCTCTTCATGTAGCCAGACGATCACTCCTCTCGAGAGGAAATCTTCACATTGAAGAAAAAAAGAGTTTGAGAAGATATCAAACCATTTTTGCAGTAGCTCGGAAAAGATTCCATCTTCCAGGCGATTTGTATGGAGCAGTATTCAGTGGTAACCAATATTGCGTGCTAACGCTCACGAGTCCGAATCACCAGAATGAGATATATGAGCATTGTTTCGTCCGTCATATAAAACAACATCTCTGGATTTTCTAGTTCATTTGAAAATCTTTCGATTTTCTTCTTCTAAATCTAGTTATTTTCCGTCAGCTTAATTTCCGCTACGAGGCCAAACACCGATGCCAGAGAGGCCAAAAAAACACCGACGCTAGATAGTGAACTCCCACTTTCTGGACTAGATATAGGAGCCATCAAAAACTCATGGGGAGAGGGGACCAAACAGCTTGGCTTTTATACTTCGTCCCCTTCCGAAGGCGTTACCAGATTTTTTTCACCTCAGAAAAACCTCAACGACCTCGGGCGGGGGATTTAGCCCAGACCAACTAGGGTGAGTGGCGGTCACGCTTACCACTCAACCACCGACCTTTCGATTTGGATAGTCGATTCAACACTACGAAACGGACAAGCTTCTTAGTAGGATCCACGACGTCCTCCAAGTCTAATCTAGTTGTTGAAAAATATTTATGAAATTAGGTCAAGTTATCCAAAAATAAATGCCAGTTAGTAGATTTGGGATTACGATATGTTACCACATTGAGGGTGACATCAAGATGATCGAAAAATATATATATTTATGATCGGATAGAGAGGGTTCAGTTTCATTTAGTACCTGCCAATTTCCCAGCTCATGCGAAACTTAGAGCAAAGCGTTATTTCTAACACCTTCTCTTCCAGATCTGGCAAAAGTTGGTTTGTTCCCTACATTCAAAATATTTGTATTTATACCATCCATCAGTTCAGAGCCTCTCAGATTGACGTCTGAGCTACCCCAACCCCACGTCAAGAGACTTAGAATGTAAGCACGAGGCATTTCACGTGGGTTAGTCATGCCTGTCTTGATGTAAGCTGCGAAGGTAGTGTTAAGTAACTTTCCAATATAGAACATTTGGAAGTATGTTTCTTGAAGAAATGTTATGGAAACTTTACCTTCTTGTATAAGTCGAGGTAGATTCATAGTTGCTGTACGTTTATGCTGGAGATTGATTTGTGCTATTCTAACCATTGTTTATTAGAAAACTGTACATTTCATATCCAACATATATTGCATAATAATATGTAGACACCAAGCAAGTTGGGATGTAAATGCATGTAGCGAGCCATATTAGGTTTAAATGGGACACGATCATTTGATTCCGACGATCTGCGAAGAAAGTCCACTGAGTCAGAGATTCGCGTAAGACCCGATCTCTATCTTTTAATCCAGGTTTAACGCACTGGTAAGCCTGGTTCAACAGTTAAGCGAGGGTGAATTACCGACAGAATAAAGGCAATAAAAGCTATTTTAGAAAGTAACACGAAAAAAAAAAGAACTCACTGCAAAAGCTAAAACTTTACATCGTCTCCAAACAAAAATATGTTAGATGTGGTCGGTGTTAGGTCAGACCGGACTAAGTGACAGTGCATTGACTGAGAAAAACGTATTTAAAGTGTGAATCGCAGCATCCTTTACATTATAATTGGAAAATAATTTTTACCATAATTCTTGTTTATTGTTTCATATTTCAAATCTGGTAAATGTGGAATTGTAGATGAAGAAATTCTTTATCCAGTGTTATCATTAACTCATTTTTTGATGTTTTGCGACTTGGTCCGGTCTGACTTAACACCGACTATGTATAAATGCGAACAGTTCCTAAAAAAAACCTTATTCTACCAAACATTCAAATTATCACAGATCACAACAAAGTTAGCAAAGACTAGCACCAAGAAATGTTTGATTACAATTAGTTCCACATCCACATCAAGCAGAGATCAGGCCGCATAACAAAGAGCACTCCGGGGACAACACATTACCTTATTGGTGACGCGAGCTTTCGAAGACCCACGTTCGATTTCGATCCGAAGTGTATTGCGTAGACCCTGTAGGGTGCGAAACTCCGAGTTCGGCAGACGAGATTGAGGATTCGAATTCGTCAGATCGAGTATCGATGGGCCGAGTGCTCGTCCAACCTGTTGATCGATCGTTAAAAACAAAAAGAACTTGGGTTAGTCGTGAGATACTTGATTTCAACGCGAATATTTTACCTCTTCGAAAACAGCTGGTGTGTACTTCGGTGGCACCGGTGATTGAACTTTGGAAGAGGGAGTTTCCTTTCCCCTCATGGGCAAAATGTTGACACTCTTACCGGTATTGTAGTTGCACTCCAGCGTATAACTTTTGATCAATCCAGTGCACTTGTAAATAGCAACGCGTCCAGAACCCTCTTTCGATAGGCCATCGCGTTTTCCCCTGCAATAAGATTTGTATACATTTCGATTCTTCAATGATTATTAGTTATACTTACTTGTAATACATATTTCGTTCACTGAAATTGCAAGCATCGTAATGGAAGTGTTGTGAGTTGAGGCTCATGAGACGGGGCAGAAGCATACATTCGACTGCTTCAATTGTGTTGGGCAAATGGTTGCCGTACATAAAGACACCCTTCTTGGAGGCGTGTCCATGTAGATCGATATATAGGAACATGTTACTTTTCTCCTCGTGGAATACTTTATCGATTTTTTCGTCCAATTGTGCCAGGTAATCTAAACTGATGTTAATATTCTTCTGCCCAGCTGCATTGAGATACTCGTTTCGATGGGACCTGAAATGACTATAGATCTGTGGCGTCTGAGGACGCGTTTTACTTTCTGCTCGTTTGTGATGCAACATTGGTGTCTTCTTAGTTCCTATAGCACCGACGAACGCTCTTCCCGATGCAGATTGGTTTTGCTGGTGCTGTTGTGATGCGTGAGATGTGCCAAATTCCTTCATTTTCAAAGTGTTCGGCGCAGGAGTTATCATATGTGTTGCTTTTATCACACTCTTGAAGGATGATACTTTCCTTCCACTGTCCACCTTGGCAGTTGTCAGGGGAGTTCGCTTGGTGCCAATGGGTGCGATTGTGCTTGCACTGTTGACCATACTGCTACCAGTGCTAAGGTTTGAAATACTACGAACAGGACGCAGAACGAGGCTACTCTCCGTCACAAGTGGCAATAGTTCCGGAATAAGTTGCTCGGTGAACACTGTTGGCGGTGGCAGCACTTCATCGATCGTTGTCACCGCGCCAGCTTCACTGGACGGGACAACATCGGTTGTTGTTTCAGCGGTGGTCGCCCTGGTGCTGACAGTGCTTAGCGAATCGGTGGCACTACAAACCGCAGGTGTTAGCGGGGACACCGCAGTGATTTTAGGAACTGATGATATCTCGGTTTCGACCACAGTGACCGTCGAAGATGATTCTGAACCGGTGGTACCTGAGGGTGTTTGTTCGCCGAATCCAGAATCCGATGTCGATGCAGTGTTTTCTTCGGTTGATTCAGAATCTGATGGAGAAGAGAATTTAATTTACCTCAGTTAAACATTGTATTCGTCAGGCAGGGTTCAGATGTGCAGGTAAGGAAATAATTACGTGTGTGAATATGTTGATTTGAAAAAAATTAAGGAGCAGAAGAACGAATTTTTGTGCGGAGTGATTCCTGATTGTACTAATGATCAGCTCGATTGGATTGGTGCGACATATGATTATATTTTCCATAAGCGATGTTTATCACAATTTTAAGCTTTGTAAAAAGGAATATACAATCTTGAAGCATACGATAGGACTGGCATATCGAGAGGTTATAACATGTTTTCACAAAAAATTTAGGCTAAATTTTATTGGTCGCCATTTGAACACAAAATTTAAAAATGAAAGATGTGGCAGTTTAAGTAATTATCTAGAAGTACGATGAAAACATGATGTTCGGACGGCAGGCAAAAACAATGTTTTTGTAAAAATCCGCTTTATCATTTACTGTGCAGATCAAACATTGTTTGTTCTATTTACTTTGTTCCTTCCTCTTTTCCTTCCTCTGTCGCTGTCTTTAAAATTGATTTTGGTTTATGTAGCAATTCCGAATTTCAACTGTACCGTTTGTAGTAGATCTTATAAATCTTGTCTGAATTCTCACTTTTCTACTCCAAACTATTTTAATCTACTTCACTTTCAAAATGGTTTGTTTTTTTCTATTCTACTTTCTTTCTTATGCTGTTTGTTTACTTATGTTTCCTCTGACATTTCCATCGCTCTACATTCGTGATGCACTTCGTCGTCTGTAGCTGCCCTTACACGTTCTATAATTTTGTCAATACCAGTATTGACGATATTGTTACAATATTTCAATATAACTTTTTCCACTAGACGTAAAAATATTGAACGTGTAAGGGCCACTTGTCAGCATGACAGCTAATTTGTTGCATATGTCAATTCGACACGGGTGCAACGTTGCAACTGCCAGTGATGCCAGAACCCCGGCCCGTAGCACTGTCCCGGAGCTCGCATCCGGTTTAGAGTTACCAAACTCCATCACGGCCAGTTTTGCTTTTGCTCGCCTATATCGTCCACTATTTGTGCGTACCCAGGCCTACCGAATTCGTTCATCGCCGGACACGATGACCTCCTCTATCACCCCGCGGATCCAGCACTTCCCGTTTGCTACCTTCTACCACGTAAACCAAGTCTCGTACTCTTAATGGTCTCGACTCACCAAACCAATTCGTCCTCTGGTTCAGCGAAGGAACATACTCCTTGATCCAACGTTCCCACAAATTATTGGCTAACTACTGCGAACGCTGAAATGCATCTCGAAGTGCAACTGCTGGATGAGGTGGGAGAAGATTAACGCTAGGCTGATTTGGGGAGAGTCCCGCAAAAAGTGGTTTGGAGTGAGTGCTTCCGCTTCGTCAGACTGTTGAGACACGTATGTTAGCGGACGAGAGTTTATCATGTCTTCCGCTTCAACCACTACCGTCTGCAGAATTTCGTCTGTCAACCGTCTCCCATCATCAAGTGCCACGAATGCCTCTTTAACCGTCCGAACGAGATGCTCCCATACTCCTCCCGTATCTGGAGCCAAAGGGGGGTTGAACGTCCACTCCGTTCTCTCGCTAGTCATCTGATCCGCACAATCTTCTCCTATTTCTCGGACAAGTCCCACCAGTGCCTTACTGGCCCCTAGGAAATTCGTCCCATTGTCGGACAGAAACTCCATCGGCCAACTTCGCCGACCAATGAACCGGTAAATCGCCATCAAGAACGACTGCGTAGTCAGTCCGTGAGCCACCTCCCGGTGCACTGCGCGAGTTACCAAGCCGGTGAACAATGCGACCCATCTCTTCTCCGTTCGGCGTCCTACAGTAATATCAAATGGGCCCAAAAAAATCACATCTGTGTAACTAAAGGGGCGAAGATTCGGGGTTAGCCGCTGCACTGGTAGCGGAGCCGTTCATGGAAGTCGAGCCCGACTTCGATGGACCTTACACTATACGCAAGACGACGACACTTTCCGGACTACTACGTGAAGCTGCGGAACGTAGAACAGCTGCTTCAACACGTTCTTCACCGCCTGTCGATATCCGTGATTGCTCTTCTCGTAGTAATGCTGAACAATCATCTGCGTGATTCTATGCTGATGTGGCAGGACCGTTGGAAAACGTAGTTCGTATGACAGCAACTCTGCTTTCTCAGCTCTGCCCTTCATTCGAATCAGCCCGTTTTTATCAATCTCCGCAAGTTTGTAGAGTGAACTGGACTTCTCGATCGCCAGCCATTGGCTCACTGGTCGACTCTTATTCCTGATCAATACCTTCAACTCATTGATGAAACACTCTGCCTGAGCCATCTTCATCAACCACAGTTCCGCCTTCTCGTACTTACTTTGCTGTAGCGCCACACGTACTGACGTAGCTGCTGTCGGTTGTAGTAGTCTGCTCGTTGCTCTAAGCGTCTCAATCGGCAGCCCTTTGCTCTACCGTCTACAGTTCGACGTGAACCGGATTACATACGCCATTGTCCTCACCAGCACTGTCCGCTTAGAAAAAGCGATTGGCCTGTGCAACTTTCGCGTCGTGTAGCATCAAGTGAACCCGAAGTTCCTCCGTAGTGTTAACTGGAGGTAATTCTCTCTTCGGCCACTCTTCCACACTGTCGTACAAAAATAGTTGCCCACGTACCCACGGACTATTGGGGTGTATCTCCAGACCTTTAACCCATTTGGTTACCAGATCCGCCACATTCAATCTCGTCGGAACCCATCGCCAATCTGTCAGCCTAATCAAACTAAGAATTTCGTTAATACGAAATTCGACAAATTGCTTGTAGCGGCGCTGAGCCAACCGAATACAGAACAGCACCACTTCTGTGTCGATCCAGAACACCACTCTACTGATCGTGAAGTTGTGATTCTCCCCGATCGCTTGTGCTAGCTTTACTGCAATAATCGCTGTCCCAAGTTCTTGGCGCGGAATGGACAACTGCTTCAACGTTGCTACCTTCGCTCGACTCATCACTAGTTAACACACTCATTAACCCCGCACGATTGCAAGGAAGTATGCCACGCATACATACACCGTCTCGCTTGCATCAGCAAAGAAGCTAGAGCTGGATTTCTTCGACATCGTCTGATCTCACATTCTCAAATAGCTTCGAGGGAGCTTAAACACCGGTTCGTCTGCGACAATGTTGGTCCACCGCAACCACTTCCTGAACGACAGTTTATCGATTGCATCATCCCAGTCGCAGTCGATCCGCCAAAGATCCTGAGCCAGCATTTTTCTGAGAATCAGAGCGATAGAAATCCTACTGGATCGAATTACGCCATCACAACACTCAGAATGATTATTTTCGCCGAGCGTTCTTCCTTTTAGAAAACACTTGCTGTACTCTGTTTTCCATTCGATCGCAAAACGGAGCTCGTCTTCAACCGGTTCCCAAACGACGCCTAGCACACACTCGTATTCAGTGTTCGGGCTGAAATGCACTGCGGTATCGACACTTCTTTCTCCCATCTGTTAGAGAAATCTAGTAGATTTCGACACCCGGCTACTGACACGAAATCCTCCACACGAATGGATGTACTTCACCTCGCTGGCTCGCTGCTTAGATAGTATTCACACTGTCGTATAGTAGTCATCCACGTAATGGTGCTTTACGATGGCTTCGCTTCATGATACATCTCCGCGAAATCTGCTGCATTTAAATTCTTCATGAATTGAACTGAACACGTGGAACCAAATGTAGCAACGTCCATAACGTACACCTTCGGAGCGTCCTCACTGTTCGCTCGGAACAAAAATCGCTGCACCAGCTTATCTTAAGGTCTGATCCGGATCTGATGATACATTTGTTGAATAATGTCACCTTCAAAGGCTACCGGCCGTTCCCGAAAATTGCATTCTGGGAAGTGGAACTAGCATATCCGGACCTTTGAGTAACTCTGAGTTAAGAGAGACTCCGTTCACTGATGCTGCGGCATCCCAGACTAGGTACACCTTCCCTGGATTCTTCGGATTCACCGATATTCGGTGGTAGAAACCACGCAGCGATTTGTGGCGTACCCTGCAATTCAGCATCACTTGCCTTGTGCGCGTAGCGTTTGACTTGATAGTCCTCGATCTGCTGGCACAAGTTTTTCTTCAAGTCTAAATTGCTGTCCAGCTTACGATCCAGGGCCTTTATCCAGCGTACAGCCCTCGGATAGCTGTCAGTGAATCGTTGTGCGTCTTCACGCCACAGCAACCCCGTTTCGAAACGATCATCCACTCGCTTCGTCGTCGCCTCAAGTAGCTCTTTTCTCTTCCACGGGCTCCGATACAACAAACGGCGCAATCACTGTCGCTTCTAGCATCAAGTCATGGAGCTACTGATTCCTTGCCGGAACAATCGAGTGCAGATTCATTTAAGTGTGTGCACTCGGTCTACGGCTCTCCGAACCAAGCACTGTCCAACCAATCTTCGACCGCACGGCAATCGGTTCATTCGGCTTACCGACGTGACTACAACGGCGGAAATAAGTGGACGTTGTCTAGCCGGAGTAAGATTCTTGGTTGTCCCAAAGGATAATCTTTCACCAGAACGCCACCCAGATTCTGCGAATCGTACATCATTCATTCCACCTTCCTCGAATCGTTCTCAAAGTAGTTGATATTGCCCATCCACGTCACTATCAACGGCTCAGGATATCCTGCTGCCTGGCGACCAAATCATCTACCGACGCAGCTGACGATCCTTCGTTGAAAAGCGCAGTTGTATCAAAGTTGGATAGACTTGGCTTTGTGATTGTGTATCCGAAGAGTTCTTCGCTTCATCTGGCATATCAGTGGCAAAGTTGGATAGACTTGGCTTTGTGATTGTGTATCCGAAGAGTTCTTCGCTTCATCTGGCATTCCGCAAGGCAGCCATCTCGGTCCATTGATTTTTCTTCTGTATTTCAACGTAGTCAACTTTTGTTTAGAAGGACCACGATTGTCTTTCGCTGACGACCTCAAGTTATACCACAGAATCCGGAATACTGATGACGCAGCTTTCCTTTAACGCCAACTGATAACCTTTGCGGAATGGTGCGAAATCAACCGAATGACCCTAAATCCCAAGAAATGCACGGTCAATACGTTCTCCAGAAAAAAACGCCAATTCGTTTCGAATACTGTTTAGCAGAATCCACGATTGACAGAGCGAATTGTGTCAAAGATCTTGGAGTTTTTCTCGATGAACAACTGGCGTTTAAGCAACATATCAGCTATATTGTCGCAAAGGCATTACGCTGCTTGGGGTTCATTATGAGAATATCTAAGCACTTTTCAGATATCTATTGCTTGAAATCTCTTTACTGCTCACTCGTTCGTTCAACACTGGAATATTGTTCAGTTGTGTGGAATTCTCATTATCTCAACGGTGTCCATCGAATTGAGACAGTACAGCGCAGATTTGTTAGGTTTGCCCTTCGTCGATTGCCTTGGCACAACCCTCACCAGCTGCCAAGTTACGAAAGTCGTGGTTTGCTTATTGGACTAGACACATTGCAAGTGCGGCGGGACCTATCCCGTGCTATGACGATTTCGGATATTTTGCACGATCGTATCGACTGTCCCGAACTTCTTAGTGCGATACATATGAACGTTCATCCTCGTTCTCTTCTCAATAATATATTCCTCCGATTACCTCTTCGCCGGACTAACTATGGAGTTAACGGTGCCATCATTGGTTTGCAGCGGACTTTCAACAGAGTATCATCTGAGCTTGACCTTCACATTCCACGTTGCGGATTACAATCTATTTTTTTTTTAAATATTAAGAAATTATCATTAGGACCACACTGTGTCTGTTGATATTATAAATAAAAATAAATAAATATACTCTGTCAACTTGACGGCAATGTTCATTCGATTGAATTCCTCACATCACGTGGTTAGACGATCCGTTCGTTTACATATCCAGCACGACTTAGTTACTGTCTCTCTTCGAATTTTATCATTATAGAATTTCCTTGCCCCATCCGCAAAGGCTCGCGCTCGCATAGCGACTACGTCGAGAACTCCGTCACTTCCAACACATCCGAAACGATAATATTTGTTAAGGTTGTTGAACATCAGCAACGGACAGTCCACCTTCGCCTGCTTTTACCGGACCCAATCCAGTGTGTAGCTCCAATCAACTCCTGAACCAGCATCGGGCTGTTGGTTAGTTCGGGTGGTCGCATAGTACCAATACTTGAAGGTGGTCGCATAACTGCTTCACTGTTATCCCGAAACTGATGAACGTCTCCAATCGATCAGCTCTTGGTAACAGCGCGTTCCTCACCTTCAACAGCAACGTTTTGAGCAGGTTCTCCGGCTTTTCGCACAGATTCCGTTGATCCTTGATCACATCCGGAACAGAATCAAACCACACACCAATCGACTCCTGGCCGCCTCAAGTGCGTCACCCTGTGGACAGTCCTGCAAACGCTTCAAATTCTATAGGTTTCAGAACGAACAGGCATCAGTCTTCCCCTGTCTGTCCCCTGTAAATTTGGGAAGGTTCTGAGAAATCGCTTTGCGAGCAGCTAACTGATCTCTCGTGATGCGGCTAACGATACCCCTTACTTCGCACATTTGAAGACGGTTGCGACTGCATCTACTTGGCGGGACCTCCGAAACTTCACCGTCACTTACATCTTCGTCACTTCGTTAGGATTTGCCGGCTTCGCCAACGAACGACACCTGATTGCCGACCTTCTTCGGACACGCGAGTTTATCAGCCGTCTACCAATATCCTTGGTTTGGATAGGCTCCGCGACAATTCAGCATCCATTCTTCCACCTTCTACTCCGGTTTGGAGGCGATGGTACCGCCGACAGCTCCACGTTGGCCCTTTAATGCTGTTGTCAAGCTCTTTTTGAATAGCATTCCGCTTCTTTGAGAATTCATGCTCTACGGCCATTTGGTAGTCAAGTAGTTCCTGCTCATGCATCTCCCACTCTATCTTCATCCGCTTCTCGTTCTAAGTCTGCTGCCTAGCAAGACGCTGCTTCCTCAATTACCTCTGCTTTTCGAGGGCCATCTGCATTGCTAGCTGTTCCTCCTCCAATTGCTGCTAAATCAGGTCTGAGATAGAACCAGCTCCACGATTGGACCACGTGTCGCTATTCAGGGCGGATTTCTTCCCGCGCTTCTTAGCCGAACCCTATGAAACTTTAAAACGTCGTGCGCTTTGCTGAGAGCATCGCGGACAACGTCAAGCAACGTTCGTCACCTCCTTTTTGACACCTGTGTACGAGAAATGAACTCAATACTTCTTTACATTCTTCGCATTGGACCCAATCAATATCACCGGATTCCGCTAGCGCACAGTACAAACACCTTTCATGCTTCGAAAGAAAAAAGCCATCCTGCACACTATCCGAGAAACATTTTTTGATTTTGCTCGGATGGCAGGCGAAAACAATATTTTTGAAAATCCGCCTTTTTATTTACTGTGCAAATCAAAAAACTGATGTCTCTCTTTGCTTTGTTGCTTCCTCTATCGCTGTCTTGGGAACGAGCCATTTGGCATAAGATCATTTGGCAAAACGGACATTTGACAAAACGGACATTTGACATACTTTTGAGAAGTGATCTTCGTGCATGTTATGTGGTATAATTATTTCTAACTACTAGAAAACGGTCATTTGGCATGTATGTTTTCCTGTAGATAAATAATGGCAGATGAACAAACACCGGTGTGATCTCTTCTCACAATTACGCCAAATGACCCTCACTTTACGCAAAATTAGAAATTATGCCAAATGACCAGTATGCCAAATAGCCGTTATTTTGGAGATAAAATTAATTATGCTAAAATTATACCATTATAACCATTATACCAAATAACCGTTATGCCAAATGTCCGTTATGCTAAATGACCTTATGCCAAATGACCCAGACCCAATCGTGGGCGGTATTCGGAATTGCACCTTCGAGATGCGCAGTACTAGGCGTATTAACATGACTCAGTGATTTTCGAAGATTTCTTGCAATGAATCATCTAATTTACTAATACACTTTTCTTAGCTTCGACACGGTAGCACGAAGCATGCGCGCTTAGGTTGTCAAATATCTATTGTTATATTGCGATATTTGGGAGCCCTGGCTTGAAGCACTCCAAGTTATAATGACACCTAATAACATCGATTATCGTCAAAATACAGGGAGCTAACTGTTATATTTCTGTCTGTACTTAAAATGGGTATGTGCATTTATATTAGTCTCTTTGCTAATATCTATCAGACATCAATTGAGTAAAATGCCAATAACTTTTTAGATCAACTCAGATCACGCTGCTTCTTGCGACAAAAATTCCTATGAGAATTGAAAATTTTACGACGGCTCACAACGCTACCTAGTGACGAAAACCTAAAACTGATTTGAATTAAATTTTTAACAGTTTCAGTGTAGCATAGAGCTCAAATGGTTATACAGTGCAGGGAAAATTTCAGTAAGCTATTTCTGGCAAATTTGCTTCTTGCAACAAATTTCAAAGGGTAAGAATGTAACCTATCTGGAGAGAATCATTTTTCGTAATAGAACCTTTCCCAGTTTAGACATGTATAACAAATTGGCATAAAAACATTTAGAAACGTTGAAAGCGATTTTTCCTGGGTTATTGGAAGCTGATTGTCGATAGTTAGAAATACCAGTGAAGCGAATACCCGCGGCATTAAAGTCGGCTTGCTGGCGGAATAAAATCCTCATTGTCAATAATTCTGCGCGAGATGCCCGTAGACCACGAATATTTCAGGCCATCTACACACTGCTCGTTTTCAAATTAGTAGGGTGACAAGAGGAACAGGGTATGAATGGTCCCAACACAATAATTCGTAATTGATCAACACATTTGCAACACCGAGTACAACGATGCCGTAATGTGCTAGTTTGATATAAAGTACGCAGCCTGGCACATGTGTGTAACACTTGTGCACTCGCATCACGTGTGCAGATTTTCCAGAATGAAATTTGTTGAGCAAGCGACAAAAAATTCCAGTTAAATCAATGCAATCGGGTCATTTTTATATGAAGCAGGCCTTTTGCTAGCGTATATGAACGTGAAGGGCATGCATGATTAAGATGATACTTGGGATTGCTGTGTCTTTTGCTACCGATGCGTGAAAGAACTAAAACATGGGCTAATCGATAACACGGTAGATTTGATCTATTTTTTTTTATTGAAAAACGTAGAACAAACCGTCAACGCAGTTCTTCTCCATCGATTGTGAAATTTCCACAATCAAACTGCTAGTTTGGCTTAAGAGCATTAGGGTTGAACGACCCGACTTCGCTGCTTGTGTCTGTGCGAAATCAATTGGTTCCTCGATGACCGGTGCAAGAGAAGTGGGCGTTTTTCTGTGCGCAATCAAGGGTAGTTTGTTGTGGACAATGTCAGTCGCCTTTCGACGCCTAAACACTTTATTCAAAAGTTTTGCTGGCCACGAAGTGGAGTTGTTAGTTGGTTTTATCGAAGATAATGATTGATCATTTTTAAATAAAGACATTCGGGTTTTACGGGTTCCTCCAGCAACACCGATCGAAGACGGAACTATTGGCGGTGTTAGTTTGGGAAGTCGGGGCATTTTGTGTTTCGTTTTGTCAGTTTGTGTCATTTGGGGTTTTTTCCTAGTAACAGTACCTTTTTTCGACGGAGAGCATTCCTTACTTGGAGCAGTGCTTTCAATCGTTGGTTCAATATTCTCGTCCATGGGTTGTACGTTAAGAACCTCTTCACTACTTGTATCAGAACTTTTCACTAAAGGAATTGTCTTTTTTTCACTCTCCAATTCATAAAGTTCTGGTTCGTCTGTCCCAAGATGATAGTATCTGAAACAGACAATGCGATGAAATAGATGGAAGGTAACACTTAATGTTTTTTCTTACCTGATAAGTTTTCTGGCGGCATAAATGGCAGGTTGTGTTTCAACATTGGGAGCCAAATAAACTCGATTTAGATTATGACCCCGGGTGTCCGATCGGTATAGTCCATTGTAAACTCCGTCCGGGTTGAGAAACGGTATAATTTTGAACACATACATTCTCCTGAAACGGCACATATTGAATGAGTAATATCAGTCAGCCTCAACAATGAACATCATACCTAAGCGTAATTGAAACAATGCTTTTCCTATCGAGTAACATACTGAGAAATCCGTTCAGCACAAAACTAGCCGGTGTCTCACCCGGATGCACACGGGACGAAATGAAGATGATTTTCTTATTCTTAAATGTATGGCACCGAGGCGTCTTCTCGTCGGGAAACAGATTGCGTAGTCTTTGTTCGCGAGCCGTTTGGATTCCGTGAAAGGAGGAAATGGTCAACAGTTCAACTCGTCTCCGTTCGACGGAATGCGTCAGCAGTTCACGGTAGTAGTAAATATCGTCTCTCACGTCGAGATTCGTTGCTTTTGCTTCATCGTCCAGAGTGGGTGCATGTAATATTTGTTGAAAAGTCGGAAACTTAGTTTTGCTAGGTTGTTGTGGTTTTAGCTCAATTTTGACTCCTTTCACTAGATTGGTTATCTGTTGCATGGACTCTGATGTGTTGTCATCGATCGACATGGATGAAGCCTGCTCCAAACCACCGACGAAAGTCGATCCGCTGCTAACCCCAGTCCCACCCGGATCATTTACTTTTGGCAACACTGCATCGTCGGCAACCGATCCATCGCGGGCCGTATCGTCGAACGCATCCGGACGACATCGCACCAGTTTAGTCCCCTTGCTTAGTTTGCCTTTCTTCGCCGGTAGACTGTGCTGCCCGGTTGGAGCGATAACCTCTACCGGTCCCGCCGCGGTTGTAGAATCATACTTTTGAGCTATTTCATGTGCTATCTGATGTAGCTCGAATGGGTGTCGACCGAAGCGTTTGTCGAAATTGCCCAGCTGTTCCAGCAGCTCATTGTAGGTGAAGGGAAATGTGAATGCGTAGTACGTTTTGGTTTCGGGCGATTCCGGTGCTCGGTGAAGGAACGAGATGAAGAATATATCATTGGTAACCTGTGGGAAAAATCGGAGGTATAGTTACGGGTTTATTCAAAAGTGACAGATATTGATCGAGTATGACGGTGTAGTCAGAAATTTCGATTGTCCAGTAAACGGTTTAAAACTACTTAATTTACTAGTCTGCCAAAGGTCAACTAGCTGCCCTAATCCGAAATATCAGATTGTATCAAATCAACCACCCGGTGTGATTGGTTATCTTTTTGCTCTGGCTCTGTTCTCGCTCGAAAAACCAAGTGCTCGGCCTGCGCCACCCGCTCTCTTTTTCAATCTCAGCCTCAGCCATCCGGCACCAATAGACCCGGTATTTCGATACCCCAGTAATAGTTACACGAGTGAAGTGCTCCATCAGCCGATCAGTAGTGCGAAACCCAAGTGCTCCGTATCTCGCCTCCCGACGAGTCTCCGGTACCCCGAAGGAATACGAAGCCGTCAATGGGTCGTCTCCTATCCAATCCCACTGACCACAGACTCAATTCCGACAATTGTAGCAAATCTATCAATGAAAAAGACTTCACCTCCCGGCTCACACTTGCTTTACAGTGGAACATGACCGGCATCCGAGATTTCTTGGACGATCTACAATTGCAAATTACTCAACTTCAACCAATATGCTTGGCTCTCCGAGAGACTCATATCTGGCACGGGACTAATCCCAGACCGTGGCAGGGCAACCAGTACTCGTGGGAAGGTTAGAAGCGAAGCTAACATCTTTCAGACCATTGGCCTTGGAATCCGGACCGACATCCCATGAACACCGGTACAACGCAAAACGGAGCTTATGGTCGTGGCACGAATCATATCCTATCCGGTCAGATGTACAGTGACCTCAGTTTAGATCCCCGCCGGAGTGCGCAATATCAGTTCAAAACTGAAGAACATGCTGGAGCAACTAGACACCCCCTTCCTGGTGATGGGGACTTCAACGCCCTTCATTCGCTGTTGGGATCTGGTAGAAGCTACAAACTAGGCAATCAAATTGCCGAAGTCATGGAAGAATGAAACGCATTTGTACTTAACAACGGTAACTTCACCTATACGATACCGGAGGCCAATACTCCTCAGTCTTTGACATATATTTCTGTTACGTGGAGCTTGCTGGGGTCTGTGGTTGGTCTTTTCTCGCAGACACAGGAAATTGCGACCGCTTTCCAATTCAAAAAACGTACGACCGTATACTACCAGCCACGACTCGGCGTCGGCGCTGGCTATACGACCAGGCGGCATGGGTCGCCTACGAGGAGGCAGTGTCGGACTACCTCGCACCAAGCACTGAATCCACACCCGACCAACTATTGACTACTCTCGTTTAAGCCGCCGAGCGCAGTATATCTCGGTTAAGTGGTAAATTCCACCCCGAGTCATCCACTGGTGAAATCCGGAGGTCAGTCAAGCCATCAAAGACCGCCGCAAAGCACTTCGGATACGGAAAACGACCCGACCCCATGAAAGAACAAAGGGCTGCAGCTTCGTAGATTACGAAACCGAACTAGGAATGCCATCGAGGTTTCGAAGATCAACAGCAGGAACGCGTTTCTCCAAGGGAAATCTCCCTCAATGGGAAAAGAAGGCAAATCGGCTTCCCCCTCGAAATAAACGAAACCACAACAGTCAAACGCCAAGAAATTTCCGAAGAACTCAGCAAACACTTCAGTTCGTTATCCTCAGACCCTGCCCTCCCTCCAACCTTTTAGCACGATGCAGAAGACTTGAAAGAGCGCTCATATCCTTCCCACCGGACTCCGGGCAAGACTTCAACCGAGCGTTTTCCGGGATAGAATTAACGGCGACACTTGCTACCGCCCACGACAACTCTGCGGAACTAGATGACGTCGGCTACCCTATGGTACAGCATGCTCCACCAGAGACTAAAAGAGTGCTGTTGGAATGTTTGAACCGCATCTGGAATGGCCAATCCATCCCATCCTCTTGGAAAACGGCCCTTGTAATCCCCTTTACCAAAGAAGGGTGACACTCTCCGTACGGTGAAAGACTTTCGGACGATTTGTCCACTCCCATGCGTAGGGAAAACTATGGAGCGGACCAATTCGCAAGGGTGGAGAGACTGGAGCCCACCTCAGAGCCTTTAGAGAAATCCTCCGGCAGCCTTTGGCGGACAATTTGCATGCAGACATAGCAATATTGGACATCGCCAAAGCTTACAACGCTGTCTACCGCGTCGGGGTTCTCCGGCGACTAACAAGCTTGGAGTCACCGGAAACCATGGAAACTACATCAAGGACTACCTCAACAATCATGTTTTCCGAGTGGAAGTCGGTAGCCTACAGTCCAGAACGTATGAGAAAAAAACGGTATCCCACAGGGATCCGTCCTCGGCGTCACTTTACTCCTCGTCATCATGAACTCCCTCTTTGCATCTCTGCCTGGGGGAGTTTATATTTTCGTCTACGCCAACGATATCGTAATCGTCGTTGTGGGAGGATCGACCGCTCGAGCGCGGATAAAGCTCCAAGCCGCAGTAAAAGCCATTGGAAAAGCTGAAGCAGTCGCCGCCAAATGCTCAGTATCACACTGTTGCAATTCCCATCACCTAGCCACTAACAGACCGGTCAAATTCAGAAATATACTAAACCCTTTCCGCAGAGAACCAAAAATCCTCGGTATCACGCTGGACCACCGTCTCACTTTCGTATCGCACTTCCGGACTGTCAAATGAGACTGTGAAAGCAGGAAACGCCTCATTCGAACCATATGGTTCATGATATCAGTATCCGGCATCCGACAATAATATACTACGGTATTGAAATAAACAGCCACAACTTGGACGGGCTTATGAGGATCCTTGCTTCCCTGTACAACGGAACGACTAGGTTGGCCTCTAACCTACCGCCGCGCACTCCCGCCGAAGCAGTCTGTGTAGAAGCTGGCATTCTCCCCTTTCGAGGGGCGGCCGCCAACATCATACTCAGGCAAACTCTGGGATTCCTCGAAAGGACTCGTGGTAGCACCTTATGAAAACAGCTCAAAATATATTCCCAGAATACATCGGCACAACCCTCCCAGAAATAGCTCACCTGCACAGAACCCGGGCGACCCTGGTACACGAGAAGTCCGAATACCAACACCAACCTATCCAGGCTGCGAGCAGGCCCTCCCCGAGGTGGCTCAGGCCAAATTCCTAGGCCCTTAATGAACCAATGATTCCCGAACCACGTCCGGATCTACACTGACGCTTCCAAGATGCGAGAAAGAGTCAGAGTGGGAGTCTGCGTAATCGGAGTTGGTCTGGCCTACCACCTGCCCACAAGTTGCTGACGAATGCAAGGAGACCAGAGGGAATACCGATTATCATTCTGACGGACTCTATGTAGATCATATCCGCCCTGGAAACGGGAACGTCACGCCACCCTTACATACAGGCTATAGAGGGCACCTGCGATCAGTTAACCATGACATGCTGGGTACACGGTCACTGCGTGATCAGCTGGAATGAGGAAACCGACTCATTGGCAGCTTGTGGGAGACAGGCCCGAAGATTGCTGAAAAAATTGATCCCATCAGAAACCATGACTGGAGCAGCCAACCTCAAAAAAAAATCAAGGGAGGATCGAACGATGGACCGACCGGAGTAACAGGCTCGAACAGAGAGCCCTTTCTCGCCTACGTCTGCCAGGGATGCCAAACCAGACTTACTGTCGAACATCTTCTGGTTCAGAGGTTCAAAACCTCCACCAACTACAGTCTTCAATCCGAGACATTCTAGCCAACGACCCGATAAGTGAGGAGACAATTATCTCATTCTTGAGAGATGCCGAGCTGCTCGAGAAATTATAGGAACCCCCACAGACTATTCTAGTACTCTAAAAGCCAAAGCACTCCAGCGATTTATAACGCAACAACCTATCACTTAGTCTTTAGAATATGGCCAATGAAATCTACAATAGAATGCAATGTAATACGCCGTACCTTGTCGCTATGTAAGATTCAATCACGATTTTAAAAAAGAGAATAGTTTTGGTTTTTCAAACTATCAACGGAAAATGCAACATAAGCTGAAGTCCGCTCCTAAAGTTCTGGAGATTCGTCAATGAGCAGCGGAAAGAAACCGGTTTGCCTTCTACAATGTTTTTGAATGGTGAAGTTAGGAATGATTCAAAAGATGTTTGCAAATTGTTGGCTACTAAGTTTGCAAGTGTGTTCGTCGATGAGACGCTGTCCTCACAGCAGATAGACGCTGCCGCTAGCGGCGTGACCCCACGTGCACGGTCAGTGAGTGAGATTCGCGTGGAACATTCGGATATTGTATCAGCAGCAAGCTTAAACCATCGTCATCTCCCGAGCCAGATGGTGTCCCTTCTGTGTTTTTGAAAAAGTGTATTTCCGGTTTGGTGGTACTACTCTGTCTACTGTTAAAATTGTCACTGATAACCGAGAATTTTGGGAAACAGCTTTCATCTTCCAGTCCAAAAAAGGTGATAAGAACATCGACAATTATCGAGGGATTTCTGCTCTCTGTGCTGTTTCCAAACTCTTTGAGTTAGTGGGGGAGTCAGTGTTTCTTCACTTTAAGCAATATATTTCTAAAGACCAACATGGATTCATGCCGAGTCGATCGACGACGAAGAATTTGTTATTCCCAGCTTCTTTTGTGTTTGAAGGGTTTGAAGCTTTCGACAAAATCAACCACGATATCGCAATTGTTTTCGCTCCACTCTGTGTCAAAGGGCTTCTCAAGGGAAAACACCAGCAGGACCTACAGAAGACACCGGGGCTATAACTAAGAATATCGTTGCATCATTCATGTCGTCGTGTTGCGGAAAACATAAAACACTGAGCCACCAAGCACCTAGCGAAACAGAGTACGATTAAGAAATCATTTAAAACATTCTAAACTACCTGGACCATTAAAAAACGGAGATCAAAACAAACTAGTCGACGAGATGACACTGAACCAAAAAAAAAAAGTCAACTGAATAACGGCGCTTGATTTAATTATAGCACATTCAGTTTGCCTTCTAAACGTACACCGTTACAGTGAAACCCATTGCAACACTCACCGCATACGACGGCTTATCCTTGATCCGTTCCCACCGGCCGGCGGAGCCAACTTTCATCACAGGGTGCATACCTTGACTGAACAATTTAGCCTGCTTGTTCAAATTCATCACATTAAACTTGACAATCTGATGGGGGCGGCCACCTAATAGGGGAGAAATCGGAAACAAACATACAATAAAAAAAATGCATGTGAACCATAATGACACAAGTAATTCCAAAAACTCACCCCTCACAGCAAAATAGAACCATGTCCTGTTCTGATTTTCATACGGCGTTCCAGCACAATCGGGTCGCGTCCAAAGATTGAACTCCACCTCGACGAATGCGGCATGGTAGTGCGATTGGTAGAGCAGTTGATGATGGTGAAGAAGCTCGGTCGATGCAACAGTGGCGGATGTAATCGAGCTGGTGGCAGTGTTCGCTAAAGCCACGATAGACGGTGAAACTGTGGCTGTTGGCTGTTGTGGTGAGGGTGATAGTGGTGCTGCTGCTGCTGCTGTTGAAACTGCTAACTGTGCGGGTGGTGAATATGCTCCGGTAAGTACTAACGATCCACTGGAGAGGATCGTCGGCGGTGCGGCAGCCGAAGACAGTGGTTCAGGAGCAACGGTGCCACTGGATGCCGGTAGGTTGGTGCTGCTGACATTGTTGCCTATTATGTTGAGTCCTGTAAATCGATGGGAAACGAGGGGAAAGAATTTTACTGTTTTGTTTTAGTTGTTTCGATTTTTCAGCAGATGCTCTGCTCTGAACGTTTTGCTTGGGAAATGTAGGACGAACGTGACGTGCAGAATCGTTGCGAAATTGTCGATGATTTGTTTGAAATAGGGAGTGTTGAGTGGAAAGTACTTTTATTTGATTTAAATGAGGAATACTTTTTTGCGGTTAAGAGCGTGTCTTTCGATCAATTTTTTAATTTTGAATTTTCTCATTGTTTTACGATGATGGGTAATATGAGGGACAGGACTCCTTTTTCACCTCTTTAGAGTTGTCATACTATCTCAGTAATTGCTTGGCCTACAGTCAATGGATTTCTCCATTCCTACAATTGATGGAAGGCAAAATATTTTCAACATACAGTTATTGAATTTTTGAGAGAATTTTCATTTTAAAGTATCATGAGTACTTACTGAAGCATAATGAACCGTTATTTCACTATTTTTTTTATTATAAAAGAAAATTCGGTTTGACTTTTTTTGAGAATTGCCGAATGGGAGCTGTAGAGCTTTGTTCTCAGAAGGGCTCCCTGTCAGAATCACTTAATACAATTGCATACGAGACGGGAGATGTTACCCAGCTCAAGACCAATTGCAGTCGACCGTTATTCCGATTGTGATAGTGAGTGTACGGTTCATGTGCGAGGACGTAAAGAATTCATGATCGCGTGGGAACAAGCGTTTGTATGTTCGCATTTGAGAGTGCCTTTTTTAATTTATGATGGGTTAAAACGTTCACTAAATCACTGGGGGTTTTCATGTTTGCGAGATCGCAGAGGAAGGTGTGCCAAAATGATCGCGATGGACTCGAGTGTTTGTATGTTATTGTGTTGGAACGAATGGACGTAGGCATGTCGCGTGTGCTAGCTTATATAAAATTTCACGTTTATACAGCGATTGTCTAACTCTGTGGTCATTTGTATATTAAAGTGGGTTCTTGACTGTTTGCGCGGACTGCGAGTGTGAACTTTAATTTTCAGTGTACGGTTCAGATGCTAGAAGAGAGTGAGTTCTCCAATATCACGAGGGTGTCGTCCTAAAATTTGATTTCTAGTAAAAATGAGCGTAATTTGTTGACAGTGGTTCACGTGAAGGCTTAGTACAAGGCTGCTAGGACCGAGTGTAAGAGCTTCTAGACGCGACCGATTCATGTTCACGTGGGAATTTGTATTTGTATAATAGCCTATAAAACTTATAGGCGAAGAGCAAGCACTAAATCTTCGAAACGACGTAATGCTGAAAGTCGTTTTTAATTAGGTACTTTCAGTACCATTAAGTACCATAAAGTACAGAGAGTATCACAAATATTTAAAAATACATGACAAATTGACTGTAATTACCGAAAAGATTTTAAGTACAGATCTTTTGCACTTTAAATACGAAAGATATTTTAAGTACCGCTTTTATGTACATTGAATACTTTAAGTACTTGTACAAAGATATTAATTACATTAAGTAATATATTAAGTACAACAGAAGTAGCTTTAATTGCATTAATTACTTCAATTACATTTAAAATGCACAGGTATTTTCAATACGACGCACTCAAACCTGCTAGTGCGGGCTCCTCGCTTGTAGGTGTTAAAACGTTCACTTGATCACTGGAGTGTTATCATGTATGCCAGAACGCGAGCGTAGGCTTGGGTAGATGATCGTAATTACATGTTCGAGTTTGTAACCAGGGTTATATTATCGCACAGGATTCGAGCGTTTGTACGTTAACGGGTTTGATTAGATGGGCGTATTTGTGTCGCAATTGTGAGTGTACGATTCAGATCTAGAAGGGAGTGAATTCCTTTATATAACTAGAGCATCCGGCACCCTGAGAAAGCATAGATCTACGCTGCTAAGACCAAAGGTAAGGGTTTCCGGACGTGATCGATTCATGCTCACGTTAACAACGATGACGTAAACGATGCAGTGTCATTTTCTAATGTTTTTAATCAACTTGTCGGAGGACAAGTACCAAAACGAATAATTAGCGCCAATCAACATCCTTCTTGGAACTCAACCGTTCTAACATGATTAAAAACTACCAAACGAACTGCATTTAAATATTCTCGAGCATAAGACACTAGCTTTACGAAACCATTATTTTCAACTCAACCAGACACCTGCGAAACGTCCAACGTCACCAGAAACCAAAGCTTTTCTCGTTTTGGAAGCATGTGAATTTGCAGCGAAAAGAATCCGGATTACCAACTTGTATGCCATTAAATGGAGTTTTAGGTACCGACACTAAGGAAATCTGCCAATTATTCTCCGATGAATATTCAAGTGTTTTTTTTTCGACAAGCGCCTTATACCGCAGCAAGTCACTGCTACTACAAATCACACTTCTTCAGGACGATCCATCAAGCGAGTTTGCGTCGATGATGATGCTATTCTTGCAGCAAACTCCAAGCTGAAGGCATCTAGTTCTTCGGGTCCAGATGTTGTACCCTCGATTTTTGTCAAAAAGTGCATCGGCGGACCTCATGAACTTCGACGAGATTTCAAGCTATCTCTCGCTACCGGAATATTTTCTACTTGTTGGAAAGCAACCCGCATGTTTTAGACAAGGAAAACAAATCGAACATCGATAATTATCGAGAAATTTAGTGTTTAAGTGCGGTATCCAAACTACTCGAGCTGGTTGTTTTAGACCCTACTTTCTATCACTGTTAGCAATACATCACAGACGACTGACATGGTTTTATGTCTAAAGGATTGACAACGATCAACCTGGTCTCATTCACAACGTATGTATTCGATGCAATCGTCGACGGACTGCAAACCGATGCCATTTACTCGGTATTCGCGGACAACTTCTTCGCTGGTTCCGTTCCTATCCCGATGGCAACTCCAAATTAACATTAAGGACTATCTATCCGCACCATAAACGAGACTGTCTAATGCCGATTCATACGCTTTGCTCTTCGTGGTTTCCCACGGCGAAACAAATTTCAACTGCCAAGCTACGTAAAACCGTCGCCAGTTGATCCACCTCGATACTCTCGAGCCCTATTCGTCTAGGAATAACTGTCTGTCAGAGTGATTTGTTCTACAATTCTAGAACGTCTGGATCTCCAAGCCTGCACCACGAGCACTGCGTAATATCAATATTCTGCGACTATATTTCAGGTGAACTAACTACGGTCTCCACAGCGCTCTTACCGGACTTAAGCGAGTTATTTATAGGCTTGCACAGCATTTGGCGGGAAATACGATTGAAGATAAGTTTTTGTCTTTCTTAAAATGTAACTAGTCTAAGTAACCACCATTAGAGCCAAGGGGTCTGTTGATGTAGATACAGCGAATAAACAAGGTAACGGGCATTAGTATAATCGCAGTTGAGACCGCGCTTGTAAATGTTTGTCTGCATGTGTAATAAGATTTGTTTTGTGGCGAGAAGATCGAATGTTTCTATGTTAATGTGTTTGATGGCGTGGGAGTTTTTATGTCGCGTATGCTAGCGTGTGCATAACGTCGCGTGTTTTATGTCAATCGTTCAAACGTGAAACCGCTTAAATATTCACGTGAGCTTTTGGATATTGGCGAGAGCCGTCATTCTGATATTCATTTTGAGTGTACGGTTCAGATGAAAAAAGAAAAAAAAACTCGTCAGTCGCAATGAAGTCTCTCACTATACTGCCCTGAAACTAGTTAGCTGGCGTATACAGGTTCCGTATTTGGTAGGCTCTCAGATGACTATGATCCATGATCATACGAGAGTTGACGTCTGTATGTTGGCGCATGACACCGCGTTTATGATTGCATAAATGCTAACACGTTGACTTAATCGACGGTACGTTTTTAGGACTGCGAGACCATGGGCGTAGGTATGCGTGAAAGATCACGGGTATGTAGCAAAAAGCTCGAGCGTTTGTATGTTATTGTGCGTATTCCTTATTTCGCGAAAAAACACACGACAGAAGTGTCCCAGGTCTCTCCGGATAAAAGTAAAAGACAACTATCCGCGACTCCGAGAAGCTAGAAATCATGCATGCAATCATATTTATCCATGCGCCGCTTTGTCTATTTTCCAAAGCAAAAATTGATTCCTTCTACCTAGTGTGTGAAACGTGTACAAACAATTAGTGACACTGCAAAGCAAGTTTATATCCCGTTGCGGGCAAACTGTGTTGCTGACTATAAAGCTCGAAGGTAATGCTGTAGGCAAACAGAATTATTTGCTTCGCAGGATAACTTGAAACACATCGTCGAATGTAATGACATTCTATACAGCATCCCAACATACATAGGTAATACTGTATCGATTTTGTTGGCTATTTTCGGCAAATTTGAGACTAAGAGAAACGAAAGCAATGAAATTGAAAGACGGATAGGTATTCTAGAGCGAATCAGTTATAAACTTAGAACGGAAAACTAGAACTAGGCAGGCTCATATGGGCATGATCGAAAGGAAATGTGAAGAATTCTTTGCCTTCTGCAGAGTAGGAGTTGGGCGTTTCACCCAAGCCTACCGCATGGTCTATGGTAGAACATAACTCATCATCATGTTTTACCGCCGACTTGGAGGAACTTCTTCCCAGGACTTCGCAACGGCGCTCGTGTGGTGAGATTACGTCCGACCAAACCTATTCCCTTCTCCTTAACCATCTCCAGCAAATCGGTTCAAGGTATTGCATATTCTCAACAATCACTGGTCACGTACTCAGGGCAGCTGTCATTATCAACAGCGAAGTAACGATTACACCAAATGCATCCCAACCAATATCACCAACAAAGAATCAAATGCCGCTGAAGGATGTACAACAGCGAGCCGTAAGTACAAGAAGCAATCAAGAACATCGGACCGTAAGCATTATGAAAGCAGTACCTATGATGACATAGACGTGAACGAAAACGCGAGAGAAGACGGACCGAATGATCCTCAAGGTGCGACAGACAACGCAGCTAATGTTTCTCCGTCAAGGATGAGTATCTCAGCACGCAGCAAGCAGATGCATCAACAAGACCAGATGGACAGGCATTTTTTTTATCCCTTTATGGGCAGCTAGGGCCGAGGGTGGTGGCTAGCGGGTTTCATACATCCTTGACCTGACGGACAAAGCTATGGTGCCTTGAACACAGGCAACGCAGATCCAAGGCCATCATTGAAATGATAAGTTCTGCGTTTGAGATGTACTTCCCCCGGTTGCCAGACGAATACCTGCAATTATTACTTGTTGCTTTGTGTGTATGAATCTAATGTTCAGTCCTGGGTGGTGTATGCGTGGAAGGTGTGGTTTTTAGCGTTCGAGTCCAGGAGTGCATATCTGTCTGGGTTAGCGTGGGCGTTTACTAATTGTGTAATAGTGTGATCGCCAAAGGCTCGAGCATTTGAATGCTAGCGTGTCTCTAACCTTGGGTGCATAAATTCGATTTTAGATTCGTGTGACCATTCGCATATTCACGCGTATTCTTGAACGATCGCGCGCGGACCGTGAATATGATAATTAATTTTTAGTGTATGTTAGAAGAACGTGTTGTTTGGTGAATATGCATCATTCATTGCATCATTCTTGATTGGTCCAGCTGAAGGCATGAGTCGAGAGTAGAGAATTCCGAACGTAGCTGGTCTATGATCGCGCGAGTGGTGGGTTAATGCTTGAGACCGCGGTTGTAAAGTTATAGGCGCTGAAAAGTTCACTTAAGTAAGGGGGTGTTTTAATGTTGGCGAAATTGCGAGCGTAGGTGTGTGTGGATGATTGAAATTGTAATGTAAATTCGCGTTTTTGACCAGATTTGTGTTATCGCGAAAGTTAGGGGCGTTTGTGCGCTTTGGATGTGAGTGTATATGGGAGAATATGCTATTGATTGTGTTAGTGAGTATGAGTATGAACCTAACTTAAGATATAGTAATAAAAGGAAAAATAACATGCCGAATGTTTCTTTTTTAGGTCACTAACCGTGCATTGCAGAATGCCCGAAAACTCTGAACTAGGCCTCGTCGAGTCCAGTCTGTAAGTCTCGTCCTGTCGTGTCTGGGGTTTCCAGGTTACATGCATTCACCAGATGAGACAAGCTTATGTCAGCTTACTTGTGCACTGGTTTCGTAGAATCGAGGCGATCATCGAAATGATAGATCCTACGAGTGAATGCATTTGGCCTAGTCACCTGTCAAGCATTTGTGTATTTGTGTATGTTGAGATATGTGTGGAGCCTGTAAATAATATTCTAATACGAATAATAATTTATACGTTAAAATAAGAAATTTGTTATATACTACTTGCAGTTTGTTGATCGTTCCTACTTATCTGATTCCATCAAGTATTATTCTCATACTCATCTCCATTGTTCTAAAACCTGGCGACGTCTGATGGCAGAGAAGAGTCATTGTTGGCAGCAATGTTGCTCTTCTTGGATTTATGAGCTCGAGAAGGTCATCACAAGAATAAAACGCATGAGACCGAAAAAAAATAAAAATAAAATAAAGAGAAGAGTTAGTATTGTTATTGAGTATTAATAATATTCCGATTTTTTTTTTCGAGAGTTGTCCTACTGGAGCTGTGGTGTTATTTGATTCAATTAAGGCGTGGACCTAGACTTCTGGGATGGAGGATAGAGACTTCCGGACGTGAACGATTCATGAATGCGCGAGTGCGGGGGACTGTAGGTTCACGCTTGAGACTGCGTTTGAGTGATTACAAGTGCTGAGACGTTCATATTATCACCGGGATGTTATAATGTCTGGAAGAGTGCGAGTATAGGTTGCGTGGATGGTCGCGAAGGGCTCAAGCATTTTTATATTTCTTTGTCGCGTGTATGTGACTTTGTGTGTATACATTCGATTTTATGTAGTTTAGTGGATATGACCATTATATTTTTGATTGGTCCACCTGAAGGCATTGGACTTATGCTACTAGGGCCGAGAATAGGGGACTCCGGACGAAACCGATTCATGATCGCGCGAACACGGGCATTTGGAGGTTCACTCTCGAGACCGGGATTGTTAATTTATAAGTGCCAAACCATTCACTTAGTCACCGGGGTGTTATACTTTTTATGAGATCGTGGGTGTGGTCGTGCGTGGATGATCGCGAAGGACTCGAGCGTTTGTATGTGGACGTTTTTGTCGCGTGTGCTAGTATGTATGTAACTTCTCGTGGACACATTATTTTTATAAGCGTGTGGCCATTCGCATGTTCGCGTATTCTTCAATGATCGCGCGTGGACGTCTTGTCTAGTTTTATTTCTATTGGTCCAACTAAAGGCATGAATTTGGGCTGCTAGGATCAAGGGCGGAGACTTCCGGAGGTGACCGATTCATGATTGCGCGAGCTTAGGTTCTTAGGTTCCAACGTTCACCTAATCAATCGGGGTGTTTGAATATTGGCGAGATCGCGGGCGTTCGTATTTGTGACCAGGTTTGTGTTATCGCGTAGGCCACGTTTGTACGTTTGGAATGACAGATTGTTAGTGTATATGAGAGAATAAGCAATTTGTGTTAGTGAGTGTTAGCATGGATCTAATTGAAAATATAGCAACAAAAGAAAGGTGCCTGCAGAGAGAATTGGGCCCTAAACCCACATTGTATATTATTTGACCATGGCAGTGGATATTAAAGGTCGCCAAGTTAAGTACTAAAATTGATCACAATGTAGCTTAACTAAAAAGAAATTAATCGTATCCCAAGTTTCTGTGATATAATCACTGTAATACTGCTTTGGTGGAAAAGCCCCCGGACCACATCAAGGTACAGTATCATGCCGAGGGAACAAGACCAGATGGACAGGCATTTTGAAAGTTAATTTTATTTTTATATATGTCAAATAAACAAGATAGCATAAAAACTATCCGCGAAGGTACCCAAAGGTCGTCCAAGGTCAGCTCGGACTACGAGATGAAATCAGCAACTTTACGACACGAAAGATCGGTGCGAAGTCGAGTGCACGAAAAAAATTATTTAGCAAAAATCGACTGATGCTCTGAAGATTGATGAAAATTTCAATTTTCATAGCACCACTGCTGCTGACTGTCGAATTAAATACATATTTTTTAACTTTCTCTAATTAAGTACAAAAAAACGCCTCGATTTATCCCTCAAAACTCTTGGGAAGTGATCAAGCAGTTCAGATCATTGATTTAGATACAATAAGAGAAAGTCAAAACAAAATTAGATACAATTGCACAGCCAAATGCAGTGGTGCTAGAAACAATGAATATTTTATCAATCGTCAGAGCATCAATCGGTTTCTGCTTAATAGCTTTCTTGACCTAAGAATTCACACAGTTATTTTAGGACCCAAATGGCACCCAAAATGATGCTCGGAGAAAAAATCTAATTTTTGTCCGACTTGCACCTGCTACTGCAACAAAGAGACATGCTCAAAGTACGGTGATGCACACAAGGATAATACAAAGGAGGTTGAAGATGCCTTTTTGTGGGGGTGTTCCTCACGCTGCAAGTGAATGCCCGACATATACACTTCGATCCGATAAGCTTAAGCGCTCCAGAAAAGAGTAAGTCAAACGCACTTTCGCGAAATTTCTGAAATTATCGAATCCGAATCCTACACCAAAGCTGTTCCTAATACCTTTCTCAACAACTATACTGAAGACACCAAATCTCTAAATAATGTTTTTGAAGGGCTCATTCTCCATTGTTACTTGTAGGGGGATTAGTTCCCGCATTGCTTTCTGGAGCACTGCTCATTCGGCCTTAAACTAGATATAGCCCCTATGTTTGAGTAAACCGGGCAAACGAGAGGATCACAGGTTTGTTCATAACTCCGGCGACGGGTGGATCAACGCCTCGTCCAGCGGAACCTCAGCGGCTTTGCGCCGCTTCGGATCCTTGGCAACGGATGTGTGGCATCTTCTAATTCGCCCGAAGCTCGACTCGGAAGGAAGCTACATTATGTTTTACGAGATCGGCATCATACCTGATGAACAAAATTGTTGTGGGTGTGTCACTTATTCCGAGGCAGTCATGAGTCAGACCCAGAGCGGCACCCGCAACAAAACAAACCAACACCATTGGTTTAACGAAACAATCAGCATTCAACATTGTTTCAGGTGCCAGTCTTGCACCATTTCCCTGATCCAATCATCGCAACTAGTAGGACTCCCCCAAACTCCCCCATCCAAGCACTTTTGACAAATTTGTTCATTCGTGGAATTAATTAAAACTGACTATAAAAAGCACAAGGTGAGATAAAGAAAATTTACTCACCGCAATCGAGAAAACTATTTTAGAAATGAAAATTTGTTGCAACGTCAACACACTGGAATCTATGTAGTACAAAATGAGATACATCGCCACATGTTTGATACAAACGAAACAGTTATCTGTCAACTCATCCCTACCGCCAACTAACTCCTGTTTCTCCTATATATTACGCGCACGTGAATTGAAGGAAATAGTTAACTTTCGATGATGTACAATTCAACATCGTACGTATATAGATCAATCCACCAAGGAAGGGGTGCTGAATTGCCCTCTATTTCGATGTAACAAATTATGTAGATTTAACTAACTGAAAGCCTTTGCGTGACCTGTCAATCTTGCCTGGCTCTTTGCGCTACTAGTACTGCTTCGTATTTACGGAAGGTAATGTTTTAGTAGCACAAACCTAGCATCCGACATCCTGGCAAACATAACATTTGCCATTGAATTGCTGTAGGTGTCACATTCCGAAACAATGTGCCGACAGCTTTATAATTGTGAGTATGGTACTTTGGCTCCTAATTTGACGGAGTGATGATGGCAAAGTGGTTTTACGCAAACTGCAAAAGTAAATCTTTGCTACCGACTCTGAATGGTATTCGACTACACATAAATAGTATGTTCTCTATCGCTCTTATGCGAAGATCCCCAATTTCGCTGCAACAACGCCACATGTCCGAAGGATAAACATGCTTCACCCATTTCCAATTCACTAAAATACAAACGAAATCTAACTAGCAAAATACCGTATTTTGTGCTAAGTCGAATTTGTTCAAAATCATACAAACGTGTTACTTGTTATCGTTTGTAAAAACTACGTCAATATTGAATACCAAAAAGGTTTTCCATGAATTCCCTAACCTCAGGACCTAAATTGTGGATTAGTTTGGAGAAGGTAATATGTTTCATTTGTAAAGCCAAATATTGTGGACGGTTTAGTAAAATTTCAGGACTCATTGTTTTGTTTAACATATATAACGCCCAGGACTAAACTTCCGGAACATTTAATAAATTTAAAATACCGCATATAGCTAGCAGTATTTTTGTAGCATTTAAAGCCCATAATAATGATTAATAATGAACTATTCTTTTTGAGTGCTTTTAATCATTTTTTATTTTTAGTTGTCCCATTTTCTATTTTTAAAAGAAAAACATGTTTTCCACTTACAAGGGAAGAAGTACCTAAAGTAAACAATTACCCTCAAGTATAATTTTGAAATATTTATAATATTATATTATATTATGGTATTATTTTTATTCCTAAAGATCATGATTATTGATATGACGATCACAGAGAGAAAACATATTTTGCTTTACAATGAAAGCAAAAATTCAATATTTATCCATATTCAAAGCTTGATAGTTAAAAACTCTAAATTTAATACAGTAGGATACCGTTTTTGGCAACAATATATTTTTTTTTCAGTTACCAAAACTGGAACCGTGCCAAAAATGGAATTATACCTTAAAAGCTTTTATTTTCAATTTGTGACTTCATAAATGTTACAAGAACATTAATTATATAAGAATATGTGAAATGGAATGAAATAATACAAAAAAATCAGCAAATTTAATTTTATTCGCTATGCTCGCCTCCATAAAATATAGTAAATATGACTCCTATGTTTGGAAATAGAGTCAAAAGTGATATCCATTATTACAACAAAATGTGTATTAATCATTTTTTTAAAGATTTACTATGAACAAAAACAATGTTGCCAAAAATGTAACCCATTTGTTGCCATAAACGGAACTTTTTTGTTGCCAAAAATGGAGCATGCCAAAAACGGAACGTGCCAAAAACGGAATCCTACTGTATTGATTTATGGAAGCTGAATTTGTTTAGAATCCCATAGAATCTAAGGGGTTGACAGTGCAATCACTACACTTATAATTTAGTTTGTAATTAAACCCTTTGATCGACTCGCCCCGATCGCTTTGAATCGGTTATTTTTTGGGACGTTTCGAATCAGCTGATTTTATATCTGATCTCCGACAAAACATCCAAAGAATGCACTAACGAAAGACGTTCGTCGCACGATTTTTTCAATACGCGAGAGAAATGAACCAAAGGCAAAAGCCTCAAAGTAAAACAAATGAGTCGTAAAAATTAACTGCAAATTGGCAAACATCTTGGAATGCCTAATATTTTTTAATGTTGATTTAATCAAACCCTATTTTTTGAGAGAATCAAAAACAATACCGAAGCAAAACAAACTGGCAACCCTAACCCAACCAACACCACCAAACCGAGCAAACCAGAAAGAACAAAAAAAAGTTTGCGACACTCGCTTCTTCCTATCAGCATTTGCACAGACTGACTGCTACCAAAGTGGGTGGAAAGAGGGGAACGCAAAACAAAAGCATGCAGAAAAGGGTTGCATATTTTCCTGCTGATTATCGCAAACGAAATCGGCCACTTACCTTCACAGCATCGAACCAGCTCAACTCTGCCTAAATTTCCCGAATCGAACTTGGAGTAAAAAGTGTAGCCAGCGCAGTCAAAATTATCAACCATTTTCTTTTTCGAATTTCTTCATTCCTCTCCCAAAGTGGGGCCTATACTACACAGCAACCAGACCAGCCAGAAAAACTCCCTTTTTCACACTGCAGCACCTTTCCGCACAGAAGAGCACGATTTGGAAACACACCGCCTGAGCAATTTATTGATCTTTTCCGAGGATTGATGTTTCTGATTCCAAAAACAGTACCGCTTTTCACCGACGAAACAGGTACCTCCTATACTATTATTCACTTGCTATTTATTCCAGCACAAAAACATTACGTCATTTATAGTGGCGATTCACTTTGTGCACCAACAAAACAGCACTTCTTTTCGCACTTCTTACCGACGTGAGAGCTCGCGAACAACTAAAGAAGCTTTTGCTCTCTCGCGAGTCGCACCTAACAAAATCCGAAGTCTGTGCTTACTGTGGTGTTTCACTTTCCACCTGACTGATGGACGGAGAGAGGATGATTTGCAAATGGACCGGTATCGGTCCGTGTTCACATAATCCAGTTGTACCCACCAGAATAGTTGGTTAGGGTGGCCAGGCCTACTGATTAATCGAAAGTCCTATCTGCTTTGGACATATTGTCCGTACTTTTCCAAAGGAGACGCGACGATTATTTTTCGTCGCAGCAAGATTCGTAGAGCTATTCGGCGTACGTTTCGACCGTCGCAATAGACTTATCTACGGCTCATGTACGTACACGTCACATGACACAAACGCTACATCACTAGCTGGTGGAAAATAATAAACAAAGACGGCAAAATCAAATGGAATTGTTTTCAACCAGGAAGCTGGAGAAGTGTTCGTGAGACCGGGCGACAAGAACTCAATGTATTTCTTATGGGATTAATGACACTGTAATAAAAGGTGGTGCAATTTTGCGTAAAAACCTTACTGTACCTTTAGACTATCAGCACCGGTGCGTAAGCAAATGCGTGTGTATTTTGATTACGCTAAACGATAATATTATATTCTTCTTCTTCTTCTTCTTCTCTATGTGAACTGACAGCTATCATCAGTTCGGAAAAAAGGGCACAGTTACCTTGACTATACTGCCCTGTAGTTTTACAATTACTCGTTCGTAAATTTTCTCTGTGCTTCTGAATGATTTTAGGCTCAACAGCTCAACTGAATCCGATCCATTGACACTATTCTCTCGTTAGGTATTTTGGCTCAATTCAAGGTTGATTTATTTGATTCTACATATCTACTTTGATTTCCTTCAGGAATTCGCAAATTTCTACAAAATATTCTATATTTTTGCTCTTAAACAAATCTACTAGCGTTCTAAATTTGCAGTCGAATGAATACTTCGAACGGATGTTTCCAAATCTGCTACAGTGCAATATTACATGTTCTCCGTTTTCTGGCTCATCGCAAACTTCACAATTTATGTCGTCTACAATTTTCATTTTAAATTTCCAATATTTTGACCAATCATGTCCCGTAATAAGCCTATTCAGCAGCCTAGTCTGTTCGTTAGTAAGGTTCTTATTATGAAACCACGGTAATTTGTCTACTTCTGATTGAAACTGATAGAACGTTTTACCTTTTTCTTCAGAATACTCTCGGTACCAAACATTTGTTTTTTCATACATGTCTTTTTTAAATTTGCAGAAGGCATCTTCGATTAGAATTTTGTTAAATAGAGTAGTGGTTTCGTTCAATCCATTTTTTGCTAATGTATCCGCGATCTCATTTCCACGAATATTGCAGTGGCTCGGTATCCACTGGAGCGCGACATTCCACGATGCCGCTTTAAATAAAATGTTTTGTATTAGCATGGGCATTTTCTTATCGGACTGTTTAGCATCAATTATTTGACATGCGGACCTGGAGTCGGTGAATATTACCGCATTCTCGATTTTATCGCGTTCAATAAAAGTGAGAGCTGTATCAATAGCTATTATTTCGGCTGTAGTGATGCATGTTTCTGTATTTAGTTTAAACGAGTACCTGCCGTTGTTATATGGTGTGTATATTCCTATGCCACATAAAGTATTATCTTTAGACGCGTCTGTGTATACATGTGGTCTACGACTAAACTTTCCATTCATCACGAATAAAGCTGCCTGTCGCAGTTTTACTGGGTTGGTACTGTTTTTAGATGTTGTAATTGTATCTAAGTTGGTTTGTATGTCTATTTTATTCAACTTTGTATCATGTGCAAGCGACGGAGAAATTAAGGTGAATGTTTGTTTTTCTGCAACGTAGACTGATTCTAGGAAAGATAGTTTATCCGGGTTGTCGTCATCTCTTAGTTTTTCTAATTGCAGGGCTACTGCATTATTGTTGTTTATTGATCTAGCTATTTCTTTGCAGGTAGTAAAATGTTGCCTAAATTTTAGGGGTTGTGTTGCTGCTATTGCTACTAGTGAATTTAACGGTGTGGTTTTCGTGCAACCTGTTATAATTCGTAAGCATTGATTATTGATCGTGTCTAAAATGTGTTTGTTGGTTTTACTAGCGTTATTGAAAATAATTGCTCCGTATTCTATAATACTGCGGAAAATGGCGTTATATATTTTGATCATTGTTTGTGGGTGTGCTCCTTGTCTAATATTACTAATAACTTTAATCATGTTGAGACGATCTGTTATTTTTAATTTTATGTTTTTAATGTGGATACCAAAGCTTAAAAATCGATCTATTGTTATTCCAAGATAGGGATGAGATTTCACAGTCTCGATATTTATATTATTAATTTTCAATGCCAAAACATTTCTGCTATTTTGAAATAGAATGGCCTTAGTTTTATTAGGGTTTACCGTAAACATAAGTTCAACTAGCTGTTCCATAAATTTATCACATTTTTGCTGAATCTTGCTGTTTAAAAGTTCTAGTGATTTAGCCTTTATTATAAGACCAAAGTCATCGGCATACTGAACAAGAACAGTATCGTCATCTTCGATATTATGTAATGATGCAGTGTAAATATTGAATAATGTCGGGGATAAAACATCCCCTTGAGGAAGTCCGTTTGATACGAATCTTTCTATAGTGCCTCCTTGGGTATTAAAAGTAATTTTTCTATTTCTAAGGAATTGTAAAATCCATGACGAAATATTTGGTGGTATTTCAAATCTATTGAATATAGTTTCCAAAATGTCTGTGTTAATAGCATTAAATGCATTCGACAGGTCAATGAATATAACAGCGGTTAGGTATTTATTTCGTTTGTGCTCTTTGATTGTGTTTATTAAAAAATTTGCACATGTCATTGTTGAACTATTTTTACGGAACCCGAAAGAAGTTTTTGGGATGATGTTGTAATTCTCAACGTGTAGTAGCAATTGATCTAGTACTGCTGAGTTAGCAATTTTCGTGATGGTTGGTAATAGGGAGATAGGTCTTTTGCTATCTATAGTTGAAGGGTCTTTACCCGGTTTTGGGATTGCCACTATTTTTATAGTTTTGAGTGTCATTGGCAGGTAACAATCTCTCCATATATCGTTTATCTGTTTCATTATTATAAGTTTAGCTTCGGGTTTTAGTTCTCTCAGTAACTGGTAACTAATTCTGTCATGTCCGGGTGCAGACTTCTTTTTCTTGTGTATTATTTCATTGAATTTTTCGATGCTTAATAAGTCATAATTAATCCTGTAGCTATAATCCGCGGTATAAGTAGGATCGTTTGAACCAAAATGTTTATCGAGGAACTTTTCCGCCATTTCTTTATCTTCATGTATAATATTATTAGATTTTGTTTTCCTGTTTTTACCTGTTAATTTATTTATTTTTTGCCAAAGTTCGCTGGAGGATAACAATGGGTTTATATCACTGACAAACTCTTCAAAAATTTTGCACTTTGCTTCTTTTTTCTTTCTGTTGAATATCGCTTGCTTTTTTTTGAAATTTATGAGGTTATCTAAAGATGATACTTTGTTAAAGGTTGCTCTGGCTGCATTCTTATCCTCCCACGCATGGCTGAGATCATCCGTCCACCAATGCTTTGGTGTATATTTGTTTTGAATTCTATTATGTTTGTGAATTTTCTCTACAAGTTTTTGAAATTCTTTTATATCTTTACACTTTGTTAAGTCTATATTTTTTATAGCTTCATTAATTCGTTTATGATTATAAATAAATTGTGGTTTTTCTATGGCATTAGTGTTGTAGCAAATTTCTATTGGTAAATGATGACTACCTACGCTAAAGTCTAATGTTTTCCAAGTGAGGTTTGAAATATTTGGTGTACATAACGTTAAATCTATGGCGGTTGCTCTTCTGTTGACTTGTATCGGTATAAATGTTTTGGATTTGTCGTTGAGGAGTATGACATTATTGTCATTAATTATATTCATCAGTGTAACGCCTTTGGCATCGTGGAAGTCGTTTCCCCATGCGTAGTGGTGAGCATTAAAGTCACCGGCTATTACAAATTTGTTATACTGCTTAACTTTGTCAAGAATCTTTGTCATATCATTTTCCAAATCGTATCTATTTATTGATGGAGCTATATACACTGAAACCAAGACTATATCTAAACTAAAAATTTGTATAGCGATTGCTTGTGTTGAGCTGGATAACGAAGGAAGACCGACTTCTAAATAACCAAATTGTTGTTTTATGAATATAGCGCACCCACCATAGTTATCGTCTCGGGATTTGACAAATCTGTGGTACCGAGGTATATCGTACTTGCTAGTTTGTTCGAAATCTTTGTTGGTCCATGTTTCTGACACACACGCTGCCGAATAGTTTCCCATTAATAAGACACGTTGTAATTCCTCTTTGTGTTTTGTTAAACTTTGTATATTGCACTGAAAGACCTTGAAAACAGCCGTCCTGTAAAATGAAAAATTAAATCGTGTTTATTAATGGGTATTAGTTTCAAATTATGCTTTTAGTTCATCACACTGTCAAAGCTTAAATATTTTTTTGAGCATTCTTTGATTTTTTCTTGAATTGATTCATTAACCCCAGGGAGTTGAAAAAGTGCCGAATAGAAATTCATCAGATCCCCTCGAAAAATGCGGCTTGCTTTTTCTTCCGCTTGTTTAGCGACTTCCTTGCATATGGCCTCCCATTTATCTTTTTCTGTTGTTGTATGAGGATTATGTAGCGCTGATCCGTTATTTTTCTCCGTTGTTTGTAAATTTGGGGAACATTCATTAGTTTTCTTTCGCTTACCTACCGTTGGTTTAGTAGCCTTTTCATCCTGGTGCCGAGGGTCATTTCTTACCGCTCCTTGATTAATTACCTGCTGTTTGTCGCGTTTTGTGTTCTGTACCGATATGGCGTAGCTCTCGGGTATAGTTGGGTAATCAGCTATGTTCGCCAAGGCGTCGTAGATGTTGTTGGTTGCAATTGGTGCAATTAATTCTTTCGCCTCAACGTAAGTTAGATTTTTCCTCGCCATCATCGACTTGATGCTTGCTTCTTTCTGACGTGAAGGACAATTCTCATCTGTGGTACGGTGATCAGAGGTTCGACAATGTAGACATTTGGTACCATTCTGACAGATTTCGGCGCTTTCCTCGTGTACTCGGGAGCACTTTTCGCATCGTTTTTTGGATTTACAGTTGTCCGTTTTGTGCCCAAAGCGGTGGCAGTTTTGACAAAATATCAATTTTCGCACGTAAGGTTGCACTTTCACAGGTATTCCAAAAAGCTTGATTTTTTCGGGGAGAGTTTTTGCTCGGAAAGTCACGCTTACTCTTGCGGATGGTACTTTTCCGTCTATTTCACTTACCCAGCGATTTAGTCGGTACACTTCCAGTATCGGCACATCACTTTCAATTTCCCTCATAATTTCCTCTTTGTCTAGGTCCGTCGGTATTCCTCCTATTACTCCGGTAATACACAGCAGATGCCGAGGTATATATGCTTTGTAACCATTCTCTTTAAGCATTGGCTCGGATACCAGTAGATTCGCACGTCGCCAGCAGTTTACGAAGACTATTATCTTATTACTTCCAAGATATTTCAGATCTGTTACGTAACTCCTGTACTTGTCCACCTTTCTCAGTATCGATCCTATAGTAAATTTATTGATCCGCCTCGTGTTGTTCATAACCTCAATATATACTCTGTATGGAGCTAGGTCTTTTGCACTGTACACAAACGTTGGTTTTTCTTCAGTTGTATCCATTTTTTGGTTTCCTAGATTTATTTTATCAGGAGGAACTGAATCTCCTCCGTCGTCGTCAGCCATTTTCGTTATTAAGAAACTCGCTTTCTCTACCGCTTCTACTTTCCCTTTAAATCGTAAAAAAGAGTCGCAAAATTCACAACCACGTGGTACTTCTATAGTTCCTCGACTAAAACGTTATCGACACAACCGTTCGCCACGAAGATCACTTGGTTTCTGTATTATATTCAGACACTCACTTTCGCACCGGTCGATGATAAAAAGGTTGCCAAAATACCACTCTGTTTCCACACCGGTCGTTGTCATTCACGTTGCATCGCATTGTACTAAAACAACTTTGACAACTAATCTGTTTTCTAGATTCGCGGTAAAAATAAAATAAGTGTCGTATATTTTTTGCAATGAATAATTCTGAGATGTTTGAGGACTATTTTGACTCGAGTGACGACGAATGCTATGAACTGATGTTCGCCCAGCAATTATTGTCTTGTGTACATACAACGGCAGTTGCGACAGGAGTAAAATCAAGAGGATCTCGTCCAGGAAAACGACCAAATATGAACAGATTTGCGGAGGAAGGAGCACTGCGATTATACGACTATTTTGCAGAAGTACCAGTTTATACAAACGAACAGTTTCAAAGACGCTTCCGTATGCGGAGATGTTTGTTTTTGCGTATTTCGAAAGCATTGGAGCGGAACGAATATTTTATCCAAAAGCCAGATGCAACCGGAAAGTTGGGATTAACAAACCTACAAAAATGCACGGCAGCAATCCGACAATTAGCATACGGGTCTCCTTCGGATGCTACAGACGAATATGTTCGGATGGGCGAATCAACTGCTCGTAAATGTCTTCGGGAATTTTGCCGTACTGTAGATAGCATCTTTGGTGAAACATATCTGCGTTCTCCAACCCATGAGGATGTTAGAAGATTGCTGCGATTTGGACAGGAACGGGGTTTTCCAGGAATGCTTGGCTCGCTGGACTGTACCCACTGGATTTGGAAAAATTGCCCTACTGCTTGGGCAGGTCAGTATAAAGGAAAAGAAAAAAAACCTACCATCATCCTCGAAGTGGTAGCATCGCATGATCTATGGATTTGGCATTCATTTTTTTGGAATGCCTGGATCCAACAATGATATTAACGTTCTGGAAAGATCTGCGTTGTTTTCAGATATTTACAGTGGAAAGGCTCCACGTGTAGAGTACGTCATTAATGGTCAAACGTACAACACAGGATACTACCTGGCCGATGGAATTTATCCACCACTGTCAACGCTAGTTCAAACAATTTCATCACCTGTTGGCCAAAAACAAAAAGTATGTAGCTTTAAGTAACGGGTGTGTCAATTTATTCTTGCGCACAACCTCCTAGCAATGATGACCTCTAGATACATGTTTGTAAAAATGTTTATTCTAATTTTGTCATCTATTTTTTTTTCAACACAGCACTTTGCTGAAAGACAGGAATCTGCCAGAAAGGATGTAGAACGCACTTTCGGAGTACTGCTTAGTCGATTTGAAATTATTAAAAATCCCGCAAGACTTTGGAATAAGGAAGACTTGAAATTAATCATGCGTACTTGCATCATTCTTCACAACATGGTTATTGAAGATCAACGAGATGATTACACATCCTTTGACTATAGTGCAGATGACAATACCTCGACCAATGCTAATCCTGTATCACCGTTGGAAGCCGGAGAGTTTGGATCATTCCTAGCACGTTTCGAGCAAGTTCATGATACCTCACTTCATAAACAATTACAGAACGACTTGATAGAACACCTTTGGAAATTGAAGGGAGATGAGAAATAATAAATTAGATTTGCTTGCTTTAAATATATGGCCAATATTATTATAAGAATTAATACATTTATTCAATGGACTAGATATACATACATTTTGTTTTCTCATTGGTTGGCCGCTACAATGACAGTTTTAACTGCGGGTTTACGAATCATTTGCCTTTGTTTAGTGTAAGTCACCTTCGTAAGCTGCTGCCTTCAGATATGAACACGGTAGCAGTCCCCATGCCAGCAATGCCCTCTGCCATTTGGATGACCATCGTAACCATCCGCCGAGGACAGCGATTGGACTGATGACATTTCCGAAGTTCCGTTTTTCGGCATTATCACTTTGGAATTTAGCAAGGGTGTAGAAACTAAACTTGCTTGTCCGTTTGTCTGTGATCATATGAAATTAAGATTTGAGATGACACGAAATTTCGTCTTTCTTTTACAGTCCTGCGGGATAAAGCAAACTTTACAGTTTAAATGTTAAGAATGCCTTCGGTTTCTTTATATGGTGAGCATACTTTCAACGAAAACAATTTTTACTCTATCCGGGCATCGAGCTGCCAGATAAAACTAGTATCTAGGAGGTGAGCGGAAACGGCAGTAGGTAGCTGATATTTATGCGCATTTGAATACGAAGTCTGATCAGACTCCCGCAAAGGGTCATTCAATATTTGCTTCCACTTGGAAAGTATTTTTCGCTCGAGGACTCCAACTCTGAATATGTCATCTTAGACGATCTAAATTCTAATGATCACACGAAGATTGTACGGTCGATGGAATGCGCTGGTATGCAAATCCTGTTAAAGTTGGAGAAATAAAGTTATCCAATATAGCTGAATCTCAGAGGGAAATTCTCCACTCCCTGCATTGATGTTTAAACAGGTATGATCCGTTTCCGTCTATGGGTTAGTGCTAGAAACCAAACATCGATTAAATCCAAAATCCCTTTATAACGATACTTTGCCGAAACAAGACAATAAAATGCAATATAATGTGTTGCAAACCGTAATCGCCGTAAGCTTCTCTGCAAGCGCGAAACATCCATTTATTAACCTTCCTGAAATAACCAGTTTTGAATGAGAAAAATACATATAACCCAGTACTTGTATCTTACCTTCCACTTCCCCTACAATGACCGATAAGCCAGTCTGTTCGGAGCGCCGGAATCCGGAATAATCACTAGCACCGTCAATGGAACTGGACTATAAAATCTGCCACTACTGAAAGAAATAAACCCGGAGTGAGCAAGACTGTCCCAAACCAATAATTTTACATACACTTTAAAAAAGCGGTTCCAAGTTGAAATGTAATCACACTACTAAAATTAACAAGAAAACACTTGAAATCATTGTGCGTTGCCGATTATACTGTATGATTATGCTACAACATTGGAACAGTTAGTGTCAAGGTTTAGAAAAATAAATGAAACTAGTTGTGTGAAAACACTAATCAAGCGTGTTTTTTCAGTGATAATAATGCACCAAATAGGGGAGTGTAGGCATAACTTTTAATGTTGAATATACTTATCATATAATGAACAATTCTCGACAAACATATGATTACGGCCTAAAAGCCAACTGTCAAAATCCACTTTGAATGGAAATTCCGGACAAACCGTTACACGCCAATCACAGATGTTGGTAGTAAATGAAAGGAAAAAGTTTTCTCTTCCATAAACTGTTGTGAACTGTGTTCGTCTAGTAACGGTTTGTCTGGAATTTCCATTCAAAGTGGATTTTGACAGTTGGCTTTTAGGCCGTAATCATATGTTTGTCGAGAATTAGTACTATAGTTACAGTTTTTGCATGCAACCTAATATTTTTTCCATTGAAAAATTGTCTCATTTGTAAAAATTGGTAACTTTATGTGGTTGATTTATATTTAAAAACGATTATACGAGCTATGATATTCATTTGACGCAGATCAGCAGCGATTTAGTGTGTCCTCGCTCTCCTACCATTGGCGCTTCTTAACATGGATGCCAGGTATACAGATTAATCTGTGTTTCGCAGATTTTCAATATAGTGCACAAATTTTTAAAACTGCACAGACTTCCACAGTTATCTGCTTTAATGCACAGATTTCCACAGTTTTCTGTTGTAAAGAGCAAAGAGAATAGTGAAAGAGACGCAGAGTGAAAATCAGTCAAAACGGCAACACTCCCTTTACGATGATTTCAACACTAGAATTTGGCAACCGTTTCCAAAGGCAGCACTTTAAATGACTCCTATTATATTTTGAAAACAAACCTTTTGTCGATCGTTGAATTTGTATATCAAACGATGTGCATTTCGAAACAAAGAGATGAAATAATTCTAAAACTTGTTTTTACTCATACATAGACTCTAGAATGCACCTTACAATCACGATTGCACTAAATTCTGACGAAAATTCAAATTTTTTTTTTGATAGATTTACAATACTTATCTCCTCCAACTCAGGCATGAGTAATGTTTATTTACATTGCACGATTGGTCTGCTCAATAAGGTATTTTTGGCTTCACACTATTCGTCTCTTTTCCTATTCTCTTTGGTAAAGAGCAGATTTTTCAATTTTTGTCTTAACCAAAACCTAAAAAAAGGTCGCCACTTATTGTTTTGAGACAAATTTGTACGTTTTCCTTAACACAGATTTTAAAATAGGCTGCGCACAGATTTCAAGAAATAGGACCTGGCATCTCTGTTCTTAAAAATTATTTACCAAACTCCAACAATTCTCAAGCAAGAGTAAACAGGCATTAAAGTAATACTTTTGAAGAAAGCCTTCTTTTTTTAAGTTCGGGCAATGTATTTCTAATTTTTTTAGTTTGAATAGAATAAACATACATTCCAATACACGTGTTATTTGGTATAATAAAACAAAAAGTTTTAACACATTAAAATAGTCCTTATCATCGGAGTGAACTATAGATAATTTACTCATCTAGAAGATCTGAAAGAGCTTCCAGCTCTTGAACTTCAGTACTCTCATTATAATTGTCGTAATGATTATTGTCATTGTATTCATCGAGTGAGTCAATGTATTCTTCGACGACATCGACAGAAACAGGCATCACATCCGTTGATTCCACACTGGATTCTTGAGAAGCATACGCCACTTCTTGGTAAGTCTCCTCAAGGATGCGATGCTGTTCCAACGCGTAATATTTCTTCGCAACATTGGACAATTTGCTGAAATCGATTGACATAATCGAATGATTGGCAATTCTTTTCAGAACCTTTGTCCGTTCGATACTGTCCTTTACTTTCGCTTTGGCAGCCACAGCTAAAAGTTTACCAGCATTGGCAAGCTCAAACGTTTCCGAGCCAAGATTTTTTTGTTTCTTATTGGCATCTCTGCCCCTAGGCCGGTCCATTTCATTAGTGGAAGACTGCTCGACACCATCAGTTTCTTCAGAGCCGTCGTTTGAGAGCGATTCAGCTGATCGCTTCACTGCAGGAACCTGCAAAAAACGTGGTAGAGCGATTTATTTTTGGTCACTTTATTTTGCAGCTTTAACGAATGATACTAATCACTCAGTGGAACCGCCACAGCTGTACAAACACGCAGATTAAAAATCTATGATTTTATTTCAGTTTATGCACTCGTAAAAAATGTGCTGACGTGACCGCGATTACATGTAAGAATTAAATACGGGTGTGTTTTCGTTACTGGGGCGGTTTCTTCGCGGTGGCCAAAAATTTGATTAAATATTTCTCCGTTATATTATTGCAACTGCGACAATTCGCCTATTTTTTGTTTGTTTATAGACGTTTACAAAACATGTATCATACCTTCAGGACATTATATTGCTGCCACTTTGGAGCGCTTTCTAAGATCCTGTAGCAGTGCATCATCATGAATGGCGACTTCTCTTTAGTGACATACGGTGTCAAAGCCTTTTTCAAATTATCTTCCGGAGAGGCACCACTTTGTTGGCTAGCGTTTATTTGCGTCATACATCCGGCAAACTTGCTAACGGATTTGTTGATGAAATGCCACCTTCCTTTTATGCCGCTTGGAGCTCGTAGATCCGGCTGAGCTGAGACGCAATTTTCTGAGCAAATTTCAATGAATTTGTCAAATATTGTCCCGTACAGGTTTTCACTTTTCTGATTTGTCCCAACTATTGGATCCTGGGATACATGAAGCCAAGCTTGACACAGTGCCTCATCCTCTAGATGCGTCCAATTCTTTCCACGCGGCTTCGATGTACTCATTTTTAAATTGCACAAATATTTCCACTCAGAATTTACCGCGATACAAACAGGCTTCGTGAGATTTTTTTTGACGTTTCACTTTGTTTTGTTTCCTTTCTATGAATAGCAACGTTGGGTTCGGTTGGAGAGCGTTGGCAAATATGCACACCCACTAATCACCGAAACGATAAGTTTCTATTTCCCAACCTGTTTGGTAACCGCCGGTGCCGGTGTTATGATGACGGTTAGTAAATTGCTTATACCCACGCCCGGTGCTGATAGTCTTAGAAGCACAGTTTTCGTCAGTTTTATTGACAAATTAAGTTAAAGTAAAAAATTAGCACACATTAAACTTGGGTAATACATATTTTTCGACATTTTTGAGCAATTATTATCAAATGCGCTAATTCAATTCGTCGCACGTGTAAGTGCCGCTTAAAGTTAGCATAATGCCTCTTAAAGTTAGCATAATGCCTCGTAGCAACTAAAATGTAAAACATTTGCTCTTGCACTATATCTACATACAACACACAGACATCCAATATTGAATTTTCTTTTCATATTTTGAGATTCCGAACAGTAACAAATTTACGAACGCTTTCCAATAGCCACAAAAAATCATGTCTTTGTATAATCAATGGTGATGAAATGAACTTAAAATTCAAATGCCTATATAACGCTTTGAAAAAAAAATCAATTGGAAATATAATCCGCAATGGACGTTTGCAAAACTTCAACCAAACATCTATATAGAGTTGCAAAATATTTTTGCCATAATCAACGTGTTTTCACTGAGAAGCCCAATAATTTTTTTCAAAATATTCTAACACCTTTCCGTGATTGACGCCTTTTTATTTTATTTTCAATTTTTTATATTGTAACGACATATAATTAGCAAGGGACTTGGAAGGTGAAGTATTTTTCAAATATTAAGAGCCATAGTACTCAAGGGAGAGCAAGGATTTGAAGTAAGAAAGTTTAGAAAAGCGTGGAGTAGGGTCAATTTATTTTCAATATATTTGACACGGCTCAATGCGTTAGCACAACTGAGCCGTGGATCTTTCGTGTTTTTACAATTTTTAAAAATAGGAAGAAATTATCGTTACAGCCTGTTCGTCGGGTCTTGTTGACACATCTTACTGATGCGTGTTGAGATCCTCTTCCTAGGTGGTGAAATATTAGATGCGTTTTTTCCGCACCTTGGGGGTCATTCGGTTTGTCTTCTCTCGCGTTTTTGTTTATGTCCATGTCGTCATCGGTACTGCATTCATGTTGCTCACGGTCGGATGTTCTTAGTTGTTGTTTGTGCTTACGGGTCGCTATTGTATCCTTCTCCATCGGTATTTGATTCGGTATTGGTGGTGTTGGTTTCGAAACATTTGGTGTAATCGTTGTTACTTCGATGTTGGTAATGGCAGTGTGTTTAGTGGTACTGGGCTCGATCGTTGTTGAGCTGGTGTTTGTGCATGTTTACCATACGAAGACTGTATACCGGCTTTGGTCGTATCACGTGGAATTTCCTTAGCAGTCTCTGCGCAAGGTTTTCCGTGGTGTGGCGGCTGATCGCAATATTGACACGTAGGAATCTGCCCTGGATACGTGACTAGTGATCGTTGAGAATGTGTTATACCACAGATAACAGACGTTTAGGCTCGATTTGAATCGTGTGTAAATACCCGCTGCTGAAATTCCGAATAAATCAGACATCTGAAACATGTTTGGCAAACGTTTGCAGATGGCGCAGTGATCACTACAATGCAGTTAGAGTGCAGCTGTCAAACACGTGTAGCAAACAGTTGCGCAGATGGCAATAGTGAAACACGGATTTTCAACGTATATCAATTTGAAAGTTTACACAGGTTTTTGAAGAAATTTTGTTCTAGCCTAAACGTCTGTTATCTGTGGTTATACCTTGAGGGCATTTTCCTGAGAATCACAAGTAACAAGAAATATGTTTTGTCGGACGCATTCTCACCACAGGAACGCCGTTACGGAGTCATGGGAAGAAATTCCTCCAAGTATCTTCCGTAATACTACTCACTTCTTCGTATTTTGACATGGTTTTTTGATAACGGAGGAACTAGTACGTGGTGCCAGGTCATGTATCTTTATTTCAATACTGTCAACATCTATATACGTTGGGATATTGTATAAAATGTCATTACATTCGACAACGTGTTTCATGTTGTTCTGGGAAGCGAACGATTCTGCTTGATTAATGTGTTTGAACATAATCAGTGCCACATGACGTAAATGGTGGAATTGCACCGCATTAACTTCTGCTACGTTGAGCTTCAACAATTGCTCCACTTCACGAATCGATGGTCTTACCGGACATTTCGAGAAGTCAACAGCAACACAGTTTGTCCGCAAACATACTCTTGGTTCGTATTGTAACTCATTGTGTGTTCACGTTTCACACACTATGTAGAAGGAATCAATTTTTGCCTTTGCAAATAGAACAAGCGGCGCGCGGGTACATTTGATTACTTGCCCTGCTACAGCAGCGGAGCGATTGCTAGCGTCTGAACTGAGCGAGATGAGAAACCGAACTGTGATTGACGTCTCTTGAATAGAATAGAATAGTTTGTTGGGTGCCATCTAACGTTAGTCCAACGAACGTCCTTCGTGAGGACCTTTAGGGTGAAAGAAAAGTTTTGAGAAAAACAAATAAAAGATAAACAGACGTATTATAAATAAATATCATTCTAGACGAGCTTTAATCTGAGTTGCTCGGTATGGGTAGATTGTGGATATCTTTTGAGCTATCTCCTAGCTCAACTATTAAACAATCATACCAATTTTAATATCCTACATTGTACTTCTGTACCAAAGGTTAATTGGTCGGTCTTAGGTCAGACCGGACTAAGTGACAAAATATTGATTTCGAGAAAAACGAGTTTAAAGTTTGAATCGCAGCATCCTTTACATTATGATTGTAAATTAATTTTTGCCAAAATTCTTGTTTATTGTTACATATTTCAAATCTGGCAAATTAAATGTTAAATGTAGCTGACGATATTCTTTATCCAGTGCTATCATTATCTCATTATCTCTCAAATCTTTTCTTAAGTCCGCTTTGCGACTTTTCAGCCAATCGCCATCGGGCCGTGCGGCGAATTACACGCCCATTTAATTTGCATCAAGGTCAGTGTGAAAACGATTTGACGTTTATTTTTGATTCGCTCGCAATATAGCTAGTTTTCGTCGTCGGCATTAATTAGCTAAATCAAGTGCATCATCATGTTTGTTATTCTGCTAGATAATATTATTTACTGTAAAGTTCAAAATATGGAACAAAAACTTGTCATTTCACAATTACAAATTCAGTAAAAAACGATGTATTTTGCCTGGAAAAGTATTATTCTTTTTTAATTCGTTTATTTGACACGGCTCATAGCGGTAGCTTAACGGAGCTGAGGACCTTTAATATGTTTACAATATGTAAACAAAAGAAATTTAAACGAATATTATTTATCCGTCGGATTTCGTGCGTGCAACTTTTTATTGCGAGCGGAGACCTTCTTTCGCGGGAATCATTCTGCTCGCGTACTGCGTCAGGGGAGTCATTTAATTCTCTCTTGTTTTTCACGTTCAGGTCATTGTTGTTGAAGCTATCTTGGTGCCCGCGATCAGATGTTCTGCCGTCATTGTTATTACGTTTGTTGTCGATGTTATTCACAATTGGTTTTGGGGTGTTGGATGCTTCTTTTGTGGATATAATTATGGTCTGAACAGCTGCCACAAATTCGGCCACCGTTGTTGGTTCAGACGTTGGCATTGAAAACTCTGTTTTGGGTTGGTTTGCCGTGCATGAGTTGGCGATTGGTTGAAATGTATTCTCCTCTGCATCTTCCGCGTAAGGTTGTCCATAATGTACTATCTAATTAATTACAGTATTAGTACGTAGGAGTTTGCCCCTCATGGGTGTATAGCGTAGTTTGTTTAATTGTAGTTACGTGAGTTTTGACTTTCATAGTCAAGTAGGAAGGAACAGGTCTTTCGACCCGCATTTTCACTACAAAAACACTGTTACCCGGGAAGAATTTTCTCCAAATATCAGGTGAAACGGATTCTACTTCTACTTCTAGGTACGATGGGATAGGTCATGTAGCCTTACATGTATATATTCATTCTCTATATACACGGGAATCTTATTAATTCAGTAACGTTGTTACTTTCAACCACGTGTTTTAAGTTGTTCTGCAATACGAAACACTCGGCTTGGGCCAACTTGTTCAATGATATTAATACTGCATTGCGAAGATGATGATACTGAAGGTATGCGACTTCTGAAAGCCTAAGCAGCATTTTCACCTTCACAAAAACTCGATCGAATTGAACAAAATTGAGCAAACGTTGGGTCCAAGTAGAGCTTCTTCGTCAATTTTACTTAAAATGACAAGAATAATTCAATGTTTCCTTTGTCTTTAAGACAATACACATTAGTTCGAGAGGCCTATTGTTCACGTGACTCGATTTTAGGTCTGACTCCAGCAGATGTAGAAAGGAGACTGTGGTATAATCCCTTACACAGTATGGTAAAAATCGAAAAAATCAAATCGCAAACTTTTCGAGAAAATCCGTTTCAGATAGATATTACCAATTAAATAATCATTTTATCGGTACTGTAATTAGAAATTTCCGACATCTAATTGTCAAGCCAGTTTTAAAAAATATTGGGAATAGAAATTTTTTCTCAACAGTTTGGATGGCGGTGTGGTTAACACACTCAACTAGAGAATGGAAGATCGCAGGTTCGAGTCCTGTCCAGTGTGCCCAATAAAAGGTGAATTGTAACCGTTTCCGGTTCATTCTTTTTGTCTATTTTCCATTGGATACGTTCTAAAAAATCTTCAAAATAGTATTTTTGGCTTCGCTAGAACTAAAATGTACGAGTCACCATAAACTGTATGGTTCGTAAATGGTATGTTATCAAAATGTATATGGAAGAAAGCATATTTTGGTACGGTGATCGTTTTTAAAGTTTGTATGGTCGAAAAAACGACTAATGCTTATGTACGGTTTTATACCAGGCAATGATTATTCTGCCGTTGAACGAACTACATTAGAAATTGTTTATAAACGTTTGATAAAATGGTTGGCATATGGTACACATTTATGCAGCAGGTTAGTGGGAAATGCGATGAATTTGTCAAATTTATTTTACAATTTTCTCGATGTTGACGTTTGGCGGATAGGCCTTTTTCAAATGTTTGACTGGCAATGGGTACAACCGAACATTCATTATGTCAAGTTGGACGAATCCACTTGTACCCACAGTTGTCACAAAGATGTCAACTGCATCACCAAACAGAGATGCCAGATTTGCAGACAAGTCTGCAAATTTGCAGACTTTTAATTTAAGCTGCAGATTTTTTCGATGACGCAGATATTTGCAGATTTTTCCGTTTGGTTGCAGATATTTGCAGATTTTTTAGTTTGGTTGCAGATATTTGCAGATTTTTGAATATAAAAGCTTTTGGTTACACTAGCTTGCCTCACATTTTTTGTTCTTCCCAGACTTTTAAAATTATTATTGCAGACATTTGATAAAAGTACCTGGCATCTCTGTCACCAAATCAATTCACAACAACAAAAAATCTGAAACATCGTATTCGTATCGTGCGGTTACCAATTTGTCTGTGTATATACTTTTACCGTGCCTATCGCTTGTTATAAACACTTCCAATCGCTGCCTTTCTACATTATTCGAAATTGTAGCAGTATTTCGTACGTGTGGCGGTGCAAGTGCAATTACATAACTACTGCGTCACACAAATCCTTGCTGAATCTGCGATAGGAACGAAAGTAATATTGACCTACAAACCCTGTATTCGTTGCGTTTCCTCAGAGTCACCGGTAACATGAGTATCCTTATGAAGGTGAGCAGCGCTGCTTTGCGCCAAAACGCCAAAGCCAATATTGTAGATACTGTCTCGCGTGCTTCGTCCCACTTTGTCTACACTCCGGATGCGAAAGCTCCCGTGAAGGGTCCTAGCAGCAAGATGAACATGTTTCAGGCCATCAACAATGCTATGGATATTGCCCTGGAACGAGACAGTTCGGCGATGGTGTTTGGAGAAGACGTTGCCTTCGGAGGAGTTTTCCGGTGTTCAATGGGACTGCAGAAAAAGTACGGCAAGGATCGAGTTTTCAATACACCTCTGTGTGAGCAAGGCATCGCCGGTTTTGCAATTGGTGTGGCCAGCACTGGGGCAACAGCTATCGCAGAAATACAGTTTGCTGACTACATATTTCCTGCGTTTGATCAAATCGTTAATGAAGCGGCCAAATATCGATATCGAAGCGGAAATTTGTTCGACTGTGGATCGCTCGTGTTCCGAGCTCCATGCGGGGCAGTTGGGCATGGAGCTTGTTACCATTCGCAGAGCCCTGAAGCGTACTTTGCCCACACTCCCGGCTTGAAGGTCGTAGTACCACGGGGACCTAACAAGGCTAAAGGTTTGCTTCTAGCATGCATTAAGGAAAAGGATCCTTGCATTGTGTTCGAACCGAAAACTTTGTACCGGGCAGCGGTGGAAGAGGTCCCGGATGAAGCGTTCGAATGTGCCATTGGAAAAGCTGATGTGCTAAGGGTGGGTACGGATGTTACATTGATTGGATGGGGAACACAGATTCATGTGTTATCCGAGGTAGCCAATATGGCCAAAAAAGAGCATGGTGTCAATAGCGAGGTGATCGATCTGGTGTCGATTTTACCCTGGGATAAGGAAACGGTGTGTAATGTAAGTATATTCGAAATAGACTGAAAGCGATTGAATGTTAGAATATAACGCTTATTTTTTACATCCATAGTCGGTCAAGAAAACCGGGCGCGTACTGATCGCTCATGAAGCACCACTGACCAGTGGATTTGGAGCAGAGCTGGCCGCTACCATTCAGGAAGAGTGCTTCCTTCATTTGGAGGCACCGATTGCACGAGTGACCGGATGGGACACTCCATTTCCGCACGTTTTTGAGCCGTTCTATATTCCCGACAAGTATCGCTGTCTGGCGGGAGTTAAGAAGCTGGTTGACTACTAACGAATCCGTTTCGATCCCACTGTTGCTCAAAGTGAATCTTCACTCTAAAAATTTTGGAAGCTCTTATTGATTTTATGGCAAGTGAGACTTTTTTTGCATTTATTAGGTTTAGGATGCGTGGGATATAATCGAATAGCGTAATAATATTCATATTGCAAGAACACGAAAATAAAGTGCCTTTACCAACAGTATTTAGTTTTCTTGCTAGTGTTTTATTATTAACCTTCCGGCCAGGGGGCGTCACTCCTGTCACCCGTTATGGAGATATACGGACTTTGACAGTAGTCAACATATGATGGGCCTAGCCGCATCTAGGCCCATGTATTGGGTTGTTTTGATTTTAACAAAGGCAATGTTAGGACAAAATCACCCTTATTCTTGTTTTTCGACGAATGGGAGATTCGTTCGAAAGTGGTTTATATTCCCGTTTACGACAGCAAAATCAAATGGGCTTACTATTCGATCGAATCTCGCATTCGTCGTAAACAAGAATAAGGGTGAATGGCTGCCTAGCAGGAGGCTGCTTCCGGCCCTCGCGCTAGTGCACTGAGTGCACGTAGCTCTGAAAATTCAACGGAATCATCTTTAAGCACTGTTGGCGGCTGTTACGCGACCTCCAGAGTGCCAGATAGTCACGTGACCCGAACAGAAAACTATCGAAATTGATCGTAGAAACGTTGAATTTACAAGTCTCGACAAACATATGCTTACGGCCTAAAAGCCAACTGTCACAATCCACTTTGAATGGAAATTCCGGACAAACCGTTACACGCCAATCACAGATGTTGGTAGTAAACGAAAGAGAAAAGTTTTCTCTTTCATAAACTATTGTGAACTGTGTTCGACTAGTAACGGTTTGTTTGGAATTTCCATTCAAAGTGGATTTTGACAGTTGGCTTTTAGGCCGTAATCATATGTTTGTCGAGAAGTTTTATTTGTTAACAACTTTTCTTGTAACATCGATGTACTTATGATTAGGTCCTTCATACCTCTAAAAATCACAATGGAACAACAATGTAAATCGATGTTTTTGATTTCAGAATGTATGGGAAAATATCAATTTTTTCATTGTTGCATCCCTTAACGACCCCCCTTTTTCCATGTAAAAATAGAGTTTACAATGAAATTGGATGTAGAAACAACAAATGTGATTATATTTCCATTGTAACTTTTCCAGAATAACATTGTTTTTCGTTGTAATGTAACAATAAGAAATGATGTAATACTGTTGTGCATTTCTATTCGGGGACGTATATTTAAGTAAAATTTGAAAAGCAGGAAGTTAAATTGTTACCGGCAGCCCTGTCGTCGGTAAAGAAGCTTCGCAGGCAGTGTCATGTTCCCTCGCGTCTGATCGACTGTGACTAAGCAAAATGTCAGTGAAACATCAGCATAGTAGACCAGTTAAGCACAGTGAGTAGGCATATTACTAATGTGAACTAGGTAGTACAATAGGATCGAGCCTGTAAAGCTATGAAAACAATTCGTTCGCAATAACCCAACTGGTTTATCGAGAGAAACTGTATCGAACATCTATAATTAGATTAGTCACGATCAGTTCTTCGCCGACAAGGAAACCGACAGTCTACAGACCAAAGAAACACTGATAATCTGCTAAGTCTGCAATCTACAAAGATTCATCCTAAGTTGGATGATTAACTGTCACCCTTGAAAGTTTCTTCAATCGATATCCTGTAACCTGGAGGAGATGCACCGCCGGGAAACGAGCCGATCTAGAATATTTGGGAGTACATTGGTGGCGATCGTTTGAGTATTGCTGTTGACTATTAGTTCCTGATGAGATGTTTCTCATCGCAGCATAGATATTCTTAAAAAGCTATATAACACATGTAACTTCAAATTACACCATTCGCTATTAAAACTCCAATGCGTAAACATCTTATTTTAACAGGTGTGGGTTCAGTGGCACTTATTTTAACAGATGTGGGTTCAGTGGCGCTGGGCATTGCAGTGGACTGGTTGACATAGTAACGGTTTCGGTTTCTCGCGAAGAAATTTTTTTCACGAGCAAGGTGAAAATCACGCGATCGAAGTAAAGTCGGTCGAAAACGGAATTCTCAATCGGAAGTCTTATCCGGAAACGAAGTAACGATGTAGGAAGAAAGGAACGCGTATACTTGTTCAACAGCATGAACTTCTCAAACTGGAGCTTCTGGATAGAACGGATGGAAGCATATCTTGAAAAGCTGAGGTTGGCGCACTGTGTTCAAAAGAGTCTGGCAAAAGAGGAGTATTTTGTCGATTTGGCAGCCGATACCGCGGAAATCAAAGAAGAGAATGAAATACTGTGTAAATAGCGGAAACAGCAGCCATATAGGTTCACAAAAGCGGTGACTCGCACCTCGATTTAATCAAAGGAAAAGCTTCCCCGAAAGAGATATGCAGCTTTATTCTACATTAAGGCTGTGAACCACTTGGCGATTTTCTTTAATTTTTTGTTAAAATTTGACAGTTCGAAAGTTATTTTCTCTTGAATGGAAAAATCTAACCGAGAGAGCGAACCATTTCAAAAGTTGACATATGGATAGTTATTTAGAATTGACAGCTGCGATGACCACAAGTTGGTAGAGGTGTGAACATTTGTCGATATTTTAAAATTAGTTTTTATTCTTATTACATTAAGTATGACAGTCATAGCCACGAAAAGTAAACATCCACATCATAAAATAACTCAAACAAATCTTAACACAACACGTTATCGTTTCCATCTTTATCCCTCAATTTTGTATTAAAAAATATTGATAACCTCAATTAGGTACAGGAAATGTTTCCACCTTTTTATTCTGCATCATGGGCAAAATTTTAACCATCGAGCTGTCCAATTTAACTATCGCTCTGTCAATTTTAACCATGCTCCAGAGTAGGGTTATTTTGCAAATAACTTTTTGAAGTGTCAGATTTTAACTAAAAGTTAAAAATTTCACCAAATGGTTCACAGCCTAAGACGGATAACATTTTCTAACGTCATACTATGTTGCGTTTCGGCTTCGCCTCATCAGAAACCGACACTAACACATTGTCGGAATAGATTAGCGCCGGCTTGACGCAAATCCCTTAAAACTAAAACACACTATGTGTTTCAATCAAACGACTGATCAAACGTGATGTCCCGTTCGAGCAGAAGTTCTGTTTATGCCGATGAGACACAAGTGAAGCCGAAACTTGTCTTGGCTTAGCAGGCCTATGCGAAAGTACTATGCTATATTTCACCCTAAGGAGGAAAATTTGGTAAAAACCAAAATTTCTCACTAGGGTGAAAATTTGTTGGTAAAAACCAGTCTTTGTACAGGAGGGCACAAATCCTTATTTCATACTATGTTGCGTTTCGGCTTCGCCTCATCAGAAACCGACACTAACACATTGTCGGAATAGATTAGCGCCGGCTTGACGCAAATCCCTTAAAACTAAAACACTATGTGTTTCAATCAAACGACTGATCAAACGTGATGTCCCGTTCGAGCAGAAGTTCTGTTTATGCCGATGAGACACAAGTGAAGCCGAAATTTGTCTTGGCTTAACAGGCCTATGCGAAAGCACTATGCTATATTTCACCCTAAGGAGGAAAAAACAGAACTTCTGCTCGAACGGGACATCACGTTTGATCAGTCGTTTGATTGAAACACATAGTGTGTTTTAGTTTTAAGGGATTTGCGTCAAGCCGGCGCTAATCTATTCTGACAATGTGTTAGTGTCGGTTTCTGATGAGGCGAAGCCGAAACGCAACATAGTATGAAATAAGGATTTGTGCCCTCCTGTACAAAGACTGGTTTTTACCAACAAATTTTCACCCTAGTGAGAAATTTTGGTTTTTACCAAATTTTCCTCCTTAGGGTGAAATATAGCATAGTATTTTCTAACGAATATGGTTCGATCGAAACAGGCTCCTGTTTGATTTTGCTGTCGTTATTAAGAATACAAGTCATTCGTTCAAAAAAGCGATCCGTCGTAATGCAGAATAGGGCTGACGGACTACATTGGAGCAGCTATTTGAAAAAAAAGAGTTGCTAGAATCTATTTGCCCAAGCAAATGGCGGCGCTAAAGCACGATGAAACTCGTTCACTGGAAAAGCACATAATAACGTTTGAAACGCATATAAAATTCGATGGAAAAGTGATCGTTTTCAACTTGCTACAATCTATGCCTAAGTCATATGATCAGTTGATTACGGTGCTTGCGACTCTTCCACCAGAGCAATGTTCGTTGGAATACATTAAAACCTGGTTGCTGAGCGAAGGAATAAAGCGACAGCTGGGTGAAGTCAAATAGGAAATCACTACAGCTTTTGTCGGTAGAACCGGGAAATTCGACTTTACATGTCATGCATGTGGTAAGCCTAGGCATAAGAGTGCAGATTGCCTCGGAAATATGCGAAAGCAGGAGCACAGAACAGAAAGGAATGCCAGAAAACAAAGGAAGAGAAACAAGGAAAAGGCCCTACAGGATGTGGCATTTTTGACTACCGACGATGTTACTAAAGATGATTTTCGGTGGATCCTCGATAGTGGAGCATTTGGATACATAATAAAGAAGAGGAAGTTGCTCGACAACGTTCATATGTTAGAGCAACCGGTTATCATCAGTGTGGCAAAATCTAGACAGCAGCTCATCAGTCACTACACTGGCGAAGTAAAAAAGCTGACGAGCGTGGGTGACAAGAAGATACGTTGTGTTGTTTATAAGAATCTGTACGCTCCCGATTTAACGCTCAACTTGTTTTCACAAGAGATGAAGCGTATATCACAGAGAACAGACGTCCATTTTCAGCATTCTACTTGTGTAAATTCCCTAACGTTTTTAAAGTAGTTGGGATATCTCCACCACGTGCGCTACTGGCGTCATGTTTTTAGTGGCTGAGTTCGACTGAATTGACAGCGGTTATACCTCTACCCAGTCCAATATTCTGGAACCGGTTCGGAATTCTGAGTGGATTCAGTATGTATTTCAGCTCAAATGCATCAACTGATTGAGTCGAAATCAAGGTCGACATCGGTTGTTTCTATTGAGCTGAAATCCATACTGCATCCATTCAGGATTCCGAACCGATTCCAGAATATGTTTGACGGTTAGTTGGGATAGCTGATGTGGCGGCGCTATTGTTTTAACGTATATTAATTCAAATGTTTACACAAGTTTTTTTAAATATATTTGTTCGATCATTAACCTTTGTTCTCTGTGCGTATATCATCAAGCATGACGGATCGATCGCGAGTCTGTACTGCATCTTGAAAATCAAAATGGTTCGAACGTAATGTGGAGCTGTTGTACCCATTAGATGCGCCGGCGCTTGTTAGAGATGTTCGGAATAAGATGTTTTTGTGGCATCGCAGATATGGTCTCATCGGAAATACTGTCTTGGAGAAGCTAGTGCGTGCCAGGATGGTGGACGGTCTGGAGATAAGACTGCTGTTTAATGAAACACCCAGAGTAAAACCAACTCGATCTATGGAGCTGATGCACACGGATGTATGCGGCCCATTCAAGCCAGTAGGGTGGAATGGTGGAAAATATACGTAAGCTGTATCGACGACTTCACGCATTTCACGGCGGTCTACATCTTTAAAACAAAAAGTGACGTATTCGAAGCAAAAAATACTCCGCGCTGGCGGTTACTCATTGTGAGCGTAGGATAGCTCGAATCCACTGCGACACCGGAGGTGACTACGTAAATGATGAGTATCAGGCGTACTGCAAAAATGCCGGTATTTTAAGGGAAATGACAGCTCCCTATACGCCACAACAAAATGACGGGGCGCATGGACCGGACCATAATGGAAAGAGCTCGGGCAATGTTGGACGATTCTGGTTTCAAGTGGCACATGTGGAACGAGGCAGTGCAAGTAACGGTGTACCTGATCAATCAAAGCCCGTCTTCAGCATTGCGAGAAGCTGTGACCTCGTATGAGATGTGGTTTGGACACAAACCTAACGTGTCTAAGCTGCGCCTATTTGCAAGCAGGGCTTACGCGCATGTCTCGAAGGAGAAAAGAACTAAACTTGACGACAAAAACAAAATTACTTTCTTTGCCAGCTATGCTGTAAATGTGTACAGACTATAGGATCCTGTTAAGCAGAACGTGTTCGTTTCTCGAAATGTCATTTAGAAAGCAAAACCAAAAACCACACTAATCTACACCTCGGATCATTTGGTTTCGACCGAATCAGTAGATGAATCGGAACCGCGCAGAAACACAGCTGTAGCGGAAGAATCCGGCACGCGCAGCAGTTCAGAACAAGCGGAACTACCTCGTCCAGATGACAACATATCACACGGATCGTTTTCATCAGACGAAGAATATAACTCATTGGAAGAGGATGATGGGGTAGAACAACAACTACATAGACGAAGCAAAGGTGTACGAAAACAACCCGTTGGACTTTCTGATTATCATGCGTATGGTGTCTTTGCTTTAAATTCAGAAAAATACGTTCAAAATCTACCAGATTCGATCGATGAATTGAAGAAATGGGATGACTGGGCGGAGTGGAAAATGGCGATCGAGGATGAAATGCGGTCACTGGAAGCAATTAACACGTGGAAGCTTGTTGAACCTCCCGTCGACTGGCGCCCTGTTCCATGTAAGTGGGTGTTTAAAATAAAGCACAATGTCTCGTAGTTCGGATGAGTACTGTAAGAATATTGCTAGCCGTGTCTCTTAAACAAGATATGCATCTACACCAAATGGCTATCTGCACCGCGTTCCTAAACGGTGTCCTATCAGAGGAAATTTTCATGCGTCGACCACCCGGGTATTGAGAGGGTGAAGGTCTGCAAACTAAACAAATCCTTGTACGGGTTGAAGCAGGCCTCGCGAAGCTGGAATGACCAGTTTAACAATATTATCTTGAAGCTTTGATTACGTTCCCAATATGATAGCTGCTTATACATTTTGAAGAAAAAGAAGATAAACGTCTACGTTGTCTTGTACGTGGATGACATACTTTTAGCTTTAAACTCATTGAAGACCCTGGAGGATATCAACATGAAATTATCTGCCGAATTCGAGATGACGGATCTTAGTGAGCTACATCGCTTTCTGGGATTACGCATCGAACGTAACTGTAAGCAAAGTACGCTGATTATTAACCACACAAAATATATTTTCGACCTCATAAAGCGGTTTGATATGGAAGGATGTAAGCAAGTGTCGATACCACTAGAACCAAACGTGAAACTTAGTAATCATCAGAAACCAGTCCAGCATCCGTACCGTGAACTAACGGGTTGCTTGACATATTTGATGCTCGACATCTGTTTGGCTGTCAACGTCCCGAGTCGCTTCCAGAGTGGCCCTTCAGAAGATTACTGGAAATGTTCAAAGATGATTCTTCGCTATCTTCAAAGAACGAAGAACTTTTCTCTGATATACACTCGTGATCACAAGTCTAGTCCGTTAAAAGGCTTTGCCGATGCTGACTGGGGTAGCGGTATCGTCGACCGAAAGTCAACCTCGGGATTCCTATTTAAAGTTTTCGGAATCACAGTATAATGGACTACACGGAAGCAAACCACCCAAGCAACCAGAAGCTCGGATAAAACTTAACAGGCACACTTTAAAGTTCACATATAGTTCTTAGCGAACTTACAAACTGCTTAAGCTTTAATGGATCTTGAAAGCTGCTTTAGCCGCTATTAGAACATAAAACGTACTGAAAAATTACTTAAAACGAGAAGCTTATGCAACTCCCTTATACGAACTTTTGGTTGCATGGGCACAGTGTCTCTCTCATCAACTGAGGCTGAATATGTTTCGCTCACTCAGTTTTCGTGTGAGACAATATCGATTCGAAACCTACTTTCGGAATTTGAAATCAATCTCAATTCATCGGTGATCATATCTACGAGGATAACCAGTCTTGGATCCGGATAGCAGAAGAACCAAGAGACCATAAGTGGCTTAAGCACCTGGATATACGCTACAATTTTATCCAAGACTGCACCCCAATAAACATCGTATGATTCAAGAGCCTAACGACCTGTTCAGGGTATCATCCAAACAATATGTGGAATCGTTGGACTATATGGGTTAAAGTTCGTGTATAATATTTTTTTTATTAGTGCATCCAAAACAAGCTGGTGAAAGTTGAATATATTTCGACAAACCAACAGGTCGCATGTAACCTCGTTAATGGAGAAAAATAGTTTTTACCAAAATTGTTTCCCACTAAGGAGAAATATGGCATAGTGCATCTTGCATTGGCCTGCTAAGCCAAACCAAATGTTTCGATTTCATTAGTTCTCATCAGCTTAAAATAAGCTTCTTCTCTTGTGGGACATCACGATTAACTAAGGGTCAGAGCTTAAAAAAATTGACATCCCTGCGTGAACTTTAAAGGAAACGAAATTCTATTCATGTCCTCTGCGATGAATAAAATTTTTAGGTCGTTTCCCTCTGCATTCGTTATCCCGACGCAGCGCATTCAGGTTCGTACATGTTCGGTTTTAGAAGCAAACTGAATTTTGTTTCTATGCTAGCTCGAAGAGGGACTGTTGAGCAAAAGTGCACCTGATATAGATTACGCGGTTCACTTATGCTCGAAAATGTATAAGATGCCAACTTTTGCCTTCAAACCGTCCACAAAATAACAAATGAATGCTTTGGTTCGTGAAGGAATTTATATTTCCTCTGCATTCAAGCATACGATTTTGTATGAAATTTCGGTCAGTTGGAAAGTTAATGAATGAGAGAGTTGGTGAATCTGAATGTTGGTTTAGGTAAATACAAGCAGAAATAGGTAACTGATTTTGAAATTTCGAAGCACTGCTAGGGTTTGCTCAGGAACACAAATTGTGTCCGTTAACTAAAGTAAGTGTCGGATTCTGAGGGGACGAACTCGAAACGAAAATTCAATAACTATTAACTAATTTAACTAAGATTAGTATGGCTGCTTAATAGTTGAATCATGATGATGGAATATATTGCGCACTTCCCACCAACCTGGACTCCGCACTTTCAAAGTGCGAGTGATCAAATTGCTACTGAAAACTACGAGCTGTCAATAAACATTGTATTTCAAGTGATAGAGATACTTTCATAGACATACCAGTCGAACTAATCAGTCTATGAGAATAATTTAATAGAAGAATAGTAAGTGCGCACTGCGGTTAGAATCCAGTATTTAGTGCCACAAGCAATATCAGTAGAATTCGAAGTACGGTATTATATGAATAGCTTGAAAATAGTTTGAAACCTTTCTGGAATCGCATTTATTTATACGGGTAGCGTTTTGCTGCTTCTAGTAACTATAAGCTTTTCTGCAACCGGAATGTTTAGTATCATATGAAATGTTGACGTCGAATTCAATTTTTAACGGCAACCAAATATAAGAGTGTGTTTCAAACTCGCAATAATCAATAGACTTTTGCAAAGGTTTTGTTTCCAGTGCATTCAAAAGCTTTCGAAAAGCTTTACTAGTTTGATAAAATACGGTTTGCGATAATTTTCGCGCAGCAACCAATGAACTGTCATTCGATTGACAGTTCCGTGAACTGTCATCGTCCAACCGGCCAGCGGGCACTGTTGTCGTCTCGTTCGCTCACCTTCCACGACAGCAGCAGCAGGAACAGCAAGCAACCGTGTGCTTTTTTGACTTCGTGTCGTGGCTCATTCACTACTTGGGAGTCGGTACGTGCGGTTCTGTTTTTGGTTGTTTCGCTTACGCCTAGGCCCAGCAGTAGCGGGCCTTCTGCGTTTCTCATTCTCACTTTTTCACTCGGTGGCTATGTGGTGTGCTTTTCGAAAAAAGTGGAAAAATCCCGTTTTTTCTCCGTTTCCGCCGGCCGTGCTGGGCGAAAGTTCGTCGACTGACGGTGAAGTGATCCGGTGGTGTGAAATTTGGGGCGTGAAAAGTGCTTTCGGACAGTTTAAAGTGAACTTTTCCTGCCGGACCAGTGATCAATCCGGAAAACCATATTGCAGAGAGACAGAGAGTTAAATCGGGCAAGAGCGCGATGGTGACGGGGGCGAAGAAGCAGAGAAAAAGAAGAAAGTGCTCACAGTGTCGGGACGGGGCTGTTTCTCGGTGAGCCGTTCGAGTTGGCGGTGCAGTGTTGGCAGTTTTGAAGGGATTACGATAATTGAATGGAACAAAGGATCATTCAAAGATAATTAAATTTTGATGTATACTCGTAGTTGAAGGTGGTATATAGGATTTGTTTAAGAAATGGAATCCTAGACGATTTAAGGCGTAGAACATAAAATCTAAAATACAGTTAATCGCAAGATAATACAGCTTCCAAAATTTACGTGAATTTTGGAATTTGGTTTTAGGAGTTCCATAATTCTACTTTTTATATCAGAAAAGCGTAAAAATAGCCGGATTCATGAATGAATTCCTCGAAAGTTCCAAAAGCGATCTGATAATTTATGTGGGCCTCAAAAAAGCCTATACTATACGGTAATATTTCCGACATTGTTTCATCTTTAGCATGATGAAAAATGTCTATACTATTTTGACATCTCCTCTTATAGCGTTTTCGTTTTTACCTGGTTTTCATGCTACACCAGTGTAGCAACAGGTAAAACTGATTACAGGTAGATTGATTACACCCATTGTCAAAAACGAAAATGCCATTAGTTGTGGGGTATAATACAATGATTGGGCCATTTAGCCCTGGATAAATGAAGATAGGTTATTCGTCTATCCAGGGCTAAATACTGTGTAATACACCCCCCAGAAATTGGAGAGTAATATCCCACAACTAAGGGGATTTATGTACAAATAGAATTATTGATTTTTTGTACTTAATCATATTTAGAAAATATGTAGTATTAATTTGATTAGGGGCAAATTTTATTATAATAATTTGGAAACGTGGATACGGAGATCACAGTGTCCAAAACTGATATGTATTTTTCCTTAACGGGTTGTATTAGACCAACTTGCCTTGAAGTTTCGACAAACTTTTGCCAGTGGTATTGCACTAACAGTACCAAATATCAACGATTTAGTTAGCCTCACGAATTCAGCGAGTTAAGAAGTGTAAAAATTTCTCATATGACTCACTACTTCACACCAAATAGTATTTTTTTTTGTTTTCCTCAAATTTTGAGTTTTCAACCATATTCCATCAATGTTGTGCATACGCCAATGTTGTGAAGAGATTTTTGTGATGGTGTCAACATTCAGTGTGTCCCACATTTGTACGGTCATTGTTTTTTAAAGATATTTTTTCTATTCAAACAAACTACACAAAATGTTCCAGGTTTGTTTTAAAGCTTAAAGATGTTTTTCAAAATCTGATAACCCTGATCCGTTTAGAACGTTTATTATGGCAGCTTTTGTGATAAAAGTGGTGTCCGTTAACTAAAGAAAAAATATGGTTACGCCCAAAAAATTTCATTCAAGTCATAAAGCAATAATTAACACCACATTTAGTAGTTAATCGAATTCCCATTATTTCTAAATACAAAAAATTGAATGTTGAAGCGAATAAAGTCAATTTTGCCAAAGCGTTTCCAAAATTGACCCGTTTTTATCAGCCCCTTGGTGAATTTAAGGCTGACAAAAAGGTGACATTGACAAAATCGCGACTTACATTTTTCTTTATTTTTAAGAAACCGAAGCTCTGTAAATATACTTTGGTCCCTCGATAATAGCCTCATAACCTTTTCTGATTATCTAGATGACAGTGCAAAATTTAAAAAAAATATTTTTTTCATTTTTCGGGTTTCTAAGATAAGAAAAATATGCTCAAGAAAGGATTTACTCGAATTCTACTCAGTTCGTCTACAAGAGCTCATCAAACTACCAACTATCAATTTTCATATGAAGCTGATAAAATCGAGTCTTCACTGTATTGTTTTTTAACACTGCAACCGACGAATGTTGCTTAGGCTGAAAATGATGAATTTAGGCCTTTACATACATGCCTCCGGATAAATTTTTGTCTTTTGTATCTATCGATTTATCCTAAATATCTGATCCCAAGATATTGGTAAAAACGTTTTACTTACTCATATTCTAGCATACTTTGTGAAGATTTCCTTTCCAAAACAGCTGAATTTGGAATTCCCATTTCCGACACGACAGACATAAATTCATCAAAAAAGTTTGTGCTAGCCAAACTTTTAGTAAAACATGTTGGCATTTATTATTTTATGGTAAGCATTTATAGCACGAGTACCTCCTGCAGAGATGCCAGATTTGAAGATTTGTCTTCGTTTTGAAGACATTTAAAATGTTGTGAAGACGTGTTTTTCATTTTGAAGACAAATTTATTCGGATGTCTGATTTATTTCTGGCGGAATTCTGGCTCAAAATCAATAACCGATTCAGAATCCTGTCCGTTGAAGACAAATGAAGACATTTCTTATGAAATGTGAAGACATTTGAAAGATACCTGGTATCCCTGACCTGTAAAACTCATCAAAAACTGGAGGGGGAGTTCTGATTGATTTCCACCAGAATTCCGGCAGAAACGAAGGAACCGATTTTTTGGGGCGGTTTTCTAGCGAAAACTAGACAAGAATTTCGGCTGATTTGATTGAAATGTTACTTACTGAAACGTAGTATAGTATACAGGTATCCACATATCCCTTTATCATAAGCTGCAATGACATTGAATTTTTTTTGTAATTTGCAGGTAAACAAATCGTTTACACATGTAATTAGGAGGGCAAAAATTCTAGGCTTAAGGGGTGGGCACAATAGTGTAATAAGGCGAATGAAAGGTCAGATATCTCAAGAGGCGCTTATGGAAATATCGCTTTATTATGTTTTGTATTTGTTTATTTTTAGCAGAATTCAAGTGACAGCTTTCAATACGCTGAAACTATAGAAATGATGAAGAAATAGAGGAATTGATCAGTGCTGTATCAGTGAGGGATTGAAACAAAAATGTGAAATTTCATAGTGTTGAAGCAGCATGGGTTGAGATTGCAATCTACAATTAGTGTTACATACAACAAATAGAACAAATGAAAAATCAGCCTTGTAGTTATATAATCAGGTTCCATGAGCCGCTAATTTTTTTTATTCATAAGCTTTAGACAAAGTAGTACTTGAAATTTAGAAACACTCGACGGCGATTTTACTCCACATTTGAACGGTAGGCTCCAGCACGTTAGTAATAAGATCTCCAAAATAGCTAGCATTACATGCCGTGGAAAAGGCAATTAGACATTGAAAAGCTATTGATGCTTGCCGGTCACCAGTAGCGAGATGCATCAGTGCCATTGCCAAACAACGTTCCTGGACTTAAAACCCTCACACTTTCATTAATAAATTTCGGACGAACGATTTTCAGTAACTTCTTTTAACCTGGGCTCATTCTGAAGTATTTGAAAAGCAATTCTGGATCTCGTTTGGGCTTCATCGTAAAGGTACTGTAAGCAACATATCAATTACGAAGCCGCCAGGTATCTCGTATTCAGGAAAGATTTTTTTGTATGCTTCCTAAACTTAATTGGTGAAAGTTACCTCAGTACGCGATTCAACAAACATTTTTAGTGACATTTATAGAATATATTCATTCAGATATGTCGTATTCGTTTTTGACTCGATTGACTCATTGTGTAATGCCATCTTATCCAGCGTGTTAGAAAAGCCGAGACTCATCATTAAACCCAGAAGCACTTTTCAAAATGCTGGAGGCATGAAAGAATTTTATTTGAAGATCCAGCGTAGGAAACCTCAGAAACCCATTCCAGCTTTGCACAGTTGTCCAGAAAGTGAATTTAGCAGAAATTTTAATTTTTTTCTGAAATTAAATGACAGCCTTACCATGTGTTTGGCAAGTTGTTGTACTTTGCAAGGCCCTTCTTTTTGTTTAGACAAGCTAGAGTGGTTCTAAGATTAGAAACATTTAAAATTGAACTTTTTAACGATTCAAGATAGAGTTTGACTGTCTTCGATGAAGTTGTAGAGCAACACATTTTAGACAAATTTGGCGAAAACATGCAAGCTCTAGCTTTTATATTTTCTATTGCCCGAGAAATCCAAATGTAAGCTATAAAAACGGTTTTATTTCTATCCCTAATAAAAAAAAATATACACAAACTTTAACCCATATAGTCCAACGATTCCACATATTGTCTGGATGATACCTTGAACAGGTCGTTAGGCTCTTGGATCATAAGATGTTTATTAGGGATCACTTTTGTAGGTTTTATTTTACACTAAAATACCCTTTGAACAATTTGAAGATTATTCTAGGGAGCAAAATTTTCTTTAAAGCATCAACTACTAAAAAAATTTCGTTTCGAAGTTATGAGAAATTTTATATAAAAAATAAAACTTTCAAATAGCAATATCTTCGATTAGCGCACTTAACATTAAATATCGTTGCTGTCATATGAAATAGCATGCTTTGTAGTATAGATCACTAAAAAAATGCAAATGCGATATTTTTTTACATCTTGCAATATTAATTCAAAATATAGTTGTAAAAAGTATATATAGCTTTCTAACGAGAGAAGCTAGAGGTTCGGTACATTGAGACAAATTGTTCTTCAAAATATCTGAAAGTATTTCTAAGGTCATCTCAATGAAAAATCAAAACTGCGAAAGTTATATAAAAAACATTTTAAGAGAAGTACTCCAATTTTTTTGGTAAATTTCTTGTAAAAAGAAAAATACAAGGCATAGAGCTCCAATGTCAGCGGCAAAGTTTTTTAAAATTTGATTTTCTTTAATTTGCTGGAAGACAGCGAAACTATCTCGAACCATTAAAAAGTTAATTCCTTGAATTTGAAAAGAATTAAAACCGCCCAAACCCTTATTTAAAATCAAAGAAAAGTACTGTAGAGAGCAACATTTTACCATGAAAACAAAACTATATGTCTTGTGTTGTCCACCGTGAAAATAACTTAAATATATTACAAAAGGTCAATTCATCAAAAATCATATTTTTAATATAACTTTTTGCCTTTCTCATATAAAGAAATGCTATGCAATCACTGTAAAAATCGACTTATTAACCGAGGCCCGGAGGGCCGAGTTTCATTCACCATTCGATTCAGTTCGTCGAGATCGGCAAATGTCTGTGTGTGTATGTATGTGTGTGTGTCATTTAAACTCACAATTTTCTCAGAGATGGCTGAACCGATTTTCGCAAACTTAGTTTCATCTGAAAGGTACAACGCTCCCATAAGCTGCTATTGAATTTTTAGTTGATCCGACTTCCGGTTCCGGAGTTACGGGTTGAAGAGTGCGGTCACACAGCAAATTCCCATATAAACTGGTACCACCATGATGTTCAAATGATGTAAAACATATTAAAATAGATGCAACATTACTCTAGTTTGCGGGTCTGGATTACTAATGATCAATTAAAGCAGCTTTGACCACATTGGACACCTATGACGGTTCATGACGCCCCCGGGGAACCCGCCAAATTCCAAATCTAATATCACACCCATTTCCCAACGAATTCTCTACCGATTTTTACAAACTTGATTTCAAATGAAAGATACAGTAATACCGTTGACTGCTGCTGAATTTCATTCGTTTCTGACTCTTGCTTCCGGAGTTACAGGGGTGTTAGTAAGTTAGTAGTTATATTAGGGAAATACACTGGTTTTTCCCATATAAATCGGTACAATCGTAATACCTCAGAGGCTAAAAACTATTGAAATGGTCACCAAATTACTTCTAATCGCAGATCTAGATCACTGATTGCCAATTAAACATTCTTTGAATATATTGTCCACTATCGACGATTCCGGAATTCCGGGCATATTCCGCAATTAAAGTCACATCGGTTCTTCGGTGATGACTGAACCGATTTTCTCAAACCAAGTCTCAAATGGAACGCAAAATATGCAGTTGAGCATTGCGTCGCCGCCCCTTCCCCCGGCCTTGCTCTTACACCTCCCTCCTTCATCACTCCCCTCCCCTTGGACCACCCTGACGCCCGCATTTCCTTCATCCACCCCGTATACCGAAATATGATGAAGGATTTCTGACGCATCCTCGACTCCCACTCTACTAACCCCCCATTCCCTCCACTTTCAAACCCATTCCATCAACATTTCAAAATATAATCACATGATGATAACATTGAACTCATGCTGATTAAGCCAATTAAATATTATTCTTTTGCCTTTCTCATATAGAAAGGTTATGCAATTGCTCCAAAAACCGACTTTCTAACCGAGGCCCGGAGGGCCGAGTCTCGTATAACATTCGACTCAGTTCGCCGAGATCGCAAAATATCTGTGTGTATGTATGTGTGTATGTATGTATGTGTGTGTATGTGCGGATTTGTTAACAAAATGTCCACATCGGTTTCTCGGAGATGGCTGAACCGATTTTTACAAACTAAGATTCAAATGAAAGGTATAATATTCCCATAGGTTGCTATTGAATTTCATTTTCAACCGACATCTTGTTCCGAATTACGAGTTGAAGAGTATGGTTACAAAACAAAATTTGTTGATTTTTCCAAATCGGTTTCTCGGAATTTTCTGAGCCGATTTTGACAAACTTGATTTTAAATGAAAGGTCAATCAGTTGCTGTTGAATTTTGTGTGGATCCGAGTTCTGGTTCCTGAATTACAGGGTGATACGTACGATCACGCAGCAAATTCCGATTCTAACGAATTCAGCGATGAATGTAAAAAGGTGAAAATTTTTCCAAAATGTAAACACAACTGTTGAATTTGTAGATCTAGGTCACATACAATCATCCAAAGTCTCTTTGGCCACACTGGCCACCATCGACGGATCCGGAAGCATCCAAATTCAGAATAACGGTTATATTGGTTTGTCGAAAATGGCTAGACCGATTTGATCAACTTAGTCTCAAATGAAAGGTGTTGCGTCCCCGGAAACTGATATTAAATTCCATCTCTATCCGACTTCCAGCTCCGGAGTTACGGGTTGTGGAGTGCGATCACATAGAAAACTCCGATTCAAACCGATACCGCGATGAATGCAGAAAGGTGCTCTTATATATACTTACCAAGTGTAATAAGAATGAAAGACATTTCCATAATGTTATATTGTACGAACCAGCTATTAAATCATAGTTTGGAGAAATGAGAAAGGCACAATTGCACCTCTAGGTGGATTAAAACAGGTTTTTACTTTTCGACATTGAAAATGTCTTACTGCAGCATCTGGGGAAGGGTGTCATTTTAAAATCTAAAATAAAACGATGTCACGTTTTTGCGTCACTATTTGAACGCTAATAACTTTGTCACTTATGAACAGATTTCCGTCTGTTTATTACCAAACAATTCGGAATTAACTGAAATTATGTTTTATTGCTATAGTGTTTTTGTACTCCAATAGCATACTATTGAAAAAACAAGCAAAATTGAATAAATCTCGGAAGACGTGACAACTCCCATACATCAGTCAATCTATCCCAGGCAGAGCTGTCAATAGAGAGCACCTAAGTAACTCAATCAGATACGGGAGGCTATTTATAGAGGTACCTCGATTTTCGCACGAGCAGAACCTGGACAATAATGTCCGGATGACATGGCAAATTTTGCATAGGTGAACTCATTCGTGTATGCAAAGATTCAAATCGCACAGCACGGTGGAGAGCAGGCGATGCACTTTGCGCAATTGCACACAGTAAAGGAACGGGTGCGATACACGATGATTTGCAAAGTGGGTGGGTAGGGTGTCCTTTGGTTTGAACAGGGTGCGACGTGTTTGTATGTCGCTTGTGAGTTTGCGTTGGGACTGGGACAAAGGGGACAAATTAACCTAATTTTATGACTGTGCTCGCTCGGTTGTTCACACGCCAAATATTTTTAGTGGTTGGTATGTACGTAGGGTAATGAGCCTATTGGCACACATGCTTTATATTTCGTATATACGTGATGTGTTTTTGGCACTAAGGCATCTGGCATGTTTCTGTATGTTTTAAGCACGGGCAAACTTAATTGGGTTTGCGTCTACTGAAATGCTGCGGTGTGTTGAGGATGTTGGTGGATGAGCGGGGGTTTATGTTAGAGCAGTTTCAGAAATGATTTTTGATTTAAAGAGGTTATACTAAAGCGATCTTTGGTAGTTATCCTAAAAGTAAAACCCATCTGAAAAAGAGAACACATCGGTTAGTTTTTATCCCAGGTTTGCAAGCATCAATATTTTATGTTGTTCAAATTCAGTAGGGCATATATAGAAGGCTCAAAGTAAAACTAGAACAAAAACAATCTCTTTGTTTTATTATTTCAAATAAATAAAAATGGTATATGCTGCCGTTTTCCTTGTTGCTTCATTTGAAACATGTTTAGAACTTCTGTGGTACAGTTCTAGACTCAAAATGGTGACAGTTCTATAATAAAAAGCCAAAAAATTCAAAACTAGAACTTTAGTATTAGGAAGTGAATTTTTACTATAATGTGATAGTTTTGTAGCATATTATGTAAAAAAGAAACCCCGGCGTAAAAAAACTTTGGCGAATACCGTGTCATATAAAAGTTTAATGAGAAAAAAATCAATAATGGAAAATTTTATTGGAAAATAATATTTCATATTTTGTTGCAAAACAAAATATTTAATTTGGAGAGCATGGGCTTACCCTCAGTAGAGCTACAGACCCACTTTAACGGTCATTTTAAATACATTTGTAGTTGGGACTGTGACCGCTTTTGAAATTATGGCGCCACTGACATATGAACAAGCATATGGGAGATAGACCACTAGTGAAAAATTGTTCCCAAGCCAGAGGGGTAACCCACCAGCAAACAAGTGTTTGAAACCGTGAATAAAAAGTGGAGCTATTGTTTTGAAAAAAATGCAGGATCGATATTTTTAAGGGAATTTCCTCATAGTGTTATGTCTGTTAGTCTGTGGTAGAGCTCTGAATGAATTGAGTATAGTTCACAAAGTTGCTAATTGTAATCGATTAATGCTAAGAGATAATTGAAACAATCAATTAGATTAAAACTATAGCAGAGAGAATGATGCACTAGAATTTAAAATTTTGCTATTTTTGGATGGAAAATAGTAAATTATGTTTACGAGAAGGGTGTATAACAAATTGTAACATACGGATTCGGGGGGTAAGCTAGCATCAAATACAAATATCAAATAAGTTGTATGTACCGTAACCTGTTTTTACTGAAGACACGCACAATGGTTCTAATATTAGCAATATTTAAAAGCAAAGATCTATTTCATTGGACCTGCTCTTCTAGACATTGATAAAACATTTGACAGTGTTCGGCACAAAGGATTAATGGTCAAAATCTGGGATACTTAATTTTCAATTTACTTAATAAAGATAATTAACAATAATCTTACCCATCGCATCTTACAGGTATTTTATCGGAATTGCAAATCCAATAAGCTACCCGTTAAAGCAAGCGTCGCTCCAATCCTATATATAATATTTTTACCTCTGATCTTCCAGATTTATCCGTAGGCTTAAAAAAAGTAAAGAAAAGTCACTTTTCTGTCATGATACTAGCATCACTGTCTCAGGTAGGAGTTTGCGAATTAACTGCAGTCGACTGCAACGTAGCTTGAATGTTTTCAATGATTTCCTCTAAAGCGGCAAACACAATTGATTGTATATTCGCATGAAGCGAGAGCTTCTTCTTTTAAATCAAATAATGAACATATTATTAAATTTAAAGGTTTGATTAACGTGGTTATACCAAATTAAATACTTGGGTATGATTCACGATAAAAAATTACTTTTAAGGCTTACTTTGAAAGAATCAAAGCAAAAGGCAACAAATATATAAAATGTTAAACCATCTTGAAATTCTACGCTCTGCATAAAAAACAAACTATTAATTTTTGAACAAATATTTAGACCAGCAAGGTCATATGCAGTGCCCATTTGGGCAAGTTCTTGTGTTGCTTGTTATTCATTCTACCGTAAAATTATTTTAATTTTGAACTACATACCCACATGATACTGGAAACCTGGCATCCCTGCCGCGGTGAACGGGAAAAAAGTGACCACTCGTTTATTATGGGGCAGCCAGCAACAACGGCTATAGTGAGAGAAGAAAAGCGGCCAGATAATATTTACGCTGCTATGGCGGATGCTGTGTGAAGTGTTCTTCTGATTTTTTTGACAGAAACTGTGATTGGACAGAGAAAAAGAGGCACTTTCCCCCCTGGCACCGTCGGCAAACGGAGAAAACGATTTACCGGTTTTGAAACACACCCACTCGGCCACCGTCGTGACGTCAACGTTGTTGTACATGTTCTTGTCACCTATTCGAGTTAACTTGATTTCCTCAGTCGATCTTATTCGTTTCTGTTTTTCTTTCGACCGCGTGTTTTGTGACACATCAAATAGCAAACGGCAATCCAAGTGCATTCAAGCTGGAGTCTCCAACGACGTCAACCCTCAACTAGACCCGGATCTTTGGCTATATGCAGTACAGTAAGTATTCAGTTAAACCTTATAACTTCACTTCATTTACTGTTTAAATGTAATGTCATTTACGACGTGAACTGTCGTTCTACGCATAATTGTCCCATGACAATTATGAGTAGAACGGAAGTACTTCATACGATTTTCCAGTTCAAGTTTTAACGCTAATTTATGCTGATTTCGTTTTGGGATCTGAGTCGCTCCAAAGTTCATAAAATCCTATAGAAATTGACAGTTCCAAACCTGGATCCACAAACAAAATCAGCATTAGCCACTGATGTTACGTTTACATTCCGTTTATTAAATATGTCTATCCAGGAATTCTATACTAATCATATTCTATACTGATCATATGATCATATTTCACTTATCTAAGCCTTCATACCCCTAGTTGTCAGATCTATCTATAGTTCATTTATTATATCTTGACTATTATCTAATGGCGTTTTCGATTGACTGTAAAACTAAGTCAGGGTCTTACCCCAACCGCTGACAGTTCACACATTTTGACAGCAGTTGGGTTAGAACTCACTTTCGCTTCAAGTAAAAACGACATTAATCTGATGTAATTTTACATTGTGATATCCATATTATTTAGTTATTTCCTGAAAGTCGATCGGCGATGAGATGATATCAACTCTTGTCCGCGTTTGTGCAGCGTTAGTGACTTTCTCTCACAAACGACCTTGAGTTAGTTAGCTGTTAACTTTATCGAGGGTACCCACTTGATAAAAAGATTCATGCAATGACTGGTGCACAAGGTTACGTCATTTTCGACGTACGATCTACGATCGATTACTATTAGAACAGTCAGTTGGTTCACACTTCTCTCCAGAAGATAGGAAAGTAGCCAAAGCGGCAGACAGACATCAATGATAGACAAAAAGTATGAAAGCTTATCGATGTGTGCGGGTTTGCTCCCCGAACAGGTAGTGGAAAATGACCCGCCGGCTACCGTTTTGTATTTATGATCCAATGATACACGTTGGCAGACGAGTACCTAATGAGATAATTAAATCGCCGGATTGCTTTTTAGCAACCGGTGTGGCCTTCCATGGGTAATGAGAACAGACATTCAGCACCAGACACCGATAGTCAATACTATAATACAACGGTAGCAGCAACAGCAGCAGCACCAGCACCAGTCAGAGGAAGGTCGCCCTTGTCTGGTAGCGCAATTTCTTACTGGATCTTGCGGGGTAAAAGACCTCGACCGTCACGCATACACACGAACACAGGCGCAGCGGAACGTAACACACAATGCAAACAGGAATTCCGTGGCACATGGAGGTTGGAATATTGCGACTCAGCGAGAGGGCATTCCAGCCGTGTCCCCAGCAATTAAAATTCCAAATTATACCTGAAAGTGAATCCTTATCAGAATTTAGGGATATGAACTAATTTTTTTCCAATCAATCGATCATCGGCAATACCCTTGCGGGATGGATGGAAAAAGGAAACAAGCATGTACAGTGACACGTTGAAGGTGATTACGTGATGTTTTTATTTTTTGCTGCTGTACGTACTGCCTGCTTCGCAGTTGCTGTGTGGTGATCCCTTACGAACACGAACATGAACGCATTTAATCGTGTATGTGTGTACGAACCGCGTTTAGTCTCTCATCTGAAGGAAACCTGAATGGGTATGAAATGGGAAATCAAAACAGAACCAGGGAACCGTTATTGCTGGGTATCGCTAGCCAGAAAACCGACCGACTATAGCGACTCGTAGCTAGAGAAAAAATATTGAATCTGCGTCGAGGATTGTTCCTTTTCTTTCGGTCGATTGAGCCAAATCGAGCTTATCAGCTCATGGTTCCTTGTATCGGTGATATCATTTTGATATACTGCTGCTCGGTGTATGTGTGGCTGGAAGTGGTTACTGTTTATGCCGTAATGTGCATGCAATACCCTACAACACGAATTGATTAAAAGACTGATCTGAACATTTTGGATGCTCATTATCTGCGTTTGTGCCACGAGTTCCAGTGGCGAATAAAAATGGTTCTTAAGACAACGGAAGCGGCGACTAAGGGGCAGGGTATATGATAGAGCACATGTGTTTGGTTTAATTGAATGGTTTGCCCCTTGTAGACGTGGAGTTTTTTTTATTAGTGATGGTAATAAATTAATGTTGATTAGGACTGGTAAACAGGGAGGCGTATCTGGACGACGAAAAATTCTGAGAGGATTATGAGAGAAATCCGAGAACAACCACGATTTCCATGTAAGAAGTCAGATTAATTTTTGATAGGCTGATCTTTATTGTTATTATCGAAGATAGTAAAGTCTGAAGAAATTACATATCGTCCCGCTAGCCAGAAGGAAATACTTTCCGGTTCATTCGGTTAGGGGCTATGATTGCCAACCGCATAGCCCACGAGGGTTTCTCGGTTCCAATTCTGGAGTAAATTTTCAAGAGGCCTAGAGCAGCGTTGCCAAATATTTTGAATTTATATCTGGTAAACTCGAACAATATTTAGTTAACGATTCGTTACAATAGAACTATTTCAATGTTTATAATTTTTGGGTACTTGAGGGAGAGTTTTTTTTCGAGTTTTCTCGCCTGTGATATTGAAATATAGATAACAAAATGTTCCAACCCCGAATCGTCGACTGCAGACGAAAGTAACTTTCGCTATCCGTGAAAAATTTAGATGTCATCGTCTTTCAATTCTGAATTTTCGTTATTTTGGACCATTTGTGGTTGTCCAGATTAAATTATAGAACCTGCAACTCCAAATCCGGTTTCGTCGTAGTAGGATTCGCTTCGTAGCACGAAGTCAAGCAAAACGTGCGTTCCGGTCACCAAATTGAGTTGCAGAGAAAAAAAATGACGTAGTCCATTACATTACAAAAAAAATGACGTAGTCCATTACAGCTTCCCCCGAAAGCTGTTTTCGTCCATGATTTTCCATAGCTCTACGCCGTCGATACTGTCGTATGCCGCTTTGAAGTCGATGAACAGGTGATGCGTTGGGACCTGGTATTCACGGCATTTCTGGAGGATTTGCCGTACGGTGAAGATCTGGTCCGTTGTCGACCGGCCATCGATTAAGCCGGCTTGATAACTTCCCACGAACTCATTTACTTTAGGTGATAGACGACGGGAGATGATCTGGGATAGCACTTTGTAGGCGGCGTTCAAAATGGTGATCGCTTGGAAGTTCTCACACTCCAAATGGTCGCCTTTCTTGTGAATGGGGCAGATCACCCCTTCTTTCCATTCCTCCGGTAGCTGTTCGGTTTCCCAGATCTTAACTACTAACCGGTGCAGACAAGTGGCCAACTTTTCCGGGCCCAACTTGATGAGTTCTGGGATACCATCTTTGCCAGCTGCTTTGTTGTTCTTGAACTGTTGGATGCCATCCTTAACTTCCCTCAACGTGGGAGTATCGTTCCACATTCTTTCGGGTTCCATGCTGCAGCATGACCGCTCGCGCTGCCTTCTTCTCCTCCAAAACCGCTCTGCACTCCTCGTCGAACCAATCGTTGTTACATGGGCGACTGTCGAGAGGGAATCAAAAACCTCGAGCAGTCCCGGAAAGCTCAGAAAATGCGCTCACAAAACTGAAAACACAACAAATTTTCATATTCAACATAAAACTTTATTGGCGCTGCTTCGCCCTTCTCCTCAAACTCAATTTCACCTTCATTTTCCTTCTTTTCTCTACTCTCCTCCTTTCTATTTCCTATTCAACTGCATCTCGCTCCCTTCTCTACTCTGTCCTTACACTTTACGCACATATTTTGTTTTACTCACTGCTTTCTTCCGGGGCGCCCCTCTACGCATAAACAATACCGCTCATTTCCATTCTTCCTCTCCCGACGCCTTCACCTACGCACACGCCTTCGCGGCCTATTACACAGCGTCCCGGTTCAATTCTTCGTTGTTGGCTCACCCCGCCACATGCCGATTCCGAAACTGTACTCCAGCTGCTATAAAGGTGTGATGACCGTCTCGGATTCTTGATCGTAGGGGACGACGTGACTTGTGGATTTGTCGGATGGTTACTTGCTGACGATAATCTGCAATATAAAACAAAAACCCTGCGACGCAAAGCGATCAGCTTCATTGCAGGTGCTCAAGGCTAGCGGGAAACTTACTTCCGATGGAAGGCTTTTGTTCTTGGTCTAAGCAATCCGCCACGTGATTTGTTCCGAAAAACTTCTCTCACGGTTTGATGAATCGCACGGTAGCCTTGCTTTCTCGTGGATGTCAAACTGTCCAGCTGTGGCTAGTTGCCCAATGAGCAGGATAAAATCTGTGACAAATACAAGCGAATGCCTTTATTAAGCTGAACTTTCATCCACGCGCTATGTTCATGCTTACTATTGTCTGCACCCCGGGTATTCTTTGCCGGCTACCTTGCAAGATGGCGGCGCTAGCGTCCACACTCCAGACTGTGATTTTCCCTAAGCCGTAAAAGTTGAGTTTAGCACGGCATAAATGCGATCTGGTTTCGCTTACCTTGCCTTCAGTGATCTTACTGCTGAAAATTCGGCAAAGCGGATGCTTTTCTCGCGGAACAGACAATTTTCTGCCGTGTCTTTAATTGGCGTCCCTACGAACTGGATGACACTGACCGGCGACGGTCTATTGCGTGCAGCGTTGTGCGCGAACTGGGTAAAACTAATCATGCTCTTCGTCGCAATCGTATGCTCACCCCTTCGATGAGTCTTAAGCGGCCCTTACACGTTCAATATTTTTGTCAATACCAGTATTGACGATATTGTTACAATATTTCAGTCCCGTTTGAAATCCACATCGTCAATAATTTTTTTCTATTACACGTACAATACTTTTGTCAATACTCTCTAGTATTGACGAAAATATTGAACGTGTAAGGGCCGCTTTATAATGTGTGAGAATGAGCGAATGATGAACGTAAAGCTCTCCGCTCAGCAGCGGTCCGATGGTCTGATTTTGCTTGCCTCCTCCTTTGCATCGCCGTACGTGTGTATTCTCTGAGCAAAGGCTCTCCTATTTGCCAAGGTGAGTAAGTGAGAATTCGCAGCATAGATTGAATGAACGAGACAGCCACATGTTTGTTGGTTGACGGGTGAAATGAGAAATCTTCGCGCAGGGTTGTGCGCGATCGGTGTGCGTAGGGATGCATTTGTTTTCACGTTTTGAGTTTACATTTTATTCTAAATGCTAAATATTTTCTAATTATTGCAGCAAACAAACTTAAACGTAACATCGTTCCGTCGTCTCCGTTCCTCGTACCCGACAATGTCCTCGTCTACGTTGTTGATGGCTGCTTTTACTGTTCTCCAGCAGTCCTCTAGAGGGGCCACGTCGAGCTCTCCCTCGTCCGGCAACGCTGCCTCGAGGTGCTGCGCGTATGCAGGGGCGACATCTGGTTGCTACATGATTAAAGACGGATAGTTTTGGGCGTAATTTAACCATCACCAAGTAGTGATCAGAGTCGCCACGATAGATCCTGACGTTGATAATGTCGAAGAAGTGCCGTCCATCGATCAGGACGTGGTTGATTTGCGATTTCGTCTTTAGCAGTGATCTCCAGGTGTAACTATAAGGGAGGCTGAGCTGGATGAAGGTGCTACGAATGGCCATGTTCTTGGAGGCGGCGAAATCAATGAGTCGAGGGCCGTTCTCATTCGTCAGCTGGTGAGCGCTGAACTTTCCAATCGTCGGTCTGAATTTCTCCTTCTGGCCTACCTGAGCGTTTAAGTCCCCAATGATGATCTTAACGTCTTGGCTTGGGCAGCGGTTGAGCTGCGCGTAGAAACCGTCTTTGTCATCATCGGTGCTTCCGAAGTGAGGGCTGTGCACGTTTATTGTGCTGATGTTGAAGAAACGGCCCTTGATCCGCAACCTGCACATTCTTTCGTCGATCGGCCACCAACCGATCACGCGCCTTTACATATCGCCCATCACAATAAAAGCTGTTCCTAGCTCATGTGTGTTGCCGCAGCTCTGGTAGATGGTATGATTACTTCTAAACGTTCGCACCATGGATCCTGTCCAACACACCTCCTGCAGCGCTATGATTCCGAACCTGCGGTTCTTGAGAACATCGGCGAGTATGCGGGTACTCCCGATGGAGTTGAGAGATCTGCAGTTCCACGTTCCGAGCTTCCAATCGCTAGTCCCTTTTCGTCGCAGTGGTCGTCGCCATTGATATCGGTTCGCATTCCGGAGGATCATAGTGTACAGTTGAGCTTAGAGTCCTTCACTGGCACTCGGACGGTGATCAGCCGCCCCTAACATGGGGAACAGACCCTGTTTTCAGCCGCTTCCCCTGGAGATCAGACGCTCAGGCTTGCAGCAGCAAAAAGCCTCCCCCTTCCCTGTCAGCCTACGACCAAAGTTCTCACCGGGGTTGGTTACCCGATCTTCCCTAAGGTTGCTCGTAGTTCCCGGCCAGTACCACGGGGAGGTAGGGATAGGAGTTGCTGGGACGGGGCTCTGTCTTACGCATTACCCAGCCTTTACCGACCGAATATTTTTAATAAATATTTTATTGAAATCAAAACAAAATTACTGAAATTTAAAATGTTTTTATTGAAAGCACAAATTTATTGTAATTGCAATAAAGAAATATTTTCAGACCAATAAGTTTGTTGTTTGAAGTAATAAACAATAAATGATAGGATTCAATAACACATATTTTTGATTTAAATATGCTTAATTTTTCTGCGTGTATGCTGTTGGTGTTACCGTGTTCCAACCCCTTTCTGTCTTTTGCGGTAATGAAAGCACGTTAAATTAGAAGGTCTCGAAGTTTCTACTATCTGGTGATTCAAAATTGAATCGGGTTAGTTATTTGTATCTCTGAAAGAAAACAAATCTATATCGTAATCGGGAACCGGGGTTATTAAGCCCCGAAGGGGTCATTCGGACCCCCACAATTTCTCAGAAAATCGTAACACTTTCTGACTGTCGTACATATTCGTAGAACCGCTATTCTAAAACATTGATTTTGACAGCTGAATCTAATTCTTTGGTTTTTGAATTACACTCAGGTTTTTTTACGCGGGGGATAAAAAACACGTTAATTGGAAAATCCGCGTAAACAACCGCGGTAATTGGAAAATCCGCGTAAAAACGCATTAATTGGAAAAATCCGCGTAAAAAAAACTCGTAAAAAATCGCGTAAAAACCTGGGTGTACCCCGAATTGAATACATTGTAAAATGATGGAAAAACGTAAAGTTTTGCAAATTGTCATCTAGCCATGGAGTAGTGCAAGTGAGCTTCTATGGCACCATAATGTAGCTGAGGCTTCAAACTAACAATTAGGACCTTTAAACGATAAATCCTTTCACATCTATCCACCTAAATGGGCGATTTGCTTAGGTAGGTCCTAGAAGCCCCGGCTTCCCCTATAGTAAAAACAAAATTTAATTTAATATGTTTAAATTCTTGATAAAGCTTTGAGCTTTGATTACTGAATTATGCAATCTAGGATGCAAAAGTACAGTAGTTTTAAATATATAGGGGAGAGTGAGGACACTTGATCCTTGGAGATATTTGATTCCTTGGCCATATCTCATAATCTATACATCAAAAGTTACCACAATATAAAAAAAATGAAATATTTGATCGATTATGATCTTTTGAAAACAAATCTAATGTATAATATTTGATTTGGAAAAGTTGTACAATATTTCAGAAAATATGTTTTGGTATCCATCTCGAAGATCTTTTTACACATTTTTTAAACGGTTGTATCGGATCGGCGAACTAATTATATATAAATATTTTCAAGTACGATTACTTTCTAAGGGCTTTTGTCTAGAAAAAAAACGTTCTTCGAATAAAAAGTATCACCAAAAAAATAAATTTTTGTTCACCTCATACAATAGGTATCTTTGATCCCTGTAACACTGGGTACACTTGATCCCTATCGTTAGCTCTCTCAAACACTTTCGAAATGTATAGAAATAGAAAAACATCATTTTCATAAAGTGCCTGGCACTATTAATTGATCTAAAATGTTTTTACATGAACATATTATGGTATAAGTTACTGAAGGTTAGGAAAGCCAGTTAAACAGTTAAACATATTATTCATAGCTCTCACAATTCAAATGGACTACAAAATGGCGAATTTGCAATATTTTTTAAATTTTTATTTCATTGAAAAGTTATGAGAAAAAAAAAAAACAAAAGTAGGATCAAGTGTACCCACTCTCCCCTACGGGAGCCCGGGGCTATTCGGAGCTACCTAAGCAAATTACCCTTTTAGGTGGATAGATGTCAAAAACATTATCGCGCAGTTTGAAATCTCAGCTACATTTTGGTCCACAAAAAATAATTTGCGCCACTCCTTGGCAGCGCTAGGCGACGATTTACAAATTTCTACTTTTTTCCATTATTTTACAACTAAGGGATTATTTTTTATTGTAATGGAACTACGTTGACCTATGTAATTTTTATTGGAGAAACTCCTTAAGAAGCAAAAATTAAATAAATTGTTTTAAAAAATTAATCTGTATAGTCACAGTTGTTGATTCGCGCATCATGTATTTTCTTTGCAGGGGTATGTGCAATAGGGTGGGACAAAAATTAGATTCCAACTCCGAGCAACTTTTTAGGTACTATTTGGGTCCTAGAACAACTGCGCTAATTCTTAGCTTGATCGGTGAAACTATATTTTTGCGCCCACTGTTTGAAGTTTACATGGGATTTTATATGGGAAAATTAACTTTTACAAAATAATTCCTCCAGGAGTCGCCCATTACTTCCTAAAAATAAATCGTTATATGGCTTTTATAGGAAATTTAACAAAGAAACAAAGTCTCGAAAACCACGAAACGATCTGACGCTTGAGAAAAAAGTTATTAAGCAGCAACCGATTGATGCTCTGACGATTGATAAAATATTTATTTTTTCTAGCACCACTGCTGTTGGTTGTCCAATTATTCGCAATTTTGTTTTAATTCTCTCTTAATGTGTCTAAATCGTTTATCTATACTATTTGGTCGCTTCGCAGGGTTTTGAGGGATAAATTGAGGCTTCTCTTGTACATAATAAGAGAAAGTTAAAATTTTGTATATAATTAGACCGTCAGAAGCAGTGATGCTATGAAAAGTGAAATTTTCATCAATCTTCAGGGCATCAATCGGTTTTTGCTTAATAATTTTTTCCACAAGCATCAGATCGTTTTGTAGTCTTCTAGACTTTGTTTCCTTGACAAATTTCCTATAAAAATCAGACGTCCATTTATTTTAGAAGATAACGGGCGACCCTTGGAAGAATTAATTTGCAAAAGAAAATTTTCCCATACGAAATCCCATGTAAACTTTAAACCGTGAGCGCAAAAATACAGTTTCACCGATCGAGCTAAAAATTTGCAGAGTTGTTCTGGGAGCTAAATGGGACCCCAAAAGTTACTCGGAGCCAAATTTTATTTTTTTCATATAATCATGTCTCACTCTAATGTGCAATCGTGTGCGCAGACGCAAGCCGCTGAACGGTGGTTGATGGAATAAGGGGTCCGAATAGCCTCGCACGCTCATTTCCCACAAAAGTGGCAAGCGTCTTGAACATATCTGTGATTTTCACTCAGACAAAAATCATTCCATAAAATAGGAGCCTCAAGCTTTCCAAAACACTTCCCCGTTATTTTTTTCACTTTTATTTGTTGCTTTAATCACGGTTTTACCATTATAATAATTTTTGTTCTGAGGATGGCAAAAAATGAAACACGTTGTATCTCCTTCCTAAAAAAAAGCTTTTAATCCACCTTACAGTGTGATGAGACATTTCTTATAACTGTTATTACTCTCTTCGGATATTATATCGGCTGAGAACATTTAGAACTTGATGTTTCGCGATGTTTTTGATAACACATACTACATGGGACAGTGGCAGGACTCAGAGAAACGCTCAAATCAGCATAGGACAACATCAGTGCTAAACCAAATCAATGGAAAAGCTGAAAAATGGTCCATAAAATAGACGAACAAACGAATTATTACTAGTGCTCTGTTAATAACATATCTAAATTCTTCAATCTATGCATTGTGTAGGGAAACTGAATTTTCCTAAAGCGCGATTTTTTTTTTAAATTTGAAGTGTATACTCTCAATAGCGTTTTCTCAAATTACCAACCCGACTGGGAACTAAGAACTGACATTGCAGCTCTTGATATCACGCTACCTCTGAAGTGCATGCGTGCATAGTTCAAACATTATTTCGAGGTCGATTTTTTTCAAAGTGTCTTTCCAGTAGTATCTGAATTGAATTTTATTGTTAATCCAATTGTCAAAGAACATATTTAAAAACTCTCAAGTCTCGTTAGGAAAAATCATTACCGCTACTGGACTTTTGTCACCCGCGCTAGTGCACTGGGTGCATGATGCTCTGAAAATCTAGTGAACACAGTGAATAATAAATACAGGAATGACCCGGTTTTATCAGGCCCATGGTGTATTTTAGGCTTTTTTGTACTAAATCGGGACATATTTCTTCCTTTATAATAAACCGAAACTGTTTAAATATTCTTCGTTAGTCCCTGTAGTCTCATAACTATGTCTGATTATTTAATTTAAATTTCTGTTAAAGGGGTCTTTCAGCCTAAAATTTAAAGTAGTTTGATTTTTTACGATTTGCAAATCTTTAAGAAAAGCAAAATACGCTCAAGAAAGGATTTACTCGAATTCAGCTTTGTTCGTCTGCTAGAGCCCATAAAACATATGAGGCTGACAAAATCGGGGATAAACAAAATTGGACGCAGAGTAATCCGGGGGCTGATCAAATCGGGGCTTCACTTTATCATAGTAGATACGCAGTATTCGAAGAAGTTTCTTGTGGACGAGTGTAGAACGACTTTGTTTCTACTTACTTGGAGTCAGTGGCGACGCTAGAAATTCGGTTTGGTGAAAATCAAACTAACTGTCAAAATGGCATAATTCCGAAGCCGTCATCTTTGATGTTTTTAAGTTATGAAGAATTAATTTGTCAAAAAGATAGTAGCAGACTTCCTGTCTTTACCGAATTCGTTGAGACTGTCATTTAAAACAAGTTTGTTGAAGGCATTAATACTACGTGTAGGAAGTATATCGAGCTATAAAATGATGTTCACGAAATGCTCTTAAATCTATTTTTTCCCAAATAACTTTTGATTGTGAGCTTCACAAACTGAAGCTTTGAATAAAAAGTAGATTTTATTGTTTATAAACAGTAGAAGAGATTTGTCATACACAGTAAAATCATAATAGTTTATTTTAAAGGTAAATATAAATAGCCTGAAATATTTTGATACCCTGAACTCATGGAGCCTTCATGTCTTCAACAAAGTGGTTTATAATAGCACTCTCGAAAATTTTGCTGAAGTCATTAACAAAGTTAGTGTGAACAGTAAAATCTCCATAACTTGACCGGCAAAATTATTTTATCAGATGATGTACTGGTTTTACGTTGTATATTTTATGTTGTAAAATTTTTCGAAGATACTATACCTCCGAAAGCCCCTAGTCTGGATATCCGGACATGTTCAGGATGGTGCTGCAAAATTGTCTGAATGAAGCCAATTTCCCCAAAATGTGGAAGATCCAGAAGCTGGTGTTGCTACCAAAACCAGGGAAGCCACCTGGCGATCCGGTCTCGTACAGTCCCACATGTCTGCTGGATACAATCGGAAAACTCCTGAAAAGGTCTGCTGGATACAATCGGAAAACTCCTAACAGGTTGACGAAATCCACGGAAGGTGAGCGCGGACTGTCCAAGATGCAGTTCGGATTCCGCAAAGTAGCATCGACAGTGGATGCAATTCGGACAGTGCTAGAGAGTGCTGAGAAGGCATCTAAACAGAAGTGAAGAGGAGATCGATACTGCGCAGCTACGAAGCCATCGCTGCAGAGAATGAGGGTTCCTGACTATCTATGCCAAATCCTGAAGAGCTACTTCCAGAGTAGAGTGCTGCCGTACGAGACGAGCGAAGGGCACAAGTCAATGCGAGTCACAGCGGGCAGTCCAACTTATTGGAACGGGTTGTGCGATGGGCACTGCAGCTGCCCAGGAAAGTGAAAATCGTAGGTTTCGCGAATGACGTGTCACTAACGGTGATGGGTGAGACACTTGAAGAAGTGGAGGTGTCGATGATGGAGACAATAGACGCGATCGAGAGCTGGATGAATAGGGTAAAGCTGCAAATAGCTCACCACAAGACGGAGGTGTTGTTGGTCAGCAACTACAACTACGATGTCGGAGGGCACGTGATTGCTCGAAGCGTGCACTGAAGCATTTGGGAGTGATAATGGACGATCGGTTGAGCTTCAACAACCACGTCGACTGCGTCTGCGACAAGTCGGCGAAGGCAACGAACGCAATAGCGAGAATCATGCCAAACGTCGGCGGCCAAGGAGCAACACGAGACGTCTGCTGAAAACCAAGCAGAATCGTAAAAAGCTGAACAGGACATTCCGGCTGATGGCCGCACGAGTCGCGAGTGCTTACAGAACAATATCATCGCAGGCAGTATGCGTTATCACTGGGATGATCCCCATCTGTATCATTCTGGCTGAGGACGTGAAATGCTACCAGCGGAAAAATGCACGTAATGCAAGGAAACTGGTCTGATTCGTTGGCTAAATGGCAGCAAGAGTGGGATAACGCGGAGAAAGTAAGGTGGATCCACCGACTCATCCCAAATGTGTCGGCTTCGGTGCATAGGAAGCATGGAGAGGTGAACTTCCATTTGACGCAGTTTTTGTCCGGGTACTGATGCTTCCGGAAGTACTTGCATCGGTTTGGACATGCTTCATCATTCCTTTGGTCGGAGTGTGCGACTGTGCAGAAGACACCGGAATACGTGGTCTTCGAATGCCCTAAGTTCGAAGAAGCTCGTAGGGGTATACTTGGTGTGACAGTTGACAATATAGTCGAAAAGATGTGCCACCACGAGCATACCTGAGACGTTGTCAACAGAGTAGTTACGAGTATACTCTCCGAGCTGCAGATGAAGTGGCGAGGGGACCAACAAAGTAGCGTCATTGGCAAAACAGGTTTCGAGAGAAATTTCGCCGCCTGGGAGCTCTCCGACTTTGTAGGCTAGGTCCACCACCGGGGACCAGTTGAGTAGTACGCGACGTAGCATCGGGTTTGGGTCGTCGGGGCGTGAACCGGACGTCAGGTTTCACCGGAATCGCCGGACCGACCTCGACACCCTACCGGGTAGATCGTGAATAGGCTAGATCCACTGCCGGGGATTAGACCGAGTAGACCGCGTCGAATAGCTAGCAGTGGGTCGTTGGGGCGCTGGTGAACCGGAAGTTACGCTCCACCCGGAATCGCCAGATAGACCTCAGCAGTAGTTCGGGACGAAGCGGGGAGCTGAATGGCTCACGGAAACCGCTCGGTTTCGGGAGAACATAGAATTCTCCGTCGGAGTAGGCTAGGTCCATCGTCAGGAACTAGACCAAGTAGTTCGCGAACAAGTCGGGAGCTCAACGAGTAAGCGCTGCTGAATAGTTCGAGAAGGGAGTTGCGTTGCTGAATGGCACAAGTGAGCCGAAGAGATCGGTAAATTAGACAATCTGAAGTTGCCGCCCAGATTGTTTTCGTATGGGAAGAGCACTAAGTCTCGACCCACAGCTAGCTCTCCGACTGCCATGGTCTGTGTGGATTGTGGTGAATTAGTAGTGTGTCGAGGAGTAGTACTGTAATCCTAATGAAGAAACTAAATTCAAAGTAGTTGAAATAGATTAGATGCTATGCACATAAAATCTCTGCCGTAAGGTAGTGCCAGGGAGGAATCGGGTTCTGGGCAAGAGCAGTGGTTTTTAGCGGGTCGGGTGATGGTAAGCCCAAAACCGTTCGTTGAGTATTTTTTTGGAGGAAACTTTGCCACTGCGACCACTATTCAGGTTATCTTTTGTGGCTGCCCCTGTTTGTTCTACATGTTACAAATTGCCCGCTCAGTATTCTCAATGCTTTTTTGAAAGATTTTCCTGCTCTATAAAAAAACAGACACACGGATATACACAGACACACACACATACACACACAGTTATTGTCCCAAATCGTCGAGCTGAGTCGATTGGTATATAAGACTTGGTCTTTCGGGCCTCGGAAATAATTTTTGAAAGTTTGAGCGAATTCTATACATTTCTTTTATAAAGAAATGTGAAGCGGGAAAAATCGAGTAATGAAAAATGACTAAAAAATTTCAATTTTCAATCACCATAATCCTATCCTGAACCTAAAAATCACGTAAAATTTATCTGAAAATGCATATAATTATTTTCCATGTAGCTTTTCGCATAACTTTTATGAGCAAATAACATAAATGTGCGAGATATGGTTTTGATTACATTCATTGGAATAATCACATACATTTTATATGAACTGCCGTTTAAAGTTATTAGTTTTAGACAATAGATTTCAAGCGCAATACTTATGAGCATTATTGGTTGTGATTGTAAAATTCGTGTGATATTTTAATATTTTTAGATGATTTTTCAGGCTTTATTGTAGAAAATTAAAGCTTGTTGTAAAAAAAGAATTTAAAGTTCAAAAATGTTAATTTAATCTTACTATATCCCAATCATCTTTCCGTGTGCTCGAAGAGACGTCAGTACGAGAAGAGAAGGTTACTTTTTGTGGAACACATTCGGCGCTTGAAGAATAGTGTCACCTTCTGTAAATATATATTCAGATGAGTGGGATAAGTATTGCATTGTTGATGCATGTATTGCTAAACGATAAAACTTACATTGTGTTTGTTCCAGATATACAAGAAATCCAAGTCGGTTAACAATTGATTAACAATTTTAAGATGTTTTTTTTCATATCTGAAAATCATATTTATCTAACATTTATTCTTTAATTTGATGCTACAGATACCTTCGTTCATATACAATGTATCATTTTGACTATAGATAATTATTGGTGGGTCATCATAATTTGTATGTGATTTGCACATAATTTTCAATGGATACACATAGTATGAATGTGATTGTTATCAGAGTTGAACTATGCGATTTTTCTAATAATTTTTACGAGATTTCTTGGTTCAGTGTATGCAGAAAAGCCTTTCGAATTTGAGTTGTCCGCGACGAGCTGCTGCGCGAGATTATTTAGAAATCCGTCATTTTTATTTATTTTGACCTAAAACAATTTTTTTTCGTTGGGTAAATATATGTTCAAAAATACACCAAGGATAATTGGCGTTTTTCTGGTTGTTTTCATTAAAAAATTCCGAAAAAATTTCGCCTCAGGTAGAAACCTTTTCATGGCATTATGCACGTTCCCCGAATGTTTCGCGTTGCACTGTACATGTGTATAGGTCTCGATAACGTATTTCACGGCATGATCTGTAGAGGCATTGCAGACTAATCATGAGTCATCAAACAACTACAGAAAACGGTGAAAACGAAAAATTGTGGTCAAAATTGTTAGTCTCATTTTAGTCCGCCATATTGGAATATCCTTTTTTATTTTTTTTGGTGATCGTTGGAAGTCCTGAATCAATTTTCAAACTTTTCACGTTTTATAACTATATTCAACTGCATTAGTCATAGATCGTGTACGTGGTTTCAGATGCGCCGCAGATTAATCAACAAAAGCTAACCGAAGCCTTTATACCGTGCAAGACACATCCACCAATAAACAGAAAGCCATTTCTACTTCTAACTCTCTTTAAAAAAATATATTTAGAGATTTTAATTTTCGATTCCACCCGCAATGAAAAAAACATGGAAGAAAATAGTATTAAAATTCAAAAAGCTTATATTTTTGTCTTCATTTACAATTTCTTTTCAAGACGAAAAAACAAAATGGCGCCCGTGGTGGCTTTCTTTCTAAGGTTAGGTGCGCGTGGAATTCCAAAAATTTCATACATCCTGCTGACTCACGATCGATCTGAAACATAAAAAAATAATAAGGCTCTAAAGTAAACTAAATTTATTGAAAGAATGACCTAAGAACGGGTATTAAAATTCAAATTTGACGTAATGGTACGAACTCAAAATTTGTGATCGATTTTTTAGCCCTTTTCCCACTTTAGGGCTTCACTAAAAATAGTGAATACAAAGAATTTGTTGATTTCTTCCGAGAGGTCAAAAGATGAAGTGTTTAAACTGAACTGTTTTCAAATAAAATTGCACGCAGTTTTAAAAAAATCATGTTTTGAGATAAACGCCTTTAAAGTTTTGAGAACACTTTCGATGAATTATTTGAATCTGAAGTCAGTTTTGCAAAATTCAAAATAGCCGATAAAAAATTACTGGTATTTCAGCAAAAATCGAGAAAAGGTTTTATGATTTATAAACATGAAATTGAGTTTAATATGTGTCGTAGAAAATTCATGATTGTCTAACCGGTTTTCTTTCTTTTTCTATTCACAGTGGTACTGTAAAGACTTGCTACGAATCAGGACTTTTCTTTTCAAGCAGTAAAACAAGCAGCAGTGATGGAGGATTCAGCAGGTTGGTTGAACTTTAATTACTTTTTCCAGACAGCTTTCAGCTTTCCGAGGATTCGGATAAGGGACCATTCAGGAATTACGTAGCGTGAAAATTACCCAAAAGTGACTCTTCCTCCCTACAATTGTCACAAATATTGTAATCACCCCTCTTTCAGTACGTACCGAAAAAACATTGTTTTTCTTCAGCAAAAACATGGTACGTCACATTCAATGTCACAAAATTTAACTTGGTCACTACTAAATAAAGCATTGCTTGGCAAAACCCCCTAATAGAGAGGACAGATAATAAGTACCGTTTTAAGACTTTCTGGAAGAGTATGTGAAGATGGGAGCACGTCGTTTGGCAGAAGTTCGTTGGGCATAATGGTCGTTTGGCATTATTTGAAATATACATCGAATTTTCTGTTATTAGTCGCCTAATGTGGCTTCGCCATATCGCTTTACGTTTGGTGCTGTCTGACATCGCTCCGCTTTGTCGGACTTAAATTTGGTGGCCGCCGACCCGCCGTCGGAAGCGACGGCCCCTTGCAAGCAAACCTGTGATCCACTCGTTGCTTGGAGTGGATCACAGGTTTGCTTGCAAGGGCCCGTCGCTTCCGACGGCGGGTCGGAGGCCACCAAATTTGGCGGATCCTTCAACAGTTTGCTTGCGAACTTATTTGTCATGCAGATTGAAAGGACTGCTCATGTTTGAAAGACGGAGTTAATATATGTTTTATCAGCCTAAAATTCGCCAAGGGGCTGATAAAAACGGGTTTTAACTGTATAACAGATTTCAATGTATATTTCAAATTATGCCAAACGAAAGCATGTGTCACATGCTGTTAGCCAAATGAACATTCTGCCAAATGAACTTATGTCAAACGACGTGCTACCTGTGTAGATATAAGCAAAAAACACGACAAATTTTAATAATACTTCTTTCATTCTCTCCTTCTCTTCCAGTAATTGATCAGCAGCCCACCAACTCCGCGTACGAGCACCACCACCATATCGCCCAGGTAGCTCCGACCCCGTGCTATGACGATCTGTTCCCGGCTCTGCCGGAGAGCGCCCCGCCGCGCTTCAACAACCAAACTATCCTGCCGGCAACGCAGAACATGCGCGTCGGCAGCTCGGTTGTGACCCAGGTCTTCATCGTACCGTCCGGTGAACGCAAGTACGACTCGGATAAGTTTGGAGAGGGCGAATCGTTGCGCACCTGTCAGAACATCATGAAGGAAACCAACGCCCATATCGAGATCTCGAGTGGCAAGGATCAATCGTTGACCTTCCTGGTGACTGGTAAGCCGAACGAGGTGATCGAAGCCCGCCGCAAGATTCTGGTACACTTCCAGACGCAGGCTAGCAAGTCGATCAGCATCCCGCGGGAGCACCACCGCTGGATCCTCGGCAAGAAGGGTGAGAGGTTGCGCGAACTGGAGAAGATCACCGCAACGAAGATCATCGTACCACGCATTACCGATGGCTCGGATATTATTACGATCTCCGGTACCAAGGAGGGCATCGAGAAGGCCGAGCATGAGATTCGTATCACCTCGGATGAGCAATCGCGCAAGGCGTTCGAACGGGTTAACATCCCGAAGATCTATCATCCGTTTATTATGGGGCCGCATAACGAAAATGTCAACAAGATGATGGACGAAACCGGTGCAAAGATCAACATTCCGCCACCGTCAGTGCAGAAGGACGAAATTATCATCACTGGCGAGAAGGAGGGAGTGCTCCAGGCGAAGACCCGCATCGAAGCCATCTGCAAGGAAATGGAGAAAAAGTGCACCAGCGTTGGCGTTGAGGTTCCACGTGCTCAGCACAAGTATATTGTTGGACCAAAAGGTGCTACCATCCAGGAGATTTTGGCGATGACTGGTGTTTCTGTGGAAATGCCAGCTAGCGATGCCCCGAACGATACCATCACTCTGCGTGGCCCGCAGGATAAGCTCGGAAACGCTCTGAGCGTCGTGTACCAGAAGGCGAACTCTGTTCGCACTACGACGCTGGAGTGTCCCCAGTGGATTCACAAGTACATCATTGGACGCGAGGGCGGTCATATCAAGGAATTTACCGCTCAGTATCCGAATGTGCATGTCGAATTTAATGAGGATAGAATCAAGATCGAAGGTCCTCCAGAGCAGGTGGAAGCTTCCTCGGAGGCACTGGAGAAAATAGTCAATGGGCTAACCGAGCGTCTCACCTTTACGGAGATGGTGGTGGATCCGATTTATTGTAAGCATATTATCGGTAAAAATGGGTCCAACATCAACCGTATGAAGGATGAGTACGAGGTGCTGATCAACATCGACGAAAAAGACCTGAAGCCGATCCGTATCGAGGGACCGGCCGATGGCGTTGAGAGAGCAAAGCAGGAGCTGCTTGATAAGATAGCGAAACTGGAAAATGAAAAGGAAGAGTCTATCGTAATTGACCATCGTCTGTTCAAGACGATCATCGGTGCGAAAGGCGAAACGATTCGAGAGATCCGCGACAAGCATAACCAAGTGCAGATCGTCTTCCCCGGGCCGAACGACAAGTCGGACATTGTTAAGATTCGTGGACCTCGTGAGGATGTGGACAAGTGTCACAAGTATCTGACCAAATATGTTAAGGAGCTGCAGAAGAGCTCTTTCGTGATGGAGGTTCCGATCTTTAAGCAGTTCCATAAGTACATCATTGGCAAGGGTGGTGCCAATATCAAAAAGATCCGGGATGAGACTCAGACAAAGATTGATCTCCCGGCGGAGGGTGATAAGAATGAGATGATTGTTATCACTGGCAAGAAGGAGAACGTGAAGGAAGCCCGCGATCGGATTCAGAAGATTCAGGAAGAACTTGCTAACATTATCACCGAGGAGATTCAGATTCCTCCGAAGTACTACAATTCGCTGATCGGTTCGGGTGGTAAGCTGATTTCGTCGATCATGGAGGAATGCGGTGGTGTTTCGATCAAGTTCCCTAGTCCGGAATCCAAGAGCGACCTGGTGGCTATTCGTGGTCCGAAGGAGGATGTCGAGCGTGCCAAGCAGCAGTTGGTGGAGTTGACCAACGAGAAGGAGCTGTCGTCCTACACGGCGGAGGTACGTGCCAAACCGCAGCACCACAAGTTCCTGATTGGTAAGAATGGCGCTTCCATTAAGAAGATTCGTGACCTGACTGGGGCCAGGATTATTTTCCCAGGTAAAGATGAGAGTTATTTTACTTTTGAGTGTTTGGTTACTAATATTGTATCATTTTGTAGGAAACGATGAGGAGGACAAAGAGGTGATTACCATCATCGGGAAAAAGGAAGGCGTCGAAGAGGCCAAGATTCAGTTACAGGCGATTATTAAGAATATTGATAATATTGTTGAGGACGAGATCAGCGTGGAGCCGAGACATCACAAACATTTTGTGGCTCGTCGTGGCGAGGTGCTGCATCGAATTTCGGAAGAATGTGGTGGGGTTATGATTTCGTTCCCCCGCTCGGGAATCGATAGCGACCGAGTGACGTTGAAGGGTGCCAAGGACTGCATTGAGGCAGCGAAGGCTAGAATCCTGGAGATAGTTGAAGATTTGGTGCAAATGGTTACGATCGAGTGCATTATCGATGCTCGTCATCATCGTATCGTAATGGGTAGGGCCGGATCAAAGGTACAGGCCGTAACGGCGGAGTATGAAGTGAGCATCAAGTTTCCGGACCGGGAGATGCAGGATGCGTATGTTGAGGAACAGCAAAATGGAGATGTTAATGGTATGGAACCCATTAGATCGTCGGACATTATTAGAATCAGTGGTCGTAAGGACAAGTGCGAAAAAGCGAAGGAAGCTTTGCTGGCACTGATTCCAGTTACGGAAGAAATTAATGTACCGTTTGATTTGCATCGTTCCTTGATCGGACAGAAGGGACGTGATGTCAGAGAGCTGATGAATACCTACGATGTGCACATCGAACTGTCCCCACAGGATCAGAGGTTGGATGTCATTAAGGTGACCGGTGCGAAGACATGTATCGAAGAGGCGAAGCTTGCCATTGCCAAGCGAATTGAGGAGCTGGAAGCGGATCGTAAGGATCGTGAACTGCGTTCGTATGAGGTCAAGGTTGAAATCGATCCGGAGTACCATCCGAAAATTATTGGCCGTCGTGGTGCTGTTGTCAACAAAATTCGTGGCGCCCACAATGTGCAGATTTCATTTCCTAAGCAGGATGACCCCATCAACAACGTTATCACCATTCAAGGTTACGAGGCTAACGCTCTCGCAGCCCGGGATGAGATTTTGGGTATCGTAGGTCAATTGAGCTCTATGTACCGCGAAGAGGTTTCGATTGACGAACGCGTTCACCGTCGTTTCATTGGTTTCAAGGGACGTCGCGTGCGCGAGATTAAGGAACAGTTCAAGGTGGAACTGAACTTCCCGCGTTTAGAAGACAAGGATCAGTCAGTCATTGTCATCATCGGGTCCAATCGGGACGATGTGGAAGCTTGTCGCGATCATTTGCTCAACTTGGAGGAAGAATTTTTGCAGGATGTAGTCACGGCTGTGCCATCGCAGCAGACTACCTTCACGCAGATACTGGAGGATTCGATGAGCAACAATCGGGAGCGCCCGAAGCACGGTTTTGTCGTGTCCGGGGCCCCATGGCAACGCAAGACTCCGAACACTCAGTCGCAGGAAGATTTCCCCGACTTTGGACTGGGGGCAGCCCCAGCCGAACCGGCTCCGAAAGCTTCGATTTCTTCCGCTTGGAATGCACGCCACTAATAAGCATGCTGGACAGGTGGCTTCCGCAATTTAATACATATAGGTTAGTTGTTAGATGACAGAGATAAATGAAAAAAACCGAGTGAGTCAAGGAGAGATCAGAGAGCAGACTAAGTCCCTTCCCCCCTCCCATCTGGTTGTAATTGACGCCGGTTTCGTATTCCAAATTGTGACCATTGTACGTACGTAAGGGGAAACATTTGGATTAGCATTTTTTATCTCTCGCTCTCAAGCTCTGAAGACACTCTGCATATATTTGTATGTATCCAAACAGCCTCAAGAAAATCTACATCGTGTGAAACATCTTTACGAAACTAAGACAAATATTATTGTTTATCTTATTTTTTTTTTTTTTGGTTTAATGTTTTTGTTTTGTTTTGTGACCAGAAACTGAACTGCGGGAATACAAGATTAGTGCAAGTTGTACATAAAACAAAAACAGACACCAGGGAGTTTTGATTTTAGAAACTAGAAAGAACGCAAAATCCGCAGCAAAAGTTAAAAACAAAACTTATATACTAGCTAGGCTTTCTACATTTGTTCTTCGATGTGAACAATTTCAGCATGCAGTACAATGTTCGGTTATTTTAAACAAAGTTAATAGATATTATTCCGAGAGCAACCAAAATGAAAGAAAAATCTAACCTAAAGTGCTCGAAATGCATGACAAATATTTTCAAACCTTAATTTTTCGGTTCGGCTGACAATGGTGCTATCAGGAATAGACAATGGTTTTTGAGATGGATCCTCAAACTGATTCGAATGGTATGGGTAAATAATTATGTTCGGGTCCTTGATGGTCATGGAACGAATAAACCGTCACGACAGGCAATGAAAATTAGGATCTACCTTGATCACTGCTTTATTGGAACATGTTTTTTTTTGTAGATTCTGAATATAATATTATAATCCTGAAGGGACCTTTAAGGTAGTTGAAACAAAAATACTCTCGCACACTATGGGCTGAATGAGTACTTGTACTAGTCTCAGCATTGAATTCAGGAAAGATGAATTATAATGAAAAAGGTGTCTGTTTAACCGTTGGTGTTTTGTGAACGATCGGAAATCTTGTTTCTGGCGCAGATACGTACAGAAAAAAAATAAATTCATATGAAGCATTTACTGTTTTCGGCTTGTCTTGAACGCTGGTGTTCTAATAGATTGTTTTTTATTTTGATTTGTAAACTAACAATAAAATAAATAGATTAATTAGGTATTGCGCCTTTTTCATACTAAAACTAAAAAATCACGATTTAGAAGAAAAATTCCGCTATGTTAAAATGGACTATGCTTGGTACACTGTTTACACCAACACAACGCTAGCGGAAACTACTGAGATTTGGCTGATGCAGCAGACCGGCCAGCCTTTATCGTATTGTCATCACCAAACAACCAGGCACTCTGGAGTTTGTGGAACAGAATGACAAAGCGCAAACGCCTGTGCTGCACCAGCCAAATCGCGACTTGATTCCTTTCTCACTGCTGCTGCTGTTAAAAAAAAAAACAAACAAACAACATTGGTTTAAGAAAATAACATCATTCATTGAACCATTCGACTTAAAAATATGATTGACCCCCCAACGCTCATCGTCTTAACGGATATTCGAAAGGAATTGTGGAAAACCTTAAAAAAGTTTCAAACCTACAGACTTTTTTGTGTTTGTGTTTTTAGTAGGAGAATAGTTATTTGGAAAAAAAGATGTCAAAAAACAAAAGAGAAGGAGAAAACCTATTGATTTAAAAATAGAGTGAAACTAATATATTGAAATAAAAAATTAGAGTGTAATAATTACACTATTGTATGCATACACTTTTTAAAAAAACAAAGCAGGCGGCATGTTACAACAGAAGCGAACTGAGAAAAGAAGCAATCTTTTTCAAACATGGTAAGAAAAATGTGTACCAAAAAGCACACATACACAAGTTTGCTGCTCAATCTGCGAATAGCGCTCTCGGGTCTTGAAACCCGGGCGAACATTGTCAGTCACTCACTACTCACTAGTGTATGTAGTAGCATTATGGAACCAGAAATCGGGAAGGTGAAGAAAACAGACAAAATGCAAAATAAAGTGGATCAAGTTAAATAAATAAAAAAAATCAGATTGGTTAGGTTTGTTCTGTTTGTTTAAATGTATAAAAAGGAAACAAAAAAAAGTAATAAAGCGAAGCAAAACCGACACAAAAGTGCAAAACCAGAAACTGTAGAACTCCTTGGTTGATTTTGCAATTTTTACAGTAACAAGCAAAACAAACTTTATATATTTTTTGATAATCAAGTATAGTGAATATATGAAACTTTAATAATAGAATTATTTTTTTCTATTGTTTTAAAATAATAATATACAACTAGTTTGAAATCCTACTGAAAGTAAATGGGTGAATCATGAGACCATTGTGTGTGCGTATCAAATTAGTAGACAGACATGAAAAACAAGCTCTAGAAACGAGACATAACGTGGAGGAACAATAAACGTTGTGGAACGAATGTGAAGAAGAAGAAAAAAACAGTCACTAAAGACGATTTAAATTATACACTCAATCTACTAATAATAATTATTATTATAAACGATATACTAATTGAGGCGAAGAACAGCAAGCAACTTACCTTTTTTTTTTGTAGGATTGGAAAAGGGGACATGAGAAATATCTAAATTCAGTAACAGAGCAGGAGAAGTTAATGAATTAAATAAGTGGAAACTATTAACCTTTTTGCTGTGTAACGTCAAAGAAGAGGTGAAATAAACTTATTACATTTTCCGTAATTGTTTAAAAATATCGCTGTGTTTTTATTGTATTATTCCGATCCCTGTAATAATTGTATCGTGGGTGAATGGAGAACAGTGATGTAAAGTATGCGACCAATTCAAACTGGAGCTTTGATTTATGTCAGCACAATGGTGAGAGTGAAGACAATCACGTAGTAGCGCTCTGATGTGAGTCGGTGCCACGAAGTGGTACAGGAGACTTCTGAGAATGAGAAAAAAAGGAAGGGAATGAATTCTTCGCCCATATTTTGCACGGAGTGTGACGTGAGGTGACTAAACTCACCTCACTTTACGTGACTTTTTTCACCCGATTCTGAGGGTTGACTCGAGTGAGGTGAGATACCCCATGTCACCCGAAGTGACTCTTCAGAATTAGGTGAGAAAAGTCATTTAGAGTGAGGTGAGATTAGTCGTTTCACGTCACACGCCGCGCAGAATAGGGCCGTTTATATTGATTGATTTTAGGAAGAGATAGATGAGGGACAAATAGGAGAGATCGGGGCTTGCCAGAACATCTCGAACCGGGACGTAGATGGATGGTCTTCATCGGGTCCGGAGGGCATTCATTAGCCGAGACATGGCGGAACTGTACTCGGTGCACGCCCAAACAATGTGCTCGATGTCGTGATAGCCGTCGCCACATGCGCTGATACCACTATCCGCGAGCCCAATACGCCGGAGATATGCATCCAGCGTGTAATGGTTTGCCATGAGTCGGGACATCACACGAATGAAGTCACGACCCACATCCATCCTCCTGAACAAAGGTTTCGTTGATACCTTCCCTAATACAAAAATATTATACACGAACATTAACCCGTACAGTCCAACGATTCCACATATTGTTTGGATGATACCCTGAACAGGTTGTTTGGAACTATCGAATGTAGCCACCTTTCTAGTTCCCCATTGCTACTCGAAGCTTGCCAACTTTCGAGGATTATCTGATGAGTAATACTGAAAAATTCGTTGAAGCAAATTCAATAACAATTCTTCAAAAGGGCTAATGAGATTTTTATAAACAAACTTATTTCGTTCATTACTCCGCTGTCGAGTAGAATTTCATGAAAGATACACATGAATCAACATCTTTACCCTTGGGAGAATCAATTTCAAATGTCTTCTGGGTTGAAAATATAACAAATTAAGAGAAATCAGCAAAACAAAAGTTTGTTTACAAATCTTATTAGCCCTATTCTAATGTTGATATGGAATTGATCTTTCATAAATGTTACCTTCTAAAGCACCCACCTTGGCTAAAGAATTCGCCTTCTTATTGCCCGGAACCACCAAGGTAATCTGGAAAGATTTGTCAGAAAAAGCACTCAGTAGCTCCCGTATTTCCCCAAAAAATGCGAGGTGCTTTCCATATTTCATCGAGCGAATAACGTCAATAGAACTATCCGAACCGATGAAGTAATGGTTTGCGAGTTGTGTGTCAATGACTCCAAGGGTATACTGAATAGCAGCTAATTCTGCGGCGGATACTGAAGCAGGGTCACTGAGTTTGTAAAAAGCGGTGAAATTTTGATTGAGAATACCGAAGCAAGTGGACGAGTTTTGATCCGTCAGTGTGAAACATCTTAGAGCAGTCACCTTCTCGGAATTTATTATATAAAACTGTTTGGAACCACTTGCGGACGTATGTGGTCCGGAACTCCGGAAGCCTTTCATGGATGTTCCGGTTTCTGTACGAAGAAAGTTCCTTTGTTCGCATTTCAGAATTTCAATAACTAATGTGGTGTCCCCAACCCCATGTACCTTTCGAGTCGAACCAGACCCCTAGATATTATACTGTGAAGACCTAACCCATTAATAGATGTTGTAGTTGTGCTGGTTCACGCTTTCTAGAAAATACAACTAGCTCAGTTTTCTCCGTGGAGAATTCGATACCCAGCTTAATAGCCCAAGAAGACAAATTGTCCAAAGTATTCTGTATTGGTTATTGTAGATCGCCGGCTTTGGGTCCTGTAACAGAAACCACGTCATCGTCTGCAAGTTGCCTTAAGGTGGAGATATGTGGAAGCCACGTTGCTAGGCACCGGCTCGCTTGTTTACATTGAGAAAAACTGAAAACTGAAGTGAAAATTCAAACGCACAAATGAGAGTTTACAAACATTTTCCTTCGATTATCTGCACATTGGCAGAAACTTTGAAGTTTTGTTAGTAAACGATCAAAGTTTCGCGAGTGTTTTTGCAGTGGTGTGTGAATAAAAGGGCAATGAAAACGAGAAGAAGAACAATAAGAGTGTTTTCAAAGGAAACCCCAAGTGAAGAGGGGTGATATTTTCGCACAAAATAGGAGCTACAGATGGCATTCCGTCATAAACTCGGATTGATTGTATAGGAAAATGTTCTAGCTTCCTTAAGTAGCAGTTTCGTGGCACACCAGCAAGGTTAGTGTGTTGAAAAACATATTTTTATATTTGCACATGTCAGATACATGATTAGGCAGGGGAGAGGGGTGTGTGCGGCGTAGCAGCTATGTTGTGGCTCGCATGTATAATGTCCTTAACGTGCAGGAATCGTCAAGACATTCATCAATGTCGTTGACATAGAAATTTAATAAAAGAGAGCCTAGAGCCCTGGGGAAGGACACGTATAGCCAAAGCGTGATGTCGATAAGTCACTATGCGAAAAATGTAAGTTTAGTCAAAAGTTGTTTAAATTCGCTGAATGGCCATGCTGGTGCAGCTTCTCTGAAAGAATGTTAATAGAAACTGAATCAAAAGCCCCCTTCATACCTAAGAACAATGATGCCACTCACTTGTCTTCGATCATGTGCGACAATATTACCCTCAAGAAACTTATTAAATAATGAACAGATACCTCTTGGCAGAGCCTAGCCGATTCTTCAACAAGTTAAATTTGATTATTTCTGGACGAGGGACATGACGAGAGAGCAAGTGAAAACTCCACCATCAAAAAAGGTGTTTCGTTCGCGTTATCGTGAGGGGACGCGGCGCGGTAGATTTCCCGTGCCGACGCGGAATCCGGGCAAACCTTCTTGGTGAAATCGAATATCCAACGATTTGAATGTTCCACGCTCTCGTTAGTAGTGTTTCAACGAACCGGCGCCAGTAACTACGTTTCTTAGCTTTCATCAAACTCTCCATTCGCGTTTCTAACGTCGCGTTTTGTCGATAGCTAGCGGGTAACCCGTCGTTCCGGAATATACGCGGCGGCCTTCTCTGCGTACACGTCTGAGAACTCTTTGTCCCAACTTGGATTGGGAGGACGTTTTTGTATGTTCGGGAGCTGGCTTAGTCTGAGCTTGATTCGCGCTGTCGAGAATCAAGCCAGCCAAAAAGCTGTACTCTTCCTCCGGAGGAAGTTTGTGAATAGATTCAATGTTGTCGGATATCGCGGCAGATAAGTCTTCCAATCGATATTTCGTGTGAGGTCGCACGAAATATTGATTGATTCCAATGGCCTTGGGGGATATCGGGGATTACCTTCTACGTGCAATTTAACCGCAGCGATGTTGAGCAGAGGGACAAGTCTAAATCGTTCGTGCGCGCTGGGGGTGCAGGAATCCGTGTCATTTCAGCCGTGTTTAAAATTGTCAAATTGTAAATGTCGCAAACATCGTGAATCAGGAATAGAGGCAACCCCATGCTGTACCGTGAGAGTTACAGTCTCCTATAACTAGTAGCGGTGGAGGTAGGGATTCTAAGATGTCTCGTGGCCGTCGGTGCCCAACCGGGGTGTTGGGGGAACATATGGAAGCTATGCAAAGACCTTTGCTTTTGGTTTCAACTTGACAAGCGACAACTTCAATAGCTGCTATCGAGGGAAGGTTAATTCTGTAGAAGAAATAGCACTTTTTGATCCCCAAAAGCACTTCTCCATAGGGGGTGTCTTGATCCAGGCGAATAATATTAAAATCGTGGAAGTTTGGGTTTATATCGGAAGTTAACCAAGTTTGACATAATGCAAATGCATCGCTACTCATTTATTAAAATTTTGAAGGAATCGATTTTCGGGATGATACTTCTGCAATTCCACTTTAGAACAGTGATCAAATCCGTGACCCCGGTCCTTGAGTTAGCCATCGAAGGATACAATCGCTGAAAGGAGGAGTCATTTCGCAGTTAACTGCTTTAAAAATGTTCTTACTGTAGGTAGAAGAGCTAACAACAGACTTTCAATAGGATCAGTTATTATGAAAGTTTTTATTATCCTGTCCACAATGTCCGAGAGTTTGACAATTCCAGTGCCGCGATTATTCTTAAACTGAAACAGAGGAACACTTGGGGTTTTTGATGTTCCGGGAAGTGCTGGAAATTCCTTCTCTGAGTTTAATCCTCCGAGACCAGGAGCTACTTGCTTCGGTTTGGTTGCAACACTTCCGAGAGATATCACTTTCGGAGCCTCATCAAGGGCACTTTCTGGCCTTTGCAAGGAAATATTGGAGAGGAAAGGTTCCCGCTCTTCCTGCAGTTTATAGGCACCCTAGTAGATGTACCCTCTTGTGGGTCATCAGGCTCGGCTTCGTTAGGAGACAAGTGAGCATAGCGGTTCGTTGAGGGTAGTGGCGTAGCTTTCTTTAACATTTCTGCGAAAGAACGATCGGAACGTTCCGCAAGGGAACGTTTTCCCCGCGTAGTTTGTACTTAGGACATGCCGATATCTCATGCAGACTCTCTGTAAGTAAGGACCCTTTTCAGCATTCCTACTGCACGAATCATCCACATGATTCTCGCTGCATTTTCCAAAGCGGCCCTTATTACTACAATTGGGTGGTTGTGTTACCCAATTGTTTACACTTAGTGCAATTCATGACCCGCGGTACTAACAGACGGACAGGTTCGTTTTACCTTGTACAAGAGGATGTATTTGTATTTGTAGTTCGGTAAGGCGATTCCAGCGAAGGTTTGATTGGGGGTATGTTTTCTTACCATCCCTTGTGACTAATACTGAATGTAAACGTATTTTCGCCGGCTGGACTATGCGGTCTTTAAAACATCCAACCCATACTGTAGTAGATCCTCCCATGTCCAACTTTCATCGTTGACGACGCCATTAATTTGTCCCTTAATGTTGGAATATACACATAATAGTCCTGCGTAAACTGCTCGCAGTAAGCGATATCGTTTGCCTGATTTGACTAAGTCAACATGACCCTGACGTCTGAGCGGTCCTTTGTTATTTCTGTCACAGCCGAGAACCGTTTTGTCAGGGAGCCATCGACACCGTGAACGCAAGGGGTCAGCACCCGCGCGGACGGGAAAAAGCGCTATGCTATATTTAACCCTAAGGAGAAAGATTGGATACACACTAAAATTTCTCACAAGGCTGAAAATTTTTGGTAAAACCAGTCTTTGTTCATGAAGGGCACAAATCCTAACTTCTCCTTAGGGGGGAAAAGCAGTAAATGTGTCAAGAAAGGTAGAGATCACTTATCTTTATATTTGTTTCCCACAATGCACCAATTCAGCTTAGGGTGATGAACCTATTTATTCCATGTTTCTATTATCACCCTACCTTCTTTGTTCAACGCATTGAGTCAAATGACAGCGCAACAATAGGGGCACTCGACTCGAGTTTTCGTTTCGCTCAAGCACGAGCATTGCACTGTAACCACCGGTTACGATAATTGTTTATTGGCTTTGTCGAATTGATAAGTGCCGCTAGACTTTCTCATTCCCGTTTCCATTTCCTAACTTCTACTCTGTGTATAACATCAAAATGTGTCAGTGATGGCCTTCCAAGTCCAGGTTGTCATCTAAGACGGGTGGGTCACTCACGCAGAAGGGTTTCAGACGCTCACCTAAGTTATCGACGTTATGCTCACCACGGTGTGAGCCTAACGCCGCGCAACATACCATCCATCGCTGTCGCAGTCATTGGAAGGGCTGCCATGGTTTTGACAATTTAGTTGTCAATTCGGATGACATCGCAAAAATTGAGGTTTTTCGATATCATCCGAGCAGAATCAGACTCAGCGACTACCGGGAATGTTCTTTCGGTTCCAATATTCGATGAAGTCAGTAGTGCGCGCGGTTTTTTCTTATATTAAATATAAGGATAGTTAGATTTAATAATAAGTAACAGTTATTGTAGTAAAATAGAAGGTGAAAATTAATAGTACGTGTCACAAACGAAGAAAAACACAAAAATCACGAAACACATACGAGTTAAAAGCAAGTCAAAATGGTCCACAGCGGGCCTTTTTATTTCCGGCTTCGGACTACGTCCGAAGAATTCATTCCACAGAAAGCACGCTACTGACATCAAACCACAGAACGAACAGATTCGGAGAACCGAGAGTCCTTGCGAAGAACCCCAACTTCGGCGCGCTGTAAAGTCCACCGCCATTTTGGAACACAGTTTCATTGGGATATCGTCGCTATTGTTGAGGCTTCAGGCCAGTACGAGGTCTGCAGATGTGTCGGCTTGAAACTTCCGGACCTTTTCCTGCCATCAAAGCACCCAAATCTAAAGGACGAACATGAAATTATTGCGACACCGAAAATGTCATGCCAATTTTCTTATAATGTTTAAAATCAAACCAAAATTTTTGGGTAGTTTTATACATATATTTACTCAAAAATCAAAAGAAAAGTTAATCGATGGAGCCTTGAGTGTAAAATTGAACGCATTTTCGCTTGATGCCCTCCATCACAGTCTTTACAGTGTCATCCGGTACCAGTTTCTCAGTTTTTTTTTCCATTTTCTTAACATGTCCTTCTCGTCTTTGACTGTCTTCTTGCTCTTCCGAAGGTCCCGCTTCATCATTGCCAAGTACTGCTCCACCGGGCGTAGCTCCGGACAGTTTGGCGGATTCATGTCCTTTGGAACAAAATGGACAGAATTGGCCTCATACCGTCGTCCATCACACAGCAGCCATATTTTGTCAGCATCTTCTCGTAGAGCTTCCGTGCCCGAGTTTTAGCCGTCGATTGTTGCCGCTCATCGCGGTTTGGGAAGTTCTGTACCTTGTATGTAGTCCAGCTCTCTTCTTTGCATTCTGGACGTAGCTCTGCGACATGCCGATCTTTTTAGCCAAATCACGGCTTGAGACATTGGGATTTGCTTTAATCATCCGCTTCACCTTTCCCTCCGTCTTTTTGTTCTCCGGTCCCGGTTTTCTTCCAGCTCCTTTGCCCTTTGCTTCCTTTGGTCCAACGTCAACCGCTCCTGGAACCGCTTCAACACTCTGGAGACGGTTGAATGGTGAATGTTCAACATTTTTCCCAACTGCCGGTGCGCCAGGTCAGCAAATTTCAGGTGTTTGGAAAGAATTTGTTCTCTCGACTCGCGTTGGTTCACCTCCATTTTCGTTGAATCGAAAAACACGACTTCGAGTTTGACAGCATGTAAACAATACACATCAATGACAAAGTGTGCAAAATTTGGTTGATTTTTACCCAATGGTAAAAAAGTTATGCCCTGTTGAATGTGTCGCAATAATTTCCCTTTACCGGAATTCGTCTCAGCTATTCACGGCGGCTCTCTTTACCGGCCACCACTATGAAACCTGCGCGAACACAAAAACCCGCAAGTAGCAAATCGTGACGTCTCGTAGAATTAAGAGTAGATAGGGTATGGTAATAAATTGTTTGTATAAGTAAAATCTCTGTATTAGCTATACATTTTCTCGTGTAACATTATACGTACAATAATGCCCCTATCTTGAATCGGCCTCCGGACTCGAATGGAGTCATCAGTCCTCGTCCTTGGATGTTTCCGCCGCAAGAGCATTCGCAGTTTCCGCTTTTGAGCATACAAAAATAGTGCTTTACCTTTCAGTTGTCCACCTTGGTTGCAGCAGCTATTGATGGTCCGGTTTCCAGCAGTTCCCGAGGTGAATGAGTTCCGTGGTGAGTACAAATAAATCCCTGGATGTAAACCAGTGTAATGAGCATAATTCCCCTCCGACAACCCACTGAGCTAGTCTATAGGTTACAGCACAGTTTTTAGGGCACTTGTGTTATTATTTTGATTCTTAAAAACTAAGCAAAGCTGTTCATGCCAATTTGTGCGCAGTTCATCGATTGTAGGTTGAGTAATCAATGAATTAGTGGGGTACCCTCCTTAATATGGTGAAAATAAGCACATTACAATATATAGCTGGCTATTGTTCACTCACTGGCTCACTGCGCGAAAAAAAGGCTGAAGAATGTCGCATTGAAAAATAAAACACAAAGCGAATCTGAGACAAAGTGGACCGCACCGAAAAAAACTCCCGCACTGTCTGAGAATCACAGTGCGAATGGTTTCGAGAATATCTAATTCTACATTACTTGATATGTGGGGCATTTTTGGATTGGTTTCGGATAACAATGATGCCCATTCTCTGCTGATAGCTTCAAAGCTTACATTCTTGCGGCACTACGTTAGTTTTCCTCCGCTTGGACATCACAGTGGTAGTGTTCATAGTCATGCGCCTTGGGATGTGATTTGGCTGGGGGTATAACCTGGTCCTTAAGATAATACGATTCTTGAATAACAGCATAATTCTAGTTAAGGCACGCACACACATGCATTTACAGCAAGCAGTTGATTACACCCACGTGATGTCTTTTTACCCGTATGTCATTCGCTCCCTGCTGAATATTGTTTTTGCAATTCTTTCTTCTTGCACTCGTACCACATGACAAGCCCAATGCAGTCTGTCGTATTTTATCTGATTAACAATAAGCGCAGTTTTGTAAACTTGGTACAAATCATACGTCTGCGCCACAGTCCATTTTTGCGTATCCTGCCGAGTATTGTCCGCAGTACTTTACACTCCGAATGCTCTCCTTTCTGCCTTCCTCAACGTCCACCCTTCGTGGCCATAAAGAGCGACAGGGAGGATCAGTGTCTTGTATAAGGCGAATTTTGGTTGCGGGACCTAGGTAACCAATAAGCATGCAAAATGCGTCTTAACGGCCACTTGATAAGCATTTATGTCGTTTTAAATGCTATTTAAAAGTCGCTTTTGGCGAAATATACGCCTACTATACTGCTGTGCTATTAAAATGCTTTTTTGCTGCTGTTGTGCATTCAGAGTGCTGATTATTGGCAAGAAGTTTTTGAACAGCTTTTTGAATGCTGATTAAGGTTCAACTGAGAAGGCCTAAACAGCGGCCACCTTTGAAAACGAAAAAAGCAGCTTTTTTCGCTATCCCTTACACAATCTTTATGAAAATTAATCAACGTATTCGGGGCATGGTTAGAATGCTACTGATTGATTTTCATGAAAATTCTGCCGACGACGTGCAATAAAACTGCTTTTTCTCCTTTTCAAAGATGGCCGCTTTCCGAGGCTTCCTCAGTAGAACCTTAACATGTTATTTTACTGCATATACTAATGCTTGTTGGTTACCGTAAAATGAGAGAACATTCATTATTTTTTCATCAGTTTTTTCTAAATAACAACCGTAAACCGGGGTGACTGATCATCGGGGTGACTTTGATCACTTTGAAACTTTTTTCGCAGATCTTCGCTTATTAAACTAGAATATTCTACCGAATCATTTTAATTTGAAATGGTTTTTACTCTAAACTTATAAAATACTGATTTCTTATAATTTTTGAGTATATTGTTCGGTTTTTGGGTACAAAAACTACAAAAAAACCGAAATTTGACTTTAGTTTAGTTTTACGAAACTTCGTTAAGTGCGAGTTTTTATTTTCCTTTATAGTGGGATGTGCCAAATTTACTTTTAAGAGTTTGTTTATTTTAAATACATTTTTTTGTGAAACTAGTTGGCAATTATTTCAAATTATTTTAAGCTAAAATTCGCAACATTTTTTCTATTGTTCAATATTCTAACGTGTTAAAATGGATGAAACTTTTTGTAGGGTAAGGTGGGGCAAATCCGACCGTTGGGTAAACCCGACCCCCCTCTGTTACCGAAAATCAGAAGCACTACGCGAACTAATATCAATGGTGTCGTGTAGAGCATCGAAAATAATCATAATGGTGGCATGACTGCATTTTATTAATCTACATTGAGATGCTCAAACAACAAAAAGTGTGTTTTTACAACTTTTGATTTGACTTTTGTGCATTATTGCCTACAAGATATTTCTGATTGTTAAAGTGATTGCATAAAAAATGTAAGTGGATTTAAATTCTTTGATTAAAGTCCTACAAAGTGCGTAGATGAATTTGGTTCAACCTTTTTCATAGCTTTTTTTAATTGCATCGTAATGAAAAATGACGCGGTGGGGCAAATCCAACCTCTAAATAGTGGGGTAAATCCGGCCGCTTTTTTGCTAAGAAAATGTTTATTTATCAAATTGAAATATATTTTATTGTTATTTTATATTTTTTTTATGAAAAATGGTTCATAATTACAAACGAAAGACACAAAAACGTGATGATTATAGTATTCGTCAAGCAATTTCACCGATGCAAATGGGAATATTATTACGTGCTACCGCTCGCGATTTTAGCATTCCAAGATTGACATTGAACTCCATTTTCTTCGTGTTACAATTCGATAACACAACATTCATTGATTTATCATGGAAAAAATATAAAATTTGGGTAATATCTGCACTAAATCAATCAAAAACATAGGGGGTCGGGTTTACCCCACCATTTTTGAAAACAGCAAAAATGAACATTTTCGTTAAAAGCTTGTATCTCAATATATTCCGAAAATCCGAATTGAATGCTATATACAGAAAGTTGCCCAGGAGTCAAACCTTTAATTTGGTATATAAAACGACTTGATCCGATGTAAAATGAGCATTTTACAGCCAAAACCATTTACTAGGTCGGATTAACCCCACCTTACCCTATATTGATAAAGCACTGAAATTAAACAATTTTAGCACTTTTAAACGTTTTCAGAATCTTTTATTCTAGTTGGACATAAATTATACGAATTTTGGTTACTCGAATTATACAGTACATTGAAATACTTTGTATAATAACAATTAACGTCTATTTAACAATGAGTATCTTTCCAGAACTAGTTTAAACAAACATTTGAATGAAAAACATTGACATCAATAACTTAATGTGGGTGAACATGCAGGTTATCAAAGTCACCCCGGAATACGAAAACGGACTTCAACTTGAAATCATTTTTGGAAAAATAGCTGTAAGCGGACAATTTTAGATAGAACCATCCAATCTTGTTCTCCATACGTCAGTACACGGTTTAAAAATAATAAAATTGAAGAAAATGTGTTGCGTCTAAAAATATGTAATGATTACTTCGAAGGTGATCAATGTCACCCCGGTTTACGGTATCTTCAATTCAAGTGGATGTAACTGTTTGCATTTTTAAAACAAGTATAGGTTCCCGTAGATAGAAAGTGTTCGAATTGTTGCGTAGTTTATTTCGCTTTACTATAAAAATAAAATTACTTTGTTGTAAATTTTTATTCTTTGTTTTCGGGGTAATTTTGATCAGCAAAATATGTGTAACGAAATGAGAGATAACGCTCGAAATGTTCTTTAAATTGCATATCTGCAGACAATTTCATGGCCCGATATTGTGACGTCTCGAACAAAAACAAAATTGCCTAGAAGTCGAACTTTTTCAGGAAAATAGTCGTAATTAAATAGTTAACAACAAAAATATCGGATATTTAAAATGAATTTTTAGACAAAATATTTACAATTTCTAATAAAGTCATCAGTTCAATTGAAGTTGATTGATTTGATTAATATGCAAGGGATTGTTTGAACAGTTTGAAACGATGCATGAGAGTTGTATCGTTTTCGATTTGAATTTGTGTTCATAAAAAGGTACATTAAATGACGAAATTATCGTTGCCAAGAAACGCTGAACATGTTTAGAATATGGTTTGTTTTTTGTTTCAATGATTTTGTTACGGAGAATCATTTTATCGTACGTTACTGAAAAAAGTCTCATTTGATCAAAATTACACCGGTGATCAAAGATACTCCCTTTTCCGGTACCTGGATAGGTCCGTCTATGTACGGGTAACCAAAAAATCGAAAAATTGCATGCTGAATAGTAGATAATTGAGTTTCCAATGTGCAGTCAGTGCACTGGTTAGAATACTGCAATGGAAAAATGCAACAAATTTTGACAGTCTAGAAGTTCTGCCTTGCCATGTCCGCTCATCATTTCCCTGTTCGGAAGGAGAGGAGAAGGAGGAGGGATGAAGTAAAATCGGAAGGAAAAATACCAGTCAAAACCAAAGAGCAGGCAAGTTAAAATCACAAGATGTTCCAATCACCTGCGAGAAAACCTAAAGCTCTTTACCGCACTGAATTAAAAATATATGTATGTTACTAAGTTTCATTCGCCAAATATAGCTTCCTCTATGTAAGAACAACCGAAAACTCGAAATCGCAATTGCGTTGCTGCTGAGTAGTTGCATATCAAATGATATGAGGTTTCGTAGTCGGATTTACAAGGATCACATGAAAATGACTCAGCGCGTTGAATGATCGCCATGTGATAATTAAATTGACAGTGGTAGGTTAAAGCGGTAGAGAGGACTTTTTCCGTCCAATCATTGGTAAGGAGAGCCTGCACTCAGTAACCAATAACAACGGCCTGAGACTAGTGACCTTCGCTGCAGCTAGAGGGATGGCCATCAGCAGCACGTACTTTGCACGCAAAGACATCCGTAAGCACACCTGGATGCATGCACCCGAATGGCGAAACTTGCAATCAAATAGACCATGTCCTGGTAGACGGCCGACACTTCTCGGATGTTATAGATGTGAGGACCTTCAGAGGACCAATCATCGACTCTGATTACTATCTCGTTGTCAGTAAGATTCGAGCAAGGTTACCAACCGTAGCGAACTCAAGAACTCAGCGACCGTTGCGTTTCAATATCCAGCGCTTCTCAACAGAAGGTGTGACGGACGAGTACCGCCAGAAGCTTGATGAGCGGATAAGGGGAATCAACGTAGACGACAACCTCAACAATCTGTGGCAGTCAATCCACGGAGCGGTGAGCAGCTCGAGAAGTAATAGGTACTGCTCAGAGACGACCCAGAAACGGTTGGTTCGATGAGGAGCCGAAAAAAGAATTCACCGCAGAAAGAAAAAGCAGTATAAGGAGAACGTCATTACAGAGGTGCAAAACAGTATGGAACAAAATGATGTGCGGAAATGTCAATGACGTGCGGAGAAAAATAGCGCCGTCTCCCGTTGTGCAATGACCGTGAAGGTAACTTGCTGACAGATAAAACAATGGTAGCAGCCAGGTGGAGAGAGCACTTCGAGACATTGTTGAATGGAGAGAATGTTAGCGCGTCAACGGACAGAATAAGGATAAGTGATGATGGACAAGCTGTGGAGCCTCCGACGCTAGAAGAGGTGAAAAAGGCAATCAAAGAGCTGAAAAACTGTAAGGCTGCTGGAATGGACGAGCTCCCGGCCGAACTTTTCAAACACGGTAGTTAGCAGCTGTACGAAATACTTCACCGTACTCTTTTGAAGGTATGGGAAGAAGAAGAACTGCCTGATGACTGGCTAGAGGGCCTCATTTGTCCCTTATACAAAAAGGAACACAGACTGGAGTGCGGCAATTATCGAGGAATATCGCTCCTCAATTCGGTGTACAAAATTATGTCACGTATTCTGTTCAACAGATTGAGGCCGTTGGAGGTGTCTTTCGTCGGAGAATACCAAGATGGTTTTCGTGAAGGCCGATCAACAACGGATCAAACGTTTACCCTGCGACTGATCCTAGATGAATTCCGGGAATACAACTTGCAGACACACCATCTGTTTATTGATATGGAGTCATCTCCGAACCCAGCCTCACTGCCGAGGATATACTTAAGCATGGTGTTGGTTGTTTCAAGAACACCCTGCTTAATAAAGTAAAAATACTCGATGTTAAGCAATTGTACTCAGTATCAATTGAAGAAGAGAAAAAAGGTTACCGACCATCCTATTCATTTCGTGTAACTTTCGCTGGGTCTGCTTTGCCTAGCCATGTTCTCATTAATAAAATTCGTCTCCCCGTTCGCCTTTTCATCCCTCGTGTGATGAATTGCCTCAATTGTAAACAGCTTGGCCACACAGCCACTTACTGTGCCAATAAGGTACGGTGTGGCAAATGTGGGGGGCCTCATCAAGAGGATACATGCAATAAAAACTTAGAAAAATGTTTACATTGCGGAGAAACTTCACACGAGCTCCTTGCATGTCCCATATATAAATTGCGGGAGGAGAAAATTAAACGATCCTTGAAGGAGAGATCTAAGCGCTCTTATGCAGAAATACTGAAAAATGCTACTCCTGAACCCACGGTCCCAGAAAACAGATACGCTATTCTATTGCCGAAAGAGTCTGACTCTGACGAAGCGTCCGAAGGTACATCATTTGTTTTACCTAGAGGATCCAGGAAAAGAAAACAATCCTCTTTTCCCAAATTGCCAAGCAAGGGCCTTAAAATTTCTACTCCAATAAATAAATTGCGGCCAAAGCTAAAGAATTCCGATACAATACCGAAGCCAGTCCCTCCCGGTTTTGGTAATGTACAATCCAAACAGAACACCATTACTGGAAATAATAAAACTTCAACTTCCTCCGAGCCTCAACCGGGGATAGGTTTATTGAAATTTTCTGAAATTGTTGATTGGATTTTCAAAGCATTCAATATTTCTGAACCACTAAAAAGTATACTTTCAGCGTTCCTCCCAACAATTAGAACATTTTTAGAGCAGCTGATTGCTCAATGGCCCATCCTTGCAGCGATTGTATCTTTCAATGGGTAATTCACCTCCTCCAATGAAAGATTCCATCACTGTTTTACAGTGGAATTGCAGAAGTATCATACCTAAAATTGACTCCTTAAAAATTTTGCTGTATAATTTGAAATGCGATGCTTTTGCTTTATGTGAAACATGGCTTACCTCAAACATTAATTTCAACTTGAATGATTTCAACATTATTCGCCTAGACCGAGACACCCCATATGGAGGAGTGCTTCTAGGAATTAAAAAGTGCTATCCTTTCTATAGAACTAACATCCCATTGTTTGCGGGCATTGAGGCTGTAGCTGTCCAAACGAATATTAAAGGCTAAGACATGTCTATCGCTTCTATATATATACCTTCCAAAGCTCAAATTGGACAACGTCAGATTTTTAAGGTAGTGGAATCCATGGCTGCTCCGCGGCTGATACTGGGAGACTTCAACTCGCACGGAGTATTATGGGGTTCCCTCTTCAATGATAATCGATCCTCTTTGATATACAGCGCAAATTCGTTAGTTGGGTGTTCGCTAGTTGGGGCATGCCCCAACTAAAAGACACTCTTATGTCAAAACTAAAAGTCAAAAACTGATTGACGTTTGAATATCATTGATTTCAAGGGGTTCATTGGTTGATTTCTGTGGCGATCCAGAAAAAAGCATACTTTGAAATTCAATGGAATTTTATTTTTTGAATTCATATTTCGGAATGATTATAATGAAATGAATGTGTTAAATATTTCGCTTCTTCTATTCAGCATCAATTAGTTTGTGTCGCAGAGAGGTTAGTTTACTACTTTTTGAAGGTATTGATGTATTCAGTCACATTATACAATCTTTTTTAGCTAGTGGCAACGTATGTTTGTGCTTTATCGGCTTTTCCCCGGCGGCGTATCCATTTCCTGAAGGAATTTATCAAAAAATAATTGATGGCAAAAAGAACACTAATGACATACTTTGTCACAAAAAAAAACAAATTTGAACTGGAAGGAAACAGCCAACTTTTGTGAATTGTAAAATATTTCTGTTTGTTTTTTATGAAAGAAAACAAAAAATCAGCGTTTCCCTTGGGTAATTTTTGTCAGCTGTCAGTTGCCCCAATTAACGGATACGATTCGCTAGTTGGGGCGCAGTCGTGACCCAACTAACGAATTTGCGCTGTACAATGTTTGTGACGAGCTCAATATGACAGTTTTAAATACAGGCGAAGCAACACGCATTCCCAGACCACCCGCACGACCAAGCGCATAAGATCTATCTCTATGCTCGACATCACTTCGGTTAGATTGCACGTGGAAGGTTGTACCTGATCCTCACGGTAGCGATCATTTGCCAGTCGTTATTTCAATTAACAGTGAATTAGGCCTCACGAATTCAATCAATGTCCCTTATGACTTGACACGAAATATTGATTGGAAAAAATACCAATCTTTAATTTCCACTTCTCTTGTTTCGACGGAAGAGCTACCACCTACCGAAGAAAATGAATCTCTAGCGGGTTTGATTATTGAAGCAGCAGAACAAACCCAAACGAAATGATGGGCATGGCATGATAATGAACAGCCGGCCTCCTAATCCCTGGTGGGACAAAGAGTGCTCGGATGCATATGAAGCTAAACAAGTTGCTTACAAAGAAATTATGAAACGGAAAGGGTGTACACGTGCAAACTTTGAAAATTATTCGATTTTACAAAACAAATTTGACAGTCTCCGTCGTGCCAAAAAGTCTAGTTATTGGAGACGTTTCGTTGATGGCTTGTCAAGAGAAACATCAATGAGTACTCTTTGGAACACAGCCAGAAGAATGAGGAATCGAAACGTAACTAATGAAAGCGAAGATTTTTCGAATCGCTGGATATTTAATTTTGCCAAGAAAATTTGTCCCGATTCTGCTCCTGCGCAGAAAATCGATCGCGATGCTACCACAAGTAACGATTCCAATGATGGAATTTTCAATTGCACTCCTCTCATGCAACAATAATGCTCCGGGTCCAGACAGAATTAAATTCAACTTGGTGAAGAATCTGCCTGACCTAGTAAAAAGACGCTTGTTGAATTTATTCAATAAGCTTCTTGAGCAGAACATAGTCCCGCACGACTGGAGACAAGTGAGAGTTATCGCCATTCCAAAACCGGGAAAACCAGCCTCCGACCATAACTCGTATCGACCGATTGCAATGCTATCCTGCATCAGGAAATTGTTGGAAAAAATTATCCTACGACGTCTCGACAATTGGGTTGAGGCGAACGGCTTGCTATCAGATACCCAGTTTGGTTTTCGGAGGGGAAAGGGAACGAATGATTGTCTGGCGCTACTTTCGTCAGAAATCCAACTAGCTTACGCAAAAAAAGAACAAATGGCGTCTGTGTTCTTAGACATAAAAGGAGCATTAGACTCTGTTTCTATTGATGTTCTCTCAGAGAAACTATATCAATGTGGTCTTTCACCAATATTAAATAATTATTTATACAACTTATTGTCAGAAAAGCACATGCATTTTTCATATGGCGATTTGGCAACATTCAGAATAAGTTACATGGGCCTCCCACAAGGTTCTTGTTTAAGCCCCCTTCTCTACAATTTTTACGTGAATGACATTGATAATTGTATTGTCAGCCCATGCACTCTAAGGCAACTTGCAGATGATGGCGTGGTTTCTGTTACAGGACCAAAAGCCATAAATTTACAACAACCACTGCAAGATAGTTTGGATAATTTATCAAGTTGGGCTTTGAAGTTAGGCATCGATTTCTCTACGGAGAAAACAGAGTTGGTTGTTTTTTCAAGGAAGCGTGATCCAGCTCAGCTTCAGCTTCAGTTGGTTGGTAGAACGATAGCCCAAGTCATGACCTTTAAATATCTCGGAATTTGGTTCGATTCTAAAGGTACATGGGGAGGCCACATTAGGTATCTGATAAAGAAGTGCCAACAAAGGATAAATTTTCTCCGAACAATAACCGGATCTTGGTGGGGTGCTCATCCAAGTGACGTGATAAGATTGTATCAAACAACGATACTTTCAGTAATGGAATATGGGTGCTTCTGTTTCCGTTCAGCTGCAAACACTCACATTATTAAATTGGAACGAATACAGTATCGTTGTTTACGAATCGCCTTAGGTTCCATGCAATCGACACATACGATGAGTCTTGAAGTTCTAGCGGGAGTTCTTCCCTTAAAAGATCGATTCTGGGATCTCTCCTCTCGTTTACTTATACGATGTGAGGTTATGAATCCACTTGTAATTGAAAATTTCGAAAGACTTGTCGAGCTTCAATCCCAAGCCAGATTCATGACATGTCACAAGAAATAACGCCTTCTAGTTATGTTCTGACATGTGTTAATATACTAGATACTCCCGATTCCACTTTATTTTTCGACACGTCCATGCAAGAGGAAATTCGTGGAATCCCGGATCACCAGCGCTCTCTGGAGATCCCTAAAATATTCATAAGTAAATACCAACACATTGACTGCCATAAAATGTTCTACACTGATGGGTCACGAATCAATGAGGCCACTGGCTTCGGTATTTTCAACAATAACACTTCGATCTCTTTCAAGCTTGCAGAATCTGCCTCCGTTTATACAGCCGAACTAGCAGCAGTTCACTATAGTCTGGAAATCATTGATACTTTACTTCCGAGCCATTATTTCATCCTCACAGATAGCCTCAGCACAATTAAGGCACTACGCTCATTAAAGCTTGATAATCACGCTCCGTTCTTTTTGAAGAAGATACGAGAATACTTAACTAAATTAACAAATAAATCTTATCAAATTACCTTAGTGTGGATTCCCGCTCATTGCTCCATACCGGGTAATGAGAGAGCGGATAATTTAGCCAAAATAGGGGCGCTGGACGGTGACATCTATGAAAGACCTATTGCCTTCAATGAATTTTATAGCGCTTCTCGTCAGAGGACGCTTACTAGTTGGCAAACATCATGGGACAATGGAGATCTGGGACGGTGGTTGCACTCAATTATCCCTAAAGTATCAACGAAGGCATACTTCAAAGGGTTGGATGTAAGTCGAAACTTCATTCGTGTGATGTCTAGACTCATGTCCAACCATTATACGTTGAATGCGCATCTCCGCCGTATTGGGATCGCAGAAGATAATCAATGTACTTGCGGAGAGGGTTACGAAGACATTGAACATGTTGTTTGGTCTTGCACTGAATATCGTGAAGCCAGATCCCAATTAATAGACTCCTTACGAGCCAGAAGAAAACCACCCTATGTACCTGTTCGTGATATCCTCGCTTTACGAGATCTTACATACATGAGCCATATTTATCATTTCCTGAAAACAATAAATATTCAAATATAATTATCCCAACAATGTTTCTAGTTTTTTCCCCTTGCTACCCACAAACAATTTAGATTTCTTCGCAGTTAGTTAAGTTTATCTAACTTAACTAACTGCGATATAAATAAAGAAAAAAATAAACAAAGATTACAGAAAAACTATCAATAGGTTTACAATGAAATTCAAGAAAATAGAGTATAATTAAAAACATTCAAAATGATGATTATACTCAGTGTTAGCATTAGAAAGTGTTTTTTTTATAACGTGATAGTCTTAAGAACCTTTGTAACATGTTTTGTAAAAAAAAACCCCGGCGTAAAAAAGCTTTTGCAAATGCCGTGTCAAATAAACGTTTTATGAAAAAAAAAATCTGTTTATTGATTTCAAAGCGGCGTACGATTCAGTGAAAAGAAACGAGTTATGGCAGATAATGGTAGGACATGGTTTTCCGACGAAACTGATTAGGCTGATTCGTGCAACGCTGGATGGACCGAAATCAAGTGTTCGTGTTGCGGATGAGATTTCGACGTCCTTCGTAACCTAAGACGGATTGAAGCAGGGTGATGCGCTGTCAAACTTGCTGTTCAACATTGCTCTTGAAGGTGCCATCAGGAGAGCAGGCGTGCAAAGGAACGGTACCATCGTCACTAGGTCGCATATGCTCCTAGGATTTGCGGACGATATTGATATCATTGGAATCGACCGCCGAGCTGTGGAAGAGGCATTCGTGCCTTTTAAAAGGGAGACAGCAAGAATTGGTCTCAAAACCAACACCAGCAAGACGAAGTACATGATAGCTGCAAGAATACATGGGTCCAATAGTGATGTTGGTGATGATAAATTTGAAGTAGTGGAAGAATTTGTGTACCTTGTAACTCTAGTGACGTGCGATAATGATGTTACCCGCGAGGTGAAAAAGCGTCTTGCAGCTGCAAATAGGGCTTTTTACGGACTTCGTAGCCAGCTGAAGTCGCGTAGTTTGTAGACGAAGACAAAATTCGTGTTGTACAAGACATTGATAGTTCCGGTTGCCTTGTACGGCCATGAAACATGGACGTTAAAGGAAGTTGATCGTAAAGTGTTCGGTGCTGCGAACAATACTCGGCGGTAAAGAAGAAAATGGTATCTGGCGGCGTCGCATGAATTACGAGTTTTACCAAGTATATAAAGGAGTGGATATTGTCAAGCTAATAAAAAACAGCAGCCTGTAGATTGCGCCAATAGTTGCAGTGCTTGGTTGAACCCCAAGACCGTATCTTTACCTTCATCCAACTTGTTGAAATTTAATAAAGCAAGCTCAGGACCAACAAAGTTGATCTCTGCGGCTGCTCTGGCCAATTTATCGGTTTGCAGTAATATCCGGAATGTCCGGACACCCAAACGAGGTTGATAGTATTGTCAATGTTAAGTTCTTCTAGTTGAATTCGACATGCAATCACTAGGTTGGACCGTGATTTGTCCGAGCCAAGGATGCAAAACGCCTACCTTTTCTGCGGCTGTAATTTTTCTGCCTACATTCTCATTTCTCTTTCGACGCTGCTGTCGTTCGCTAGGGCAGGACGCCCAGCGCTGTACGGCAGTCTGTAAGCAAAGCAGTAACATGACAAAAAAATACTGCCCCCAGTACAGCCACCAGACGCGAGCGGTACAGCTTCTCTTTCCTTATTTTACACTTTTTAATATTTTTAATCTATTCAATATTTTTAATCACAAACGACGACAATAAATGCGGATCGTTTACGCCACGACCGGCAGTAACGCTTTCGTGCGGGCCTCGCCCTTTGACTATGCAGAGAAAAGTGTACAAAGCGAGAGAACAAATTTACTACGCCACACTCTTACCGAGCAGTCGAAGTACAGCAGCAAAACAAAAATGTATTCTACTGCTGTACGGGAAAATGTACTTGGTTTGGCTACCGTTCTGGCAAGAGCTGTAGTGATGCGTCGCTGTAGCGGGCTGTACGGCTTGTGCAAATGTAAATATACCGAAAAAAAGAGAGCTGGTACGTAACAGGCAACTTTCGTTTGTTGTTGTCTCTCTGTATGGCTTGACTACCACTTCTCTCGAGAGGGAATTTTCGAATGGAATGTTCTGTTGCGAAAACTACATGTGAGTGTAATATCGCTACGAGAAAGAATTTCTTCGCCCCGTGTAATCATTTGTGACCACAGTGTTCTAATGTCCAACATGCTGCAGTCTGTATGCACATGATGATATTTCTTGTTTAAATTGTATGTGTGATGGTTTGATATTTAGAAAGGCCTCAAGGGCAGCAGTCGGAGTTGTATTGAAAGCATCAGTCAACGCCATGAGCGCCATTCTTTGCAGATGGTTAAACTTTGACTGGACCGTCATCACTTCTCCCCTATAGCATTACACAATGACGACAGTATTGGACGTACACATGTCGTGTAAATCCAATATATGTATTTGGGTTTGAGACCCCAGGTATTTCCAAAAGCTCGTTTGCATTGCCCAAAGGCCATGCAAGGTTTATTAACTTTGAACTCAATGTAAGCAGACCAATTCAGTTTGGAATCCAATATAACTCCAACGGCAGCTCTTACTTCTTGTTGCATTAAGTCGAAGATTGTTCCGATGCAAAGTCCAGTAATTAGTATTTGGTAATCGTCAGCAAACTCGTACTCAACTTTCTTATCTCTGCATGTCTCAGTGATGAGCAAATAATGCGGTTACTAAGCATTGCGTTTATCCAACGTAGACTGGAAGGACACATAGTCAAAAGCACCCTCAGTATCTAGCAATTCACCTAAGATGTTGAGATGTAATTACCCGCAAAAAATATGGCAATTGAAAGACTCATTTACTTGGATGCCAGCAATCAGTAGTTTAATTTCATTGATTGGTTCCAATGCTGTCATCAGATGGCGTAGACTTTCATTGTGTTGGCACATGTGAATTTGGCATAAACTATAATGGACTATGCCCAAAACTTCATCTTCAACAAACTAATACCCTTCACGACAATTTGCAATGTTCCAATTTCTTCTCCCGGATCCGTTATGGAGAAAATCGGTGCATCAATCGTTTTGATATTTTCGACCTTGGGTTCTTGTATTTCATGTCTCAGTTTAACTTTAGCATACCTGCAATAATGACAGCTAGAATCCGGAAAACTTAGAAACATCATTCGCAAACATTCTCACCCGATTTCCGCGCAGTCAGTTTGTTTCTCATGTACCACGATAAACTTCAGTGTATCGTCTTCACTCGGTTGCAGCATCTTTCGCAGTAATTCCCGTCGTTTGGGGTGCTTCTTTTCGTCAAGATCAACCACAAAGCTATAGTTGAAAGCTAGTTCAAGCGACTCATTCGTCGATATCGAGACCAGTTTGGTCTCCACTTGGTAGCCCCTCATATCGAGAAATCCAACAAGCTCGACGTAAATGTCCCGTACGTTCAGGGTAAACAGTTTGTCCAGTGCCTTTTTCTCCCACCGGATCGTAAGGATCTCGATGGCTATTTGCTCCGAGTGCTTTTGTTCCATTACCTGCGAAGAGGATCTTGTTTGCATATTATACGAGTTCATTTTTTGGGTTTTCTTCTTACCTTGGAGTATGCGCGTATTCGCTGTTGCATCTCTGGAGAGTGGCCAAACAGTCCCGCGTAATTTTTGCGCATCTCGTTCCCGTTGGGGGGTTCTACACGAATGAAGCCAAGCAAAATGTTTTAAAAGGATGCAAGTAAATTTGAAATCGTTTCAGTTAGATAGCCGACTTGTGTGCACTATACTTGGTAAAAACTATTTTTTCCATTAAGGAGAAAATTGTTTAAAACCGCGTGAAAAACACAACACCTATAACAAAATTAGTTATGGAATTTGACTGATGTCCCGCAAAACAATAGTTTTTACCAAAAAAATTCTCCACTAAAGAGAAATATAGTATAGTGCAATCCGCGGCTAGCTTAGTCCTGCCACTAACTTAGGTTAGTGTCGGATTCTGATGAGACGAAGCCGAAACGCAAATTCATAACTAATTTGGATTGTGTGATTTTTTTAATTTGTTTCAACCTGTGAGGTCCGATGTGCCCGATGCATTTTCAGTGGCCGCGTATTCTGCCCTTTGAAAAGATATTCTCCTCCGATCTGACGATGTTATTGAAGCGGTAGATATGAGCGATGGCCTCGCTGGTGTATAGGGATTCGACTGAATGTCGTATGATTTGAACTTTTCCTGAAGTCGAGATAAATTTTGGAACTCTACTTGAACTCGGATCATATTGGGCACGGAGTATTGTACTTACTCTCAGTTTTGTCGCTATCATGCTGGTCGCGTTGGACACCAGAAGGGCAGCATTCCCACAGCTCGGCTCCGAACTTCTAGCATTCTGCTCCAGCAATTGAGTCTTCTCCCTGATGTTGATGCCAACACGTTTCACAGACATTCGCCGATGATCCCAGTCGGATTCATTTTCTCGAATCTTTGGTGGTGATTCGGTAGTTTCCTTGAATGCAAGTGCTTTTTATTAGATTTGAAATTATGGGCGAAAACGTTTGTATAGCTTAATTATACCTTAATATGAGCTTTTGTTAAATGACGGATAGGAATTTGAGATACCGGAGAGACAACATTTTCATTATTATCATCGAGCTGAGTTTGAGTTTGAACATGTTCTTCATTTTTTACGAGTTGAGTTTGGATGCCAATTTCAATGCGTTGCAGCTATTTGAAAATTTGTAATATTTTAATAAAGATAGAGCATTACAAAAATACTTTAGAAGATACTTATAGGTTTCCAGAATACAGTGAAATTGAAGAATTTTTGTCAGTTGTTATCAAAGTAAATTGAATTATATTTGTTCTATTTAGTTAGTTCTATTATATTCCTGGTAACATTCTACTATTTACGGTAGAGTAAGGGAAAACTTTCATATAGTAATAAGCGAGAGAAAGGAAGATTTAAGCCACAGACATATCTTAACGTACCGGTGAGGAGCCATCATCTTTTACAGGGGAATCTTAAAAAGGACAATCATTTCAGAATAAGTCTATACATAGTTGGTTAGTCAACAAAATACCTTCCAAACGATTCAGATTTTTCTCTAGTAACGTTTTCTCTTCTGCCAAAACTTCATTCTCGGTACGTAATCCTTCCAACATAATGGAAAGCGCGTCGTTATCCAACTGTAGTGACTTCAATTTCTCCAGCAAAGTCTTTTGGGCGTTCTTCGCAACTGCCTCTTCTTCCTGCAAGGTCTGGATCTGAATAGCAAGCTCCTCGTTTTTCCTACGCAATTCTTCCAGCTGGTACCGCAATAGTTTATTTTCGTCAACTATCTTAGTGTAACTTTCCTGCTGACGCTTGAGATAGTCTCGTTCAATCTGAAAAAATAAAATTTGTTAATCGCTATATTCCAATAGAAAAAGTTCACCGCGCTTTATACCTCAACTTCTGACATGTGCTCTCTTAATTTTTCAATGTTTTTCTTCAGCCTCTCACATTCATCAAACAGATGAGTGTTTTTATCCTTCTCACTCCTTATTTTTTGTTCGAGTTCAGCTGAAAAATCAATTTAATCATAATATCACATAAGTATGGTCATCTCCGCTCTCACTTTGCTTGGCTAGTTCAGCGTCTAGTGCACGTTTTTCCGCTTCCTGTTGATTCTGCATCTTTCGCTGCATGTCATTCAACTGACGGGTTAAGTTGATCATCTCCATGTTCTCCTCTGCATTCTGCCGCATAATTTCATAGGACAACTTCTCTTCCAGTTGACGCTCAATGAGCGCAGCTTTTTCCTTCTCGTTTTGTATTTCCTGCATAATCCAAAATCATTAAAAAAAACTGTTAAAAACGCATATCTCAAAATGTTTCACCTTATTCAAAAATTTCATATCAATTTTCATTTTAACATATTCCGCCTCGTTGGCAATTTTTTCCTCTTTTAGCTTCTCACAATTTCGACAGCTTTTCGGACCCTTGTGATCACTACTTCTAGAGGAGGTACGATCATCTTCGGAAGAAGAATCCACCGTACTCCGATTAGCACCAAAGTAGCGTTCATTGCCATTATCATTTGACACCGATGCAGCCGTGGTTGTTGGTTGCTCCTCCTTAGGTCGACGAGCACTACGGTACCGTTGGTTGTAATCTTCTCGCTTTTCTCGGGAACTCTTCCCGTCACTTCTCCTCAAAGCTTCCAATTTGTCGTGCAGTTCTCGCCTCTGTGTTTCCAAGCTTTGAATGTTGCTGAAATTAATTTTGATAAAGCACATCGCTGTGCATAGAAATTCACCACCTAACCTATGGTTGCTCGAAATGTCCCCCTTCGATCGGTGCTTACTACTCTCGCTGGACAACCGCAGTAGCTTGGTCTTTAGCTTCTTGATGACCAGTTCCTGCTCCTGATTACGTTTCTTAACCGTGAACGTCTCATCGCACAGATTGATGTACTTATCCTCCAGCTCTTTCCGACTCAGTTTGGATACCACCAACCGATGGTTAATTAGATGCTTCTGACACAGATCCATCGGTACCTTGAAATTTTCTGAGTACGGTGAAGCACTAGTGGGTCGCTTCTTCCTACGAGGTAATCGATTAGCTAGCAATTTGATGCAAACATTGTCCAAAACTTACCCATTATGGCCACCGTCGTTACTCATGTCGGTTGCGAACAATAGATTTGAACTAACTGGCACAATAATATTGTACTGTAATTACAAGTATTTAGGAAATTTCATAATTTTTATTCTCGAACCGAGTCGAGAATATTTGATTTATTAGCAAAATGTTGATATTTTTATCGGTTACCAATAGTGACCGGAGTAACAACCAAACAAAACATGACCACGCGCGTGTTTCACGCTAGAAGGCGTGCGCGAGTTCGCAGAGGCGTACGTAACATTTTCCCTTTTTTGCCTGTGGCGTTTTTCCGTTGAAAAAGACCTTTGTGGAGGGTTGCAACGAATGATGCACTTTCGAGCAGAAGTGGTAAATTAATGAAGCACTGTTCTATGAATCCAGTGCGACTCACTCTGTGTTTTTTAAAACGCAGATGAATCAGCAACCGGTTGAAAATCTTCTTAATAAAGCATCACACATATACAGTTTGATGAGTGGTGGTGGTAGCTTCGCCCGCGTTCCTTGTCTTTGGTGTCACATATGCAATTAATTACACGGGAACAAATCATTTCCTCGAAATAGGAAAATTGCCTCATGATCTAATGAACATAGTATATTTTCTTTTATGAATATAAACTTTGAATAAAATGCACGATTTCATGAGTTATTTTCCTTTTTTCATTTTTTGCTATCTTGATGACGTTTTCTTGTTGCTATTTATAAAAACGTGTTTTAACTCTGTAGTGTGAACATAGTATAACGCTATCTAGGCATTACAATTTTTCAGTTGACTTTAAATAATGAATCATAGGTCCTGAAATCATGATTCGAGCTTCAGTTAACTTAAAATCTTAATCATGAATAATTCAAATTCATTAATTATATTTATTAACGATTCATGATTAAGGGTACAAACTTCCCAACAAACATTTCGTGGTTTTATAAACGTTTTAACAGTTTCTTTATTCAGCTCTAGCTGAACATTGGAAATATACGTGTAATCATATATCGTTTATTCCACCCTTAAGCATCTGGATTTGGAGAATTTATTCAGCTTGTCTGATTAAGACACATGAAAGAACAATTCTTCAGCACCTATAAAGCCTGAAGAAAACCACAGTTCAGCTTTATCAATAAACCTTTTCGTTACCGCTATTCAGCTGAGAGAATTATCATAGGAAAATTGTTAAAAAAGACATTTATTTCAAGTTACACACACGCCATCAATCTTTTTGGAAGCCATATTCTTTTATTAGTGTTACGTTACAGTTAGAGAAAAATTGTATTACCTTGTTGGATATCATATAACGTACCTGGAGATCCGAACCAGCAACCTGTTGAATACTAAGCACTTACCTTACTGTCTGCACCAATCTTGGATACATCGAATGCTTAAGATTTCACCGATGTACCGACAAGTCTAGGCTGCTGAATAGAGCCTGTACAAAGGCTACAGTAGCCTTCTATATCTATTCTATTTCCAAGGTGAGGATTTATGGTTGTCACAAAACATTTAGATAATGGGGTTTTCGATTGATTGACACCGGTGTAGTGGAGTGCACTGAAACTGCACCGTTTTTGCACTTTCTAGCAGAAGTGCAGAAAACTGGGCATGTTCCATTGACACTTCTGCTAGAAAGTGCAAAACCAGTGCAATCCACTACACCGGTGTCAATCAATCGAAAATCCCATAAGTAAAAATGGGTGTTATATGAACGTGGTGGTAACTGAATGATGAATTGAAGCCATTTATAATTCTAAAGTGGTAATCTCCTCAATTTATTTACCACTCCCTACCAAACGATTTTCTTTCCATTGTGATTTTTTTGGTAAGCGGAAGTTGCTGTTCGAATTCAATAGTTTATTTTTTTATATCAATTAAGTTCGCCAGCGTGAATAATCATTTCATTGTACCTTTGTTTGCAAGTCGATGGATAGAAAACAATCATGGTAACAATGCTGGTGCCAAAAATTATAGCATCGTTGGAACAAAAAGTTTCTCTTGTGTTCAATATGAAAATATTCTTGTTTCACAAGTACACCGTGTCCAATAAATTCTCATACACTTCTTCAAAGGCATTGTTGTTGTGTACGCACAACACATATATTAGCTATGTATTGGTGACATGTTGTACTATGTTTGCACTATTACTGACATGATAACATACATTCTTTCATTCAGTTTACATTTTCTACCGACGATGAAGGAATTCCGTGCCGTGGTGATAAAAAAATGTTTGGCTGGTGAGCGCCCGGGCGCTATTTTCAAAATTTTAAAGAGTGTTGGAGTAAAGCGCGATTATGTTTACCGGACCATCCAAAGGTACCGTGACACTTGCTCATTGGATGACAGAAAAAGATCCGGCCGCCCTCGTTCGGTAAGGACTGGACAAGTGGTTAAAGTCGTGAAGGAACGGATTAGGCGAAAATCTCAGCGCTCTGTTCGGAAAATGGCTGCTGATCTGAATATGTCGAAATCATCGATGCACAATATTTTAAAACTCGACCTGGGACTGCAAGCTTTCAAGAAACGTAAAGTACACGGAGTTTCGGAAGCTTCCAAGGAAAAAAGACTTGAAAGAGCAAGTGCTATCCTATCACGGCACGCTGGGGAAGAATTTATATTTTCTGATGAAAAATTATTTGTCCTGCAGCAATCTCACAATGTCCAAAATGACCGATTGTGGGCTGTCACTTCCAGGAATGTGTCAGATAGTGACAGGAATATTCCTCGATTCCAAAGCGCCGGTGCAGTGATGGTTTGGGGAGCAATTTGCAAGCGTGGAAAATTTCCGCTTGTTTTCATCGACAGAGGCGTTAAAATTAACGCTGTGTATTATAAAACTGAAGTTTTAGAGAAAATCGTAAAGCCAAGTGTGCAAACAATGTTTGGAAATGACCATTATGTGTTTCAGCAGGACGGAGCGCCTTCCCACACAGCGAATGTCGTTCAGAGCTGGTGTCGGAACAATTTGAACGACTTTTTGGCGAAGGACGAATGGCCTCCCAGCTCTCCGGATCTTAATCCCTTGGACTATTTTGTGTGGTCATACATGTTGTCGAAGATCAACGAATACAGAGTGTCCAATATAACCCAATTCAAAACCGTAATTCAACGGATTTGGGACGAAATGCCGATGGAAGCCGTGCGTGCCGCTTGTGATGGTTTTGAGAAACGTCTAAAGCTGGTGAAGAAATTAAAAGGCGGTGTCATTCCAAAACATATGCTGTAAATGATCAGTATTATATAGCATCACAGTATAAAAAATTTCAATAAAATTTAACTTACCAATACAGAATAATTTGGGTTTCATTTTGTATGAGAATTTATTGGACACGGTGTAAACAGACCGTTTCGAATTAAAAGGTAAATTTACATAAACGAGGGCGCGTGTGATTTGGTAAACTTGTACATTGAAAAACTGTAAATCGTGTATTTCCCGTGGTGAAAGCTCAGTACATATAAAAAAAACTAAATAAACTTTCTTTATTTTTTTATTCATTTATTGATCTATTGCTCCTTAACTGTAATATATGCAAAACATCTCAATTGGAATATACCGAAATAATAAAAAAAAATCCTTCACTTAATAGTAAAAAAAATTGTGTGTGTATTGGGACTCGAACCCAGGTCGGTTGCCATTCCTCATGATTTGCTAATCGCGCCAATTTTTGTAGTAGTTACAATTACCTTTGTTAAACACATAATTCAGCTAAAAGTCAAAGGTGGTATAACGGCAAATGTAAAGGTAGAAACAACCTTTTGAAGACATGTAGTGCAGCTTAATGATTAAAGGTAATACTATTGGTAACAGCATCGTTTTTTCAACTCGCAATTCAGTCTAATTAAGATGGTTGAATAAAAGCTTTAATATTGTCACTATTACATTTATTAGCAGTATAGTTCAGCCTAGTTGGAACTGGCGAATACTGGATTTTAAATAGGCTGAATAAACTGTTAATGTTTAAATAGTTCAGCGAAAGTTTTATTCAGCTTACATAACCTTTAATCTGCTTTAAATCAACACGTAGCCTTACAGTTCAGCTCCTAATGTTTGTTGGGTTCATATTTATGCTATTTCTTAACGACAACTAAACTAACGCATTACATTTTATGAAAATGATTATTTTATATTATAGAACATAAAAACGTTTTTAATCCACCTAACAGTGTGATGGGACATTTCTTATAACTCTAATCACTCTCTTCGGATATTATATCGATTAGGCATATTTAGAATTTTATGTTTCGCGATGTTTTTGATAACACATGCAGAGAACTTAGAACTGAAATTGCAGCTCTTGATATCTCGCTACCTCTGAAGTGCATGTGTGCATAGTTCAAATTTTACTTCGATATCGCCTTTTTCTAAAAGTGACTTCCCAGTAGTATCTTTGATTGGAATTATTCTCATCCTAATGCCAAAGAACAAATAAAAAACTCTCGAACCCCGTTAACGAAAATCATCATCACTGGAATTTTCCTCTCCACGAAACTTTTCGATAACCTTCCGTCACTTGTGTTTGTACACTGGGTGCACGCTGCTCTGAAAATCTAACAAAATCGTTTTAGGGCACCAGCGGGTCTCATTCCAAGCACTTGCGCAATTTTCGGCGGGTTAAATCTGTAAAGAATTCTAAAAACTAACCTCTATTCCATAATTTTCAGTTCAGCAATTCGAGAAATCGTGCTCACCGCAAGCCATGAAAAAAACTGCGTTGTGGAGCGATGGTCACTACTCCGTTTACTAAAGTTATTAATAATTCTCAAATAATTTTTAAATTTTACAATCTTATTAGGAAAAGTTGTTTAATAAGCTTCTGTAATATTGTGTAGGAAAAACCTGTTTTAATCCACCTTGAGGTGAAATTGTGCCTTTCTTATTTCTCCAAACTATGATTTAATAGCTGGTTCGTACAATATAACATTATTCAAATGTCTTTCATTCTTATTACACTTGGTAAGTATATATAAGAGCACCTTTTTGCATTCATCGCGGTATCGGTTTGAATCGGAGTTTTCTATGTGATAGCACTCCACAACCCGTAACTCCGGAGCCGGAAGTCGGATGGAGATGGAATTTAATATCAGTTTCCGGGGACGCAACACCTTTCATTTGAGACTAAGTTTATCAAATCGGTCTAGCCATTTTCGAGAAACCAATATAACCGTTATCCTGAATTTGGAGGCTTCCGGAACCGTCGATGGTGGCCAGTGTGGCCAAAGAGACTTTGAATGACTGTTGGTGACCTAGATCTACAAATTCAACAGGTGTGTTTACATTTTGGAAAAAATTTCACCTTTTTACATTCATCGCAGAATTCGTTTGAATCGGGATTTGCTGAGTGATCGTACGTATCACCCTGTAATTCAGGAACCAGAACTCGGATCCACACAAAATTCAACAGCAGCTGATGGACCTTTCATTTAGAATCAAGTTTGTCAAAATCGGTTCAGAAAATTCCGACAAACCGATGTGGACAAATCAACAAATTTTGTTTTGTAACTATACTCTTCAACTCGTAATCCGGAACAAGATGTCGGTTGAAAATGAAATTCAATAGCAACCTATGGGAATATTATACCTTTCATTTGAATCTTAGTTTGTAAAAATCGGTTCAGCCATCTCCGAGAAACCGATGTGGACATTTTGTTAACAAATCCGCACATACACACACATACATACATACATACATACACACATACATACACACAGATATTTTGCGATCTCGGCGAACTTAGTCAAATGTTATATGAGACTCGGCCCTCCGGGCCTCGGGTAGAAAGGAGCAATTGCATAAGCTTTCTATATGAGAAAGGCAAAAGAATAATATTTAATTAGCTTAATCAGCATGAGCTCAATGTTATCTTCATGTGATTATATTTTGAAATGTTGATGGAATGAGTTTGAAAGTGGTGGGAATGGGGGGTTTGTAGAGTGGGAGTGGAGGATGCGTCAGAAATCCTTCATCTTATTTCGGTATACGGGGTGGATGAAGGAAATGCGGTCGTGAGGGTGGTCCAAGGGGAGGGGAGTGATGAAGGAGGGAGGCGTAAGGGTAAGGCGGGGAGGGGGAGGGGCGGCGACGCAATACTCAACTGCATATTTTGCCTTCCATTTGAAATCGGTTCAGTCATCACCGAAGAACCGATGTGACTTTAATTGTAGAATATGCCCGGAATTCCGGACTTCCGGAATCGTCGATAGAGGACAATATATTCAAAGAATGTTTGATTGGCAATCAGTGATCTAGATCTGCAATTAGAAGTAATTTGGTGACCATTTCAATAGTTTTTAGCCTCTGAGGTATTACGATTGTACCGGATTATATGGGAAATTCCAGTGTATCCTTACTAACACCCCTGTAACTACGGAAGCAAGCATCAGAACCGAATGAAATTCAGCAGCAGTCAATGGTATTACTGTATCTTACATTTGTAATCAAGTTTGTAAAAATCGGTAGAGAATTCATTGGGGAATGGGTGTGATATTAGCTTAGCAACTTGGCGGGTTCCCCGGGGGCGTCATGAACCGTCATAGGTGGCCAATGTGGTCAAAGCTGCTTTGATTGATCATTAGTGATCCAGACCCACAAACTAGAGTAATGAGTAAAAATTTCTGAAGTGGCCCCCTCATTTTTCACAAAGTTGTGAATTTTGCAAAACATGTTTTAATTTTATTGTTTAGGTACCCCTAAACATCTTCATGAAATATTTTGTCGTTATTCGAAATATTTCTAATAGTTTTAGTTAGTTGAAATTTTATACACCTTTTTATTAAAATATTTTTTTACAGCCAAAGCTTAATTTCGAATTGCACCAAACTTCACTGGTGGTTTGACAAATGTTGAGTCTATGAAATGTCGAAAAAAGTTTAAACAAATGCTAACTATTTCTACTATTTTTTAAACAATTTTTCAATAAAATGCAGTTTTAAATGGTTTCTTCACGCGATATTCATACCGTTTAAATTGTAAAATGTTGCATATTTTATCAGCTTTCAATTCCAAGAATAAAATTTTTGAGCAAACATAAGGTTTTTAAAATATTTGATTTTTTGTGTTACCCGGCATGCGAAAAACAACGCGCGTGCGAAACAGTCGCTGGTCGCCACGGCACGCTTGGACCAACATCGCATGAGCGAGTCGGTGGGAGCTCGCCATGACTCTGACTACATCAAATGCAAAGCTAGAGAATGAGTTTCGTTGCGATAGTCTTATCGATAATACTCAGTGTAACACATCTTGTGTTATCTAAAAATGTACCATCTAATTTACCTTCATCAATTGTTATTGCATTTCAGGACAAGTTTTTTTGCTGAGAATCGTGAATTTCATAGTGCAAAATAGAGAATCAATATTTTTGAAATAACTCTTCGTCCAATCAAACCATTGTAATTTTATTATAATTGTACAAACAGTATAATGTATAATCAGTACAAACTAGCTCTATACGCGGTAGTTTATTTATTGCTTCATTGAAGATCTGTTCTTGCTCACGAGAGAATAACCATTTCTTTAGCATATGTAAAAATCAATTCGATTGCATATTTGCAATCCATATTTATTTTAATTTATGCGAATCAACGGAAAGATTTTCCCTCGCACATTGGTTATGTTTTTTTTTTTATTTTATGCAAAGAATTACTGCACTCTTCAGGGTGAACTATCAACCACAGAATTATAACTTATTTCAACAAACGAAAACGATTAAGTAATAAACTGTTTGTACAAACAATATAAACAGTATGTATGTATAAAGTATAATCGCACCAACTGGTCTCCTAAGACTGATTGATTGAGTCCGTCGCACGCCATTTGTCAACCGAAACCTATTATTGCCAACTTTTATACTTGTCTAAACGTATCGCGGAGCGTACGGCAGGTTCGCTAGTGCAATGCTGGTCCAAGCGTACCGTGGCGACCAGCGACTGTTTCGCACGCGCGTTGTTTTTCGCATGCCGGGTAACACAAAAAATCAAATATTTTAAAAACCTTATGTTTGCTCAAAAATTTTATTCTTGGAATTGAAAGCTGATAAAATATGCAACATTTTACAACTTAAACGGTATGAATATCGCGTGAAGAAACCAGTTAAAACTGCATTTTTTTGAAAAATTGTTTAAAAAATAGTAGAAATAGTTAAGATTTGTTTAAACTTTTTTCGACATTTTATAGACTAAGCATTTGTCAAACCACCAGTGAAGTTTGGTGCAATTCGAAATTAAGCTTTGGCTGTAAAAAATATTTTAATGAAAAGATGTATAAATTTTCAATTAACTAAAACTATTAGAAATATTTCGAATAACGACAAAATATTTCACAAAGATGTTTAGGTGTACCTAAACAATAAAATTAAAACATGTTTTGCAAAATTCACAACTTTGTGAAAAATGGGGGGGCCACTTCAGAAATTTTTACTCTAATGTTACATCAATTTTAATATGTTTTACATCATTTGAACATCATGGTGGTACCAGTTTATATGGGAATTTGCTGTGTGACCGCATTCTTCAACACGTAACTCCGGAACCGGAAGTCGAATCAACCAAAAATTCAATAGCAGCTTATGGGAGCGTTATACCTTTCAGATGAAACTAAGTTTGCGAAAATCGGTTCAGCCATCTCTGAGAAAATTGTGTGAGTTTAAATGACTCACACACATACACACACATACATACACACAGACATTTGCCGATCTCGACGAACTGAATCGAATGGTATATGACACTCGGCCCTCCGGACCTCGGTTAAAAAGTCGATTTTTACAGTGATTGCATAGCCTTTCTTTATATGAGAAAGGCAAAAAATGTTTTTTTTTTATTTTTGTATATTTGTATCTTTAAGGTAAAAAACTTAATGTCGAAATGACATAATTTCGAAACCGTCATATTTGAAGTTTTAAAGTTATGGAGAAAATATTACTCTCATTTGGACTTCCGCCCATTTCACATGTTGGTCTAGATATAACGCCAAAGTTATTTTATCAGATGATGTGCTTTTTAACGTTTGTAAAATTCATCGAAGATACTAAACCTCCGAAATTGGCGGTTGCAAAATGATGTAATCTTGACCTTAAATTACTGTTTGCGAACATTTATTTTACCTATTCATATAATTGGTAATACAAGGATCAGGACCTGCTAGAGTCGAACGGAAAACGCAATTTTTCATATGTTTTACTCGACTTTCGGAAAGTGTTATCCTCGTTATTACGTTTTCGTCTCAACTCTACGCATTCCCAACATAAAGGCATGTTCTGCAAATGTTGAATGCTGTGCAATTTTTCGGTGAGCATTTCTATGTTTCATGTTTCTGTGTTTCCAACTTCGCTTCCTATTAAAAAAGACCCTAATCCATATTACAGTACATCCATTCAAAAGTGAGCTCAATATGATAGGAAATCTGAGGATTATGATTGATTTTAGAACTCTGAAATGAGTGTCTATTGGAATGTTTTCAGGCAGGTATGTGATATTGATGTGATTAGACAACTGTTAGATCCAGACCAATAGATCAGTTACAGGCCCATTCCCACAACTTTTCAAAAGTCCTCATGATGTTTAAAATGACAGATTATCAATGTACTGATTTGATAATTATTATTGTAATATTGAATGCAGTCAGTCAGCATCGATGAATTATTCTCATCAATCCAATTATTTTTTTTTTGGGTGGGGGTTACAGTTTTCGCATTCGTGAACAGAATAAGGCGATATTTCACCTACTTCGACCAGCAATAAAAAAGCAAACATGCTATGTAACATTGTTTGCTCTCCAACTTTTCTCGACAAGACAGCATTGGATCTCATCTTTTCGCGGTATAATATGAGATGATATTTTCGCGCCTAATGTAAAACTGCCGAATAACTAATGGTTTCGCAAAAATGAGTAGATACAGATCCTTAGAATGAAAATACTGCAATAATGTGGGAAAATAAATTCTATAACGTAATATATTAATGGTTTTTCTTGAACTTAATATATCACGAGGTTCGAAGCTGCGAAATTATCACGCTTCCATACTGCATTGTCAGCAAATTCTCGCAATTTCTTGAAAGGTGAAAAGTCGGGTCCGTGCCTACTAAGGATGAAAAAGCTGTGCGATAAACTGCTTGTCGTGAGAATGAGCGAATATTTTAACCTCTGATATTGAACAATAAATAGGCGACAAAGGGTAATCCATAACCAACAAGCTATAACTTTTAAAATATTCAATATAGATATTTAATGTCTTCAGTAAAGTTATTCGCAAAAGTAAGAGCTACAAATTTGCTGAAGACATCATTTCAATACAATCACTTCTTAGAAAATTTATGAAAATATCTCACTCGTAGGTGGATTAATCAGCAAAAAATAATTCCAATAGATAGCTGTAGAATTCTTTCTCTCAATATAAAAAAAAAATATCTGAACATTATAACCTCCTAGTTTTAAGTATTTAAAATGTAAAAAAAAAACAAAAGGATTTGGCACCGCCAAGCTAACGCATTTGTGCCTATCAAATAAACGAACTGAATAAAAAAACAAAGTGTGTCACCGTCGATATGTTGCTCGACAGGTTCGTGGCAGTCGTGCATTTATATTTACTTGCCAAGTGTAATAGAAATATTATAGACATTTCCACAATGTTATATTGAACGCAACCAGCTTTTAAATCATAGTTTGGATAAATGAGAAATTGCACCACAAGGTGGCTTATAACAGGTTTTTTTTTTGAGAACTTTCAAAAAAACCCTGAGTAAGCAGGAAAAAATGTACAAAATCGAACGTCTCACGGAATGGGTTTGGGTTGCCACCCGACTCGCTATAATCACTGCTCACCGTACGGCATTACTTCGGAGAGGGGTTTTTATGTGCATAGCAAACACTCCAACCCTAACTCCTTAGTAGTTAGTTTCTTCAGAAGGGTTGCAAAACCACTCCTCGACACACCACCAGTTCTCGACCTTCCACACATACTGGCAGTTATAGCAGCTAGATGTGGGTCGAGGCTTAGTGCTCTTTCCCTACGAAGACAATCTGGATGGCAAACTTCAGATTGTCCAAAATTCCGGTGGAGCAGGGCGTCCGGTTCGCTGGTGCCGCAATGATCCGCGATTGCTGGTGTCTCGTCGCGGTCTACTCAGTCTACTCCTCGGCGGTGAATCTAGCTTACGCCGACGGAGAGTTCCCCGGCAAAAGAAGTTCTCCCAATACCGACTCTTCTTTGGTTTTAGCACCACAGCTTCTTGAGCCCTTTGGCTCCCTGTCCAGTGCCATTTAGCACTGTAACTCCTATGGGCCCTTGGGTTTCCCTTCTCGCTCAACTGCCCCAATGGATCTAGCCTACTCCGGCGAGAAAGGTTCTCCCGAAGCCGAGCGGTAGATACCGATGTTCATTTCCGTGAGTCATTTAGCTCTCCTCTTCGGCCCGATCTACTCAATCTAGTCTCGCGCGATGGTGCTAGCCTACTCAACGGGCCAACCCAGTAGGTGCTGAGGTCCATATAGCGATTCCGGTTGGTGTGTAGCTGGCTCCCCAGAGACCCACTGCTAGCTATTCGACGCGGTCTACTCGGTTTAATCCCCGGTGGTGGAATTAGTCTGCTCAAGAGCTACCCGGTAGGGTGTCGAGATCGGTCCGGCGATTACGGTGAAGCCTGACATCGCGTACTACTCAACTGGTCCCCGGCGGTGGAGCGGTGGACCCAGTCTACACCGTTGGATCGTTTCCCGGCGGCGGAATTTCTCCCGAAACCCGATTTGTGGTTCCACGGCCAATGACACTACTTTGTTGGTCCCTTCGCCACTTCCTTTGCAGCCTGGAGAGTATACTAGTATACATCTTATCAACTATATTGTCAACTGTTACACCAGGCATACCCCCTACGAACTTCTTCGAACCTAGGGCATTCGAAGGCCACGTGTTGCGGTGTCTCTTGCATGTTCGCACCCTCCGGGCAAAGGGGTGACGAACCATGTCCAAACCGATGTAAGTACTTCCGAAAGCATCCGTGCCCCGCAAAAACTGCACCCAAGCCGACACATTTGGGATGAGCCGGTGGGTACAAGGTTTCTCCGCGTTGTCCCATTCTTGTTGCCACTTAGCAGACGAGTCCGCTAGGGTCGGTCTCCTTGCATTGCGTGCATTTCTTCGCTGGTAGCGTATGTGTGTATGTGTCAAAAATGTCACTCATTTTTCTCGGAGGTGGATGGACATAAATCGAATACCAGTAATAAATCGTTGGAAGCTGATTCGTCGAGAAAACAATGTTTGAAGGTCAATGAGTCGGCATTGGCTCTTGTAATCAGGTAAATTATACGGCTCTCGCCTCGGAAGGTGCAAAGTCCCAGATGGGGGTTTTGCTTAAGCTCCGACTCCTGGTATGGGAGTCCTGGAGTTGGCACTCAAGGCCTCTTTAGTTCCGAGTCCCAGGGCGTTGTGGAAGTAGGGGAGCTTTCGGATGTGTGGCGGTTCTAAAGAAAATAACACACTTCCTACCTTACGTACAAATTTATTCCGGTTCGGGTGCGGTGGTGACGATGGCGTGAGTTTTCGATGGCGGCAGGCAGCGGGCGACGATGATCATGGATGACACGTGCGGCAAGCAGGTAAGTTGAGCTATATTTTATGGGCTACGAGGACGGGAGAGCCACGGGGATTTCAATTTACTGCATCCGGGACCACGAGAAACGGGTGGTTCTGCATTTGGGCGCACAGGCCTTGTCGTCCTTGGCGTTTAGCAGGCGAAAGTGCCGGAATGTACGAGGCAATCGTGTCCTGCGACGATGTCCTTGACGGTGAGCCGTTACTTTTAGTTTTAGGAAAACGGCGACCCAGTTTGGAAAAGGACGTTGCGGTAACTGTCCAGCTAATAATGTTCGTTTATCTCAACTTTTTCCACGAGGGCCGTAGCGATGGCACCTCGAACACGTCTCACACTTTCTATCGTCCAAGTCCAACTCCCCAATCGCCTTCTCTTATCGTAGCCTTCTAACCAACTCCAACTCCCGCTCACTATCTCTCTCGCTCTCACTCTTTCCGTTTCATTTCCGCGCCAATCCACTGCATTTTTCACCCAAACTCTGCATTCTAATCCACATCTCTTCTTTACCGACCGCCCACTTTAAATTCACCGTTGCTCCTACACTAACTGATTATAATTTATCCTTACGGTTCACACATCTTTAATAAGACTAAGTTGCGTTACGGTAACAAAATGGTGCGGATCTCTCCGTGGAAGCTGCCTCAAGGCGTAACGAAGAAAGAAAGGATCATCCAAAAATTTCGAAGTTTATATGGAAATTAGTATGGAAAATCGGTTGAAAATGAAAATAAATTTATTAAAAAATCACCTCATCAATCAATTCATGGGAACACTATATATTTCTAAAGGTATTCTTCTACTGAACATAATCGTGGAACATTGTAAGTTTGTGAAAATTCACTGAGGAAAGTTATTAGCTAAAGAAGCAGCGTGACTTCAAAGCAAGTGGATTTTATTATTAATCATAGCAACCCTGTTTGAATAGCTCCATCGTTATACAAGTGTAAACTAGGCTTAGCACTCACCGCTCCCGTATGGCAGATACATCCCAATTGCTAGATCATGTGGAACTTTATCGAAACCTTTTGAGAAATCTATGTACATCGCGTCAACTTGTCGCCGTTTCTCGATCTCATGCATAACTTTGTTCACAAAACAGATGAGATTAGTTGTTGTCGATCGTTGTTTCACAAAACCGTGCTGAAACTCAGAGATGATTGGTTGTGACGCGTGATACAAGGCCTTATGAACTATGGCTTCAAATACTTTTGCGATGCAGTTTAGGATGGAAATTCCACGATAATTTTCTACGTTGTTAATATCACCTGTTTTGTGGATTGGAATGACGAAAGCCGTTTTCCAGGCTTCCGGAAAGGTTGCCTCTGAAAGTGATAGATTGAAGATGTGCGCTACGAAAAGTGACAAAGCATTAGCACATTCCTTTATGAAAAGTGGCGGCAGACCATCGACTCCAGCGCCTTTAGAAGTATCAACTTTCGTGAGTGCGGCGTAAACTTCTTCTTGGCCGACTGTTAATTGTCAAACAAAGTTCATCCGGCTCATTTTGTGGGGTTATGTCGGTTGGTGTAATTACATCATTCGTTCAGCATGGTGTTACTAGTTTATATGGGAATTTGATGTGTGACCGCACTCTTCAACCCGCAGCCCCGGAACCGGAAGTCAGATCAGCTAAAAATTCTATAGCGTCTTGTGGGAGCGTTATATCCTTCATTTGTGTTAATCGGTTCAGCCACCTTCGAGAAAATTGTGTGAGTTTAAATGACACACATACACACAGACATTTTCCGATCTTGACGACTTTCTTTGCATCAGAAAGGCAAAACATAAAAACATGGCATCTACCCATTACTGCCAGCTCAAAATACTTTATTAGCTGTTCGTGAAATTGCCAAACCTTATGATTTCAGTCTACACAACGACAGAACAATCACTAAAAATGCTTTTGTTTATGACCAGTCAACCGATTGGTTGGTTGGCCCTCAATGTTCATGTTCTCATTAACGGTCGAAGTTTGACTTCCGCAAATATCACGCTAGCAACAATTACCACGGCGAACAGCAAGATGAAAGTAAATTTTTGATGCTACATCCCATCCCGGAACTCTTTTGTTTCGAAAGACTTACTTTACAGGACAGTTGAAACGATCCTGCTTACACTGGTTTACAATCGAACATATGACGACTGACTGATGAGATTGCTACATAACATTGATTCCACCAGACCATACCAATTCAATCTAAAAATGTAACATCTCCCATATAACCTTACAACATATGATTTTTCACACTCGAATTATTCGCTTCGGAGGCGGAATCCATCGCTCGGCCCTATCTGCTATCCATCATCTAGTTGATCGGCCATAAACAACAAAAACCACCGAGGGAGAGCGCACAGCTAAAAAAACCGTCTTTGACAAAGGGCCAGGAACGGAACGGAGCAATACTCGGTAGGTAGGTACTGCGAGAAAATATGTGCAATTAAAAATACCTCGCACCCCGCCTGACTGAAGAGCGGCGCAACAGGCTGTGGCGGAAAGATTTTCCCGCGTAGTATCCGCGAGGATCACTTTCCCAGGGTGGCGTGTGTGGTGACAGCACAGAATCTGAGGTAGGATCGTACAGTCGCGGATGGGTGTGGGAAGTTGCAGTAGATTGTACAGCAGACGATAGGTTTTTGCGCTATCAACTGTCGTCTCTGTACGACGAGATGCCCGATGCCCTGTTGGTTGGCCAAATGATCATGATCTTTTTAATGTTTTTTTTTCGCGTTTCTTTCGGTCGTTTAGTTCGCGATGTATTAGTTCACATTTGCAAGTGGACCTAGAAGAAGTGTGCGCCATTCGGTTGTTCACCGATCACTCGAATCAACGGTTCAGTTTCAGTCGAGCTTTCGAGTAGAAAAGTAAGTTATCAACAGTATCAACGGAACATTCGGGAGTGTGGAGGATTTTTTTTCTTCTGTGAGTGGATGTGAAAATTGGCCACTTGTTCCGTGTTTACGGAAATATCCTAGCGAGCGTGAATATATCGGAGATCGTGTGAATTTGAATTAATTACCACCGCTCGCGTGCACTGGAACCTGTAAAGGGCGATCGAAAGAGTGAGGAATTATCCAAGTTCACGTTGGAATCGTTTAAAATTAACAGATGCACTGACATAAATGTCAGCGAAGATACGGCCACGTGCCCGGTTTATTAAAACAGAAAAAAATTGCTTCTTCGAAAATCAATGAAATCAATTGGTTCCGTGAAAAATCTAAGTGATTAAATAATTGCCGCTTACATAAGTGATTGATCTCAATCGATAGCCGAGATCGAAAAGTGCGAATTGCGTGTGTGTGTCTTTGAAAAAAAAACTAAACAACAACTGTAATGAAGAAGAAAACTTGCACCCGTTGTTGAAATTACAAATTGGCAGCGGTACCGACCATCAGCGGAAAAGAAGTCCAAGCAAAAGAAAAAGTGTTCAATTAGTACTCTATTTTCTATTTTCCCAGCCACTGATGAGTGTGTTTGCCGGCGATATTATTTTCTTTCTTTAATCCGCCTTCAGTTCGTCGCACTTCTGTATTTTATCACGGATCTTTAGGTTGGGACAGTACGGTACAGGGAATCGGTACAGGAAGGGCACAAAGCGGGAGGACGGGTGTCGCTTAAACACAGCGGAAAGTAAAAACAAACTTCTAGGTTTTCCGAGCATGTGGGTTGCCAAATTTGCGGGAGTAGATTCGGGCGATCAGCATGTAATGGGATTAAAATTACTGTCTAGTTTTTTTACACGGGTTGTGTGAAGTGATGATGGTTTGCAGTTTGGTTAAACTTGAATTCAGCCCTCATTAATGTCATAGAAAAAAGTTACGTGTATTATGCGTGAAGTTATATGCACAAATTCAGTGTATTCCAAAGATCCCAGACAATACTCATCCATCATTTTGCACATGCGAATGAAACAAAAAAAGCTTTTATGATCTGTTGCTGATCAAGGTTTTTACAGAGTCTTCGTGCCAGTTGCTAAGAAAAGATAATAGGTTACAACATGTTTGCATCACTTCTGACTTTTCTTTCTGTGTATTATATCTCCCGTTATTTTTGTTTCTTCTTTGTTTACTTGAAGTTTTCATTTTGCGCCGGGCTCTGACCCACGTATGAATGAATTTTCCTTATAAAACCCATAAATCCTTATTGGATGTCGAACAAGCTTCGTCATCGAACACTTCGACATCCTGTTTAAAATCATACACAGTGAACTCGTTCGGATCACATACGATCTTCTTTCGGATAAAAGATAATCCATCAATTATTTTAAATATTTAAAAACTGGCGCAAACATATTCAGCCGTGACAGATGTCTTGAAAGTTCGCCCAGATAAGCTAATAATTGTGATATTCTGTCTAAAGCAAGCAAACGACGTTGCTGGCGACATGTCTTTTATGAAGGACTACTGCGTCTAATTGCCCGCTCATAAAGTTGAGATCGACGGCGTGGTCATCGATTCGAGTTTGCCATGCACAGATCTAGTGAATTGGCTGTTTCAAGGATACTTTGTTCTAAATTTTGAATGACAATCGTAGTGGATGGAACTAACCTGTATGTCACTTCAAACTTGTGTCAGGTGACTACGTTTAATTACGTCTTCATTACACGAAATTCAAATAGTAGCAATAAGGAAATTGTGCGAAGATTCATGAGTATGACCCTCGCATTAGCAATACTGAAAAGTATGCCTTTTGTAGGGAGAGTCAACATGGTCTATTGCCAAGCCTCGCGTACAAATAGCGCGCGAGAATCTGAAGCTTAAAAGACGTTCTAAGCACTTGTTTGCGGAAATGACGGAGCCGTGGTATGCGTGGTATGGTTGAGTGGTATGCGTGATCGCCACTTACCCAGTGTGCCTGGGTTCAATCCCAGCCGAAATCGTTGAGATTTGCTGAGGTGAAAAATCTGTGGTCACGCCTTCCTTCGGAAGGGAAGTGAAGCCGTTGGTACCGGTCCATGTGTTGCTGGGCCGATAACTAGGGTCCAGATCGTGGAGTCTGTTCTCTGGTGTCAGTGATTAAGCACTCACTGCAAAAAGAGGCTGACGGAAAAGGAAACTATAATGATAACAAGAGCTACGCCACTCTCCACGAAAATCTTTATGCTTTCATCGCTCAGAAAGCGTGTGACTCTGACGACAGCTCATCTTTTCTTGCTCCTAAAAACTATAGGCAGATAAGATTCCTTGTAGAGAGTGAAATTTTTCTCAAAAGGGGCTGCGAAATATAACAAATCGAGGAAGCTCTGACACAAAGCCGAAACATCTTAGAAATTTGACATCGAACATGGAGTTTTCAGCTCTTTTAGAAACACGGCAAATCTAATGTAACATGTGTCAGAGATTTAACTTAGTGCAACACATTTTGGGGCTAGGTTGAGTATTGGAAGCTTTGTGCTATTGCAGAACGCCTCCCGGCATCGAGGAGGCTTCAATTCTCCATGTTTGGCATGGGGTTGTTTCCTCGATTCAATGAAGCTGAGCAAATGAGTTTGCAATAATTAATTTGAAATCTTTGCGATTGAGGTTTTCGAGTCGAGTTAATTTTAAGGTTCAACTTGGAAAGCTTGGAAAAGCCGCTTTTCCTTTCCGCTTTTTCTTGGAAAACGAAAAAAGCAGTTTTCTCTCGCAGCGTTGGAAAAATCTTCATGAAAATGAATCAGTAATACTCTACCAATGCTCCGAATACATTGATTTATTTTCATGAAGATTTTCCCAACGGCGAGAGAAAAAACTGCTTTTTCGTTTTCCAAGATGGCCGCTTATTATCTTATCTCAGTTGAACCTTAACACGTTCGTTTTTTTTTTCTTTCATCAATTTACATTTGAGTACAACACCATTTCTGGTGAATAAATCTAAATGGAACTGACAGGGCCGCAGCGTGATCTTCTGGCCCCTTTGATGTTTTCGTTGGCTTTATTTCTCAGATCGATTTTCATACAATAATTTTGTGCACCTAGAAAAAGAACACTTAGCCTGATTTATTTTATGGTTTTTCCTTACTTATTTTATAAAGTAGATCAAGATTTCAGAACCCCTCTAAAATTGGCGCCCATGGCGGTGGCCAGTCTCCACACTACGAGCCTACGGCCAACTCCACACTATGAGTCTTATTTTTTCATCTGATCTGTGTTGGTCTACATAAAGTGTTTCTAGAATGGGAAAACCCCATTTTAGAATATACTTCAAAAGCAATCCTCAAATGGGCGTAAAAACCCATAATCTTTTCGTATTTTTCACACTTGATTACAATGGTTTTATACTACAATTAAACATAATCACATAGTACACAGTATTGCAAAAACAAAAATTACAAATATTACAAAAATGGAATCTTAAAATCAAAGCCAACCTTCTTAGTACATTTTTGAAAACATCACAAGGTACAGAAAGGTCAAAATGGTCATAAACACTATTAAAAATATTACATATCGCCCTAAAGGTTTCCTTTTCGCTAGAGTTTGCATATCGAGCAGACGACAGCGATCGATGTACGGTGGTAGCTCTGCTGGGTTACGCCACGGGAGAGTTCTAAGAATAAAACGGTGGAATCTTGCCTGTACTGCTTCTATTCGGTGGATCCAAATGCTCGTTTTAGGAAGGACACCAAATGAATACTGAAGCTTCCAGGACAGATCCACCAAGTGAAAATAGAGTGCCCGTAAACAATATGGATCAGTGCACTCTTTGACGATTCTTATAATGAAACCCAGATTTCTATTTGCCTGTGCTATAACATGAGAGTAATGATTTATGAATGTCAATTGTGAGTCCAGGGGTACTCCGAGGTCTCTCATAACTGTCACTCTCTCTAGCGATTCCCCTGAGATGGTGTAGCTCCAGAGTATTGGATTTTTTCTGTGAGTAAAAGATATTATGGAACATTTGGACACGCAAGTTGTGACTACACCAATTACAAAAAGCATCTTAGTGTCGCTGTGTAGTGCCATGCAATCTTATATTGACCGCACAATGAGAAATAGTTTGAGATCATCAGCGTATATAAGTTTTTACCTTAGAGCTATACCATAATAAACGTTATTGAAGAACAACGAAAAAATCAACTGTCCTAGATTGCTCCCTTGAGGCATTCCCGAAAAGTTGATGAAGAAGTATGACTCGTTATTTCCTAATTTTACAGATAGAGAACGATTTACGAGATATGATTTAAGCCACCTTGTGAAGTTTAACGAAGCGCCCAGCCGCTTTATCTTCGCCAGTAGAAGAGAGTGATCTACATGATCGAATGCAGCCTTGAGATCCGTGTATACAGTATCGACCTGAGATCCAATTTCAATATTTTTAATACAGTGCGAAGTGAATTGGGCTAGATTAGTAGTTATCGATCTGCATGAAAAAAACCATGTTGATTCTTCGATATATATGCTTTGGTCTTACGAAAAAGCACATTTCCTACTAATTTGATCCAGAGAAGAGTGAGGTTATGCAACGATAGTTCGCAACATTTTGCTTGTCACCTTTTTTAAAAACGGGAAACATAACTGATTTTTTCCAACACACGGGAAGCCCTGATTGCAACAGTGATCGATTGAAAATTAGCCTGAAAGGCGTACACAATGCGCTTCCAGTTTACGAATCCATGAATAATATTGCATTGGTTTCATGAACAATGTTCATAATGTCCTGAACTAGTTCACGATTTGCTATTAATAAGGCGGAAACCGTGACAGAAGTTCACAAAACAAAAACAAATATTTCCACTAATAAAAGTGTTATGCTGGCGTTACTGGAGGGAAATTGAACATAATGACAAAACACATGATTTTTATTCATGATCCTGTTTTTTACGTAAAAACGTGGTTTGAAATGAAGAGATTAAATTTTCTATGTAAGTCACTTTGAATGCAAGTTTCGTGATTAGTTTTTGATAGCGTTAATTAATATTTTGCTTCACCGCAGATCATGCAGACACATTCCACGCACTTGTATCACTTACCTCATGAAAATAAATCTGTTAATATAAGCAAAAGTTGTTCTGAAATATGTTGGTATAGGCTCCCAAATCAAAGATATATAGAAATTTTTTTAAAGAATTTTATGACGGTCGTCAATGAAAACCAGTAATACATTTATGACTCGTTTTTATTAATTGAATTGATTTATCCGTACCACACCGACAGGTTTGTAATAAAATTTGTTTGGAGTAATCTTAAATGCAATTTTATTGTTCACATACTGTACAAAGATTTCATCTTTAGACACAGATTTATTGAGCAAATGGATCGCCGGATTCAAGGGGGGCAAAATTGACCATTTTTGCGTTGTCGCCTAACACAAAATCATGTTTTTTTCTATTTATGATGAAAACAAAGCACGCTATCTATGAAATCTTTTCAGAAGCTATTAGTACTCATCAATACCTTTCTAAAAATGTGCTATTTGTTGCCATTAAGGGGGCGGCCTACCTTATAATATCGAAAAATAATCAAGATTTTTATTTCATTTATCAGTAGATAAACTATCTAAGGATAAATCAACAATTTCAGAACAGAGTTCGAAGTGATTTCAAAGATATAGAATGGGACGCATTGGAATGCCAAATAATTATGAGAGCGCACGGAAGAATTGGTCATAGGGAATAACACTCACTCGTCCTTCATAACCATTCTTTTAAAATTGACAGGATAATTATGGATCAAACCAACTGTTTGTCTTTTCGGGTTAGATTTTCTTCAACATGAACCAAACATAGTAGTTTACCGCAGTTTTTTATGTTTTTATAGCACTTTAAATTCAAAATATTTTGATACGATGATGATACGCATTTCTTAGAATTCGCTAATAAAAGATACAATTTCACGAAATTCTCCAGTTTTCTATCATTTGGCTAATTCAATGACAAGCCGGGCATATGACCCATAAGACCGCAATTGTGTGAAATTTTTAATGATTTTTTTTGTACTGTAATATATTTAATTTATCGAAAAGCTGGGTCTTTCCTTTCTTTTCCAAATATCGCGTAAAACGGCTACGTTTTGATTAATTTCCGTAATCATCACTAATAAGTGTCGTCTTGCAGATCTATGAGTAGAAACTGTTGAACAAACGCCAGAAGCTGAACGGGAAGGGCGATATTCTCGGTTCGAAATGTTTATTTCAACCGTATTAGTGGTATTGGTATTTCACGACAACATTATATACAATATGTAGATATAGTAACTGCTCGACTGAGTATAATCGTTTAACAGTCTTACCTTTGTTGAGTTGCTTCAGAGTCACATTTGTTTATTTGTAACGCAACAAGAAAATAATTATTGAACCACCCTAATGACGTTTTTTTATCTGCCCTAATCAACAGTCAATTTTATTTTCAAGATTTTACAATGTCAAGGCACTGAAATTGAATTACTTGAAAAAAGCTTCTTTGGTCAACAAAATAAAAAAAATTGAATCACCCTAACAAACAGTTAATTTTATTTTATATATTTTCCGATGTCAATAATGTAGGTATTCAACTTACCAAAACTACTTGAAACCACCTTTTTCGAACCATTAGAAAGTGACGATTGTCGTCTACAATCTCTTCTATACCGGGCCACACTGTGCGCAGTGGTCGGAATTTTTTTGTATTTTTGTGTGGAAAAAGTGAAAAAAACATGATAAATTAATCTTACCCCATTCATAGGGTTCTAGAGTGCCACGCACCAAACCTTCTTAGCTTTATTATGCATAGTTTAGACAGTGAAAAAATGCCTGTTCGTGCATTTTGGTTTGCACCTTTCTTTCTTATACGTAGCTGAAGTTGGTGTAAAAAAATGTAAAAATCTCCAATAACTTTGAAACGAATGAGTATTTTACATACAGTCTTCGACAATATTAGGTTATTTTGATACCTACACAATTGTCTTGAACATAGTTTGCACCAAAAGTCGCAATGAACAAAGTTATATTTAAAAATTAGATTAAAGGGGGTTGCTATAGAAAACGCCTTATAAATCGATAACCTTTAGTCTTACAAGCTCAAGTTTTGTAACAAAATTCTTTACTATGAGCATTTCTAAAACTTTGTTGAAGACGCCAACTTTCTACCTCGTCAGTATAAAAAAGTTAGTTCGATCATAGTAACCCATGACTATTTTCAATTGTTATCAGATTGTGGGGAATATTCATACGAACAATTCCTCCAAAGACAGCCTGTGAATATATTCGATGGTTTGGCCTCTATTCAATTAAGTTCACGTTTTTGGCGTTTCCGTCCACTGTGCTGTGGTATGCGGTGTGCCCTGTTCTCAAGCCATATTAATTGGATTTCCAAATATCATTTGTCGAATACACATTTGAGTGGGACATGGTTATATGAAAAAAAATATAATTTGGCTTCGAGTAACTTTTTGGGTCCCATTTAGCTCCCAGAACAACTCTGTACATTTTTAGCTCGATCGGTAAAAACTATATTTTTGCTCTTACGGTTTAAAGTTTACATGGGATTTCGCATGGGAAAATTGTCTTTTGCAAATTAATTCTTCCAAGAGTCGCTCGTTATCTCCTAAAAATAAGTAGATGTCTGATTTTTATAGGAAATTTGTCAAGGAAACAAAGTCTAGAAGACTGCAAAACGATCTGATGCTTGTGGAAAAAGTTATCAACCCATTCATGCCCATGTTGTTTGTGGACAACAAAGTTTTTAAACAGCTGTAACTTCTGATTGAGGCAAGATTTGCTCACAAAAACAAGTAAGGCTAACAAATTTGACTGTAGCCTTTCAGTGGAGTAATAACAGTTACAAGAATCAGCTCTAGAACTAAAGTTATTGCAATTAGTCTGATTGGATTCCGATGGAGCAGTGCTGCCAGGGACAGTTTACGTTGACGACGGAAAATGAATTTTTCATATATCTTCGTTATATTGAAATATTACTGAAAACTGATAAAACTTATCAATTTAGACTGTCTTTGGCTACGTTTTTCACACAATTGGACTATTGTAAATATTCTAGGAGAATTGTATTGAGCATTGGAAGGTGAAAATTGAGCAGCTTCTAGCACTGCGCGGGAAGCAACTATCTTTATGAAAAAATACTTTTCGTGTTTCTTGACACCACCGTTTTCAAAAAAAAGTAGTTTTGAAACCCTACCTGCACTAGAAAAAAGTTGGGCATGAAAGGGTTAAGCCAAAACCGATTGATGCCCTGAAGATTGATGAAAATTTCACTTTTCATAGCATCACTGCTTCTGACGGTCTAATTGTATACAAACTTTTTAACTTTCTCTTATTATGTACAAAAGAAGCCTCAATTTATCCCTTGAAACCTTGCGAAGTGACCAAATAGTATAGATAAACGATTTAGACACATTAAGAGAGGATTAAAACAAAATTGCGTATAATCTGACAACCAACAGAAGTGGTGCTAGAAAATATGAATATTTTATCAATCATCAGAGTATCAATCGGTTTCTGCTTAATAACTTTTTTCACAAGCGTCAGATCGTTTCGTGGTTTTCGAGACTTTGTTAAATTTCCTATAAAAGCCACATAACGATTTATTTTTAGGAAGTAATGGGCGACTCCTGGAGGAATTATTTTGTAAAAGTAAATTTTTACAAAATCCCATGTAAACTTCAAACAGTGGGCGCAAAAATATAGTTTCACCGATCGAGCTAAGAATTTGCACAGTTAATCTAGGACCCAAATGGTACCTAAAAAGTTGCTCGGAGCTGGAATCTAATTTTTGTCCCACCCTAATACACATGAAGGAGAGACTAGAAATACATCTGGTTTGGCATTTCACATCTTTATTTTGAGTTATTTACAGGTTTAGAGGTAATATAGATCGCTTTGTTTGAGCTTCAACAAATACTTCAGTCGCGTTAGGAGACAACACTTCATATGCGACCGTTTGTGTTTATTTTGGTGTCCCCGAAGGCAGCGTTTGCACCGGTCGTGAAAAAATTTCATGAAAGCTCGAAAATCTAAGCATAAAGTATTGTTCTGTGACTATCGATGATCAAATTTCTAGAACAAATGGATGCTCTAAAGTTTGAGATAGAGTAGGTTTTTGGATAAATACAAGTGTAGGTTGAAAAATCAATATTTTGCTCTGTTGTCCCCTAACGCGACATTTTCACCTCTCAGAATGAAAGTCCTTTCCTGAAAAGTCCTTTCCTGAAAACCATCAAACATAAACGTTGTGTTAGAACTTTTACAGTATTTAATTAAGTGTTTTGAGCGTGCATCGTAGGATTTTTCAAACGACGAGCTGTTAACAGTTGCATGATGCGTGCAAACGTTGTACCCAAACGCTGGAATGTGTCTGCAGATTTTGCGTTTTCTTTTGAATTGTTTTTTTTATTAAGAATGACCAACTTCCAACAGTTGGAATAACAATTTGAAAAATGTAATAATATCTAGAATTGATGAGAAATTTGTAAACTTTGTTTCCATCAGCAACTATGTCCTCGTTTTGGTATTAAGCGTTCTGGCAACAATGCGAACGTCTCCCACTGAACCGCGCAGGTTTGTAATTTAAGGGGTTGGGTCTTCTTGTGAAGCAGAAAAGATTGTAACGTTCAAAAATACAACTATTGTAGGAGAGTGCCTAAAAATTAATTTTTTATTTAATTATGAGCATTTGGAAAATTTATCACATTTCAAACATGTTTACATTTTTTTAAAATTGTGAATAAGGATATATGTTACCTCGTACAATCCGTAAAATTTCTAAGATATACCCAACGAAAGCCTTTTGCCATTATTTGAGTGGAAATACATTGAAATCGGTTGAAAATTGTAGGAGATGCCGCGTTTTCAAAAATAATATTTCGAAGAAAAGAGCTTGAATCTTTTTCTCTACTTAAAGTGAATTCTCTTACATTGTACGCTTTTTCCTTACAAAAAATATGAACAGAAGCCCTACCCTCACCCCTTAATACGATGAAAATAGTACGGTTGCAAAGTACCACTCGTAATCACTTGTTGCACTCTCCAACTGAACAATAAAGTGCAATCGCATTACCCGGTTGACTGACTGACTGACTGCCATGTCTGACTGGTCGCAACCCTGTCGTTTCACACTATTTTCGTCAGAGCAGGCTCCGAAATAGGGTCGTCGTACATCAGACTTCCCACCATGCCACCATGGCATCACTTGGAAGCCGCGTTGAAATACAATACAACAAGCAAAGCTAGCAGCACATTGAACCATGCGAATCCATTTTCGCGGATAATTACTGGCCACGATCGGGATTTCCGAGATCGCCGCGGCGTACAATGTCTATGATTGAGAGCGGCCACCTTATTAAAACTATACCGTAATCACCAGTCAGTCTGTCAGTTTTGTGTTTGAGGAAAAGTGATGGCGAAACAATTTATAGAATCTAGAACATACTATTTAATATATTTTAATTTCAAGTCATCTGTGGCAAAGAAAAGCGCTAAGCGCAGTTACTTTGCGAAGGAACGGATATCTGCATGAAACTGGTGGCAGTGATGAACGTAGGACAGCAGTGGTGATTGTGGGACTTATGGTGAGGGAGGGTTTTTGCAGCGGAAAACAACGTACGATATGTACTCTCTGTTAAACTGTTTCTTGAAATACGCAAACGACGGTTTGATATAATATCACTTGCAGAGCTTTAAATTTAGATGATCGCCGCGTTGATCTAGTCTCGTACGGGTCGTGGCCGGTACGATAGGGGGTCTCAGAATCATCAGAGAAGCGTTTTCATTTGAAACGGAAATGTGTCCTTCTCAAATTTACTAAATAAAAAATAAAATAAGGGTTTTGGCCAGATATTTGTTCTGGTTACTGCTCTGTGTGTCATTCAGAACTTCCAAATCATGAAAAAATGACGGTGCCTAAATTTGAGCGAAATCGGATGCACAGCGTTTCCAAACAGGCAAAAACATTATCTACATTATTTTGAGCCTGAAAAGTCGATTGTGAGCTCTACTGTCTTCAGAAGTTTTTTTGTGTTCTTCTAATTTTATTATGTTTGATAATTAATCCTCCTAAAGAAAAGAAGCAAGTATTTGGTAATTTATCAAAATAAAAATAACTCGTCATTTATAGCGTCTTTTTAAATGCATATTATTGCACACATGCATGCTATAAATGGTTTTTGCAGAGTTTAATGTAAATTAATGCATTATAAGTAGTAACTGATCAGTTATATCTTTTGACGAAGACGTTCTAGTAAAAACAATTTTCCAGCACAGCACTTTTTGAGTTCCTCTGGTGGTCCCAAATTAATGTGTAAATTTTGGGTGCTATTGGTTGCTCCCCGAAATTGCGTTTAAAATTTGTATGGATATTAGTATAGGAAAAACTAGTTTTTTTGTATCTCCGCTCGTTCAAATCGCTATTTCACTCAAATTGAAAAACCAATACTGTGAAAATTTTGTCCAGAATGTAGTCAATAACTTTTCCAAAAACTGTAACTAGCTAGGATTTTGTGTAAAAATATTACTACGATTTTATGGTTAAATCAATCGTCGAAATGGATTAATTCTGCCAACACTGCAAATGTACCAACAACACCTAGGTTTCAAACCAAAATATCTCAGAATATGTTCATCGCAAAGATTTGGTATCTTTGATAGAATTTTTTAGTATGATTTTCTGAATCACATGTACTTAGTTGTGAGGTCAAAAAACCGATTCAATTCACCTAACAGTGAGATTGTATTCCTCATTAAGCATTGGAAGGTAAAACTTGCGCAGCTTCTAGCACTGCGACATAAGCACCTATCTTTATGCAAAAAGGTTTTTCGTGTTGCTTGACTCCACCATTTTCAAGGAAAAATAGTTTTGGACCCCTGTATGCACAAGAAAAAGTTGGGCATGAAAGGGTTAACCTTCCGGCAGTCACGCTAGTGCACTGAGTGCACGCTGCTGTGAAAATCTAGCGAAACCGTCTTAGGGCATCAGCGGCTGCTCGTTCAGTTAGCCATAAGCGCGACTTCCGGAGGGTTGAATAAGCCGTCATTTGTTAGAATCTCGATCAGAGAATTTTTTCTGTGTCGGTATAAGAATTTAAAGTTTTCATGGGAATTATTAGCCTGTAAATTGATTTAGGTTCCTTCTTACAAAATTATTTACAGGCAGTTTTAATTGCATAACATTTTAATTTCGCTGAATGATTCCCAACGAACTTTTGGCCATAACAAGTTTATTACAATACTGATATCAGGAATGTTTCTCAATTAGATTTAGAACAAATAACAGCTTATTTATAAGACTTGTATCACCATGCTTTGGAAATTGATTCAGCAAATGCAAATAACACATGTGATGTTAGGTGAATTAAATGTTTTTTTTTAATTTCCAACTAGTTTTATGTAGTTCAGAAAATTATTCTGACAAATTATTTCGAAATTTAGAAGTCTCTGTGATGATCAGGTTCTGGGATATTTAGGCTTGAAACGTAGGTATTGGAATTTATAAATTTCTGTGAATAATGTAACCCTTCTATTTTAAAACCGTAATGATATTTTTATAAAAAAATCCTATCAAGTTACAGTTTTCGGAAAAGTTGTTAACCAAATTCTCGATTACTCTTTTATTGCACTGGTTTTTCATTTTGAGTGAAATAAAAAAGTATATTTTCTTACACTAATATCCATAAAAACTTTAAACGCAATGCGCAAATCTGGGGAGCAACTAAACGCTCAGCTGAGGAATTCCGCGAAGATTCGTCCGAAAATCTCTAAAATCGTGACCGACAATCGTAGAAACCGATGAAACTTTACAGGTTCAACCGGCATGGAAGACTAAACATTTTCCAGTCACTAAGATTATTTTGACTCAAGCGCAATTTTTTAAAAGGGCGTAGATGTTTCTACATGCAATAATTTCAAAATTTTTTGTTCGGTTACATTATTTTATACAGTAAAACTATCTGAGAACGAGTTACAGGGAATGAATACTTCTGCATAAAAAAAATATACACTGAAAAAAATGTTGTGTCATTTTACACAAAAACAAAAATTTATGATGAAAATTTCCCATGATCCAAATACGCTGAAAAAGCTTCTTTTATGTCTTTAAAACGATAAACATTAGACTTCTGACAATTAATGTATGGGTAACGCGAATAACTTTTAAAAAGAACATAATTACACGAATTAATTGTTTTTATTGGAGCAAATTTCCAAATATCACGAAAACTATCGCATTTTGGAAGATATTTGTTAAATGTATTTTGATTTAAATTGATACTTCGAATTATATTCTGTAATAAAATTACAGTTTTGTGTGTCAACTAGTATAAATTTAAAAACATGTATAAAGTTATTGTTAGAAAAACTTTTCTGCTGATAATTTCTCCATCATGAAATCACATTAAAAATGTTTTTTTTTCTCTTTAGGTTTTTGTTGACCAAATATAAAAAATTAGAAAAAATGGGTTTTTTTAAAATTTTAATTTTTATCATAAATTTTTGTTTTTGTGAAAATGACACAACATTTTTTCAGTGTATATTTTTTCGTGCAGAAGTATTCATTCCCTGTAACTCGTTCTCAGATAGTTTTACTGTATAAAATAATGTAATCGAACAAAAAAAATGTGAAATTATTGCATGTAGAAACGTCTACGCTCTTTTGAAAAATTGCCCTTGTATCAGAATATTGCCATTGCCAGAGAAAATCATGGAGATTCATAAACCGAACACAAATGTAAAGTTTCGTTCGAATCGACGATGGTCCTATTTTGCGGTCGGCCATGGAATCCCTCTCCTATAATTTTCCCGGCCATTCTGAATCACAAAAGGAAATCAAAGAGCACTGTGCTTGTTAATTAGGATCATTTTTAGTCTTGTCCATACAATTTCTAGCCCGTCTAGTACATATATTCTACAACCTTTGTAGATGGCGTTGTATTTTACATGATGGATTATAAAAATTTAATTTGACAATATTTTTATTGCAAACATCTTTAGGAAATAATATTTTATTATCAGTTCTTTAAAAACAAACGATATTGAAGTTTGTCTGTAGTTTGAAAATCTAATTAACGATATATTAGTGTGTGTTCCTAGCTTTGCTATTGATAATTTTCGAACATTTGATATTTTTTTCGAGAGTTGTCCTACTGGAGCTCTAGAGCTACGGGTTTCCGTCAGAATCACCCACTATAATCGCAGACGAAACGGGAAATGTCACCCACTAAAATACTGCTTAAGTTCAATTGCAGCGGGCCGTGGTTCGAATTGTGATATTGATTGGTTCAGATATGTGCGGGTGTAGGGACGTCACGATCGCGGGTATCATCGCAAAGGGTTCGAGCGTTTGTGCGTTAACGTGTTCGATCGCGTGGACGTTTGTATGTCGCGTGTGCTATGCGACTTCGTGTCTAAATTCGATTTTATAACCGTGTGTCAATTTGCATATTAGCGCGTGTTCTTGAATGAAAGTGAACGGGCCATAAATCTGATACTTAATTTTCAGTATACGGTTCAAATGTTGGAAGAGTGTGAGTTCTACCACATCATTAAAGCTTCCGGTCATGTCGTCATAGAACGTGTTGTCTAGTGGATATTGTAGAGAATATATGAATAACTGGAAACAAATCAAGAAACAACTTGAAGATTGGGAACACTTGCTTTTATATATATAATATAACATAGGTTTTCCTAGTTACCTAGTAACGTTCGAACATTACAACATAACAAACATATTATATATTGGAGCTGTTGTCTTAGTTACCGTTCAAATATTAAAAAGCTCTCGCATAACAAACAAAATACCTGGGACACGAATAGCAAAATAAAAGAGTTGCCATAGGAACCGTTAGCGCTTGACAATATAAATAGGTAACAGTTATTGGGAAGAGTTTCAGTTTTGAAGCAGATTTTGTCACGAGCAGATCAGGAGATCAGAATATTAAATAAACGTGTGGAAGTTACTTGTGATAGTGCATTTATTTAAAGTAATCCTAGCCATGGCGGAACGACAACGATCCTCGAGTCACGACAGATATGAGCGTCATTTTTGTTGATTGGTGCACCAAAAGGTATGGGCCTGAGTTTCTAGTGCCGAGGGTAGGGACTTCCGGACGTAGCCGATTCATGATCGCGCGAATACGGGCGTTTGTTGCTTCACTATTGATACTGCGTTTGTAATTTTATATGTGCTAAACCGTTAACTTAGTCATCGGGGCGTTATCCTGATTGTTAGATCGCGGGCGTAGGTTCCGTGGATGATCGCGGAGGGCTTGAGCGTTTGTATGTTAACGTGTTTGTAGCGTGTGCTAGTGTGTATGTTACATTGCGTACATAAATTCGATTTTATAACCGTGTGGCCATTCGCATATTTGCGTGTATTCTTGATGATCACGCGCGGACTGCGAATCTGATTTTTACTTTTTAGGGCATGGTTCAGATTCTAGAAGAGAGATTCCTATATAACTATAACTCCCGATCGCGACGCCATGGAACGTGTTGTCTATTGAATATGAGCGTAACTTTTTTTTATTGGTCCAATTTAAGGCATAAGTATAGGCTGCTAGGACCGAGACTTCCGGAAGTGACCGATTCATGACCGCGCGAGTGGTGGGTTGATGCTTGAGACTGCGTTTGTAAGTTGCTTAACTGTGCACTTAATTACCGGGGTGTTTTAATGTTAGCGATATTGCAGACGTAAGTATGTGTGGATGATCACAATTGCATTTTCGCGTTTGTGACCAGTGTTGTGTTATTGCGAAGGCTACGAGCGTTTGTACGTTTGTGTAATGTATTTGAGCATTGTAAATGCTAGAAATCAAAAACAAAAAGAGTAGAAGTAACAGTTTGAACTTAATCAGTTCGCCATAGAAAACGTTCCATAAATCGATAACTATAAGTGACAGCAAAAAGTTATCCTTCAGCAAAAATTGTGACATATGGGGAGGGGGAGTAAACTAGAATGTTACATAAAATGTTTTCAAAAAAAAAATGTACATTAGAATATTTGGTTGGGTTACTGTTGTTGTTCAGTGGACATGTTTAGTTTTTGTTGTGATTCTTGTTCATGATTTGGGAGTACACAGTCGACAGTCAAACGTTGTTCATGATTTCAAGAGCTTATTCGTGAATCTTGTGAATTCTCATAACGTTAGCGGGATTAAAGTTCAAGATTTCAAGATTTTAGTCGCGATGTTTGTAATTGCTATTCACGTCATCATGATATTTTAGTCATGAGTAGAGTAATTCATGTTCATGATTTCAGGATCTATGTCACGATTTTGGATATTTTCGTCACGAGTTGTGGAATTTGTGTTCATGATTTCAGGATCTTAGTCACGAGTTTAGATATTTTTGTCACGAGTTGTGTGATTTGTATTCATGCCTTCAGGATCTTAGTCACGATTTTTGTAACTTCTGTTCATGGTATCATGATATTTTATTTTAGAGCTTACTTTCAAAGAGTAATGTAACTAATGTTCATGATATCAGCAGTTTTATCATGGTAGTCGTAAATTCTTTTCGCCGTATCGTGATCTGTTATTTTTGGTTACTAACGGTTTTTCACTCGGAATAACGTGACAATATGAACTGGATCATTGAAATAAGACTCATTCGCGATATCTGGTTTTGTGAACCATGTCACGCACACTATGTAGAGTTCTCAGTGCAGTTTTCGTTTTCTGTCCGGACATCACAATGAACCTTATCAAATGAATTACGATGTTCGAGGTTCTAATACTTTTTTTATCTACTGCTCGTGTTTATTACTGGTCGCTAGCAGCTGGGTATTTCATGAAAAAGTGCATGGAACAAAATGATTCTACGAAAAATAATTCAAATTTTGTGAAAGATTGAAAATTGAAAATGATTAGGGAATTCTTCTAAATTTCAAAAGCACGTAAATAGAAAATATCCAGAATATTTTGATTTTGTGAACTAATGTTCTTATATCTATGAAAAAATATCATGAGTCAACCTTTGGTTTTATGAATAATGTGCATAAAGTTGTTAACTAGTTTTTGGCGAAAACCGTGACCGAAATTCACACAGCAAAAACAATTATTTTCACTAATGAAAGCATTATGCGGGCGTTACTGAAGGGAAATTGAACAAAATTATGAAAGCCATGATTTTTGTTCATGGCCTTTTTTTCGCAACGTAAAAACGTCATTGTTCCAGAATTCATGGCACATTTTTCACGATTTTGGGAACAATTTTTTTTTTCGTGCAAATAGTTGAAGCATTATTTCGCTTAACCGGACGTCGTCATCTTGAATTTTAAAACGGCGCCAAAAATCCATTTCTGGCACCGGCTCATCAAGATCATTCCGAAAATACCTATATTTTGCTGATCTTTGCGAAGTTTTTTGCATCCAAAGGAACTTAAAATATTTTATGCGAAAACCGTATTAATTACGAAATCCGCATTTAAAATGACAAAAAAAAATTCCAGAAAATAAGTTTAAGTCTTTTGCACCCGCGTTAAAGAAAAACCATGTAAAAATCCTGCAAAATAAATAAATAGATAGATAAGTTGATAAATAAATAAATAAATAAATAAATAAATAAACAGATAAACAAATCAATAAATAAATAAATGAATACATAAATAAATTAATTAAAAATGGATAAATCAATAATTCAACCTAATTTATAATTCGAAAAATTTACGGAGAAATTTCTTGTTTGTGATAAATCTACGTTGTAGTATTCAGTCTACATTGATAAATAAGTAAATAAACTAATGAAGGAATAAATAAATAAATAAATAAACACATAAATAGATTAATAAATATATGAATAAATGAATAAATAACAAAATATAGTTTTGATAGTCTTTTGTTATTATGGACTTTTATTTTTTGGATAGATTTAAAATTATTTTCATTCGTCCCCCACCTATCCCGAAGTATCGCGGACACTTTCGATTTTGAAATCAATCAACCAGCCGTCATCCTAAATTTAGACCTTCTTCACTTTCGTACCCCACCAGATAAATTGTAGCAAATACTGAACGATAGCCACTGTGTGTACCTAATAATAGGACGGTTAATTTGACTATTTCGATCACTAGTCGACACATTATTGGCACAAGGTGATAAGCCAGGCGGCAAGCCGGCAGACGACCGAGACAAAATAGAAAGTGTACCGATTCTAATCGTTTCTTCAATTTGCGAATTTGACTGATGGTCGTCTCCTATTGCTATAGTTGATACATTGTAGCATAGATACATCGTGATCCCGAATTGAAGACATCGGAGAAGGTCAATGGCATTTTCCATCCGAGTTCGGTTTATTTTTTAAACTTTGCAATTTATTTTCCTTCAAGGAAGGAACTTCTGATTCTGCCAACACATTCCCGGTAGTAAATAACGCATGGGTAGTAAATCTCAAGCGGCCGGGACAGTGGTTTACTTTGTTTGATGGTAATTTCAAGTTCAAGAAAACGCTGCCGATGAAAGGTTATTTTTAGATAAGTTATTAGTGCTCCGCATCTTTTCGGTTTTCCGTGGAATTCCTAGGGAGCCCAGTTTAATGGGTTTGGGCGATTAGAAAGTTTTAGCTTCCGTTAGTCAAGAGGTAATGACTAATGGTTTCAGTAAATTCGCCAATCAACTGGTTGTGTTCATTGCACGAATAGGGGATGCCGTCAAACAGCAGGTGTGATTCATACATACATTAGCTCAGAAAATAGAGTGGATGAAACAGCAAAACAGGTGTTTGCTATGAATCAATCAGATAATTTTACAGCATTGCGATACCTACTATTTGAAAAGATAATAACAATTCTAAATATACACTCTCATGCTTCTCCATTCATTCGAAAGTATTCGAAGGAGACGCCAGGTAATAAGTAACTATCGCTACGCCACAAATTCGAAGCAACTAATTATGAACAGCTAAATATTGATTCTTTCTCCATACAGTTTAGTGAAAAAACTTTTCCTAATGGTTTACTGCTCCCGCGAATCCCAACTGCCAAAATAGATAGTCAGAAGCAAGTGCCTTCACTAGTGAAGTAAGTTAGTGAAGAAAAAGCAACGCAACCGTAATCGAAGCAGAGAACGACCCAAATATCATCGGTTCGAGCCGGCAGAGTTCCGTTCCCGTCATCGGCGAGAAAATCCCGCGGAAATGACGCTGAAAGACGAGATCATTGCCGCCTCGGCGGAGGTCAAACCTGGTATGATACAATCGAGTCTGTTAACGTGTCTCATCTGTTCGTGTATCTAATGGAGGTGTTGTTTCTGTCAGTTAGGTTGTCAAACTCTAACTTTTTCGATGGTCGATGATGTTTCGTTTTGTGTAGGTTGCGGGATTCTGTTTATGCTGTCAACACTTGTAAGAATGGGTGGAAATTTTTGTTTGCAAAAATATATGTGTATGATGTTTACCTAATATTTGCGTAAGTGTTTATAATTAATTAATTTATATTTATTTATAATTAATTAATATCAACAGACACAGTGTGGTCCTAATGATAATTTCTTAATCTATTTAAAAAGTCAACATGTAATCTGCTACGTGGAATGTGAAGATCGAACTCGGATGACACTCTGTTGAAGGTCCGCTGCAAACCAATGATGGCACCGTTTACTCCATAGTTAGTCCGGCGAAGAGGTAATCGGAGGAATAAATTATTGCGAAGGGCGCGAGGGCGAACATTCATATTTATCGCACTGAGAAGCTCGGGGCAGTCAATTCGATCTTGCAAAATATCCGAAATCGTCATAGCACGGAATAGATCCCGTCGCACTTGCAATGTATCGAGTCCAATAAGCAAACCCCGGCTTTCATAACTTGGCAGCTGGTGAGGATTGCTCCAAGGCAATCGACGAAGGGCAAACCGAACAAATCTGCGCTGTACTGTCTCAATTCGATGGACACCGTTGAGATAATGAGGGTTCCACACAACTGAACAATATTCCAGAGTTGATCGAACGAGTGAGCAGTAGAGAGATTTCAAGCAGTAAATATCTGAAAAGTGCTTAGATATTCTCATTATGAACCCCAAACAGCGTGATGCCTTTGCGACAATATAGCTGATATGCTGTTTAAACGTCAGTTGTTCATCGAGAAAAACTCCGAGATCTTTGACGCAATTCGCTCTGTCAATTGTGGATTCAGCTAGACAGTAATTGAATCGAATTGGCGTTTTTTTCCTCGAGAACGTAATGACCGTACATTTCTTGGGGTTTAGGGTCATTCGGTTGATCTCGCACCATTCCGCAAAGGTTTCCAGTTGGCGTTGAAGGAAAGCTGCATCATCAGTATTCCGTATTCTATGGTATAACTTGAGGTCGTCGGCGAAAGACAACCGTGGTCCTTCTAAACAAAAGTTAACGTCGTTGAAATACAGAAGAAAAATCAATGGACCGAGATGGCTGCCTTGCGGAATACCAGATGAAGCAAAGAACTCTTCGGATACACAATCACCTATCTTGACTGCTAGACGACGATCACTGAGATACGATTGCATCCAACGGAGAATATTAGTACCAAAGCCAAGTCTATCCAATTTTGCCACTGCAATAGCGTGATTTATCTTGTCAAAAGCAGCTGAAAGATCCGTGTAGATAACATCAGTTTGAAGGCCGTCCGACATAGCATCTGTAACATATGTTGTGAACGACAGAAGATTCGTAGATGTTGAACGTTTCGGCATAAATCCATGCTGAGTCTCGGAGATATACTGTTTGCAGTGGCTGGAGATGGGTTCCAACACAGCCATTTCAAACAGCTTAGGAATTGCGCTTAGCGTTGTAATACCACGGTAATTGTCAACTACCTTTTTATCACCTTTTTTGTGAACTGGAAACATGAAGGAGGATTTCCAGAGTTCGGGAAATACTCCGGTTGATAGCGACAATTGAAACAGATGACAAAGAGGTTCAATTAGACCGGCAGAGCATTTTTTTAGAATAATAGTTGGTATACCATCTGGGCCTGCCGAGGTTGAAGCCTTCATTTTGCTAATCGCCAGTTGTACCATATTATTGTCGATATTGATAGAGTTCAAAGACTGGTATGATTGAGGTACATTGAGAGCCGCGCGTGAAGCCTGGGTCGGTGTCAGTTTCTCGTTGGAGAAAACACTCGCGAACTTTTCAGAGAATAGTTGGCAGATCTCCTGTAAACTAGAGCTCATACGTCCTCCATAGCTCATCGTTGAAGGCAACCCGGATTCCTTTCTTTGCTCGTTTACATGCTTCCAGAATGTTTTAGGTTCGGACTTCAACTTATGTTGCACGTTTCGCAAGTAATCGGCATGGCAACGCTTCGATGTCTTTTTATAGACTTGGTTAACATGAACGTAGTGTTGTCGCAGCACGTAGCCCCCAAACTTGGAGTACTTCTTCAGAGCGGCTCTTTTAGTCGCTTTTAACCGTCTCAGCTCGGCAGTGTACCACGCTGGGTGCTTAGATTGAAGGCCACTTCTTTTGGGTACATAGCGATCGATAGCATAGCTCATAACATTGGAGAAGGTCTGTTGCGTATTTTTAAACTAATGTTTTCGTCCAGTTCGCCATGGGTTTCCATGTATAAGCGTAGACTTACTCCAGTAAGTTCAAAGACTCGAATACGTCGATCGAAAATGGATTGATTATAATTTTAGACAAAAGATTGGCTATATTTCGACAGAGGTTAGGGAGGGTGCAATGTCAAATAAAGTAAAACATTCGTTCCAAATTATACGTGTTAAATCCTCAGTCTAATCTTGCGATTTAAGACATATCCATTTGTCTACATGCCTTCTTCGTACAGTTTGAGTTTCGTTCATTCAAGAAGAAAGTGATTTAGTTAAAATAAAGCAGCAGTCATATATCATAAAGTGAATATCCACGAAGTTTATTTGAGGATCACACATTATATTGTTGGCAATTGGCTCGCGGGTTTTCCTCGTCGTGCCAGCAAATCCCCTCGGCAGACTTTGATCCTACGGTACTACAGGTGGGAATTTGCCAGCGTTACTGCATGCGTGTTTATTAGACGTGACGCAACTTATGCTCGGCTGCTTAGCTTTCACACATTATGTCAAATTTTATGAGCCGTTCAGTGCGGGAACACATATTGTATGCCAATTAGATGTTCTTTTTCTAGGTATAATGGTGTTTAAACGATCCGCATTGATCGCTTTTAGCGTTGAACCTGTACTCGTCAAAACGTGTCTAAATGAAGAGTAAAAATAGGTACATAGGTATGTAGCGTAAATATATACAAAACTGAATGAATGACACATCACGCGTCGCTAATGACCTTGTGTGCAAATTTTCTTAAAATATCATCGTCACGTCGCATGTTCACACCTAACGATCATCATCCTCTGCCGGCGCTGGCCGGCGAGGTAAATCACGGTGTGGAAATGATGGTAAAATTGGCATTCGCCATGCTACAGGTGATCGTATATTTTCCCCATTAGGTTGTGTGGGACGGCCGGTTGAAACAGGTAAACATGGAACGAATTATTTATATTATTAGCAAGAGTTCTCGGTTCCGTTACCGGTGAAGATGTGCTATTGCGTTATTCCGAATTCCATCAAGCCTATTTCTGTTTTTCCGAACACACGTTGGAAAATGATTTTTTTTACGAAAGTCGAATATCCATTATTTGTTTTTAAATTCATAATGATTTGCTGACTCAAACGAATTAACGACAATTAGCGATTTTGCTTAGTTGCTACACCAAAATCGTATTTATCAAGAAAATACATATCTATTATCACAACATTCGTTAATTTGAATCGTTTATGTCTAGCAAAGACAATTTTTTTTGGAAGGTAAGTTGAAAACGTATACACAATCCAAGTCAGAAGAATGGTTAGGCATTCTTATTCTAATGTACAAGAGATACCCTGACTCTCTTTCACGATGCTATCGTACTTTAAGTGAGCCAGAGAGCAAACTTCAGATTCATTCCAATATGCCTCGATATTTGAAAATTCTAAAATAAGTGCTAAATTGGCGACATACAGTGCATGAGATGGAACCTGTACTAAAGCTGAAAATGAAATATAGCATCAAAAAGTAGCTTATATACAGCTACATCACGTCCGTAATTGTGTGTTGATAGCTTTGCAGTCCATTGCATCGAATATTATAACGTTAAAACCTAGCTCCCTGTACAGGCGAATGATGACAACATTGAGGTCTGTCTATACCATCTAGCACTGCGCACTAGTTACGACTACAGTACCGGACATAAAAAATGCACCAAACCTTGCAATATAACTATTGTAAATAATAATACTATTTAAGTTGTACATTTCTTACAAAAGAAATGTATAGGATTCGCTCAAACTTTTAAAACTTTTTTCCGAGGCCCGGAGGGCCGATTCTCATATACCAATCGACCCAGCGCGACAAATTGGGACAATGCCTGTATATGTGTGTGTCTGTGGGTATGTATGTATGTGCACTAATGTCATGTAATTATCTTAGCAACCGCTGAACCGATCTTAACGAAAGGCCTAACCTTGCAATTTGACATTATTATTTTTGTTTTTCGATATGTTGTTTACTTTCTGAGATTTGGATGATTTTGTCAAAACACAACAATGTAAACAACCTTTGAAACAAGCTATAGATTGTCAAAATCCGTTCACGAACGGCGGAGATATTAAACATTTTGTATTTTTATTCCTCGCTTACCAATTCCCACTAACTAAAAATGAGATCGTTACATAAACCGATTTTGAATATCGGGGTATGAAAGAATAAGTTATTGATCTGCGTGATTCAAGGAATTCGATTCCGAAAACAATTTGTGAGTTTACTTAATAATTAATTAACTATTTCTCAAAAATTACTACAAGAAACTTTACCGAAGGTGATTTATTAGTCTAAAATCTTGATACGAAACATATTCGGAAAAGCTGTTGAGATGAAGTTGTGGTACCTTCGGCAAAGTGTTTGGAAATGTTCTTCTTAAAAACATTGCCGAAGACACCGGTTTTATATTTGTACTAGTTTCTTAGATACGGTGCAATGTTTATAAAAAACCAGCTAAAAGCGATGCATTTGGTAATCGCGTATGCTTTGATTACTTGTTTAGTATTGTTACTGTATAGTGTTACGTCAGACTTTGTAAGCAACAAACCTAGTTTGTTGGTTTGAACGATTTGTATTTGCAGTAATCACGATGATGGACAATAAACAATTTTTTATAAGACAATTGCTTTTCTTTCATATAATAATGCAAATTCAACCGTCAAGTCGTTCATAACAGACGTAAACGGTTTGCTTATATTGATGATCCAAGCCTACTACATTCTATTGTTGAACTTGACTATATGGCTCATAAGACAGCGCATTACTCTATGTACCACCGAACAATGCACAGTATCTAAAAACTAGTCAAGATAGAAGGCCACTGTCTTCGACAATGTTTCTTGTGAGAATATTCCCTAAAACTTTGCCGAAGATAGTGCAACTTTATCTTTTCAGTTCACCGAATATGTTTTGTATCAAGATTTCAGACCAACAAATCATATTCTTTATATCCAGCTACCAGAGCCATGGATACAACCGGATACAAGTGATTCATACAGAATCTTGTAGCATCTCTCTTGTACTTACTTGCATACTGAGTGGTCTGCCCGTTCATGAGTTATTTGAGTGCAAAGTAGGCCATTTTTCAAATAAAAAAATGAATATCTCAGAAACTGCTCAACATATTAAGTTGCTTCCTTCACCAAAATGCTGTATTTCATTAATTGTGACAGTATTGTAGGACATTTTGAACTTCTAAAAAATCTTGGAAAGAAGTTATAATGAAAAAATTGATTTTTTCGGATTCTTTTCTAATAATGATCTGTATCTCAAAGATTATTAAAGATAGACTATTACTACCTTCGGTAAAGTTTCTTGTAGAAGAATTTACTACAACTTTGCGGAATACACCAACTAGCTATCTCTAACTAAACGAGAAATAAATTTTCAATCTCACTTATAGGAGAATTAATCATAAAACTTTTGACTTAATAAGATGGGGCGTTTCATTGTCATAAATTCTTCCGAAGGTAGTATATCGCTATAACTAACCATTTCGAAGCTATCCAAAACGATCACGTTTTTCGCGTTTTAAACCACTGTGCAGTCGTGAGATAGTCGTTGGATGGTATATGAATGCACAAATCACTAAGTAATCCACCTAGTAGTGAGAAAATAGATTTCTAACATAATTCATATTCATATTATACTCTTAGCAACACCGAAAGCAACTGTGCTTTTGAAAAACAAAATTCTGGTGAAAGTTTATCTTCTTTTGCAAGATTTATGTTATACTAATTATGGCGTAAAAATTATCAGTTGCTTCATGTATAATAAAGATGTGTCATGTCACAGCACTAACCATCATTTACCATTCCTCACTTGTCTCCCTTCCCCACCCTCGATTTCTCTCTCATCGTGTTCCTGGCAATCGTCACGACTCAGATCTATCCTGATATTTCCAAATCCATTTCTATGATGTGTCATAAGATCTTCTACTAATCTGAAATATTTGTTAGTATCCAAGCTAATTTAATCTTACAATGTATTTGTTCAGGTTAAAGAAAACCAGGCATTGTAATTCTCTCTCACTCGCGCGAGAAGAAGGTTATCCGATGTCCAATTTTTCCGAGATAAGATGAGTCGCAAAATTCTCCGTCTCCACAAATAGCATGAGAATAATTTTCCGAATAAAATTTATTTGATTTTTTCCTTCTCACCGGAGAAGGTGATAAAATTTTAATTCCGTGGAAATCAATAAAAGCGTCAAAATATACACTTAATTTCAAAATAAAGCGGCATAGAAGTACCATAGACTTGTTTTTCGTGTTTTGGAATAGCGACAGCAAGGCAACGAGCTCAAAAAACGGTAAACTCATTCGCTCATTCTCCGGCGGTTTTATTTTTCCGGAGAACTAATACGTTACATTTATCCGGAGAAGTTGTGTGAATGCCAATAACTTTTCGTGTGAAAATGTGAGTTTTTATTGTCGCAGTAGTAAATTATCCGGACTCATTTACTCATATGAGCGATAAATGCAATACCTGCTATAAATAGTTTTCCATTTTAGTGTAGAACAGAGCCATTTGCGGAAACAAACTAAATATTATATTCTACTTGAAAAAGAAAATATTTGTGGTCCTGGCAAAATTTGCAAAATATTTGTATTTTATGAGAAAACTATAACTAATTTATGTTCAAACCCTGCTTTGCTCTGAAGATGAGGGGCTATTCCTTCAAAACGTTCCACTAAGGAGAGTCATATGACTAAAAACCGAAAACTACATCAACTACAGTATATACAACTAAGCGTTTGTATATACTGTAATTGCGGAAATCCTTGGGTATTTCAAACTGGGTAATATGGTTGTTTTAAGACAAAAATGTTGAAAAGAGACATCCCACGTGCACTTTTTAAACTTTTCGTATCTGTACTGAATTTTGAATGAAACATATGCTCAAGTGTGTCATCTGAAAATTGAGAACACCTGTTTTGGTTGATATTATTAATCAGTCCAGGTGTTTGCGTTTCGACTTCGTCTCTTCAGAACCACGGCACTTGACCAATGAACCGGGCTGACGCTAAGTCCAAAATTGGAAACCCTACTTGTGGACACACTAAACGACTTCTACCTTACGATATTATTGATTGCTAGTATTGAAAATGCATATTCATTGTATTGGATTGCAGTTTTATGAAAATAATGGATCAAATTCCAAAAATATCCAATTTGATCCGGGAACAATGGCGCCCAAAGACCTATACTTGTATCCCGGTAAAAGCATGCTTTTAACTTATAGCGATGGTTTCAATTGCCCAAATTTGCCTTATGCTGAGAACGCTTCAATTGAAGCTTCAATGCCAGAATTAGTAGAGGCGTTGAACAATTCAATAGACGTTTCGTTTGAGTGCTCCGTATTTTACAAGTAAATTAGGGGAATTACAATCACAGTTTATGCATTGGACAGGTAGTTGATCTCACTGAATTTATGTCATACATATTACATTCTAACCCTTTCATGCCCAACTTTTTTTCTAGTGCAGACAAGGTTTCAAAACTATTTTTCCTTGAAACCCCCCCCCGTTTAGCAAGAGACACGAAAAACTTTTTTTTCATAAAGATAGGCGCTACTCTCGCAGTGCTAGAAGCTGCTCAATTTTTACCTTCCAATGCTCAATACAATTTTTCTAGAATATTTACAAAAGTCCATTTGCGTGGAAAATGTAGCCAAAGATAGTCTAAATTGATAAGTTTTATCAGTTTTCAAAAATATTGCAACGTAACGAAGATATATGAAAAAAAATCTTTTTCCGTCATCAACGTAAACTGCCCCTGGCCGCACTGCTCCATCGGAATCCAATCAGACTAATTACAATAACTTCAGTTCTAGAGATGATCCTTGTAACTGTTAATACTCAAATGAAAGGCAATAGTCACGTTGGTTAGACTTACTTGTTTTTGTGAGCAAATCTTGCCCCAATCAAAAGTTATAGCTGTTTAAATACGTTGTTGTCCACAAAAAACATGGGCATGAATGGATTAACTACAACTGATACTAAGTTGTACTGAAAACCCCAACATGCATTTGTCATAATTTATATGACTAAACGCATATTTATTTGCGAAAAAATATAACTTGTACTTTCAAGAATGTTCGTGTCTCAAAATCAGTCCAGGGACACTTTCAATGGCAACTGGCTTTTCGATGAATTTTAATACTTATTCTGGTAGTTTGAACCATTCCTTTGTCATGGTATTGTTTTGTGTAGGACTCATAAACCCATATCCCCAGAAGGAGAATTCCGAACGAAACAATTCTCAAATGATAAGGATGGGTGGAAAGAGACTACATTGCAATCGACTGAATGTACGGCTTTGTGCCATCTACAATAATATAATTGCCAACATAATCTAGGCACTTTACACTCTTTTCTATATACTTCAATGCAAATGAATACCATTTACATGTGGCCTTATCTCAGTTTACTATTTCCAATTACGCGTTAAAATACTGGACCTGAGAATTCTATTCTGCACAAAAATCTTTTTTCAGATATCTGTGATAAAATGCCAAGACAAATTACTGATTTCTAGATTTCCTGATGACTAATTAAGACCCATCCATAAAAATCAATTCATTTTATTGATTTTATTAACCCTCTGCTTACCCTGTTATTTATGAACAACCACGTTTTCAAGCAGCTATAACTTTGCAGTTATACAAGATTTCCTCACAAAAAAGTAAAACGAGCAATTGTGACTATCACCGTTTATTTGAGCGCTAATAGTTACAAGAAATATCCGTAGAACTGAAGTTATTGCAACTGTTCTGATTGGATTTCACTGTATCAGTGCTTCCAGAGACTTTCAGTTATCGGTGAAAAATTATATTTTGATATATCTTCGTTGCCTTCAAATATTGTTGAAAACTGATAAATTTGCTTTCGGCTATCTTTTCTGCCCAATCGAACTATTGAAAAATTTACAGGAGATGTGTATTAAGGATCGATATGTAAAAATTGAGGTTTGGGAACCATATATGTGTTAGAAAAATATTAGGTATGAATGGGTTAATTTTATCCATATTATTCATATTATTTGTCTTATATTTTAAATTTTTTTGGTTTTATTCATATTATTTATTTCATTTATATTAATCATTTTAATAAATTGTTAATTTTTTTATTCAGTTTCTTCATTTTATTAATTCCGTTAAGTCAGCTCTTTTTATTATTGGATGAGTTTGTTAGCTTTAAACAATTTAATTTACTCTTATAATTTCATAACTTTTTTACCTACTATTGTCTAATTTTCATTTGAGCTAATTTGATTTATACATTCTATACATTTTATGAGTAACTCTTTTTTTTATTTTTTTGCTTCATAATTATTTTAAATTTTTATTTGTTTTATCATTTTTCTTCAATTTATTCAGTTTATTCGAAGTGTTATTCGTGCAGGACTCGATTTCACATCTAGTTGCATGCCAACTTTACGTGTGTTCGGCAAACTAATGAATAATTCAACAGCGATATGTGTATGAAATGTCTCAACTCACTAGGTGGATCAAATCGGTTTTTTTGTAACCTATTTTAGTATTTTCTCCATCCGCTATTTTTCCATATTTAGATCTCTTAAAAGTATTTTTTTTCTATTTTTTCGATTTAGTTTTTCCATGTGTTGTGATTTTTTCTGATCTCCATTTATCAATTAAATTTATGCTTTTCTTCTGAAGGGATTTTTTTCAATATTCTTCCCTTTTTCTTTATTGTTATGTTCCATTACCTTAGGCGTTTTCCTTTTGTACCCATTTAAACAATTTCACATTTAAAGTTTTCTATTTTGTTCATTTTATCATTTGAATGTTTTTTCCAGTATTTCATGTTGATCGTTTTGCGTTTTGTGCATGTTTTCTGTTTTCCATTTCATTAAAAAAATCCAGTTTTACTTTATATAGATTTATTTATTATTTAACCCACTTTGTTTTTTGATTTTATCTTAATTTTCTTTATTGTAATATTCCTATTTTTCTCATCCCTTGTAGAATTTTTAATTTCATCCATGTGATTCATGTTTTCTATGATTTCACTTTCAATTACACTAGAATTAGAATAAGAATGCTAAAATAGTTCATTTCAAAAAATCATTTGCCTTGTTTAAAATTTTTCTTAATTGTTTTATTTTTAACTATTTATTCCATTCTCGTTCTTCATCATTTTAACTATTTTGAAACCTTTTTAACATTTTTGCTTTTTTACTATCTTGATACCTTAAATTTTGTTATTTTGTTGCCAATTTTCATATGTCAAAATTTTATTTAACTCATTGGATCCATTTTGTTAAATTTTATATTGGTTTATATTTTTCTTTTTTGCAGCTTTGTTTCTACATTTTTTTGTTGTATTCAATTTTCTTGACATTTTTATTAAGAATTAATGTAATCAGCTAGCCATAGCATTTTTCTGTTTTTCATGCTTATGACATTTTATTTTTCATTTTCCTATTTAACCGTTTTTCATTATTTTAACTATTTGCAATATTTGTCTATTTCTCCAATTTTTGTTAAATCATCTTTATCATTTCTTTCGTTTAATTTGATTATTTCAATGATTCAATCTGATTTATTTCGCAATTTTTTCAATTTGTATACATACTTTAAAATTTTTACTTTTTCTTCTCCTTATTTTTTCATTTTCTGCTACGCTTTTGCTACTATGTTTCTACGCTTTCTTTTTTCTGTTTTTGATATTGGTAGGTGATTGAATATTTGAATATTATTAATCTTTTTTCATTATTTTAAATGTCATTGTTTAGCTTTCTTGTTTTGTTATTATTTTCTACTCGTTCGTTTCTTTTTTTCTTTATCTGTCTTAAAACTGTACCTCCATTGAATTTTCTTTTTTTTTAAAAAAACTTTTTTACATTTTCATTGCCTACTATTTTTGTGAACTTGTACAACTGAAACTATGAGTTTTTTATTAACCTTCAAACTACCAACCCCTCTTCGATATACTAAAATCGATGTTCAATTGGCCATAACTTTTTTTCTGCTTAATCGATTTTGATGTAGTTTTTTGCCGAAGAATCGGAAATTATTCCAATTTTCAAAATTGCTTTAAAAATTGTATTTGGAGTTACGACCCCGGAGTAAATCCGGATTGCAGTGGGGTACAAACTTTTGGCCATTTTCAGTTTTTCATAAATATTTTAAACCGCTAGAATTCCACATTTTTCGACAAGAATTTGTTAGAAATGACCTTCTTACATAATAAATGTACTTCATACATGAGTAATACGAATTGGCCAGTTCCTGGGAGCGGTTCCCAAAAGTGGCCATTCATGAGCTTACATGGCATATGCTTTATTATATCAGAAACACTCATTTATTTCAACAAATTTTATCAGATCGTCTACTTAGTATAGCAAGCAATTAATTCAATACAGGTTTGATATAGATTTGCCACTTTCTGACCAGTTCCGAGAATTCCGGAACACGGTTCTCAAGACAAATTTTATTTTTTATGATAATCATGACATGCGGCACATCAAAATACATCAACTCGATGATCTATGAAGACTCCAAATTCACTTATTAAAAAAAATATATGGCTATGAGACGAAATTCTCTGAAAATATATTTGGCATATAAAGAGAATATAGGCCAAAGGGGAGGGAGGGGGTGGGTGATACAGGAAGAGATGATGAGAGGGGAAGTTGGGAGAGGGTTGATGTAGTATGCAACACCCAACCGCATATTGAACCCTCCAATTGAGATTTGGTTTATGAAAATCGGTTCAGTCCTCACCGAGTAATCGATGTGACTAATTCTGGAATACGTCCAGAATCCGATAATTCCGGAACTGTCGATAGTGGAGAATACATTCAAAGAATCTTTGATTGGCCATCAGTGATCTAGACTTGCAAATAGAAATGGATTTTGACCCTTCTAGTATTACGATTGTACCGGTTTATATGGGAAATTCCAATGTGGCGGCAATAACCAACCTGTGACTCTGGAACCAAATGTCAGATATGAAGGAAATTCAATGGCAGTCCATGGAAGTATTGTATCTTTCATTTGAAACCAAGTTTGTAAAGATCGGTCAAGAATTCCCTGAGAAAAAGGTGTGACATTAACTTATGAACTTGGAAAGTACCCGGGGACATCAAGAACTGTCATAGGTAACCAATGTGGTCAAAACTGCTTAGAATGATCATTAGTGACCTAGACCCGCTAATCTGAGTTATGTTGCACCCTTTTTAATATGTATTACACCATTTGGACATCATGGTGTTACCAATTTGCTGGGTGACCGCACTCTTAAATCCGTAACTCCGGAACCGAAAGTCCGATCGACAAAAAAATCAATGGCAGCTTATGGGAGCGTTATACCTTCCACATACACATACACACACACATACAGACATTTGCCGATCTCAACGAATTGAATCGAATGGTATATAAGACACGACCCTCCGCGTCTCGGTTTGGAAGTCGACTTTCATAGTGATTCCTTATCTTTTCTATTGAGAAAGGGAAATAACAAAAATGCACTTGAAAAGCGTGCATCTTCATGTTATTAAAATAAATTCCCCCGGTTGGTACAGGAGAGTACGTAATAACGTAATGAAGTGATAAAAATCTCATAAACATAAAATATATTTTCGGAAAGTCCAACAAACGGTATTTCACATTCGTAAGAGCAGTGGCCAATTTGCACCCATTTGACATTGTGACTACAACATTGTGTAACTCTGTGTAATATTCGTTGTACACTGTGTGTGGTAGTTAGTGAGCGTGTACCTACATTTTTTTAAAAACTAAACTCCTCCTTCCTTTTTGCCGGGCAGACTTTGGCGAATCGTATTCCACTAAAGACGAGATCCTCCTGCTGTCTTCGACCATCAGCCGGAAGTCATCGACGGCACAGCCCTCCTCGCCGCCCCTGTCCTATCGCAGTGAGGAGTTCGAATGTGTTGCTCCGGTGCAAAATCATCATCACCAACAGCAGCAGCCGCAGCAGCACTACCAACCGAAATATCACCCATGTGAATCGAACGAAACTACTCGCTACTGTCAGCAAAGAAACGGCGACTACAACGACTACGAGCAGCAGAAGCTGAGAGAAGACCACGAAGCCAACGGTTCCAAGGTAGGTGGTGGACATTTTCTCTAGCGGTTGGTATGTAGATCAACCGGTCGTCACCAAGCCGTCAACCCGGTTCCGTTTATATAGGCGACCGTGCGACCGAGTTGACCGCACATCCGAACGAATAACGAACAACAAGTTTCCGAGTGTGCGATTAGGGGGGTTTCTAGTAACGTAGCATCAGCCAACAAAACGGCGAAACTGGCGCCGAAAGGGATATTTCAATAAAGAATCTTTACATTCCTTTCAGCTTTCAACTGAATTTCAAATTCGTATACCGATTAAAAGATATCAGGTTCTGCGCAGAAGCACCGTTGGAGAGTTTCCTAGACGGAAACGCATGCGCAGTTCCGCGCAGTTACCGTGACGCTCTCTGTTGAGAGAATTATTTCTGTTTCGAGGGTACACGTGATTTAAATCGATCAAGTTCGGTGTTGAAGTATAATTTTGCTGAATTGCTGCCATCTGTTTGAAAATCCATACCGTACAAATTAACTCACAGTCAGATGGCACACGTTTAGCGTCATAAAGTTAGTTAGTGATTCGTTTTGCGTGCTGTCACTAGATTCAAAATACTAGACTAGGGTCATTGCTTCGATACTGTCCCAATCTAGTGCTCTGTATCTCTACGGTACTGCCATATGTTGCAATGAGTTAAACCATTCATTCTCACCTTCCTGCATGGTTCTGTAAATTATGTATGCGAAACGCAAACGTGCGGGATACGGGACAGACTGCTATGGAGTGTTGACCGTAACTCGACCGGGGAAAGCTGTTGGCACTAATGGGACGATTTCATTCTCTCTGGTTGATGATGATTGCGAAGTGTGTTTGGGAATAGATCATTTTCTGCTTCGCTCGGGGGTTTTTTTTTTTTTTTTTTTTTAACAATGGAGAAGACCTTTATGTCCTAGCCCAGTACACGTGCTAACGGTAGGGTCCAATCTACCACACGGGGTGCACTGGGGGCGTGTCGGACTCAAATGGTGACCAGCCATTAATACCGACTAAACTCCATTGGGCTCCGCCATCCATCCCCAGGAACTACCTTTCGGCATTACTTCTGGGGGGATGGCCGTACTTAGCGTACGCTCTCACTCGTGCCTTACATTATCGCACACTCACTCCCATCTTGGCATGGGTAGACCATACCTTCGTCTATCATCCGCCAATTCACTCACTCTAACTCCTCGCCTGCTGCTCGGCGCTCCATGCTCTCTGCAGCCGGCAGGCAATCTGAGTGGTGGCAGTCGAAACTGCGTTCCACTTCTCTACCGCTTGGCACATCCCCTGTACAAGGGTATCAGGGGTTGTGTCCAAGCCGCAGACGCCTAGCATAGCGCCTCTTTCGACGTCGAAGCGGGGACATACGAATAGTACGTGCTCCGCAGTTTCGTCGACACCTGGGCAGTCTGGGCAGACTGGGGCCTCAGCGTGCCCAAACCTGTGGAGGTACTGTCGGAAACAGCCATGGCCTGACAGGAATTGTGTCAGATGGAAGTGAACTTCCCCATGGGGTCTTCCCACCCAGCTAGATATGTTGGGTATCAGCCGGTGGGTCCACCTACCTCTCGACGAGTTGTCCCATTCGCGTTGCCATCTGGCGACCGAGGTCACCCTGGCACGCTCACGGACTCCCCTATTGCCACGCAATTCGAAACAATCTTCGTCTTCCCGGATGACCAGCCCGACTGGCATCATACCCGCTATCACGCAGGATGCATCATGTGATACCGTGCGGTAGGCAGATATCACTCTGAGACACATCAAGCGATAGGTGCTCTCCAATTTGCGACGGTAACTGGTTACTCCCAGTGCCCTCGCCCAGGACGGTCCACCGTACCTAAGAATAGATACGGCGACACCGGCCAGTAGCCTGCGTCTACTGGCGCACACCTTGGAGCTGTTGGACATCATCCTCGATAATGCCGCAACAGCCACCGAAGCCTTCTTGCACGCATAGTCGACATGACTGCCGAAGGTCAGCTTGTCGTCTATGATGGCCCCAAGAATCTTCAGACTCCGCTTAGAAGTTATCTCAACTTCTCCCGCTTGGATAACTGCTTGTTGTGCCGACTTGCGGTTATTGACAACAACCACCTCCGTCTTGTGATGGGCGAGCTCTAGGCCTCTCGCGCTCATCCATTCCGCTACTATGCTTATCGCGTGTGTCGCCGTTAGTTCTACCTCTGAGATTGACTCCCCGTAGACCGCCAGGGTGACATCGTCGGCGAAACCGACGATTTTCACACCCGGAGGGAACTTTAGTCTCAGAACCCCGTCATACATAAGGTTCCATAGTACCGGGCCCAGGATTGAACCTTGCGGAACTCCTGCGGTAATAAGAACACTTTGCTGACCGGCATCGGTCTCGTATAATAGTACACGGTTCTGGAAGTAGCTTTCCAAGATCCGGTACAGGCCCACCGGCAGGCCAAGCCGGTGTAACGAGAGCGCGATGGCATCCCAGCTTGCGCTGTTGAATGCGTTCTTCACGTCAAGTGTCACTAACGCGCAATATCGAATGCCCCGCCTCTTCCGTTGGATCGCTATCTCGGCAGTCCTTACCACTGAGTTGATAGCGTCCACCGTGGACTTTCCCTTTCGAAAACCGAACTGATTACTTGACAGGCCCTCCATACCTTCTGCGTATGGAGTTAGCCTGTTGAGGATAATCCTCTCAAGTAATTTGCCCGTCGTGTCAATCAGACAGATTGGTCTGTACGCCGATGGGTCGCCAGGCGGCTTCCCGGCCTTCGGCAACAGTACCAGCTTCTGCCTTTTCCATCTATCCGGAAAACGGCACTCGTCAAGGCATCTCTGCATAGCCAACCTGAACATGTTCGGGTTCGCCATGATTGCTGACTTGAGAGCGCTGTTTGGAACTCCATCAGGCCCTGGAGCTTTATTCACCGCTAGAGAATTAGCAACTGCAAGTAGCTCTTCGTTCGTCACCGGGGCCACCATGTCGTCCGTACCCGCCGTGCCTTGCGGCGCTGGGGGCCAGGGACTTATGGTTCGGGACGGGAAGAGTACTTCGATAATTCTCGCCAACCGTTCTGGCGACCGTTCAGGAGGTGAGGAGCCCCCTTTGGTCTTTGCCATCACGATCCTGTAGGCATCGCCCCACGGATTCACGTTGGCCTCCTCGCACAATTTGTCAAAACACGCTCTCTTGCTGCGCTTGATGGCCTTGTTAAGGGCCGATTTCGCAGCACGAAACACTTCACGTCGTTCCACTCTACCCTCCTCAGTGCGGGCTCGCTGCATCCTACGTCTAGCTTGTAGGCAAGCTGACCGTAGGGCTGCGATCTCAGCACTCCACCAATATACCGAGCGTCTGCCATTTCTTGGCAGGGTCTTCCTCGGCATAGTGGCGTCGCACGCGCGTGATAGAACAGCTACCAGCGCATCCCCGCTTAGACTGTCGGTGTTGACCTCCAGTCCCAGGGCCGCGGTGAAAACTTCGCTGTCGAAGTGATTGGTCTTCCACCCGCGTACCTGACAGGGATTACCCGCCCTAGAATGCTGCACACCAAAGTTGATCTTGAAGCGTATTGCTAGGTGATCACTATGGGTGTAGCCTTCGTCTACCCTCCAGTCCATGTCTGGGACCAAACTTGGACTGGCAAACGTTACGTCAATCCACGACTCGACCCCATTCCTACGGAATGTGCTAGCGGAACCATCATTGACTAGCACTGCGTCGAGTTTAGCAAGCGCCTCCAGAAGCGCTTGGCCCCTACCATTTGTATAGCGGCTGCCCCACTCCACCGCCCAAGCGTTGAAGTCACCCGCTATGACAAACGGCTTTCGTCCCACCATGTCAGACGAGAGCCTATCGATCATCTGGTTGAACTGTTCTATTGGCCACATAGGTGGGGCATAGCAGCTACAATAGAACACACCATTGATCTTGGCAATCGCGACACCCTCCGCAGAGGACTGTACTACCTCCTGGACCGGGAACCGACCCGTTGCACAGATTGCCGCCATTCCAGACCCGTCCGCCACCCAGTTGCCGTTGTCGGCAGGGACGTTGTACGGGTCGGATAGAAGGGCGACATCTGTCCCCGACTCCAATACCGACTGCCACAGTAACTGCTGAGCAGGTGCGCAGTGGTTAAGATTCAGCTGTGTGACGATTGCCATTACTTCCTCTTTCCCGCCTCCCCGAAGGGACAAGCAGGTCCGCCCATAACATGGTTGCGGCCCTGCTTCTTGCTAGCGCAGATGAGACACTTGGGTGCCCTCTCGCATTTCAGCGCCTTGTGTCCCTCCTCGCCGCAGCGACGACACAACTTGCTCCTGTCTGGGCCCTTACAGTCGTATGACTTGTGGCCTGGCTCCAGACATTTAAAACATCGGTCCACTGAAGGCGGCTGGAGTATGCTAACTGGGCATACTGACCATCCGATCTTCAACTTCCCTTTGTCGGTTACTTTCTTGGCTTCCGCGGCCGGTAACTTGAAGTAAGCTACCTGCGTGCCAAGCAACCGCTCCCTGATACGTACAGAGTTCTGATCGATCTCGACGCCGCACTGCTGCTTAACGGCCGAGACGACGTCCTCTGCGTTTGTGATCTCGTCCAGTTGCTTACACTGGAGAGTCACTTCCGCTCCCAACGACCTCACCTGAGCGCCGTTTCCCAAGACCTCTTGGGCCAACCTCCTATACGTTACTCCATTGGATTGTGATCCACGCTTCAACACCAAGATCATTTCGCCATCTTTGGTGCGTCTGACGCTTCGCACATCCTGTCCTAAATTCGAGAGGCTTTCAGCCGCCCGCATCGATTTTAGGACATCCGCATAGCTGCCCCCGTTGGTTTTCACCAACAGGGCCTCTCCTCTATCCCTCGCCTTCTTCTTAGCGGGTCGAGGTGCGTTGGACTTCCGCTCCCTGCTAACCACCTGCCATTCGCCATCTTGTACCGATGGCGCCGGCAGGCTGGTGCCAGGTCGCTCCGCAGTGCGCGCCCGATTGGCGGCTTTCGCCTTTTTTGGCTGGGAGGTCGCCTTCTCGGGACGCCGCCCTGCGGGATCCTTCGCACCCGGATCCGCACCACCCAAGCGACGTTTGGCCTTGTTGGTTGCCCGTCGTTTGGCATTGCTGCGCGTGCCTACATTAGGCCTAGGCCGCTTCGCAGTCTCCCCCTCCATTAAGCGTTTGGTGGCCGATAAGGCGAAATCTATCGCCTCCTGCGCCATCGTCGCTCCGCCATGGAAGGAGAAGGCCTCGGTTTGGATACCGCGGTCGGCCTTCTCTCTTTCCGTCCACCTCTTCATGTAGGCTACTTGTTCTTGTCTTGCGACTCGAACAGCCTGACGAAGCACCAGCAGGTTCTGTTTTAGATCCTTACTGATGTTACTCCTCCCGCTCGTGAATTCGATGATGCTATCCAGCTGCTTGGCAACTTCCTGCATCGCAGGTAGTGGTCCGCCAAGCGCGCTGGTAGTATCATCTCCTACCACCTCCATTTCACCATTGGTGCCGTTATTTGCGGCCACCTTCACTCCGCTGTCAGCCCCTGTTGGGGGAGACCTCGCCAGACCCCCTTTGGCAAAGGGGTTCAGCGCCGTAAACACTTCCGCCTCCTTATCGCATACTTTTTTATTGTTATTGCAAAGACTCATATTAAGACCCACGAGTTGCGCGAGAAAATAGGTCCGCCACGCCAGAGCTCCGCATTAACGTGGTAAGAGACACTTACTGTGGGGGGTGCCCAGGTACCCCACAGGCTCCGTTAACGATCGGGCATCATTTTCACCCCCCCGATCATTCATCCCTCGGCACGGATCGCTTCACGCCTTGGAATTGGGGTTACCCCGTTTGGTGGGCCCATATCACCGGAACGGGTGGTCCGTAGCGCTATTGTATGCCGGCAACTACACGGCCCCCCTTCCCTGTCTCCGGGTTCGCTCGGGGGTTGGAAAGGCACGTGTGTAATGATGCTTTGCGAGTGGAATAATAGAAGACACTTGACTTGAGGTGTGCTAATTGGGCGTAGAAAAGTGTAAGAACACTGTTTAGATATTTTAAGAGAAGCACGACGTATCATTAGAAATGTGTAATTGGATAATATTGTTTTTGGAACTCGTGACACATTATCTGGGTTTTATTTTGTTTAGCAAAACTGTTGCATTTTCCATCGAAAATATTGTTATGGATTCGGTACATAGATCATATGATTGAAATACACACACCTGTAATAACATTCAATTTTTTAATGCTTTCTTTTCTTAAATTATGATCAAACAACCTACCACAAATTTTAAACAACTAATGAAATATGTTGCATAGCTTTGTAATGGAAATCAATTTTCATGCCGTCTGTCATTGTCCACAAGCTTTACGGCGATTTGGAACAATCGAAATAATACGATGAGTTTAATGAACTAAATGATTTAATCTTAAGTGTATATTTATTTCGAATTTATTTTGTTGGTTTACTGAACTGAACGATCCTTATATCAGGCAGTTCTAAGTTTGAGCTGTTAAAATTACAAAAAACTATCCATAATCAAATGAATAATATTTTATCAACGATACTCCTGTGTTCCGTAAAATTAAACTGAAAACCGTTTTTGATCGACACGATATGAAGTGTTATGGGTAGAATTAAGCAACAAAAACAGTTTTCCTTGAAATTATGAAAAAAACACCATTAAATGCAATGATTAACCCATTAAAGTAGGTATTAGAAATGACAAACCATTTTGCTCGATAAATAAACGTACGAACGTGATCCATGAAAAACCAGAAATAACATAATACAGATGTATTGCTTTGATCTACAGAGCTGACAAATATGTTCCACAGCGTAATAATAATGACTCATAAAAAACTTGTTTTAATCCACCTAGCGGTGCAGTTGTACCTTTTTCAATCATGAACACGATAATTTTTGTATTGTTTATATTCATTAAAAGCTTTCAAATGTATATACTACAGTGTTATTATACATACTCGAACAATGATTTCTTTTCTTGTATATAGTTGTCATATATACAAGAAAATAAATCATTATTCGAGTTCTAAAATTTTGTAAAAGAAAAAAAAAACAGCCACGGTAATATTAAATTGAAAAACGCTTTTAATCCACCTAACAGTGTGATGATACACTTCTTATAACTCTTATCACTTTCTTCGGGTATAATATCGATTGAGAACATTTAGAGCTTGATGTTTTTGATTACACATACTACATGGGATAGTCGCAGGACTCAGAGAATCGCTCAAATTAGCATAGGATAATATCAGTGCAAGAAATCTCAAAGGTTAAACTTATTTAATGGAAATGGCACATAAAATAGAAATACAAACGAATTACAGGCCATATTCGATTATCCGTAGTCTCGATTATCCGTAGACTCGATTATCCGTAACTCGATTATCCGTAGAAAATGATTCGATTATCCGTAGTCCGAAGAAATTGTTTCAATTTTCCGCATATTATGTTTTCTAAAGCTACATTACACGTCTATTATTGTAATTAATACCAACTACAGTTTCTGAAAGAATAAATATTTTCTAAAAAATACGTTGAAATACAGAAACTTTTTTTCTATCCCAATATTTAAATACGAAAATCGATAGAAATTGATATCAGCTACATTTCGTGGAAGCACAAAATTTTAAAATCTTGAAAATTACAATAATTTGGGAAAATAAAGAAATTTCATTTAATCAACAAATATTTAAATTCAATTTGGAGTGCTATAAAATTTTATGCACCTAATCGGTTGGCTACAAACTAAATTTTCCTGTAGATGCCTGTGATTTTCTCTGTAATTTTTAGAATGAATAAAATGACCGATTTTGTGAGCCCCGTTGTGTATTTTGGACTGACGAAATCTGAACATATTGGTTTCAGATTGTTTGGCATTATCTAAGGTATGAAATAAAACCATAAATTACTCTTCGGAATCAGTCCATTATCGCATCAGTTTGAAAAAAGATTGAAACTTTTTAGATACTTTAAGAACATCGGCATTTTGATTTCTTAACACACTTACGCAAAGGCTTTCGCTTTAATTCCATCGTGGAATTCAATAAGAAGACGTTGCCTTAAATGTGGGTGACAAAATTGGGCCAAAAAGCTGACAAACTCTGTTGTAGAAAAAATCGGAAGCGGACAAACACGGGGACGAAAAAATAGGATCCTCACTGGAGTCAGTACTGTGCACCGCTCTGAAAAGAACAGCGCTAATAATTCTTTACGAAGTAGATGCACTGAACAGCCTTTAAGCGACTCGATAGATTGCCCAACAATGGCCAAATGAATATCCTGGATGATGTTTCCACCAAGCAAACAAGAGAAAAAAGTTTACTGTGCGATGATGTACAACAAACTGAATCCTTTAATATGTTTGAACAGGCATATTTATAGCTAAAATATCAAAGAACCAAGAACCAGCTAGTTTCTGATTGGCTCGCTAAATAATATCTCTAGAGCGCATGATGACGATGATGATACTGCTGCTGATTGAACAACGCACGCTTCCTGGTGTCGTGCGCATAAAAAGTTGGGCATTTTTTGATATTTTCAACGTGTGCAAAATTCATCCCCCTAAGAAATCCATGTTTCAAAATTGTCCAATGCCGGCTCTTTGTTGGACCAACGTTGGGCGACGCCCAGCAGACCGTTCAGCAGGCGTCCATTACTGGATTTGTGTTGAATGGTTTTGAAGCAAATTCTTGGGCTTCTCAGTGGAATCTAGCATGTAGCTTCTCTTAGAGGATTCCCAAAGTTTTGTTGTTGTATACAAACCAGTGGTGCGTAATTTCAAATTCAGTTGTTATTTCTGTCTGAATTTACCGAAACATAAGTATATTAATGCAAATTAATCGAACACAATACTTTAAGGTTGCACAGAGAATTGGTGAAAATCGAAAACGAAAAAAGCAGTTTTTTCCACACCGTTTGTTAGATCTTCATAAAAATCAATCAGCTTATGTAGAATGTTGTTACAGCACTGCTAATTAATTTTTATGAAGATCTAACACATGATGTGGAAAAAACTGCTCTTTTCGTTTTCGTTTTTTGCCCCTTCTCTGTTCAACCTTAACATAAAATAAGTTGGCTAAATAACTTATTACATGTCTTACTTTCACTTTATAGAATATAAAGTGATCGATATTCGTCCATAAGTCAAACATTAATGCATGTACCATAGGTCAAACATTGATGCATGTACCTTAGATACTGTTTTTCAACATATAACAAATATATTTCATGAAGAAAGAAAAAACATTTTTTTGATTCGATTATCCGAAGCGAAATTTTTCTGCACCCTACGGATAATCGTATCTGGAATGTATTGCAAATGCTCCGTTAATAACATATATAAATTCTTCAATCAATGCATTGTGTAGGGAAAACTGAATTTTTCTAAAGGGGTTATATATGTTGTGCTGAGTCATAAAATTCGAAAAACAAATTTTCGAATGGATTTGAAGTTCATACTCAATAGCGATTACTCAAATTCCCAACGCGGCTGAGAACTAAGCACTGAAATTTTTTCAGCTCTTGATATCTTGCTACCTCTGAAGTACATGCGTGCATAGTTATAGTCTAGAAAATTTATAAAAAAAATGATTTTTTTTATTTTTGCATCTTTAAGATAAGAAAAACACGGTCAAGAAAGGATTTACTTAAATTCAGCCTTGTTTGTCTGCTAGAGCCCATCAAACATATTTTCATGTGAGGCTGATAAAATTAGGGGCTGATCAAATCGGGTCTTCAATGTATTATAATAGATAGGCAGTATTCGAAGAACTTTCCTGTGGACGAATGTAGAACGACTTTGTTTCTACTTACTTGGAGTCGGCGGCGTCGTCAGAAATTTGGTTGGAATTTGATGAAAATCTAACTTACTGTCCAAAAGGCATAATTACGAAACCGCCATCTTTGAAGTTTTAAAATTATGGAGAATCAGTTTTCAAAATATTGTAACAGAGTTCTCGTCTTTAGCGAATTTCTTGAGACTTTCATTTAAAACAACTTTATTTTTTAACATGAATACTGCGTATATGGAGTATATCGAGTTATAAAATGATATTTACAAAGTCCTTAATCTTATTTTTTTTCTAAAATAATTTTCTATTGTAAGTTTCACAAACTCAAACTTTGGATAACATTTTATTATTTATAAACAATAGAAGAGATTTATCGTAACCAGTAAAACGTTAATTTAATATAAATTAAATAGAAATAGCCTAAAATACGTTAATACCTTGAACACATGGAGCCTTCAGGTCTTCAACAAAGTGGTTTGTAATAGCACTCTTCAAAATTTTGCTGAAGACATTAAAAGTTATGGCTTGTTGTTAAGTCTAATAAAAATCTATCCCGGAATTCGAAAGGCAAACAGAGATGAACAGCAGCAATCATCATTGATTGATGCTAATCTTTATTGTTTATTATTGAGAAGGAAAAACCCGCGGGAGTGGATTTTCAAAAGCTCCTTCTCCCGTAGGCACAAAACCTCTATCTTTTAGGTATCAACAGTTAACAAACAAACCAAATGATACAATGACTAACACTAAACACTGCTTAAAACAAACACTTCTTAAACTCTAACTTACATAGGTAAAGTATTAACATAACATAAAAAATTGGCTAACACTATCAGGTTTGGGAAAGGGTGCGCGAAAACAATTTTTTTATAGAAGTGCGAGACAAATTGAAGTCAAAGACATTGTAACATTGATTGAACACTCTACACATGCTACTGACGGGTTCATGTTTACCATAATTAGTACGAGACACGGGAAGACGGACAAAAGAGTAGTAACGAAGGTTTCGGAGGTGAATATCAATGTTGAGAAGACGGAGTAATTCAGGGCAGTCGATGCGAGACAATAACAGATCAGAGACAAAAGACACTTTGGCCACACTGCGGCGCAAAGACAGTGTTTCAAGACCAGTGAGGTTGCAACGATCTTCGTATCTGGGGAGATTGTAGGCATCGCTCCAAGGCAGGTGGCGCAACGCAAAACGCACAAATTTACGCTGAATACTCTCGATGCGTTGAATGCTGTTCTTGTAGAAAGGAGCCCAAACATACGGTTTTCAGTGGTGATCTTGCGTGGCTTTTCTTTTGTCGGTTCCCACGGTAAAGATGGACAAGTCTGTCTATGCCAAGGGACATGCTGGTGAACTCGAGTGATTCGTAGTTATGCTGCCTAAACTCGACCCTCATCAGCAGAAGACACAAGTCAAGCCCGTAAGATATTAAGCCTGTTCTAATGACCCTGCCCCCTTCTAGTTTTCCAATCTGTAAACTTCACATCCTTGCTCTCACTTGAGTACTATGGCTCTAATTTTCCTAAAATTATCCGTTTTGGCGCTAATAATACATTGAATGTTTTTGGTCTTATTTCTGGCTATGGGAAATGATAAAAATCTTTCGTCCGCATTTAATGTAAAATATCTCTTTTGGTAATAGTCCAATTTCAACAATCTATATTTTTTTCGAAAGGTATTCGTATAAGCTTTCTAAAGATATATAAATTGTTTCGTTACGTTGTCAATTCCGGCAGCAAATTTCAAAAAACTGCGAAAACGCGATTTTTGCACCTTCAAGCATTTATATCTTGGAAACTAAACATCAGAATCAAAAACCATTTAATAGCGTCCTGTTCGTTACATACACACAGCGAGCGAATTCTATACATTTATTTTCTACGAAATGTAAAACATGTATAAAGTTATCATTGGAAAAACTTTTTTTACCGATAAGTTCTCCATCATGCAATCACATTCAAAATGTTTTATGTTTTTGAAATTTAAATTTTTTTAAATAAATTTTTGTTTTTATGAAAATTGACACAACATTTTGTTCAGTGTATATATTTTTCGTGTAGAAGTATTCATCCCCTGTAAAATACGGTATGGGAAATTTTTTTTTCGAAAATGCTGTATATAGATAATATCACACCCCTTTAAAAAATTGCTCTTGAGTCAAAATTATCTTATTGAATGTCGCAAATGTTTAGTCGTTCATGCTGGTGAAACGTGTAAAGTTTCATCGGAATCAAAGGTCGGTCATGAGTTAAAAGATTTTCGGTCGATTCTTCGTGAAATTCCTCTATAGCGATAAACCCGGCGATTGCTCCTTTCTTATGATTTTTAATACTCAATGATATGCACCGAGAAGAAAAAATCCCGTCATTTGCAACAAAGTTGTTCGACGTAAGGGTTAATTCGGTTTGAAAGACACATTTTTTCAAAAATATGTTATAGCGATACAGAGAGTATTAGAATATTGATTCATTTTTCAAATACAATTGAGCAATATTTTCTTATAACTTCATTGCAAAATATTGAAAATTGAACGAGTGTTAGTGAATCTCCGGTGGTGCCTCATCGAAAACTTGTTTTGCGATGCACATCATAACACATAATCTACTGGACCGTACGTTTCAAAATTTTGTATAGTTCTTCTTCACAGGTAACTAACCTTAATTTTTTTACTTAGAAAAATTTGTGGACGACTAGATTTGCTCAAAGCAAATCGCAAAGAATTTTTCTAAGTCCATGTAAACAGTACAAGCGAACTGTCAAAAATGAACACTAGAATTCATTTGTGACGTCTGTGCAAATACATTATGCGTCAATACCTCTTTTAATTCAAATGATTTTAAGTTTGAAACTAATATAAAATTTAAAATTTCTCAACAAGTTGAAAATTTTTGGAGGAGGTCGGACTTCCACGCCCCTCCTGGATCCGTCATTGAATGAACTAAATCAACAGAATGAACCGAATGAATCGAATGAACCAAATGAAACGAATGAACCGGATGAACTGAATAAACCGAATGAACCGAATGAACTGAATGAACGGAATGAATGGAATGAACCGAATGAACGGAATGAACGGAATGAAGGGGGAGTGGGCGTAGCGTATTGGTAAATCGATTGCCTTGTACGCAGCGCACCTGGGTTCGAGTCCCGACCCCGCACATAGGGTTAGAAATTTTTCCTAAGAGATTTTTCTAACCCGAAGAGGCGAATGACCTTAAGGTTAAAACCTCTATAATTGAAATAAAAAAAACGGAATGAACGGAATGAACAAAATGAACGGAATGAACGGAATGAACAAAATGAACAAAATGAACGGAATGAACGGAATGAACGGAATAATCGGAAAGAACGGAATAAACGCAATGAACGGAATGAACGGTATGAACGGTATGAACGGAACGGAATGAACTGAATGAACTGAATGAACTGAATGAACTGAATGAACGGAATGAACGGAATGACCGGAATGAACAAAATGAACGGAGTGAACGAAATGAACTGAATGAACCGAATGAATCGAATGAACTCAATGAATTGAATGAATCGAATGTACTACATGAACTGAATGAACCGAATGAACTGAATGAACTGAATGAACTGAATGAAATGAATGAACTGAATGAACTGAATGAACTGAATGAACTGAATGAACTGAATGAACTGAATGAACTGAATGAACTGAATGAACTGAATGAACTGAATGAACTGAATGAACTGAATGAACTGAATGAACTGAATGAACTGAATGAACTGAATGAACTGAATGAACTGAATGAACTGAATGAACTGAATGAACTGAATGAACTGAATGAACTGAATGAACTGAATGAACTGAATGAACTGAATGAACTGAATGAACTGAATGAACTGAATGAACTGAATGAACTGAATGAACTGAATGAACTGAATGAACTGAATGAACTGAATGAACTGAATGAACTGAATGAACTGAATGAACTGAATGAACTGAATGAACTGAATGAACTGAATGAACTGAATGAACTGAATGAACTGAATGAACTGAATGAACTGAATGAACTGAATGAACTGAATGAACTGAATGAACTGAATGAACTGAATGAACTGAATGAACTGAATGAACTGAATGAACTTAATGACCTGAATGAACTGAATGAACTGAATGAACTTAATGAACTTAATGAACTGAATGAACCGAATGAACCGAATGAACCGAATCAACCGAATGAACTGAATGAGCTGGACGAACTGAATAAAACGGTGTATAAAATAAGGATGTCGGCTCTCACGTTAAGGTGGGACAAGTCTGTCTTTACCAGGAGACATGCTGGTGGACTTGAGTGATTCGTAGTAATGCTGCCTAAGCTCGACCCCCATCAGCAGAAGACAAAAGTTAAACCCGTAAGGTATGTAGCCTGTTCTAATGACCCTGCAACTTCTAGTTTTCCGATCTGTATCTTTCACATCCTTTCTGTCAATTGAGTAATATGTCTCTAAATTTTCATCACTTTCCCTACCCACTCTTTATGTAACGGTCTCATTTTTATTGAGTATTTGAAATAGGTAAAGGAGGAAACAGAATAAAAAATGTTTAATATCGTCGTTCGTGAACAGATTTTGGCAATCTGTAGCTTGTTAGAAAGATATTTGAAGCGGTTTCCAATTATATGCACATAGCGTGATTATTATGATTTGTTTGAAAGTTACATGCTTAAAACATATTGTGTAGAAATTTAAAAATAATATGATGTGAAAGTGCAGTGAAGGGCAGGTGAAAGAATTTTCCTCTGCCGGTTTTGGCCAACTTTTCGTTATAGCTACTCCACTGTGCATTACCCAAGCCAACCGAATGCTGGAAATGTCACCGGAAATAAAGCCGAAGAGGCACAAGCTAACACTACCTTAGCTAAAATGGTATTTTCGACATCTTTTTCACATCCAAAACAGATGCTCGTGATGAGCTGTCCCTAAGATGGGGAACAGGAAACGATAAAAAATCCCACCGGGATTGATTGAATTGTGAGATGGTAGGAATACGAGTTACTGTATTAGAGGTGAATGATCTCGAATCGCACCAATTATAGTTTTGCCAACCAACCAATTAACTATTATTAAAATGCATGTTTACTCAGTAATGCACGAAAAACTTTAAAATTCCAGATTCAGGGACGTTACTTGCCCCATATTGTCTTATTGTAAACAAAACAACATCTACCGCTGTCTGTCATGCCACCATACGATGAATTGTTAGATTTTTTAGTCACCTGAATAATAGTCCTGTCACTGTCCCACAAAAAATCCAGACATCACAACAAACAGACACTACGAGAATAAAAACATCACTCACGATGGCACTCTTGTTTGCAGCCAAGACAAACGCCAATTCTGCACGAGCAGACAGGCGAATATATTATTACCTAAACATTTTGGCAACATCTACAAACCGCTGATTCAACTCAGCCAGAAGCGCGAATGTTTCACATGCTAATTATCAACTGAAAAAAAACGCCCAGAAAATTGTGGAGGCGGATGGTGCCCCATAAATGATGACGAATCGGATGGGAAAGATCAAAGTTTCGTCTGGTCTGGTCTGGCCGGACGTTGTCAATCAAAATTAGAGCATTTATTTTTGGATGGCATTGATTGAACCTTTTGTTATTGTTTGAAAATAGATTACTCTTAATTTTCATTAATCAATCGGTTTGTTGTGCTGATGAGATGCTGATTGAAAAATTGTCCACTTTGTGGTTTATTTTTACTTCGTTTAACGATTCCTTCGTGGGAAGCTGAACCACAATGATTTCTCGATTGAATTATTTCTGTCGCCATAAATCGCTGTGGCAAAATTAAGTGATTTTTTTGTTGCAACCAGACCGTGTGATATATGACAAACGAACAAAGCTGTCTCTGTCAAATAAGTACCGGGACATTTAGCAGCATGTTGAGTGTTCTTTCCTTGTGTCGACTTTCTTAGAATCCTGAACTGTACATAAAAGCATAACAGTCTCATACGCATTTATGAGAAGAATTAATTACCCTGTAGATCATATTATGAATTTCCTTCAAGCCAGAATAGAAATTGGCAAATTTTGTATGGAAAATGTGTGACGGAAAATACCAAAACAAAATATTAAACCGCGTTCAGGTTTTCAGCATGAGACTGATATATCTTTATAGGCAGTAAAAATCGTTTTTACCTAACCTTAATAAATAAACTGAGTTTGACGGACGTTGACAACATCTGAGGTGTTCTAGATGCATTGAATGATCGCAATAGAATGAGAGAAAGAAAGATCTGATGAGTCGAACACCAGCCAGCTGTGTTGATCATCAATCTGATCTGACAGCTGTAGAACCTGTATGTATTTCATTTTCCTTACAAAATAAGTGCCAACTGTACCGTTTGATTTCCTAATTACCACGCGATTCCATTTATTAAATATGATGGAGCAGCGTGGTAGTTTAATTTGAAACACTTAATTCATATTTTGAATAATTAAATATAGAACCTTGCACGCTTCAAACGAAAATTGTCGCACCTTGGTTTTGATACACATTTACGAAAAAATCTACTGGCATGCCTAGTGTTTGGAACTAATTTGAACATACTGTGTTTATTTAAATATTTAAATAAATAAAAAATAATATTGCAGAACTAATCAAGTATCTAATGCACATACTTCACAGATAGGTCGGTATGGATATAATCAGTTTATCTGAAATTTGAGCACTCTTTTTCAGATTCTGTTATTCCCACGAAGAGAGTTGGCAATATATCAACAAACAAAAAACCTACACAACCAATCTGTCTTGCATACTAGGTGAAGCAATTCTCAAAAAATGAGCAAGTAATTTATGAGCGTGATGATTAATTTATATCTCCAAAGCGGAAAATATTCCCTGAATATCCAAACGTGTACGAGCAATGTTCCTCCAAATGTGTACCTGATTTCGATTCGTACCACTCGCATACAATGAATGAGAGGGGGCTTAAGTTTGTGTACTCGTTTCCTGGCCAAAAATCACAACATCGCTCATCTGCCCAATGGAAGCGACAGCAGTGCTTCCATTTGCAGTTGAGTCTTGTACCGCCAGTGACCGTGTAAAACTCGCAATGTCCGTTGCGATGCGGTCATGGACAGTTAGTAGAACAGATTGTCCGAAAATTTTCCCTCCGACACCGAAAATAAATGCACCTTTTTGACAGGTCCCGTACCCGTAGGCAGAACAAACTGCGGCTTGAGTGAAAGTGTCCTCCAACCGGCAGGTCACGAAATTGCAAATGCGGAAAACAACACTGACTGGCAGTGCAACAACCAAGGGCATAGCGAGTCTTTGGGGAATTCAGGACAAGAAAATCCCATCACTTGACGGGTTCTTGAATCGTATCCGGTGCGGCATACACGTGTGCAACACATTTTGATCGGTTTGTAGTGAAGAAAAAACCTGTGAGATCTTGACTCCGATTGAACTCATCAATATTCGGAACGACCTTAATCCGCCGTTGTCGAAGTTCACGCGAGGATGGATCATTATCGTCTGTCTGATGGGTTGCAGATTTTTTTTGCACTTTTAAGATGCTTATTTACTTGATCTGATGTATGCAAGGTTTGCTGGAATTATATACTGTTGTTGATAAGTTGTTGAGTGGAATTTTTTTCTTCTGATGACACCGAATTAATTTATAGCGGATACTCTGAACAAAGGCGATGTCTGATCAGTTGAACCATATGGGTACAGAAAATTCCAGACTGTGTTGATATCTTTCATCTGTTGAAATACAAAGAGCTGGAATTTTCATGATCCACGTTGAGCATTCCACCTTCTCGCAAATATTGATGACCATCTTCGATTTTCAAACTTTTCGCACGCTTTTAAAGTTTCATATTGGTAATGTCGAGTTCTAGTGAATGTATGTGACTATCGCAAATTTCTTCTACAGTTTTACATTTCTTATAAAAGAAAAGCATAGGAATCGCTCAAACTTTCAAGATTTTTTCCTAGGCTCAGAGGGCCGAGTTTTGTATATCATTCGACTTAGCTCGACGATTTGGGACAATGTCTGTGTATGTATGTAACGGACAAACTCTCATTCGTGTTTCTAAGCAATTGCTGATCCGATCTTATTCAAATTCAAATGAAAGACCTAGTACCCAGACAGAGCGCTATTTTTTTTGATTCTGCATAAAATGCATAAAATGCATAAAATGCATAAAATGCATAAAATGCATAAAATGCATAAAATGCATAAAATGCATAAAATGCATAAAATGCATAAAATGCATAAAATGCATAAAATGCATAAAATGCATAAAATGCATAAAATGCATAAAATGCATAAAATGCGCAAAAAACAATATAATAAAGAAATTCAATAAAATTAATAAAATAAACAAAATGAAATAAAGGAATAATAAGAATAAAACAAATAATTAATGAAATGATCCAAATGATTAAAATGAATTCATAAATAAAATGAGTAAAATAAATACAGTCAATAAAACAAACAAAAAAACGAATAAAAAATAAATAGATAAAATAAATAAAATGATAAAACTAAGCAGAATAAAGTAAATAAATAAGAAAGCTAAAATATTAATAGATAAAAAGCAAATAAAGGAAATTTTAAGGAAACACAAAAGCCGAAAAATTAATCGTAGCAACCCAGCTTTCCGTTGTAAAACGACGATCAGTGAAACGCACTTTTTTCTGTTAGAGCGTACGAAAGCGAAAAAAATGTTCTGTTCCAGACGAAAGCTCGCCTTCTATGAATCTTTTATTTTTTGTTTTGCACTTATGCACAACACGTAAAGGTGATTTCGGCAATTATTTCGATATGAATTGAAGGTAAGTAATTACTATTTGTTTAAGGCAAGAGGCTTATCACCCTTTTTTAGATCTAGAAGCATTAGCGGAGGTGTTAATCTACAATCACCGGTGTTTTAACTCACCTCTGGACTCTACATAAAATTAAGTTATAAAGATCAGATTAATTATATCGATAATATTGGTAATATACTTTCAATTTCAAATAAATATATATATAGTTTGCAATACGTTTCATATCAAAAGAGCTGGGATCGGGAGGATGCATCAGAGCATCATTCGAACTGTATCTTGGATTAGAGTACGCGGATCACCTGTCCCTGGTCAGAAAATAGGAATGATTGGAGTGACCATATAATTCTTTTGTTGTTTATATTGTATCTGTAAGTTTGACGCGCTCTTCTCTTACGAACCATCAAGCAGTGCGTTAACGCGTATTACAAAGTGCGCTATTCAATGGGCTGGAAGGAGATTCCTAGTCCCTGTGGAGTGCGCATAAGAATTTTTGCTTATGGATCCAACCTATTTTGGCCCTGAAAACAACTACAAATGAAAGTCTGTACTGGCATAATTTTATCCTTGCTGTAAAAAGCAAATGCAGCCATCCAGGCATAATCCTTACACTGATGGTGGCTTCAATATATCACATCACATCATACACTACAGCAATCAAAACAATACTTTTGTTTCCAGCAAACAGGAAAGAATCACCAGTATGGTAAGACTAAAACATAAACTGCAATTTCATTTATAAGTAATCAATTATTTCAAGTTGTTCAACTGATTGCAAAGATTTTATTTTCATTTGCACATAAAGTTTGACTCGAGACAATGCAAGGGTTCATGTGAAACTAGTCAGATAGCGTCCATGATCTAGATACCTAGTTAGAATTCTTTCGGATCAGTAAAATATAAGGAATTGCGTTTCGAGTAGTTTTTTCGATAAAGTGAGGTTTGGCATGCCTATGAGGTGATAATTGTATTGTTACGGTGAGAATAGATTCCCAGCATAGAACATTTGTTTATATTTATACCATAAATAGAGATATTTCTGCCAAATAAGCATTATATAGATGTGTAAAAAACAGTTCATTGATACTTTACTCTGAGGTTAATTTAAAAATTGTTCGAAAAATAGTGCGGGCCTCTCCCTAATAGACTCATTACCCTATATGAAAACCCATCTAAATAATTACCCTTTAGATTTGCTTTTTCTCTCTATCGGGGCAAACTTCATTATTCTTGCTGATTCTTTTGATCGAAAACTGAAATATCGTTCCGAAAATTTGGTAATTGCATAAACTAAGGCGATTTAATAGAACACTTTTGTGAAATCCAGATAGAAAACAAAACAACTTACATGTTCGCGGTGCACTCTAACCCTTATTGTGGTTCATTATGCCCCGTTGTTATGGTACATTTTACCCTCACACTGGTGTGTATTGGCCCTCCTATATTTTAAATAGTAATTTGAAGCGATTTTGTAAAATCGAAAATATTTCATGTACCGTAAAACGGGGGAATATTGATGAATTTTATTACAGTTTTTTGAATGATTTTCTTCAAATCAGGTAACTGTTTACATTTTTAAAAAAGTACTGGTACCCATAGATTGAAAACGTTCAAACTGTTTTGTAATTTATATAATTTTACTATAAAAATAAAATAAATTTGTTGTAAATTTTCATTCGTGCTAAATATGTGTATCGAAATAAGATATAACGCTCCAAATGTTGTGTAAATTGCATATCTGCAGGCGATTTTATGGCCCGCTATTGTGTCGTCTCGTAAGAAAGCAAAATTGCCTATAAAGGTACGGCCGACTTTTATTGAACTTTTTCGGGAAAATAGTCGACATGAAATAGTTAGCAGTAAAAATCCAGATTTTTTAGATAAATGATTGGATAAAAATATTTACGGTTTCTAAAAAAGTGATTAGTTCAGTTGAAGTTGATTGATTTAATTAATATACTAGGAATTGTTGACACAGATTGAAACGATGTGTGAAAGTTGTATCATTTTCAATTTTAATTTATGTTCATAAAAGGTACATCAAATGACAAAATAATCGGTACCGGTAGATGCTGAACATGTTTAGAACATGGTTTGTATTTTATTTCGATGATTTTGTTAGAGGGAATCATCTTATCGCACGTTACTGAAAAAGGTCTCATTTGATCAAACTTACTCCGGTGATCAAAGATACCCCGTTTTACGGTATATGAATATTTTGTAATACGTTATGATTGCGATTGCAGAGGAAAATGGTGGTTAAAGGATATCGTTTTTCAAATTCTCCCGATAAATATTTTACAACTAAACTATGATAATAATTCCTTAGGGGGGTGCGTTTTACTCCATCTTCCCCTAACGATATTGGCGATATATGCATTACTGGAATTAATAACGTCTTTGTAAATTCTGGAAGTTTACTAACTGACTGAGTTCTCACTTGTGTTGCCAAATTCTACATGGGCATCTCGGATCTCACTTATCATAGTCAAACCATAGTGGCTCCAGGAGGAAGTAATATGACACCTTTCCTGTTTATGCTGTTTCTCAGTATCAATTGAAGGGGAGGGAATGTCGTACCTGTTAAGTCGATTGCTTTGTACGCAGTTCACCTGGTTTGAATCCGCAACCCCACACACGCGGTAAGAGGTTTTTCTAACCTTAAGATGTGAATAACCCCAAGGTTAGAGCTTCTATAATCAAATAATAATAAAAATAGATCATTTGGATATATTCGTTAGTTGGCGTTGCATTGCGAAATGCAAAGTTGTAACACCACAAAGTCAGACGGACATATTCCGAACGAAAAACTAAAGTGACTTTACTTTTGTCCGGACATGCCGCAGACTCAGGTAATTCGCATTTAATGTCAAAATATCCTGACTCCTGTGTGTAGAAGACAAAAGGTTAAGTCACCGGGAAACTCTAATCTTGCTCACATGAAACTATTCTACGCTTTTCTAAACTTTCTTCCTTCATCTCCTCGCTCTTCCTTGAGTACTATAACTCTTAATATTGAAAAATATTTCAGTCCCCTGCTAATTAAATATCGTTACAACATATAAAATAAATAAATAACATAAATAAAACGCAAGAGATAAATTTGTTTATCAATTAAAAAACCGTTTTTTTTTACTTTTTGAAAGTTGGTATACACACGTCTGAAAAAGTGGATGGTAGAACTAGTAATAAGCCTGTCAATACTTCCATTCTATTATTTTCCTCCTTCTCCATTGCATACCGAGAATTTTTAAATTAGGAGCTTATTTCATCTTGTAATTTTACAAAACAGCTAAATAAACTTTTTAAATGCTAAATTAGCATAACTTTGCATGTTAATTGAGAGCTAATAACACTTTAGCATGGACACTTTTGTTTGAGTCTCGGGTTTTTGTTCATATACCTAAAAAGTGCATAAGTTTAATTGTGAATTTATACTCATTGCGGAAATGAATTCAGGGACTAACCTTTCATGCTCCATATTATTTTTCTTCAATTTGTTGATGCATAAGTTTTTAGGAATATCGGAAGTAATGATGCTTTTTATTCATTTAATGAAAAATTTATGGCCGTAAATCCAATATTTGAGCATGCTTTTTAAATGGGAAGGAAGGGGCTGAAACGGATCGCTCTTATCACATTTGGTAGCTTACTTTAGAGAGATTTTAAATTGATCTTTCGTAAATCTGCCCTAAAATTTGTTTTGTTGATTAGCCATTTTGTTTCCTTGATTGACTATAGAAAGGGTTAGGTATTAAGTGGTATAAAGAATATCGCTATAGTTTTTATTATTATTCAGCTCGCAAATTTTTGAGTGCTTAGAACAATTTTGAAATACATATAACAAAAATGTTAAAATGTGATGCTTTCGATCCTTTTAAATCTGATACCGCATTATTCATTATTCACGCCTTAATCAGGCTAAGAAGAAAAATGATTTGAGTGACGATTGTGTTTAATTTATATTGATTTTTTCAATCTTTTTATTTCTATCCTGGAGTGCCATTTCGGCCAAATATGTTGATAGTTTCATTATTTTGAAATCTGTTCGAGGTAGAGTATCTTCGACAAAGTTTCTTATCATATAGCTTACTATGCTTTTGACAATGACGATTTCCTGTCTCTATTTAATCGAACAATAAATTTCGAATCTAACTTTTAGGGATATTTTCCATTAAAACTCGATTATAAAATGCGTTCTCTCGACAACAAGTCTATTTGGAAACGTTCAGATCGATCCGAAGTTTTTATGTTAGACAAGTTGTAGGAGTGTTCTACTAAATAAATGCATCGAAAATGCAAAATTCATTTTCATAAAGAATGCGTTTAATTGCTTGCCAACTCAGTATGATATTAATCCTACATTTGTTGAATAAGATTATGTCGGAAATGGATTCAGGGACCCAAAATCATGAAAAAAATTATCAGATAAATAATAATATACCTGTTGAGTCTTTGCCAACTTTTGTACGTCACGGTTCGAAGAATAGACATAACGAACAAATTTACGCTAGTTGCTGCAGTTATATGCTTATGATTGTGAAAAGCATCCGTCAAATATAACATGGCGTCATTTGATCGCCAATCATTTGATAACTACCGATCTTCGGTTCCTAATTCTACAACATAAAATATGTAAAATTGCAGGAACAGATAAAAAATATGACGCACACAGTGGCTTGAATTCATCTACTAAACAAAATCGACTAAGTAGAAAGGTTACACTGACCCGCAAATTTATTTGAATTCTTACAATTTGCTTTTCTAATGTTTTGAAATTGAAAAATTGGGAAAATATTTAAATGGTTTCTGATTTCGGTTCCTGTCAATATTTATAATCTAAATTGCACAAATAGTATAAGTAAATCTTCTCTTCTTTGATTTAAATCATCGCTCACTTCTTATAATCGAATTGAAATCAAAATAAAATCCCATTAAACAGATATTTCATTAAAACAATAAGTGCTGTTCTACAGCAAATTGTAAAAAATGAGTTACACTGTATTAACATCTTAACAGCCGAACAGAAAATCGTATTAATCATGATAGTTTGTCCGTACCTCGATTCAAGAACTCTGGTAGGATGTTGCACAAATTTTTGAACGAAATTCTATGTTACCCGATTCTGACAAAATTAATTGAAATCATTCAAACATTATGATTAATTCCAAATCAATCAAACAGGTTTTCAAAATCATTGTATTAAAAATCAGATCGTTGTGATGTCCAGCAAATTTCCACCTATCCAATACCTCAAATATATCAGAGATTTGTTGACTGCTTGATGCGATTTTTTTTCTTTACCTCAGTGAGAAAACGATACAATAGTGGTTAGTCTCGGTCATTCTCGAACGACGCATCCCAAACAATTACCGCCATTGATACATCGTCAACACGTTCTCGAGCGTTGGCGGAGTTGGAAAACAGTTACACTCACTCACCTTTGCGGCAATCAAACTGAAATAGCTGCAATCCTCATTGTGTCACACAGTTTTCAGCAGAGTACAGTCAAAATATGTACGGTTAACCTCACGTCTCACAGACTCACGATCAGCTGGGACAGAGTGTGGGATATTCTCTCGTGTGCTCTCATCGGTGTCTATATTGGGTAGGGTGGCTCAAAATGCGATTCGTGCTCTGCTTAGAAATGGTACACATTTTAATCAATAGTCGATCTTTCTAGAGATTAACAGAATCTCTAATGTAAAGCAGTTCTTCCTATAAATGATGAAATAATCCTGAAACAGCTTACTATCCGTTCTTTATCAGACTGATTTTTTTAATGGCACTCTAGAGCATCAAGCACTGACCTATTTGTTGGTTCTACCCGAATAGAAATGTACAGTAACACAACAATGATTTTCACTGTGACAGTACGGTAATTTTACAATAATTTACAGTAAGTTTTAGTGTTATGCTACAATACAAAAACAATAAACTTTAACGTTTTTACAGTAAATTTCAATGTAAAATAGACTTTTACAGTGAAAGAGGGGGGTGGTTATGTATCTTAACATTTAAAAAATCAATTTTTCTCCATACATTTTTTCTCGAAAACAGTAAAATTTAATGTGAATGCACTGTATCAGTTTTTTGCTGAACAGTGAAATTTGTTGTTACATGAAATTTTATTGTAAATCTACTGTGAGAACTTGGCATCGAACAATGTTGAAACAGTAATAACTATAATATTTATTGTTTTATGATTGTTTGTAGGGTAAATGCTATTGTAAAATTCTATCCGGGTATTCTTCCAAGGTCGAAGTATTCATTATTTTTAGAAAAAAATCAAATTGTTAACCTCTTTATTTTTTACATTTCTTAGAAAAGAAATGAATGTGTGTGGGATTTTTAGAGAGCAGAAAAATTGTTCAAAATCCAACTCAACTCAGGGAACGGGTTTGGGCAGCCACCTGACTCGCTAGACGCTCTTGCACGGAGCCTGATCTCTCCCCTGTACTACCCTACAGCATTACTTCTGGGAGGGGTTTTTATGTGCAGAGCACACACTCTAATTCAACTACTTAAGGTACACCGGGGCAAGTTGAAACGGGTTTTTTAAAGTTGAAATTTGAACTTCCCTAATGAAATTATACAATAAACAATTTCCAATCTGCTAGGGGTGTATATTAGAATATTCTGTTTATTGATAAAAAATAAACATTTATACACAGAAAAAAGTATTTTGTAATTTTAAGTTTATTTTTATGCACATATTTGGAGCATGAATATAAATGTTAAATTAAGGTTCACCACAAATATACATGACTTATCGTGCTTTCTTCAGCGAATTTTATTATAATTTTACACGTGGATTGAAATTTACAGTTCCTTTAAAAGAAAAACCAACTCACTTCAATGTATTTTTATTCGAATATTGCTGTAAAATGAATGACAATATTACGCGAATGAAAGTGTAAAATTGTATGGTTTTTGATGCTCCAATTGAGTGCATTGATTTTAACGTAATTTTCAATCAAATTTTTGATTCAATCGTTGTATGTTTACATTCGTATTGATTTACATGTCGTTTAAATTTAATTATTTTTTGGTGTGTACATCTAGTTAAGAAATATAGTGGTTATTGAAAATTCCAATTTTCTAGTGCTTTGTTTCAGCTTGCCCCTCGTAGCGGGGTAAGTTGAAATAATATGATTTCATGAGTTGAAGGTTTGGCCTTTGTACCAATCGCTGCATAATACACATGTTTGATGTAATCGTAAATGCTAGGAGCTGCTCCGCGAGTTTGGCGGAAGGGTACACACAGCATCGACCATAAATCGTTAAGAGTCTAAAATTCTGAGCAATATGATAAAAATTTAAGTCATCTTTTAATTAATGTTCTTTTGTTTTATAAAGATATTCAAAAAACTGCGTAAAACTTTAAGAAGCTACGGTTGGATGAAGTTTCTCAAATGTAGGTGTATGTAGAAATTATTCAATAGTGTAAAAAAATTATATGTTTATTATTTTGATACATTTTTTCCGATAAGTTTCATAAATCATTGAGCTTATTTATTTAATTGATGATACAGAATACAATAGTTTTTTTTATAAATACCAGCAAATAAAAGTATCAGGATACAAAAAATGCATAACAACAATAATAAATTAAATCCCTATATCCTACCTAGTAGAACTCTGAAATATTGACATCCCCGAGTGAGCTTGAAAGAGGAACTAAAGAAAAACTACCCTCGACACACTGAAGGATATGCTTCGGTTGTTTGCTTTGTCGTTCAATCGTGCGTCGTAGCACATCCATTCATTTATTTTCGGTTCCGATTCAATTTCAGTTGCAAACTGAATTTTGATTCTATGCTGACTATGAGTTATCGAGCAAAATATATCAAGCATAGATTAAATACTTCATTTATGCTCGAAAATATAAAAGATGTCACTTTCTGCCCACATATAACAAATGAATGCGTCGGTTGGTGAATGAATGCATATTTTCCCTACACTGAAGGGATTCGATTCAGCGTGAAACTTCAGTTAGTTTGGAAGTGAATGTGTGAAAGAGGCGTTGAAACTGAATGCTGGTTTCGGTAAATTCACACAGTAAGTATGTAACTACTTGTTATTAAATTGTAAAAGAAATATTTAGTCGGCTTCCTGCTGTATTAGCGGATGATAACGGATGCTAAAACAATTTGATCAATCCCAAATTGAAGATTATTGAATTATTACTATCGTTCCAACTTGCCCCTCTGTATGTATTTTTATTTGCTCCAATGGGTGTCCAAATAAGGGGTATTGTACGTCCAATACTGTCATACGGATGCCTTGTGTGGTGGCAGAGGAGAGAGTTGATGACGGTCCAGTCAAAGCTAAACCATGTGCAAAGAATGGTAATAATGGCGTTGACTGGTACTTTCACCACAACTCCGAGTACTGCTGTTGAGGCACTTCGAAATATCAATCTATTACACGTACACTTCAAACAAGAAGCACTATCATGTGCATAAAGACTGCAGGTTACTGGGCTTTGGAACAGTAACCATGTTGATCTTGCTGCCAGTCATACACGACTGTGGTCACCAATAGATACCTGGGGTAAATATATTCATGCTCACAGCGATATTACACTCACATGTAGTTTTCCTTATAGGACATTCCATATGAAGGTTCCCTTTCGAGAGGAATGGTTGTCTGGCTATGTGGAGAGACAACAACAACCGCAAGTGGTCTGATACACTGACGGTTCTGTGATGGGGGGAAGTGCTGGTGTCTACTGTCGTGAAATTCGATCGGAACAGTCTCACTCGCTAGGTAGATATACTATGTTCCAGGCAGGAATCTTCACGATTATGTGCGGGGTACAATAAGCCCTTCAACAGAGCTTGTCCGGCAAAGTTATAAACTTCTGCTCCGATAGTCAGGCTGCAAACAAGGCCTTTGACTCAGACAAATCACGGTCCATGCTAGTGAACACATGCCGAACCCAAATCTGACCCAATTTGATGAACTAAGCATTGTCAACACTATCTTGTCTGGGTGGGAAATAAATTATCTGACCAATTGATTAGGGCAGGTGCAGCGATTGACTTCGTTGATCCTGAGCCCGTCCTGCCAACTTCGACGAGTTCCATTAGAGATAATATACGGTCCTGATCTTCGTCCGAGCATCGCATTTATTGGAGAAATCTACAAACATGCCGCCAAACAAAGGCGTTTCTAGACCAACCTACGAAAAATGTATTAGATTCGAAAAATCTACTACATTTTTCGAAACTTCACTGCGGCATGCTGACCAGGGCTTTAGTTGGCCACTGCAAATTCAATTATCATATGGTAACTATTCAGCGCGTTGAATCATTTTTATGTGATATTTGTGAATCCGACTACGGAACCTCATATCATCTGATATGCAACTGCCCAGTAGTAGAGCAATTGCGATATCGAGTTTTCGGCCGTCCTTACATAGACGACACCGTTTTTGCACGACTGAAACTCAGAGGCGATGTGGTAAGGGGCTTTAGGCTTACCTGCAGGTGATGGTAATTATTTGTGAGTTTAATTTACCTGCTGTTTGTTTCAGTGCTGTTATTTTTCCCACCCTTCCAATTATACTTCCTCATTCTTCCTTCTCCGTTCCTTCTGCTCCGGAAATGATGCGAAGACACGGCTAGGTAAAAATCCTCGACAACATACGGGCAACGTGCCATTCTGATTGTTGATTCCTGGAGATAAGGAAAATATGATGATGATATATTGAACCCACCATCAGCAAATCCGAATGTTACTAGTAAACAGCTTTCAATTTATCGCTGTATGAAGGGCCAAAAGAGTTAGAGCATAAGCAGATTTTCTTATGCGTACTCCACAGTGACAAAGAATCTCCTTCCAACAATAAATTCCAGACGTTTGAATAGCGGCATTTGCAATACTCGTTAAGGCACTGCCTGGTAGTTTGCGTGAGAAGAGCGCAACAAACTTACCGTGCCGTGACAAATAAGATATATTAGCAATAACTACATAATTCTGAAAAAATGAAGAAGTTAGTGCAGTTACCTTAATCCATGACACAGTTTGTATGATGCCCTGATGCACCTTCCCCGCCCAAATAATGAAATGAATAAATGTCACGGAAAAAGTGCATATAACGAATGTAGTAAATATAGTAAAATTTTGTGAAAATAAAAGTAATGAAATGCTTAGAAGGAATAAAATGTAATATACTACAAACTAATAAAAATCGTGGATATAGCAAATATAATGTTTAATGATCGAAGGATTAAACCTCAGTCCGGCCTTAACGGTTGAAATCTACAGCAAACCTATTCCGGAATTGGGTTGTAATTCAGAATGGATTCTATGTGGACTTCAGCTCAAATCCATCAACCGATTCCGATTCTATTGGTTCCACAATCAGCTTTGGAATCCATACTGAATCCATTCAGGACCCCGAATCGAGTTGACCGGGTACCAGCATCTTGATGAACTCCAGCCCGTCTGCAGCATATACAAATAGACGAATTTCCCGCCAACTCGAACAAATGTTGGCAGCACCAACTCAGATTTTAATGAAGTTTTCTGTACACGAGAACTTTATCATTTTGCATACTTTGTTTTTCCAAAAATGGTCTAGACTGTTTTTTGTAAAGGGTCAAACTTTTTTCACCATTTTTTTTTCAAATGGCTATTATCTAAAAATGACAAATCCTAAAAAATGTTGTAGGAATGATTTTTAAAAAAATATTGAAGTATTGAAAAAATTCTTCATCGACTCCTACACTAAAAAACGATTTTATAAATTTAAAGAAGATTTACAAAAAACCATCTTTGATTTGGATGAATTTTTGTTCCAAGATAGCTAATTATGTTCCCTACCTACCGTAAAAAATTCAAGTTGGGCACTTTTAATGGGTTATATACAAAGTTGTGGCGAAAAAGTGAGCTAAGTTCGTGATTTTTTAAAAGCATTTTATGCAACTTTTTTTTGAAAAATCAAAAGACAGCTCGTTGGTAGTGCTATCGAAATTCGAAAAAATATTGAAGGATGGCGAAGTTATGGCCCATCCCCTGTAACGAGTTTTTTTTTTGGCAGAGGTTTGCGGTGAACGTTCTCCAAGCCAAACCGCTCAACTGAAATCAAAAAAATAAAAAGATTATTGAAGAAAAATGTATTGTGGTGTACTTGAACGGATCGGTTTCCCAATACCAAATTTTTTCCTGCAAATAAAACGTGTTAACCAGAAAATGGAGCATTGAGGTGTTCAAAATTTTAAACAAAAATTCATGGTAAAGAATCAAAATTTTTTGGATAAAATAGGAATCGTTCAAGTACATGAGAATGTAAAAATAAACAAATCAAAAACTAATTTATGAAAATCGGCACTTTTCAAACAACTTTGTTCCGAGATAATTGCGTTTAAAGTTTCTGTATAACTTTATACGCAGAAGAACCAGCGCGCTGCAAACGGCTGTAGTTTGAAATCTAGTGCTCCGATCTGGATGAAATTTAGCACAGATATTTTCAAAAGTATGTACTTTCAGAATATTCAATAATTTTTTTTCGATTTTTTGAGTTCCCACTTTGTATACACTTTGTTACCCTTAAGGAAAAAAAGTTATTTGAAAAAAAAACTTTTCCTTGTCCAAACTGATTTTTTTTCAGTGTATTTTTATCGAAAACTCAACCAATGAAAGTCATCATCATCTCAGAATCCAATTTTCCAACTGGTCGAAGGATTCATTTAACGGATATCTGGTACTAGAATATTTAGCGCGCAACCAGACAACATGTTTAATATCGCGATAACCGCCACTACAATCGCAGAGACCGCTCTCCACGACCCCAATACGCCGGAGATGGACATTCTACGCATAATGATTCTACATGACCTGAGATATCACCCGAATAAAGTCATGACCCTTATCCAATCTCTTGGACCAAGGTTTGTTCATACCTTTGGGATTTCTGAACTTCCATCGCTCCCCGAAATTTGCCACTTTTCGAGCGTTCTCTGAGAATAAATATTTAAAAACTATTTGAAGCTACACGATCTTTCATAAATATCACCCTCTAATGCCTAAATGTCCATCTTCTCATTACCATTCTAATCCAAGTGCCGCCTTCTCATTACCCGGAATGGAGCACTACGAAAGAACTCAAGCTAAGGTAATCTGCTATGATTTTTCAGATTTCCCATGTTTTCTCCAGGAAATACAAAAAGTGCTTTTCATGCTCCATCAAACAGAGAGCCTCCTGTAACTGTAACGATGTGGGTGGGGTCGTTGATAGGTAAATATAAAACCACCAGTTTGGTGTGGAGAATGTTGGCAGCATCTTTTATGATTGCACTCACCACTGTCCTAATAAGAAGCATTAAAACGATGCATAGCTGTCATCATATGACGAACGTGTATTCCAACCACAGGATGAGTCGAAAACACAACGTAGGCTCTAGCCACCAGACGAAACATGGTTTCTCTGAAGATCCGTCCGTTAATCCGTTAACGGACCTGTGTCAATAATCGCGTTTTTCAGCTTTCATCAAGTTTTTCATTTGCATTTGTAGCCGACGTTCAAAAGTCCCCTTCACGTACAATTCTGAGCAATCTCTGCCCACCACGAAGTAGGAGACTGTTTACGGTTGTTCACGTCGGGTACTCGTTTCGTCTGACCTTTAAACATAGTGCAAATGCATTGTGTAAAACCTGGCGGAAAATGTAGGGACTGAAATATAGGGACACTTTTTGATGTTCCATGTGGAAATTCCTACTAGTTTCTAAGATTACCGAGACCAGGAACCACTTACTTCGGTTTTGTAACAGCACCCTTCAAGGGACACTCTCAGGACATTATGAGGAAGCTTTGGAGAGAAAACTCTTTCGGAAATTCATAGGCACATTAGAAGATGTTCCCACAATGAGATGGTCAGACTCTTGTTCTTGAGTGTACAAGGAAACGTAGAAATTAGTCGTCGTCGGAGGAGTAGCGCTCGTTTACATTTCTTACCGAAGCGTTCCTTAAAGTAATGTTTCATTTTGTTAAATTATATGCGGGACATGTCGAAAGATCATGCGGAGTCTCTCCACAGTAGGAAAACTTTTCATGATTCTCGCCGCATTTTCCACAGCGTGCCTTGTTTTTCTAAGTCGCCGTATGCCGAATTGTTTGCAACGACAACAGTTCATGCCTCGCGGCACGAAAAGGCGAACAGGTAGACTAGCCCCGCCCAAAAGATCAAAGTTTGGAAGAGCAGTTTCGACGAGAGGTTCGAAATGAGGCTGATGGAAAATAAATTGTTTTCATATACTCCTTGATTTTACCCGAACGCAATTGTTTGCGAACCAGAATTTTCACTGGCCGAAGAAATGGGTTCTTGAAGGAGCCAACCCCATACTTCGCAATTAAGGCCCCTGTTGGAGACTACACCATCAATCTCTACTTCCTGAGCGGGTACATAGGCAAGATACTTCTTCGTACACGGCCAAGTGATATTTAGTTAAATCTCGCATATATCGATGATGTTAAATGGCTTATCTGTGCCCTCATTCAATTTTGTTATGAATAGATACCAAATTTGTTACTGACAAATTTTTGCATGTATCAGGCAACTAGCAGTTGGGATATTGGATTCTGAGATGATTATGATTTTTATTGGTTTAGTTCTCGATAAAAATACACCGAAAAAAATTCAATTTCGACAAGCAAAAGTTTTTTCAAATAACTTTTTTTTCTTGAAAGTGCCCAACTTGAATTTTTGACTGTAGGTAGGGAACATAATTACCTATCTTGGAACAAAATTTCATCCAAATCAAAGATGGGTTTTTTTGAAAATCGACTTTAAATGTTTTAAATCGATTTTTTTTTCAGTGTAGCAGCCGATGAAGATTTTTTTCAATATTTTTATTCGAAAATTTAACTAATTTTGTGAAAATCACTCCGACAATATTTTTTTGTAGGATTTGTCATTTTAGACTATGGCCATTTGAAAAAAATTGGTAAAACAATCTGGATAATTTTTGGAAAAACACAGCATGCAAAGTGGCTTTTTGTGACAAAGTTCTCATGTACAGAAAGTTTCATTACAATCTGAGAGGGTGCTGCTAACTCTGAATACGATTTAGCGCGAAATTCGTCAATAATCATAAAGATAAACAAGTTGGGTCTCACCAACTTATCTGCTCGAAGTACCGAATTTTGTCAAGGCATTTTTGAATATCGAGTATCAAACGGCGCAGTCTTCGTTCTGACCGCCGGCATCGACACCCATCAGTTAAGTTTCCTTAATCTTTTAGTCGGGAGCTCGACTATTGCGATCATCTATGCTGCTTGAGACGAACTCGGGCGGATTCTTGATCGATCGCTGTCCGTCAGGCCGTGTTTTATTCTAGTATTCCAGGATTTCTTCTTAACTCTTTTGAGCTTTTTGAAAATCACTACACATGATTCCTTAAGATAAGGAAAATATACTCAAGAAAGGATTTATCTTGGTTCGTCTGCTAGAGCCCTTCAAACCAATTTTCATATAAGGCTGACAAAATCGGGTCAAAAATATGACAAAATCGGGAGCACACAAAATAGGAAGGGGGGGCGTCTGATAAAATCGAGTCTTTTCTGCAAACGTTTGGCTCTATCACATCAAGTATTCGCAGACGAAAGGAGTAACAAAAATCGAAAATATAAAACACTTCAAACAAGAAAATGTTTTCCTTTGAAAAATTGTAGCTAAAGACGTTGTTTGAGCGTATATTTTTGACATTATAATATTGTAAAGATAACTGAAGCAAATAAACAAGAATTAGATCATACGAAAAGTCAGCCATTATGAAGAACGTAGGAACGTAATGTTGAAAAGGACGGCAAAAGGTTTTTTTTTGCTGAAACACAGATGTCAATGTGGCGTCCCTGACAATAATTCTTCGCCAACTAGTTCTTGATTCATTGTATATTAGCTATGATTCACAATTCGTGCTCTTGAAACAGTCCACCAGACCATAAAATACGTTACCACTTTCATGATATAACTAATAAAGTATGCAATCGTGTGCACTGTCTCCTCAGTATTTTCACGCGGACAATCTTATAGAACTCATAATTTTATTGAAAGATTTACGTTTGCTTCATGAACTGGTTCATGATTCATTACTATTAGGTTCACTGTAGTGTCCAGAGAGAAAACAAAGACTGTGCTGAGCACCAAAAATGAATTACAGATGCACAGTTCATATTCGGGACCAATTCACAAAACCATAATATACCGCCGATCGATTATCGTGATCAAGTTTATATAATCATGTTACTACTCCTTATAAAAATCCGATAGACATATGAATCACATTATTTTTGTGTCAAATTCGTTTGTAAGCTGAAGAATAATATATGATAACGCATAAAAAACTACAAGGGGCAGCCGTATGGGGTTGCTGTAGACGTAGGACTATACTACTTAATGTAAAATATTTATTTTATTATTACATTTATAGTAATAATAAATCAAACATATTTCTTAGGTATGGTTTAACCACAACCAATCAACATCGAATATTACATATTGAACGAAACCTTCTTGGTTATCAGGTCATTTCATCGAATTCGATTAAACTTATTTAAGAAGATCTGAAGAAAGAAGACAGAAAACTGTGACCGTACTGATATCTGGAACTAAAGCTTTATAGCATAAGATTAGCTTGTAAAAACTTTTCGATTGTGTGTGGTAAAAAACCCGGACCAGTGAAGAAAAATAAAATTTTAGGCAATATAATCACATTTCATGTATAGACCAAGCATTCTAGTTATATTTTGCCATTATTGTAACTTTCCTAAAGTACGCATACAAATATAGCGAATGCATTATCCAAACTATAAATATACAAGAATCGAAAACAATTTTATATATGGACAAGTTGCGTTTTTGCAACGGTTTTTCAAGAGGCAGTGTATTCATTCATAAATAGGTTTTGTAGTATGTACCTATTAGTAGAATCAAAATACTATAGGCTGAGTGGAAATGAATCACGTGATGGGGAAATGAAACAATGAATTGATCGAACGTAAACAATAAACTTTCGTTGTGCAATTTAGTAACAAATTAGATCCACTTACCTACACATTCGCCTCAAATATTACACCCAAGCGAACAAAGCAAAATGAATCAAAGCTGATGATGATAGGTAGAACGAAAGAGACAACTAATACAACGACACTATGTTAACCGTGTTTGCAAATGGAGCTCGCATGTACAAACTATTTTGTGTACCAATAATAAAAGTGTGCTGGAAACGAGCACAACACAAAATATAGCATAGTGTAGTGTACCTCCACAAACAGTGTAACGGACTTCTAACTCAGCTACACTGGCTGTGAAAACACACAGCGCAGTGATCTGCTTCGCCTGCTGTTCAACAGGCAACTGAGCTGCTCTGGCGAAATCCGCCCGTTTAAATAGTCGATGATGACTAGAGCTTCCATTTCCCGACGGTTTTCAGCTTCCCGGGATTCGGGAAATAAATAATAAATTTCCCGGGAAATCCCGGGATCCCGGGAATATAGAAGAAAAATAAAAAGGGTAATGATTTTCTTGAAAACAAAAGAATTAATTAAGTTTTCAAACTCGTTTGATTGCATGTATATCTGTCCTAAAGCAGTTGTCGGAAGATGGCATTTTGGTGGCTTACACATCATTCAATCATTTGATAACTCGTCAATAAGTTTATGCAACTAAAACTTTTTCTTGGCTATATGTATAACCGAAATTTTGGTAATTACGATTACGATTAGGACGATATAATAAACGCAGCTTCTGGAGTTACTGTCCAAAATTGGAATTCGTTGTTCTGATACGATGGAATGTGATCAATTTAATGCAAAGCACCTTCATTGGTAATTTTGAATGAAATGATTGAGCTGCTTCAGGGTAGTGTGCAGTTACTTCCGATCAAAAGTGGAAAGTTTATATATAGAATCCATTTCCGTCACAGTAGGATCAGCATCATTTCGAATTAAGTGTGAATCAAAATCAAGCAGATAATGGACGAACTGTGCAGCGATCGATGCGAGCCTACCATCGATTTCCTATTACGGGCAAGTATCTGGATTGCTTGATCGTATCCCTTCAAAAATCTTGCCTGTATCCTTGAAAGCGACATTCAAAGAGTTTGGATGCACATGATATTGGATAGATACAACGTTATGTATTTCATTTCATACATCCAAAAATTTACAGATATTACAGTTACAGTATAACAAATAAGACGAAATATGCATTCGATGAACCGACCAAATATTTCTGCAGACGTTCTAGAAAGATTCCTTATTTTAAATAGCGTTTGAGCTAAGCATGATATCACTACAAACCATCCCAAGTTTTCAAACAAACACACCGATTTTTTAAGAAAGAACGCAATTTCCATTACTAATTTGATTGCAAGGCGATTCACTCAAGATCTAACTATTAAAATCAACTATAAAAAGAACTGTTAAAAAATCTGATCAATCTGCTCATCGGTTGCAGAGATATCGTGCGCATCACTAACGCTACTGTAATGAAATGTTTCGGTAAAACGGTCGGCAAAGTAATCCATTTTTGAATGCAAAAATCAACATTCTTTAGCAGTGTTTTGAATATGGCTTGGACTATATACCTAAAAAAATCACGAAACATATCAGTGAGCCCAAAGATATATAGTCCATTGATCTGCAAATCAGTTGGAAAAGCACAATCTGCATTCACTGCTCACTCCAAATGTTTACCGATAAAGATATTTACTACAGAAGTTCATTCGCAGAACCTTTTGGAATAAATTAAAAATCTTTTTTCCCGGGATTCCCGAATCCCGAGAATGAGAAAACACGATTTCCCGGGAATCGGGAATCCCGGGAAATCCAAAAATCCCGTGATTCCCGGGAAATAAATTCCCGGGATGGAAGCTCTAATGATGACGTCATTCATAGAAGCGTAGCGCGTTAGGTACACAAATCTGTCGTGCTGGACTAGGGAAGCGCTATCTTCTGTGTGTAAATGCGCAATATTTGGACTAGGTTGTTCATTATTTAAATTTTTAATGCCATGATATCAAAAATCTTTGGGTTTATCAATTGGAATCCATTCTTAGAAGTATTTCGGGGCGATATGCGCAAAAAACTTGAAAATTTATCGTCAGATGGCTGAATTATATGCGTTTAAAATTGGACCACTTTTCGTTACATGCCATTTTTGTACAATTTGCAACGTGCACCCCTATATCGAAAACAAAGACGTAGTCCTACGTCAAAAATCGAGAAAACCGAGAGTAAACTCATGAAAAAATATCACGATAATGCAAAGAAAAATTACGACAATTGGGGTCAAGCTCATGAATTCACGTCATTATTATGTCTGGAAAATCCAATCGCATACTCGTGAATAAAATATCACTATAACGTACATAGAAATTACGAAAATCGTGACTAAGCTTCTGAAATCATGAACATCGTTTATAGTTAACACAAATAGTGTATCCCCAAATCGTGAACTATAGCCACAAAAATTCAGAGGACAACCACAATAACAAGAGTTTGATTAGGATTTTCGTAAACGGTACATTTCACGAAATAGTGATTTGTTTTTTCAACATCTATTCATAAGATTTTTTTCCGTGTAACATTTCGGTATATTTAAAGGCTGCAATTAAAATTTACAGATTTTTTTGCCAGTGAACATATTGTTCGCTCGTATAATATGTTTCAAACATTCTATTAAACCACCCTACTAAACGAACACAGGTGCTCGAAATGTGATGCGTGATGAGCGGGAGAATCACGCGGCCAATCTTCTGGGAAAATTTGGTAAGAGGGGAAAACGCTGGGTCGGGAAAATTATTTATACTTATAACCAGTTCTCACGTTGCCGCAGCAGAGTACATCACTTTGGCGGCGGCATCAGTCTACCGCGAGCGAGCATCGGATGTGGTCTTGTTCCTCCTCAAGTCAAGTTCGAAATCGTAACTGGAATCGCAGAGTTCTAATAGCATCACAGTTCAGAACGTACCTCGGGATAGGTTGGACGGGCGGTAGTAGTTAGTAACGACGTTCGAAACGAGAATCGCGATATTCGGATCGATCATACGAAAACCCAGTTCTTGCGTAAGGATAGTAGTTACTTGTGTGCACATGAAATATTTTGTGACGTGACGCGACATTTTTGGTAGATTAATCAACGTGGCTCGGCTTGTACCGAACGGCTGACGAGAAGAAGATTTATGCGATCAGTTTGGCTGTTGGTTGTGCGAGCAAATGTAGGAAAAGTTGTTGATTGTCTCGAAAAATAAGCGAAGATGAATTGAATATAACAGAAGTAAAATGTTGGTGCTGGCTGTGTCTCCCGATAAAAGTCGGTGTAATATAAGGAAAAATTTCTGAGTGTTGATTTTGAGTAATTATCAAAGAGCACAAAAGTCAAAGTTTTGAGTGGTGAAGCAGTGACGAACGAATCTTGCTGTACATATTTATTTTTAGTGAAAAATGAAGCATTTTGGTTTCCTCAAACGTTGGTGATTTTCTCGCAAAAAAAGCAAAAAAACTGTCAGTCAATCTCGTAGTCTCATTTTACGTGAAGCAAAAAACAACAAAGGATTTGGAGGTCGAACTCGGCGGTTTAAGTTTTTTCCTCAATACTCTACTAGGTATTCTGCGAAACGGCGGCTTGTGGTAGACCAGAGTAAAAATAGAACTGCATTTAGTCCAGAGGCACGGACGAGGACGACGGCGAGCAGGAAATCTATGCTCCACAGAGTTGCTGTGGTGAGCAAAGCGATGCTTCTTGGTAAACAGCAGACTCAACAGCCGCACGTGCTTCTGGATTGAGCATCGCAAAAGCCAAACCCAGACTATTTTTAGCAATCCTACACTACGAAGAAATTAGAAGTAGATCAACTCAAACGAAACCACCAAATAGGCAGCAATTAGATAATTAAGTCTGTACGCCGGTTCATTCCGATATTATCTGGAACGGTAATAGTTCAGCTATAGTCCAAACAACTCGAAGACCACTCACACATTCAGGATGTCGTTCTGTCGCATCACCGGCAAATGCCGGTCTCTACCGAAATCAAACTACTTCCCCATGCTGCCACCGATTTCGCCAGCCGATGCAAAACGATTCTGTCGCATAACGGGAAAATCATATGGTCTACCTTCTCATCATTTCATCCCCGTACTGCTTATCAAAAGTTCGTGCAAGGAGAAATGCAAGGTGACCAACATAGCTGGAGAGTTAGAGCCGCATCACTACTTGCCGGGAAACTATGGTAACCGAAAACACGTAATCATCTGCCAGCTTCGTTACGTTCTACCCATTCTGGACTCGGAGGATGATACGCAGAAAAATCTTACAAATATTCTTGGTCAGAAAAATAAACCCGTCGAGCAAAGCCTTTACGTGTACAAAGTTGATGAGCGGAATTTTGGCCTAGTTTTCCCTGCCCAGATGGAGGCAGCCGTGCGCGATGGTGACATCCGGGATGTTATGCTCGCTAAAGAATCCGACAAACTTCTCATAAAACTGAAGAAAGGCAATAGCGTATCGGTTAGTCTGAAGAGTGTCGAGCATACCGAGTTGGAAAACCTTTATGAAGGCGAAGGCCCCCGCGAAGAAGTTATCAAAAAACGCGAACAAGAAGCAGCCAAACGTCCAAAATCGACAGGAAAATCTAACCTGTCGAGTATAGCCAACATTTTCGAACAGAAAGAAAAGATTGAAGATCAAAAGGAGGAAGAACAGCAACAGTTCATCGTAGCCCACCGCGAAAAGGCGGTACGTTTAGCCGAGGAACGCCGGCAACGACAGCTAGCAGAAAACCAGAAGGCTCTGAAGTTGAACGAACACTTGATCGAGCAGGAAAGCGAACTCAGCGATCTAGTCAAACCGTTGATCGAATCCTGGGATTGGAGCACCCTTGAGAAGGAAGCATCCGAAAGTAATTCAACGGCGACAGCGATCAAAACCCTACCAGAAGCCCTACAAGTCACACCTTTGAATTTACAACCCACCCAGCTCCAAGTAGACAGTAAAATCCTCGAAAAATCTTCAGGCGTAGAAGCGGCCTCCTACGTTGGAACCATCAACCCCGCAAAGATCGAAATCAAAACCGAGCGTATAAATGCCCAGAAATCGCTGCCGGTCGAGATTCTCGACGCCCTGCTGCACGTCGAAGAGAAACTTTGCACGCGAACGGATCTGTTCCCGCATCTGGACGATCTGGCATCCGTTGTCAGTCGTCTCCAAGAGTCCGAGTCAGCTGAAGTGGAGAGTATCCCCGGAGTTAAGCTGGTCGTTAATCACCAGGAAGTCTTCATCCCAGGTCAAACGTTGACCATCAACAACAAAGCAACATTCGTTCCCGGTCAAACGATCGAGACAGAAAACGGAATGCTGGAGTTCATTCCGGGAGTAACGATCACTGCCCACGACGGAACTATCAAGTTCATACCGGGCGAAATCAGTCTTACGAAAGCGGGAAAACCGCAAAACTTTATCGCTGGTAAGGTTATTGAAGGCAAGTTTGTCTGCGGTCAGGTACTGACCATTAACGAGAAACCTCAGTTCGTGCAAGGTCAGACGATCGTCACCCCCGAAGGGGTTACCAAATTTGTCGCTGGAATTGTTGATAACGCTTCAGGAACGTTCATCCCCGGACAAAACATTGAGACTCCGGAGGGAATCAAGTTTATTCCAGGACAAACAATCACTGTTAGCGAAAAGGAGAAATTCATTCCCGGTCAGACAGTTTTAAATGGGAAGAAAGAAATGGTGTTCGTTCCCGGTCAAGCTGTGCTCGATGAGCAGGGAGTAGCCAAGTTCGTTTCTGGTAAAACAATTATCACGGCGGAAGGTGCCAAGTTCGTCCCAGGGCAGTACGTAGACGATACGTTCGTTCCAGGAATCTCCGATGGGGAAAAGTTCGTGCCGGGGCTAAATATAGAAACGAAGGAAGGCTCCAAATTCGTCCAAGGCCAGATTGTTCATACCAAACATGGCGATGTCTTCATGCCCGGATCAACAACGGTGAACGAGAACGGCGAGGTACGATTTGAAATTGCATCAACGATCGACGCTGTCCAGTTCAGTGAAGCCACTCCCGTAGCTATGGTGATGGACAGTGACAACATGAAGATAACCGAGCCTACTTTGTGTGCTTTTGGACACATGGTGCAACACGAAACCGGGGTTGAGTTCTATCCGGAGAAAATAAAGAAAGAGCAACTTCCGCAAGGCAAGATCGTTCCAGGAAAGCTAATCAAGCAGCAAGCTCAGACAAAGTTTGTCCCTGGAATCAACGTGGAGGATGGCTTCATTCCAGGTCAACTGGTAATGACCGATCATGGTGAACAATTCGTACCTGGTCAGGTGATCGAAACTTCCGAGGGATTGAAATTTGTTCCCGGTCAGATAATCGAAACTAAGAACGGATCAAAATTCGTTCCAGGTCAAACAATGCAGACCTCCGATGGTCCCCGGTTCGTTCCGGGGCAGATCATAAATACCAAAGCTGGCCCAACGTTCATTCCAGGTCAGGTAATATGTACCGACGATGACGGGGAGAAATTCGTTCCCGGACAGATCGTTGATACGGAGGATGGTCCACGGTTCGTACCGGGACGTGTAGTGGAAACGGAAAACAAAGTTACTTTTATTCCGGGAAGAATTGTTCAGACAGCCGATGGACCCAAGTTCGTTGCTCCCGACCTGAAGGACACCGACGATGGAGATGAAGAGTTCCTGGTACAAAGTTTCACCGTGACACCGGAAGAGCTGAAACTGCTGAAACCCAATCAAAACATGTCTACACTGGAGCCAGCAGAGAGTTCGCTGATCGTTACATTGGACAGTTCAATGCTACAGCAGTTGTCCGAAGCGGGAATGCATGTCGGACGGCAGGTGGAGGCATCGGCAGTTGACTACGTACTTCAAAGTACCAAAGAAAGAAAAGCTTTGCAAAGGTTCGTTGTGGAACTGAACATCGAAGCTGGAAGAATGGATGTTTTGGAGAGTATATTTGATGGCCTGAAGAGTGTTTGTACACGAGTCAACTTGGAATCCTTGCAGTACGGTATCGACGATGATATAAGTGTGGACGCTTCCGCTTGCAACGGTTCGATTGGAGTTGTGGAAGCCCTTGCAACCAATTTGGTCACTATTCTATCGAACACAAATGAAACCGAGAATAGAAACATGTATGAAGTGATTGCGGAAGCAATCAAAATGGCGGATGGCGAATACAGTATCGAAGAGCTACAGCACGTAATGGATACTCCTGCCGCAACGGATTACCTGGCTAGTGTGCTGAAAAAGACTATTGTCAAGAAAAACATAGATCAGAAATTGAAATCGATAACCGCGTTAGTCGGTGAAGAGATCAACGGAGAAGAGGTTGCAGTAGTGGCACCGAAAGGAGCGATCGAAGAATTCTGTCAACTGATGAACAACGATCGAATGTCGGAAGCCTTCGTGAATCTACTAAAGAAGGACGAGAATCTGTTCAAATCCATAGTAAGTAGTTTGAAAACCTCAGGCGTAGTCGAGGACAGTGTCAATATATCCGATATCTTGCAAGCAGCTGTAGTTGACAGTATTCAAGATAAGGCACAGACTGCCATGGTCGAACTACTGAATGATGCCAGCCGAGATCAGTTAACTGCCCTGTTGAAGAAGTCGGAAGGTCTCGCTTTGGCACTCGGAAACAGCAAGGAAGCTGAAACATTCGAATATTTGATAAGACATCCGGAAGCACTGAAAGATCTAAACAAAGAAGACGAACTATTCACCATCATCAATCGAGTGTTGATTATGGAAGAACTGGCGGAGGATGACGACGAATGCCGAGAACTGATTGACAGTTTGGAGAAAACTCCATCACACGCTACAAAAAGTGACAAACTTCGTGAATTGATTCGCCAAAGCGGAGCGCTTACTTTCGCACCGGTCAAAAAGCAGCTTATCGAAACGTCTAAGGATGTACCGATTTCTTTGTTCTACACTAACAACCGACTTGCTATCGACGAGTTCTTCCTCAAGAGCGGTCAAGTGCAGCGACACAGCCCGAAGGCATTCCTGATTATCAAGAAAGGAATCCAAGCGGTTATTCCACGAGAATCTAGCCATGAAGTACTTGCCGGAAAGATCGCCTACACGGTGCTGGACGAAAAAGGAATTCGTCACTTCCAGCCGATGAATGTTCTGAACGCGTTGAAAATAGTGCCACGATTCCTGCATCGCTTTTCGATGTACACTTGTGATATCCGTGAGGAACCGGACAACGATACGCTTAGCAGTAGCAGTAGCCACGATGGGGACTTTGAGGACTACAGCTACACTTACCGACCCCTGTCCAGGCGGGGTTCCATGTACAGCAATACGACGGCAACCAATGGCTATGCCAACAGGAGAGGGGACAGACTGGATTATTATTCGCCGGTGCCATCGCGCCGTAAGCAGCTGAAAAACGGCTATAATCATAATCATCTTCATCATCAGGATAGCTTCAAGGTGAGTCGAATTATAAAAATATTCTGTTTCTGGTGGCGTGATTTACTGCAACACATACACTATAGTGGAGAGGTGGAACCATAGACGCGCGTTATAATTAGACAGCGATAAACATAATGCAATAAGTGCCCTTCAAAGCGTGTGTGAGAGAGAAATTTAGTGCGTCTATTGATGTTAGTCTCTAGGCAGTAAAAGTTCTGGGTGTTAATCCGAATGGAAAAATACTGCCATTTCTCGCCTAGCTTGGGATTAGGGCATAAAAGCCAACTGTCAAACTCCACGTTGAGAAGATATCGTTGTTGACCAAACATTACAATCGAGAGCAGTCAATGAAAGAGCCAACTATTCACTTTTGTTTACTATCAACAGCTGTGCTTGGCGAGTAACGATTCGTCCGAAATTTCCTCTCGAAGTGAATTCGGACAGTTCGCTTTCATGCTCCAATCCTGAGCTAGTTGTTATATGTACACGCAGAAAAAAATCAGTAAAAATGAACAAATTTTGGTTTGAAATAACAATTTTCCCGTTTGATATAGTGATAAACAAGATTCAGATTTGATTCAATCACTGATGTTGCTTGAAATTATCAACAAATTCTTTTGTTGGCTTTTCAATACTTTCAACAAATATTTCATTTGAAACAACAAAATCGTGATAAGTTTAACCGAACAAACAAGTTCGAAGAAACAAAAACAAATCTTTGGTATAAACCAAAGGAAAGAACAACTCAAATTTAGTTGAAATCAAACAAAGATTCTGTTGGTTTTTAACAAAGGGATCAGTTAGATTTAACAAATTTTATTTTGATTCAACAATGCAAACAGGAGATTTGTGGAACTAAACCAAGTACATACTGTCGAAAAAGGGCATTTCAGTTTCAAACAATCATTCGTCATGTTTTTGATTCAACTAAACGTTTCGTTGATTCAAAAAGGCCTGATTCTTCTACGTATACAACAGGAATTAAATAGCTCAAATCTGAAGGATGATTTTTAACGTAGTGTGTAAGGTTCGTCAAAAAAGACTCTTTTTTAATTTGTTGAGACGATAAAGAGAGTGTTAGTATTCAACACCGACAACTTTTTTGACTTTTCTCCGGAACACTGATAAATCGTATGGTAATTATTTTTTCTTATTTCGATTATAGAAGTTTTAACCTTGTAGTCATTCACCTCTTTTGGGTTTAGAAAAATCTCCTTAGAGTTTTTTTAATCCTATGTGCGGGGTTGGGAATCGAACCCACGTGAGTTGCGTACAGGGCAATCAATTTACCAACTACGCTATGCCCGCCCCCATATATAAGGTAACTATATCCACGAACCAAATGCCAGATACAAGCTTTTTCCTATAGCTGTAGTTCACTTACAAGAGCTTGGATGTTTTTATAGTAAAATTAATGGAAAATCGTGAATAAAAAATCAAAATTCAATAAAAACTCCCACAGTTACTTTGCATACCTCAAAACTTAAAGCGGTGCAATTTATTAAATTACAAACAACTTTGTTGAAAGTTGCATAGTAATTGGAGGAAAGCTGATAAAGTTATTTAATTTCAAAGATCAAAAAGATTTTTGAAAATTTCCTATTCTAAGCATGTGCGAGAAAGAGAGGCAGCCCATAACACCGTCACCTCACTTGAGTCACCGAATCGCATTTTTTTAAGTCACCTCACGGAAATTGTGAAGTGTCTGCTAGAATCATCTGTCATTCATCCGGATATTCCGAAAGTATATCGTGTTGTCTAGCATCAGGCGTAATTTAGATCATAGTAATAAGTTATTAATTAAAGCCGTATTGTAATCCAAGATGGCGGCTTCCGTTTACCATAAAACACTTAAAACCACCTTAGGCTTAGTAGGGAACGAAAATAGTAATGATTAGTAGAAGACGAAACATACTATTTTATTAATTGGATGATTGTAGTAACATAGTTGTTTTAATGGTGCCATCTAAATACTTATAAATATTCATGCGCTCTAGCCGAAGAACCAAGCCAAATTCGAGTAAATTTTTTGTTGGCCATGTTTTTAATCTTAAAGAAGCAAAATATGGTAAAAAGAAGTTTTTTTAAATTTTGCATTCGAAGACCCCTTAGGGTTATTAAACAGAAAGAAAAAATATATCCTCATTTTGTCAGCCTAAAATACATCAAGGGGTTGATTCGAAGTATATTTCACTGAATTATCATTGGGAGGTTCTCATTCAAAATTTTCAATTCGAAATTTGATTTTTTTTGTTTGCATTTTTTGAAAGGTATAAGTATTTACTATATTGTATTAAACGGGGTTTTTGATCCGCGCCCCAAAAAAGTTTCTACAGGCCATCAGAGTCGGCGGAACACTTTTTTCCCGAGTGGGTAGAAAGATTCGGAGTAATTTCCACCCGTAGTGACAAAAGTTTAGATAAGAAAAAAAAATCCCGGATAATATCTGGTGCACACTCAATTCGGTTCGGCAATTTCCCAACAGCCGTGTAGTCAGCAAATTTAGAAACTTATATCTCAGTAAAGTGAGATTTGTTAGCTGATTTTTTGCGAAATATTTTCCGAGTCTCAGCTATGAAACGTCACTTTTTCTGAGATCTCAGCCAAAAACATTGTTTACTGATATCTCAGCTGTTGAGATTTTGGCAAAGATGCGAAAAAAGCTGAAGTTCGACAGAAAAAATTATGTGTGTGGCTATTTGGAAAGGCTCTTTATCAACGGGCTGTATTACCGACAGCTCAGCGAAAATGTGTTTGTTGATTACTGATACTACAAATGCTCCACAGCTAAATAACAATTACTCCGTTCTTTTAAATATCGTTGCATTGATTTTTCGTTCCCTCCGATGAAACCTACTTTTCGCTGGTACTGAAGCCCGCATTATAGTGTTGGTAAATAGGAATGTATCTCCGACGGCTGACATCCCCTCAGGCTCAATGGAGATCGATTTTGATATTTCTCCGATAGCACAAATGATGCCGATAAGTCCCATTTTCGATATAAATTGTGTGCAACCAACCTGGATGGTCCACTTCCGACATATGCGAGATCTAACCAAACAACACTCGGCCGTGTACGAAGAAGTATTTTGTCTACATTCCCGCTCGGGAAGTAGAGATTGATGGTGTAATCTCCGACAGGGGCCTTAATTGCGAAGTATGGGGTTGGCTCCTTCAAGAACCCTTGGCTTCAGTCTGTGTAAATTCTGGTTTGCAAGCAATTGCGTTCATCAAAAATCGAGTAGTATAAGAAATCAACTTATTTTCCATCAGCCTCATTTCGAGCGTTTCGCCGGATCTTCTCTTCGGGGCTCGTCTACCTGTTTGCATTTTGTTTTGTCCCGGCACATGAACTGCCGTCGTTGCAAACAGCTGCTCCATACAATTGGTCGCTTATGCCACTAATTAATCGGTCGATTGTTGCACCGACTCTTATGGGAGGTTTAACATGGGCGTCTGCCAACGCGACAACCGATTAAATATGACTGACGAAATCTGTTAAAATCAGTCGCTTAGTTGGTATTTTTAAACTGGAACCAGATTTATTCATATTAAATCTGGCGATTAATACAACTACGATCAATATGACGAATTTCGCGCCAACTCGAACAAATGTTGGCATCACCCTCTCAGATTTTAATGAAACTTTCTTGTGACTTTGTCACAAAAAGCCACTTTGCATACTTTGTTTTTCCAAAAATGATCTAGTCTGTCTTTTGAAAAGGGCCAATCTTTTTTACCAATCTTTTTCAAATGGCTCTTGTCTAAAAATGACAAGTCCTACAAAAAAATGTTGTAGGTGAGATTTTCACAAAATTAGTCAAATTTTGTTCCAAGATAGGTAATTATGTTCCCTACTTACCGTCAAAAATTCAAGTTGGGCACTTTCAAGGAAAAAACCTGTTTTAATCCACCTAGCGGTGCAATTGTGCCTTTCTCATTTCTCTAAACTATGGCATGGAGGCTTTTCATGTTCAACATAATTGTGGAAATGTCCATTACATTCTTAGTACACTTTGCACTTATACACAATGGCATGCCAGCCACGAACTTGATGAGCTACGTGTCGACGGTGAAACACTTGAAATAAAAAAATATCATACTTCATTAGCCTAATCAGCATTAGATCAATGTTATCTGCTTGCTAACTCATTTTGTCATGCGGGGGTGGGTATGTGAGGAGGGCGAAAGTCCCATGAACGAACGACTCCCCAGCTTAAATTGGTATGCTTTGTGATATAGTGGTGGTTTAAAGATAATGGGGTTGAAAGGGAGGGGTATGAGGGCTGGATGGGGTGGTGGTCTGAGGGGTGATTTAAGGAGATTTTTAAGGGAGAGAAGTGAACAGTAGAGGGGGGGGGGGTGTAACCCCTCTCCGTAAACCATTAACTACGCCCCTGTTAAAATCCAGAAACCTTATGCGAGTCGAAAAAAATTAGGTTGACGTTTTTCAGAGTGATTGCATAACCTTTCTATATATGAAAGGCAAAAATGTGCCAAAATCCAAAAAAGTGAATCGTTGTCAAATTTTTTTCGAGTTTGCATCAAATCTCGACGTTTCATGCACCTTGAACACATTTAGCATCAAAAATAAAAATTCTATTTTTAATTTTTCCTATAGTTTATATGAGAAATTTCTGTGTGGCCGCACTCTGAAACCCGTAATTCCGGAACCAGAATTCCGATCGATCCAAAATTCAATAGCAGCCGATGGGAAGATTGCACCTTTCATTTGAGACTAAGTTTGGGCAAATCGGTCCAGCCATCTCTGAGAAAAATGAGTGACATTATTTGACACATACGCACATACATACACACACACATACACACACATACAGACTTTTTCCTATCTCGACGAACTGAGTCGAATGGGATATGACACTCGGCCCTCCGGGCCGGGATTAGGTTGATGTTTTTCAGAGTGATTGCATAACCTTTCTATATGAGAAAGGCAAAAAGTTATTAAAAAGGTTATGCAATTACTCTAAAAATCGTCATTCTAATCCCGACCCGGAGAGCCGGGAGTCATATACCATTCGACTCAGCTCGTCGAGATCGGAAAATGTCTATGCGTGTGTATGTATGTATGTGTGTGTATGTGGAAAAAAGTGTCACCTCTGTTTCTCAGAGATGGCTGGACCGATTTGCACAAACTTAGTCTCAAATGAAAAGTACAACGTTTCCATCGGCTATTGCCATTGATTTTTTTTATTGATTGGACTTCTGGTTCCGGAGTTACGGGTTGAAGATTGCGGCCACACAGCTAATTCCCATATAAACTGAACTGAAAAATGCTCAAAGAGCGGAGTATTTAAAGGAAAATTTCCAAATCGAATTTGTATTTTTGATGCCTAATGTCTTTTAAATGCATGAAACGTCGAGATTTGATGCAATCTCGAAAATTTTTTTTTGGCGAAAATTGACTTTTTTGGACTTTGGCACCTTTTTGCCTTTCTCATATAGAAAGGTTATACAATCACTCTAAAAATCGTCATCCTAATCCCGGTCAGGATGGCCGCGATTCTTTTTACTTATTTAGGCGTAGGTAGGAGTATGCAATGAGGGGTTGCTATTTTAAAATTGAAACTAATTTAAAATTTCTTAACAAGTTGAAAATTTTCGGCAGGGTCCGGACCCCTCCCCCCGGATCCTCTTCGTTGATCCGCCGCTGGTTTCAAGCGATGTTTCAGTGTCGACACATAGCACCTCAAGATCGTGGCTGTCGATCCATTGTATGTATGTGCAAATCGTACTGAATATGTAATATTCATTTCCATCGTTGTATTGAACTTAACCAGTAGGGTGTCCCAAAATGACATCATGTTAAAAAAGTCATCGGGCTCACTTCTTAAATGAAAGGTTAGGGTATTAGGACCACTTTCTTCTTCGGAGTGAGTTTGCTAAAACGCTTCCTACTGGTGGCGACTTTTGATTTTTTGAAAAATCGGCCGATTTTGGATAAAATTTTAAATTTATGCCTCTTGAAGCGGTCCTGCACTGTCTTGATATTTTTTCAGCATTTTTTATTTTTTTGGAGATCCAAACGGAGAAGTTTGGTTAGTTAGTTTGTACAAATTTTGAATTATAAGAGCGGCAGAGCCATTAAAACTTAGTAAAAAGTGAAATTTTTGGTGTTTTTCAGTATTTTTTCTTCAAAACTGGGTATCTACAAAATTTTAAAAGTACAGATAACACTTTATATAGTTGAGCCGAATTCAGAGGCGTAATTTTGCTGAAGAAAGTGTATAGCTACGGCCAATGGGGTATAAGTTATTTACGTTTTTGTTAAATAACCTTTTGACATTTTATGATATTCATAAAAAATAACACTGTTCTACAAAATAAAACAACTTAAGTGGGCTTAGTCCGCATATTATTTTTCGGAAAATAGAAGGAAAATGATTAAAAATGGCGTTTTTCGCTTGTCTCTAGTACATCAGAATCGGTTTTTATGGGCATTTGACGATTTTTTTAAAAGATATTTTCTATACTAATAGCCACCTAGCGGGTTTGAAAATCACTAAAATTAAACAAATATGTCGAGTTAATGGCAAGTTATGGCGTATATTTGAAGGCTGAATTGATTAAGGTACTTACATTTTGTATATAAAGTCTTATTTTCATGTTAGGAACTTTGAAGTGGAGAAAAATGCAGAAGAGTGAGGTGAGTGTTGAAAAACTGAAATTTACTGTTTAGTTCACATAATTCCGAAATAGTCAAATTTGGGGCAAATATCCTCGAAAAAGTTTAACAACAGAATACAGCGCATCTTGTGACACCGTTGAAGATGCCTCCTAGAAGTAATTATGGAGAATTAACTCTTCAAAAAATAATTAGAGACTTGGCGTCATTAGCAAAGTTATTATTTTTATAATTTAAGTTACAAAAAAAATTATCAGATGCTCATTAAACCTCGTCCTGACATACTAAAGACGTACAGAAAACGTCATTTTTCATAATTTTCCTTCTATTTTTCGAAAAAGGTCAAAGCACATTTGAACTGATTTACTTTTTGGAACAGCATTATTTTTGATAAATTGCTAAAAATGTCAAAGGTTATCTAACAAAAACTTAAATAACTCATACTCCATTAGTCATAGCTTTCTTCAGCAAAATTACGCCCATGAATTCGGCTCAACTATATAAAGTGTTTTCTGTACTTTTAAAATTTTGTAGATACCCAGTTTTGAAGAAAAAATACTGAAAAACACCAAAAATTTCACTTTTTACTAAGTTTTAATGGCCCTGCCGCTCTTATAATTCCAAATTTGTACAAACTAACTAACCAAATTTCTCCGTTTTTTATCTCCAAAAAAATAAAAAAATGTTGAAAAAAATCTAAGACAGTTCAGGACCACTTCAACAGGCATAAATTTGAAATTTTATCCAAAATCGGCCCATTTTTCAAAAAATCAAAGGTCGTCACCAGTAGGAAGCGTTTTAGTAAACTCACTCCGAAGAAGAAAGTGGTCCCAATACCCTAACCTTTCATTTAAGAAGTGAGCCCGATGACTTTTTTAACATGATGTTATTTTGGGACACCCTATTAACCAGCCATGGAATCGTAGTTTGGACAAATGAGAAAGGCACAATTGCACCACTAGGTGGATTAAAGTAGGTTTTTCATTAAATATACATAAACTTCCCCTATTTTTACAGGAATGATTTTTTTTTCTCATGTGATCCCTACGCGTATTTTACAGTAGAAGTAGAAAATTAAATAAAAATGTATTGTTAAATCGAGTTCATATATGCGATTTAATGATAAAAATATGAAATCGAGACTAAATGTCAGAGAATTTTAGGTTTCTGAATTTTACCGGTAACGAATCTATTTTTATTTTGTTCCTAAGTATTATCCAAGTTCAAAAAGGTATAGTTTATTTAAATTGAGTGAAGAATAATAGAGATATATGCACGAGAAAATGATAAAATTTAATATGAATGACAAAAGACATCACCCCAACTTCTCGTATTCGAACGAAGGTCTAGGGAGTTTAAGGACAAATGACCCGGTACCCGTATTTTTCGAGAAACAGGAATATCTCCATTCAAATACTAAGGTTTTAAAAAGAGGTATAAACTGTAATTTTCTTAGTTCTACTTCAAAAGTTATAGCATTTAATGTATTTTTCCTCCATATTTTCCATAGTACCAATTTCACAATTTCAAAAATTTCAAGCGATGTGGGCGTGGGTCTAGAATTGTCCAAATGATGTGAAATTTGGCATCTGAGCTTACTTTGACAATTTTCACAATATGGGAGGGGACCCGTCTTTGAGAATGCAAAAAATTCTTTTTTGCGATGCCGATGCAAATGAAAGTTAATAGTATTAGTTATTAGGTTTACTGCTTGTCCAAAACAAAAGTTATAGGTGTTTGCAAAGGTTTTTGTGAATAAACAACATAGACATGATGGGATTAAATAAATTTTTACGATTTTCACAACGAATTTTATTTTCGGCAACTAATATGCATACTCAAGGGCAGAAGCGGCTCCAGCCGGATGGTAAAGGTAGGAAAGGCCCTTTTGGAAAAATGTGTCTGGAAAATTAAATTTCGAATCTCGGAAACACATTTCCCATCAAGCGTGGAGTGTGGCGAGGAATTTGTCAAATCAAACATAGAAATTATTTAATATAAGGAACTATGGAAATCTTTCTGGTTGAATAGGAGGGGGACATGCTTCCCCCTGGAACCGCTAGTGGTCAAGGTTGAATGAATACTAATAAAGTTTAAATTTGAAATTCGAAACCCCCAACATATATCGCTAAATTGAAGCAATTTTATCGACACGTATTTCTTTACTGAAAAATACGTGTCATTCTTAAACGCATAAGCAACATGTTAGAACATCGTGATCTTTTCCATTTCAGCTCGCTTGACACTAAAACATGTGCCAAAACGCCATACCTGTTTACTCGCGTTACTGCGATTTCCAACCAAAAAAAAATGTGTTCCGCTGTCACCATAATTCGTGTCGATCGACCTTAACAACATCAAACAACACAAACAGATGAACCATATACTCCACGAATGTGTCTAATTTTCCTTAATATGCTGTCTTTCGTCAAACAATTGCCTTTTATCATCGGGTTATTTTTAAAGAATTCATACGAAAAGTTTCGGTTCGGCCATCTCAAATTTTTTCCACTAGACCGAACTAAACTAAAAATAGTTCCATTTCGAACATATATCTCGCGTTCGTTAGGCACGTCGCGTCACTTACTTCTAATTACTGTTTGGCCCACCTCTCCATCTGATGTATGTAGCTTGTATAATATACTAGCTGTTGCAATAAATCACGCAAATCCAATATTCTTAGCTCGACATAATAACCTACCATCTGGTCCTTCTCCGGTTTTGTTGTTTTCGCGTTTCTTTTTTTTTGTGTGCATTTACAGACCCTCCCGATGGCCATGCGGATAGCGATCAAGGCCTCACTCTCGCGAGAAGCACCGATCATCAAATCCTCCAGCCGGGATTACCTACACCGGTCGTCGTCGATAAGCAGACTAAAGTGAATACATGCACTGACGTTTGTTTGGCTGTAGATAGAAATAGAAACATAACTGTGTATTCAATGTTTTATAGTCATGTAATGGAGACTACAGAGAGGTTCATAATTTGAAACGAAGCCGATACTGGAAGGATTGATTCGAATAGCGAACTTTGGTGAAAGGAAGTGTGATAAATTACTAGTAGCTTATACATATTGTAAATTTTTTTTTAGAAACATCGTATTCGCAGCTCTACTCTAGTGTTGAGAGCTATAAAATTTATAGGTACATCCGCGGACGGCAATCAACTACTAGGAATAACTAATCATTTTTATGGCCACTTAGTATAATTGTACTTGTTTAATAATTGCTCGGAAGTTGAACTTTGCGATTTTGGACGGCTTTCAAAAACTACTTTCAACTTCAATGCTTCTTTGTCATTTGTTGATTCAACACGATTTCAGTTTTGTCATAATCTAGCAAGAATTAGAATCTAGCGAGATTTGAAATGATTTTCCGTCATCGCAAAACGCAACTTCTAATTAGACTGTAAGCATCTTAAATCATTTAATCCAAAAACCAAAACAACAAGGGATGTAAACATTTTGATGAATTCTGATAAAATATATATTTACGTTAAATAGTACTTAGTCTATATATGTGGTAAGTCGGTTACCGAAAAATGCCAAACAAAAAGTGAAAACGAACATTTCCAGGAAGTTTGATTCGTGAAATCGAAAGAAATTCCCAAAGATAATCACACCATCGATAGAAACAGATGATCATCAGGCCTGATGATCTTTCTCGCTTCCTCACGCTGGTCCATCATGAATCGTTCGTCGTAAATATTCCGTTACGAGAGACGTGTTTACTTCGCTGAATGCCGAGGAATTGGAATTCTGTTAACAAGGTGTTGGATGTCACTGGTTGGGTTGTAGGGGAAATGCATAAAATTCGATAATAAATATGAGTTCTGAATTCCTCAACCAAATGATACATTGTTTTTAACACGCTGCGTCGCATCAGAACAGGTTGTTAGAAACGGGGTGATGCAACGTCATGACGTCTTTGGAAGCAACTAGATGAGAAAAATGGTAGTCATTTTACCGGATGGTTGCAGCGAAAGTAAAACGACAACTACAGCAACCTTGTGTACGAATTGAAATTCAAGCATTTTAAGTTCCTTATGACTAGTTTGCTTACAGTCTTTTATTCGGGCTGGCAATTCCGATTGTGCGTCCCATAAAATCTTGCCTTGGGATAATTGCTTTTTTGAACAATTCACTTTTACGAACCATGTCATTCGTACACTTTCGTATGTAAATCGCCAAGAATTGGTTTTGAACAGACATTTTTTTGCAAAATTTGCAATTTTGTTGTATATATGATGAACCATTTGTAGTTCTATGGAAACTCTTTTATTTTTATTACGAATTTTTCGTAAAAAACACGAAACGACTTTACCTGGCGGTGGTCACTTATTTTCGTCCGCATCCCTTATCACCTATTTTTATTGGGTGATTCATCAACACTGCTATCATAGAACATGAGCCACCTCGGTTATGTAACTAATTTTTTCCGATCTTTTTTTAATACAAAAAATTAAGCAGTCTTCATTTTGTTATACTCAGAATTGTACATATTTTGCCGCAAGTCATTTTTAAATGTTCTTTGATTTGATCCACTGGGTATTTAATGCGCGTGGGGAATACGCATGGTCTTGTCCGAGTGAATGATGACTTTTGAATTATGTATGAGGGTTGAGAATTGACAATTCGCAAGAAGAATTCAAAACCCGTTGCCAATTTGCTGTAGTCATATCAGCACGAAAAACAAATGTTTTATTGACATATTCATTGGTTTACTTTTAGTCAATTAAATCATTAATCAATTATATTAACTGTTCTCATCGTATTGAGTACTTTCATATGCTTTGGAGTAGCACATGTACTATACTATCGTAATGTTAACCATATTTCGAGAATAAAAATATTATAGCTTGAATATTGACGCAAAAGGTGACAAGTTAGATTCTTTTCCCATCGCCTAGGTTGACGGGTTTGACGATATTGCAAACATCATTAAGCATATTTGTGCATCAGTTTAAAGAACCTCTGACAGATAACTGCTTTAAGATGATTATTGCATTGCGCATCGATAGTGGTGCACCGAGGAGATCGACAGGGCTTATGGGCCTGTGCACACTGGGCTGATCAACTGGCGGCTCGCCGTGAATTGACTTTTTCTGTGGGCTGTGTTAGCAGACATTGTTCAACAGCTTAATGGCAGTGTTTGTGGGCACGGCTTGCAATTAAGGTACGATTAATTTACCGACGCACGTAAATCATCCATTCCCGGTCAACATAGCACGAAACATTTCTAACAGAATACAATTGTCGTTAATAATATCACTGAAAAACGCTGTATAAAATAACCCATTGGGTATTTTCTTTTGAAAATTTGGGTAAAAGTAGTTTACAGTGAACTCTCTCATCGGGACATCGGAAAACAACTCGGAATCGTGCAGTCAATGGTGAGTCGTGTGAATAAACGTTGCTACCAAACTCTGAGCATCGGACGTAAGCTGAAATGCGGTCAGAATGGATGTTCTTTTAGTGATCAGCATCACAAGCGTGTGGTGAAAGCGTTTAACCCTTTGGGACCATTCATAAATTACGTAACGCTTTTAGGGGGGGGGGGGTTACGACAAGTTGTGACAAGTAGTGACATAGAGGGGAGGGGGTGTTAACTAGATCGTTACGTAACATGTTTTCATCGAAGAAAAAAAAAATTCTTAGAATTTGTTACGTAACAGAGGAGGGGGGGGATGGAAAAATTTGTGACAATTTGTTACATAGAAGGAGGGGGGAGTCAATTTTGGGCAATTTTTGCGTTACGTAATTTATGAATGGTTGCTTTGTGATGCAGTGGGACGTATACGTCCCACCTACTTCTCCTAAATTTTTATTGGAGGAGGAGAAGTACAACTAGCACAAAAAATATGTGGATTTGTTAATTACTTATTAGTTATAAACAATTAAAACTCGAAAATCTCTTTTTACAATAAATTCGGCTGTGTCTGAACTCAAAGTCCTAGAGATCTAAAATTTTTTTGCAAGTATCTCATACATTGAAAACCCCTTGGTAAGACGTTTTAAGCCAATATGAAAGAAACATGAAATTTAGCCAAGCACAATTAATTCTGTTAACAAGGTGTTGGATGTCACTGGTTGGGTTGTAGGGGAAATGCATAAAATTCGATAATAAATATGAGTTCTGAATTCCTCAACCAAATGATACATTGTTTTTAACACGCTGCGTCGCATCAGAACAGGTTGTTAGAAACGGGGTGATGCAACGTCATGACGTCTTTGGAAGCAACTAGATGAGAAAAATGGTAGTCATTTTACCGGATGGTTGCAGCGAAAGTAAAACGACAACTACAGCAACCTTGTGTACGAATTGAAATTCAAGCATTTTAAGTTCCTTATGACTAGTTTGCTTACAGTCTTTTATTCGGGCTGGCAATTCCGATTGTGCGTCCCATAAAATCTTGCCTTGGGATAATTGCTTTTTTGAACAATTCACTTTTACGAACCATGTCATTCGTACACTTTCGTATGTAAATCGCCAAGAATTGGTTTTGAACAGACATTTTTTTGCAAAATTTGCAATTTTGTTGTATATATGATGAACCATTTGTAGTTCTATGGAAACTCTTTTATTTTTATTACGAATTTTTCGTAAAAAACACGAAACGACTTTACCTGGCGGTGGTCACTTATTTTCGTCCGCATCCCTTATCACCTATTTTTATTGGGTGATTCATCAACACTGCTATCATAGAACATGAGCCACCTCGGTTATGTAACTAATTTTTTCCGATCTTTTTTTAATACAAAAAATTAAGCAGTCTTCATTTTGTTATACTCAGAATTGTACATATTTTGCCGCAAGTCATTTTTAAATGTTCTTTGATTTGATCCACTGGGTATTTAATGCGCGTGGGGAATACGCATGGTCTTGTCCGAGTGAATGATGACTTTTGAATTATGTATGAGGGTTGAGAATTGACAATTCGCAAGAAGAATTCAAAACCCGTTGCCAATTTGCTGTAGTCATATCAGCACGAAAAACAAATGTTTTATTGACATATTCATTGGTTTACTTTTAGTCAATTAAATCATTAATCAATTATATTAACTGTTCTCATCGTATTGAGTACTTTCATATGCTTTGGAGTAGCACATGTACTATACTATCGTAATGTTAACCATATTTCGAGAATAAAAATATTATAGCTTGAATATTGACGCAAAAGGTGACAAGTTAGATTCTTTTCCCATCGCCTAGGTTGACGGGTTTGACGGTATTGCAAACATCATTAAGCATATTTGTGCATCAGTTTAAAGAACCTCTGACAGATAACTGCTTTAAGATGATTATTGCATTGCGCATCGATAGTGGTGCACCGAGGAGATCGACAGGGCTTATGGGCCTGTGCACACTGGGCTGATCAACTGGCGGCTCGCCGTGAATTGACTTTTTCTGTGGGCTGTGTTAGCAGACATTGTTCAACAGCTTAATGGCAGTGTTTGTGGGCACGGCTTGCAATTAAGGTACGATTAATTTACCGACGCACGTAAATCATCCATTCCCGGTCAACATAGCACGAAACATTTCTAACAGAATACAATTGTCGTTAATAATATCACTGAAAAACGCTGTATAAAATAACCCATTGGGTATTTTCTTTTGAAAATTTGGGTAAAAGTAGTTTACAGTGAACTCTCTCATCGGGACATCGGAAAACAACTCGGAATCGTGCAGTCAATGGTGAGTCGTGTGAATAAACGTTGCTACCAAACTCTGAGCATCGGACGTAAGCTGAAATGCGGTCAGAATGGATGTTCTTTTAGTGATCAGCATCACAAGCGTGTGGTGAAAGCGTTTAACCCTTTGGGACCATTCATAAATTACGTAACGCTTTTAGGGGGGGAGGGGTTACGACAAGTTGTGACAAGTAGTGACATAGGGGGGAGGGGGTGTTAACTAGATCGTTACGTAACATGTTTTCATCGAAGAAAAAAAAAATTCTTAGAATTTGTTACGTAACAGAGGAGGGGGGGGGATGGAAAAATTTGTGACAATTTGTTACATAGAAGGAGGGGGGAGTCAATTTTGGGCAATTTTTGCGTTACGTAATTTATGAATGGTTGCTTTGTGATGCAGTGGGACGTATACGTCCCACCTACTTCTCCTAAATTTTTATTGGAGGAGGAGAAGTACAACTAGCACAAAAAATATGTGGATTTGTTAATTACTTATTAGTTATAAACAATTAAAACTCGAAAATCTCTTTTTACAATAAATTCGGCTGTGTCTGAACTCAAAGTCCTAGAGATCTAAATTTTTTTTGCAAGTATCTCATACATTGAAAACCCCTTGGTAAGACGTTTTAAGCCAATATGAAAGAAACATGAAATTTAGCCAAGCACAGCCGCCATATTGAATCCGTCATTTTAAATTTTACATTTTCGGCGTCAGAATCAGAATCAGTGACCCCGAAACCCCCCTGGTAAGACTTTTTAGGCCAATATGAAAAAAACATGAAATTTAGCCAAGCACAGTCGT